>NC_140445.1:59360849-59960849 GCF_963576455.1 Neolamprologus multifasciatus | reverse complement strand
GACACAGACCTGACCAGATCTGAATTGCACAAATTCTCAGCCAAAAGCATGAGCAACAGTTTCAACAGAAATCCAAAAATAAGAAAGTGAAAATGCTTTTGGAGATTGCTCTGATTTCTAAATTCTGTTTGTACTAAAGTGTACATATATATATATATATATATATATATATATATATATATATATATATATGTACATATATACATACATATATATATATACACACACACACACATATATATATATATATATATATATATAGAGAGAGAGAGAGAGAGAGAGAGAGAGAGTAAGACCTTAAAAGAGAATGTGTGTATGTGTGTAGTAAAAGTACTAGTGGTGGCATCTGTTGCTGATATTAATTGCTCTTATTGAGCAGTAAGTAATGTCTCTCAGGGCCACTGAAATGACGACTTGCTTATAAAGCGCTTTCCAAAAGTCATCATGTTACTGTCTGTGATGCTGCTCAGACATGTTTATTCTCTTTGTTATTCTCTGCCAGACATTTAAGAAAGTGTCAAGTCGGGACTAGAAGGTTATCTCACGCGCTGATGTTTTGAAATGCCAACACTCATGTTTCATCTAAGACTTAATTTGGCTATTACTGATGCACTACTATATTGCATTTTCCTAGTTAATAGATTGGTAAAAAAAAAAGACATAAAATAATAAATGCTTATTGCACAAATATGTTTAAGTGGCTCATTTTTTACCTAATCAGCCAACTGATTTAAAGGGTTATTTTATAATTTGCAATTTTCTAATCATTTGCAATTGGCTATTATTGTCCATTAATTTTTTAACTTTGCACGTTGCATGTTTCAAAACACTGAAAATGAGCTGGGAAACCCGGAAGTGAATCTTCAGATCTACCAATTTATGCTCGTCGTGATTACATGGGCTGTGAGTGAACCGCCTTTGTTGAACCCTGTCATCTGCAGTCACCTAAGATAATCGCAGAGGGCTTGGTCAGGGCCTGCATCAAAAGTCTAAACCGCTAGACGGAATAGCTGACACGGCTCTAATGAGAGTCACAGGGCTTGGTCTATTCTTAAGCAGCTGTGCTTACAGAGCCAGCAGCTGGGATATGGTGCGGTAATTTCCTTCATATTTCCCGCAGAGATCAATTGAAATGCTTTTAAGGGAACTCGTTTCCGCGAAATCAGCTGATGCATAAATTAAAGCTCGGACACTCCAATCAGAGACCCGAGCTTTACATATCGGTCTTACGTTATCGATCTATGTTTAAATTGCAATAAACGTCCAGGGCTGCTACATTTACCTTCAATGCATCGCCTTCTCCAGATGGTTTCCGTCTTGAGGAGTTGTCTGAATTTCTTGCAAACGAGGGCAACATTTGATAGAGTTGTTCCTGGGAGCAAGGAGAATATTTCCACTAAAAGCTCCGGTGGTAATTCCGCTAAGGACTGGGGGTGTGGAGGTCCCGTGCTCGTGCGATCCAGAAAGCCCCCTGTGTTGACACGACCGCTGCCATATTCGTAAGCGTCACTCGGCCCTGCAGTGGCTGCTACGCCGCGCTCTGGGCCTCCGCAAGCACCTGCGTCGAATCTCCCTTTGCCCACGATCCGCTCCTCTTCCTCCTCGTCCATGTCGGAATCGCTGCCTTGATCCTGCTGGTTATGCCTCTGTCGCCTTCGGCACCTCCGAGACTGACCAACTCCGCAGAGCCTGGCACAAACAGCCATCCGTAGTTACCAAACAGGCAACATTACATCACTACAACACATCCATCAGCTGCAGTGTGCCTGATCCTTCCCCGTCCTCGCGAGCATGGGCAAAGGCATTTCATCTGACGTCACAATGTTCCCGTACAGTGCTTAGTTTGTTGCTTTTGAACATAAAGCGACGATAGTGTGCAGTATCTCCTGCAGTTACGCAAGTTTATAAGGGTTGCCTATGCCTGAAAGACAATGCTCTCTGTAACCGCTTACTACCACAGCGTTTAAAGGTCACGTATCAGCTCGTGTCACACAGCTGCAGAGTTTGCAGCGACGTGGTCCTGTTTAAGTTAGGAGAAAAGCTTAGAAAGTCAGCCTCTAAAAGATCAGTTTACTGTTATTTAAAATAGTAACATTAGTCTTTATTAAATGCTTTCATTCAAAAATAAGCATGAATGCTTGCAGAATAATATCCAAACTGATAGCCAATAATTGCATTTTAACATTTATGTTTTGGGTTGTATATTTGTCGAGGTGGGAGGTGTTTTTGTTCTCTGTGCAACATGCACTCAACTAGGGATCAAACAGCAATCTTTATAAGACAGGCATTGCTAAACCAAGACCTATTTCTAATGCTAATTTAACATTGATTGCTTGTTATTCTACTAAGGTTTTGTAAAACACAATATTTTCTGTGAGTTAGTTTATGTAAAGCAGTTATGTACACTGTGTTGTTCACACTCCTGAATGAAAAAGATACAAAATTAACTATTTCTGTCCAGTTAGATTCGAATCACTAAGATTTCTATTTTTATTTCTTTTTCTCACTTTTCCCCAGCTCACTTCATATCCCCGCCAATGATTGCCTTTTGACTTATTTTGTCTTTTACTCATTTTTCTGTCAAACGTTATTTAAGGACTGCCCTTCCTTTCACTCACTGGCACTTTTCATCGTACACAGGGGGTGTCAGTTTTGATTTAGCCGTCCATTTGTGTCAGGGAAAAACAACTTTCTATTATTTACCAATCAAATGCCACCCTGAATTCCAAAAACTGAAATTTTAATCTTCTTGCACCTTAAGCAGTTTCCACTTTTGAGTGGAAGGGGAATGTTTAGTCAGGATGTTTTCCATAGTTGTCCTTTTTTCACATTAATATATAGCAGGAACCAGTCTGCAACAGGCAGATTAACATATTATTATTATTATTACATACATATTATTAAAGATCATTACTATTCTATTCATGTCCTGTAGTATGCTTAAGATCAGAAATTCAAGAATTCAAGAGGTTCTCATTCTCATAATAACCTTAAAAGCAGATATTCATCTCACACTATCTTGGGAGCAACCAACTGCATTGCCGCCCTTGTAGAAAATGTTTAACACTGGTGGTCATGCTGTCTTTATCTATACCTGAACAAGACAATCGTGAACAGCATGTGATAATATCTACTAATAAAATAATATCTCTAGTGCCCTTTTTGGTGCCGTTCTCTGCCATTCACTTTCAGGGATGTCAGGGAGGTCAAACTATGAATGAAAGCACATGTTTCAATAAAAGTCCGGTATTTATTTAGTAAAAGCTAAACTAAAGGATAAACCACAATATGAGGTTAATCAGAAGAAAGGACTGAGATGTTTCTGATCACTTGTTTCTAGGAATAATGCAGCATAAGTCATCATTCCTGCAGTTTGTATCTAATATAGACTCATCTAATACCAGCAAACACTTCCTTCAGATGCTGCCATATTCAAAAGACCATTAACTAGACATCTGCCACTTAGCCACTTGATGTATGCAGGCGAGTATAATTTTAATCCTTTTGGCCACAATCTACAAACTTTCCCTGATCCTGCCTAAACTGAGCTTTATGTTCCCATCTTCTAGCGCTTGCTGGATTAGAGGCATTTTGAAAGGTTAAACCTCAACAGCCAGAGCTCTGAAATACCTAAACCCAACAGATATCGCCACCAAGGATTTCTCCGAAAACAAGAAAGGCCAAAAAAGAAAAAAGGGAAAAAATGACACAGCTGAGAAGACACTCGTCTTTTCTAAGAAAGACGGGTGAGTGTCTCCACATTTAATGAAGGCTAAACAATGAACATTCTGGCAGCAACACTCATAATAGTAATCACTGGAGACAAGTGCAACACAAAGAAGTACTTGCTCATACACTAAATCTGTTTCCTGTTCTCTTTCTAACCCTGGATGACAATCTGAAATGTTGTCATTCTCTAAATGGACTAGGACATGATGAGGAAAATCGAGGAGGCCCGAACAATGAATCAAACAAAGGATTATATTCATAAAATAACCCAGAAATTAAATAACAAACAAACAAACAGTAGACATTTAACAATAAAATAAGAAAAGGGAAAGGAAATGAGCGAACCATGTATGCAGTATGAAAGATCTAATATTTTTCATCGTGACCACTGGAAACTGACACCTTTTTCTAGGCATATGAATCTAAACTTACCAGGTTGAATGAGGAAAGTATTTTTTAGACATATCAGAGGAGATTTTCTCCAAGACAAGCTTTCCCAGATGAATGTGCCTGATCCCATCTGCCGGTGGATCACTGACTTCCTGACGGACAGGAAGCAGCATGTGAGGCTGGGAAAGAATGTCTCGGACTCCCGGACCATCAGCACCGGCTCCCCTCAGGGCTGTGTTCTTTCTCCTCTGCTCTTCTCCCTGTACACTAACTGCTGCACCTCCACCCACCAGTCTGTCAAGCTAATCAAGTTTGCAGATGACACCACCGTTATTGGACTCATCTCAGACGGGGGTGAGTCTGCCTACAGGAGGGAGGTTGAACGTCTGGTGTCCTGGTGCAGCCACAACAACCTGGTGATGAATGCCCAGAAGACAGTGGAGATTATTGTGGACTTCAGGAAGCACACAGCCCCCCCCCCCCACCCCATCATCCTGATTGACACCCTCATCACCTCTGTGGACTCATTCCGCTTCCTGGGTACCATCATCACCCAGGACCTGAAGTGGGAGTGGGAGGAAGGATGTACTTCCTGAGGCAGCTGAAGAAATTCAACCTGCCAACACGGACAATGATGCAATTCTACACTGCAATCATCGAGTCCATCCTCACCTCCTCCATCACCGTGTGGTACGCTGGAGCCACTATCAGGGACAAACAGAGACTGCAGCATGTTGTGCGCTCTGCTGAGAAGGTGATTAGCTGCAGACTCCCATCTCTGCAGGACCTGTACACCTCCAGGACACTGGGGCGTGCAGCTCGGATCACAGCTGACCCTTCTCACCCTGGACACAGTCTGTTTGACCTGCTCCCCTCAGGCAGGAGGCTCCGGTCCAGTCGCACCAGAACCTCTCGCCATAAGAACAGTTTCTTCCCCTCTGCTGTTGGACTCATGAACAATAACCATATGACTGTTCCCACCACTAACACATGACCCTACACTGTGTTCACTGCATCATTCCATGTTTGGCACTGATCACCACCTGCACTCATGTATATATCTATCTACTTAGCACTTTTAATTCTTATTTTTATGTCTATTTAAGCGTTATATGACAGTATGTTTGCACTAAGTACCGCAGCAATTTCCTAATGTTGTAAACCTGCTCAACATTTGGCAATAAAACCCTTTCTGATTCTGAGATGTATGGCAGGAAAAATTCTCCCATGGTAGCACACTGGTGTGCATATAAGAATATGTTATTTTTAAAATATTTTTATTTACAGACATGTATTCCAGCCAGGAACAGCCCTTCTGCATCACCATTCGTACTATGAACTGAACCTCGAGCCTCATCTGCAGATCTGAGTCCTTTTAAACAATGCTATCTAGCTTTACCTATACAGCTCTTAATGATGAAAAGTGCAACCACTGCTATGTGGAGAGTTAATAGACACTTAATATAGTGATTGTAATAACCTAATATCTGCTGCATTTTCTTATTCTTGTATTACCCAGTGGAACAGAAAAATGCCTAAAAGCAGTGTGTCAAATCCCTGCCTAGCTGAAAGATGGACTGAGCCTGCCAGTGGCTCCATCTGCTGGTCATTTGCTGCTTTTACTTGTAGCACTCACCACCTCTTCACCGCAGTTGTTGAGAGAGTTACATTTTAGTGCAAAGCAATATGCTCTATACTAGATATTGGCATATTCTATGATATTAATATATAAAATAAAATATATTGTTTGTATAAGTTATTCTTCTCTATCCTGCAACATTTTGCATGTATTATTCTTGCTCTATAGTTAACATGTTTATTTGACTATAATAAACACCTTTATATGTACACTGAAGACCAAACAAGTAAATGTAAAACGCTTGATAAAAATACACTTGCGCTTCAGCTGACCTTGAATTTTGTAATGTTTCAACTGAATTTGCTTTTTTTTGTTGTTGTATTTGATCATTTTTGCTAATTATCTGTCTCAGAAATAAAGATCAGAGTCATCTACATTGTGAACAATAGTTAGTGGCCTGCTTAATTTCTTGTGCCAAATCATCTACATAAAAGGGCAAATAATGTAGAGGAAAATAAACCCATTTACTCCAATCACTAGGAAACCAAAATACTAAAATACAGTAATATATACTCTATAAGGTATCTACTGATGCAAACAAAGACTATGATTAAATCAAGATAACACACAATCCTGAGGAGTTGGATTACCATGGATGTAAGAAACGTTTTGTGGACGTTTAAAAATTACAGGGTTAAACAAACATGTCATCCCTTTATCCAATCTCGGTGCTTGCCACAGAGGCTGTATTAAGATACTGTGCTTTATTTTCATGGGGTATCATGATGAGTAGTCGAATAAACTGTACAGTTTAATGGAACTCGGCTTTTTTCAGATTCAGATAAAACAGCGTGAAAAGAAGCAATCGTGCAGTCTGTGAGTGGCGTCTACAGCGGTGACCAGCGGTCTCCTGCAGACTGAGCTCCCTTGAATGAGCGTTGAGGAAACCTCCGTGTGAAGCACACGAAGGCAAGGTCTCATCTCTCGCGAGGAACGACGCCATTATCGGAAGCTCTACAAACAACACGAGAATTCACCATTCACACGGTAATATAACCCAATCTTACACGGTACATGTGTTGTGTGCGAGAATGAGGAGAGAAGCTGCATCAAAATCACATTTAATTTAGCGATTGCTTCAGCATTAAACGAATCTTGCATTACGCTCCAAAGGCCTTTAGGCCCAACTAGCATGCTAACTACCACGCTAGCTTAAATAGCGTCTCCTTTAAGTTAGCATGCAAGCTTTCAAATCCGATTTTGTAGCGGCAGCTAACATTAGCTGCTAGTTATGATTCTGCTGACGCTAATTAACTAATGAAAAATAAATAAAATATCTGAAGTACAGTAGTTTTGAACCGTATGTCGAGTCGCATTACATTATATACATAACAAATAGATGCTCCAAGTTAGTTTTCCTCCGTTTATTCGCCTGTGTTTAGCATCGTCAGACCCCCGCCCAGTTAACTAACCAATCTAAAGCTCGTTAGTTTGGCTAGTAGACGTTTACCAGCTCCGTTCCATTTCTTTATATTTGTAAGCTAAACTGTAGTAATCTAGGCTAAGCAGCTAAAGTCTACAGAAAATAGTCTGAAACAGCTGTGTACGATCGCGTTTCCTTATAGCTAGCCACTATCACAGGTAACGGTAGCCTGCTTAAAAAAAGCGCCAGGAGCTTTTGCAATTTCAGACCGTTTAACATAGGGCTTAATTTAGTTGAGCTACTCTAAAACTGATTTTCGCTCATTTTATGTTGGGCATAGCATTCAAATAAACCCCCTTACATAAATGGTGTGTATCTTCAGTAACAAAGTTTCCTTTGTGTAAGTTTAAGGACAAAGCACACATTTATTATTATTTTTTAAATGTAAAGTAATGGCGCAAACTATTACTCTTAAGCTGCAATCCATGCTTTTGTTAGCCACGTAGAGACGGGCCCACATAAAAATGTCATACTTTGATTATTATTGTAATTTTCCCTTATGCATCTATGCTTTTTTGCCATGTTTGGGAAACGAGGAAATGACTCAGGAAGACAAAGCTGCGAGATCATGACTCTGGATATCATTTCTCATACACACAACATGATTGTTAGTTTATTCGTGGCTGTTATGAGGATATAAGCCTTGTATTTACAATAGACGGATCCTTCTCTCACACATTTTAAATGAGGTGCTGTGCATTTCTGGAGTAATACATTTTTTTTTTCAATAATTTGTTCCACAACTGCGCTAAAAATGTGTTGGTGTTGGCATTTGCATTACAGCTCCAACATTCTGGAAACAAAATGTTGGCAAATCACTAAAGCAATTGTGCAGTTATGACACAAAGACTAAGGAAACCTTGAAAGTAGGCAAACAAAGCAGTGAAACAAATGAAAAGCAGTAGCTAAAATTCGATGAATTGTACAGGATTTTTTTTTCTTTCAATATTTGGCAATACATAAAGGCTCAAAACAGGACAACTTATAACATGTATTCAAGTGGACTGATACACGGATCAGAAGTTGCAAATACTCTACTGCAACTTGCAAAAATAAATTAGTTTAGAGTGTGTAAGTGCTAGATCTTTCTTGGGTTACTGAATTTGACAGTTTTGTGGGAGTTACTTTGTCATATATTTGTTGTATAAAGGTAGCTTATTAAAAGTGTAACCCTAACTGTATGAGTATGTATGAGTATTAGGACCACATTAAGAAAAAAATATTATCGATCATTTTAAGATTAAAGTCAAAGTACTATTATAAGGGGGAGAAAAATTATATGTGGCAATTACACAAAACAAACTGCCACAGTTGCCATAGTCTCTGGGTTAGTGAAACCGTACTTCAGAATTGGTTTTAGTAACAAGAAAGCATATGATTTCTCATCTCCTGATAAGTATAAAGTGATAAGTCAAAAAGATGCTGCAGAAAGATGCATCTGGTCAGATAGACAAAGACACAAACTAAGAAGAGTGGGTTTGTACAAAATTAAATGGCTGGTAATGGACAGATGCAAGGTTGTGTTGATGGTTTCACTCTTGTCCAATGAAGAGGATGTATGTTGTATCACAGAAGGGCTAATTAATTTGTTTCACTAATTCATCTAAACAAAGGATTTTTGTACAGGGTATAGAAAATATGGCAGTTTGTCTTGACACAACAATGATGATCTCTACGTTTCCACAACTTTATTATTAAAACGATCAACAGTATTGCTTTTCTTTTAATCGCTCTTAATATTGATAACATAGTGGTTATTATATAAAGCTACACTTAATGGAAGAAGACCTTTGAGATTACATAAGTAAACCTTGGGGTGCACACAACACCAATACTGCTAAGGTCAATACTTTATATTAATTTTTTCAAAAATAATGATTAACTGCACACACACAAACGTACCCAACCAAGTATTTGAGCATAAATTGTAGAACATCAGATACAAACACAGTATGTGTCATGAAAACTTGAGACTTCATGTAAAAGATAAATGGCACGAATGCCTTTTTTGGAAATCCTGTCATGAATACTTGACTTGAGGATGTTGACCACTGCCAGTGAATTGTAACTGAATGTTTCAAATGATGGATTGATCTGAAAAGCTGAGGCACACTGTGCGCTCAAATCACCGCGACTTGCCATGCTGTGACGTATACCCTGATTTGTTGTCTGTTTTACTCTAAATTCGATCATCATTTTGAAAAAATGACCTTTATAGTATGTTCGGTAAGACCTGAAACAAGTGGTTGACTCTATAAATTCAAAATCAAGTAAGCAGCGGGGTAGTTTTTCATGCATCTTTTTTTTTTTGGTTTTGCATTTCTTCTCTGCCAGGGGTAGTAGTTCTTTAGCAGCCAACACAAAGTCAGCTTTTGAGACTAAAGGTTGTTATTTATGTAGCCTTATTACCTAATCATCAGTTCGTAAACCTTTGGAAAGTGGGTTGTTTATTCCAGTACTGTTTTAACAGTCTTGAGAGGAACACTGCCTCTTTAGTTAAATTGTTTCTCACACTCTGCTACACATGTTATTTAGTGTATTTAGTGAAAGCAGTGTGCATGCAGCTGCAGGCCTCAGTCATCGTCTTCACCCACTGCTTTGTGGTTACCTACACTTTGGCTACTTTAAGAGTCCAATACACGATACTTCTCTTGCATGCAAAACAGAAGAAAATAGACTTCAAACTGAAGAAGGTGCCCAGGGCTGTCGTTATGCCTAAAAATGTGAGTAGAATGTCAAAGGCAGCTTCACTGCTGCTTACAGTGAAGGGAAATACACACACAGAAGCATTCTTCCTGCAGCCACAGGTGTCTGTGCATGATTTTTTTTAATATACCTTATCGTGATTTATCTCTGCACGGCACTATTACATGGCACTAAAGAGTTTAATTTGCAAAAAGTTGTATGTTTTTGTGAAGAGATTAAATTAAATTTCAGTCCAATTCAATTGAGTGTTATTTAAAATGGTACCATATAAGAACAACAGTTGCCTCACAGCACTTGATCCCCACTGATCTCACCTGGACCCACAACACAAATGCCCTGGTAAAGAAGGCCCAAGAGTGGCTGCACTTTCTCTGTGTCCTGAGGCAGAATAACCTGAACCAGAAGCTGCTGCTGGCCTTCTACCACTCTTCAGTGGAGAGCGTGCCCTCCTACTGCCTGGATGTTTGGTATGCAGGGGCCACTACTGAGAAACCTGTTTGACCGGCTGCCCTCTGGTCCGTGCCTCAGTTGAATCAGGTCCCACACCTCCGGATTCACAAACAGCTTCTTCCCCTGGGCTATTCAGACTGTTAACAAAAACTATCCCCCCACACCTCACCAATCTGAACCATCGTCCGAGTAACTCTCATCACTCAGGCCACTCACATACGGACTCTATACTCAGGCCAATTCCTTTAAACTACTTCCAAGCACTCTGTTCTCCAATGTGTGCCTTTCTCTTATATTTGTATATATTCCTCTAATTGGTATATTTCTCCTGTTTACTATTTATTCCTGTTGTCTTACTATTTATATTTTATTCCTGTGTAGTTGGCATGGAGCACCCATATTTTCGATGTACATGTACAATGACAATTAAGGACTATTCTATTCTATACAATAATACAAAGAAAACAGAAATTCCCTACAATCATATTGCCCACTGCTAATGTGTAAATAGAAACAGACATAGCAAAAATATATTTTCATTTATATAAACATATCAGTAAATGAATATTTTAATGTCTTTTTAAGTTGAACATGTTCTTCCTGCATTTCAGCGGTGAACAATGTCTGAACAAGAGCTGAATGAAATTGTGCAAATAACAGTGGAGGACTTTAACCAGGAAAATCGTACTGGTAAGATTCCTTTGCAAAAAAAATGTCATTAGACTCTTCTTATAATATAAGGTTAGGATTAAGCAGACAGTTAGTACTTTTCTCCTGTGTAGAAGCACACGTTCACCCTTGAAGTCAAATCTAACAGGATGGTTTGGTGTGTTGTTTTGAGGGTGTCTTTTCCTTTGATTCATGGCAGACATGATGGACAATCACGAAGATGATGAAGAAAGGTCTCAGAAGAAAAGAAGGAAATTAAGCAACGGCCAGGAGAATAACAATAGCAATCAAGATATCGCTCTTATTAAGGTAGCAGCTCTTTATAAACCATATACTGTTTACTGGTCATACATTTATATGTAGTTGGTAGAGCTTAATTTTGCTTTTGAATTTTTTTCAGAACTTGTTGGTATCATTCACTGGATCAATCAGCCAGCGGCTGGAGGGAATTGAGTCAAAGCTGCAGTCTCTGGATGCTGCATGCAAAAACCTTGCACGCAAACTGGATAGCATGGCACCATGTGCCAGAAGTCCCATTCAGGTTCCTATGGTTGCAGGATCCCCTCAAGGGGCCACTCAGACTTGGAACAAAGTGCGATGGTAAGCTCTAAATGTTGGTGCCATATTGGCCACCAGTCAGTCAGGCAGGTTAAAAGTTCAATGAAAATGAAAATGAAAACTTATTTGTTTTGCTCTCAGTGTTGTCCCACAAACAAATGTTATTGTGAGCAGTGAACCGCCGAAGCCCTCAAGTCCAGAAGACACTCCTCTGGAGAACCTGCTTAGCAAGTGAGTGGCACACTTATTATACTGTATGTTATATCTGTCCAAACACACCACCACACAAGTTATGTCAAGTTACTGCCTTATCACAATATTTCAGTTGAGCTAATAGTCTGAGTGTACCTATTCTGGCCAAACAAGATCTGTCAATGCATTGTGTTTCTTTGCAGCACAGTGACCAGGAGGCGACACAACACCATCCTAGTAAAGGTCCCTGGCCCCGAAGAGAGTCAAGAGGAACAGGATAGTGGCTCAGAGGCCAGTGATTGTGTTTCCAACGGTGGTCAATCAAGCAATGCACAGAAAGGCCAAAATGTCACTCTCATCACGCTCAATGCAGAAGGTATGACCACACTGGTGAAGAGGCACAGAAAGGCACATATCTTTAGTTTCTTCTTAAAATTACAAAAGGACAAGTATATTACTTACATCGAGCCATAGGTTGTTTTTAATGCCCATGTTACTCATTTTCAAACTTAGTTCTGCCATGTGTTCAAAATTTCTGCATCACAATTTTTCTACAGTCGAGAGCAACAGTCACATATGGTGAGCACTACCATTACTGATTGTGGCGGGGGGAAGCTAGGGGTTTTTCAGGCTTTTTTTTTTGTCTTTCAAAATGACTTCCTGATCTTTGGCGACTTCACAGCAACAAGCCTCAACAATGTCACATCTGCAATCCCACTAATAGCAAAAACAATTATGCACTAAAAGTACACAGCGTTCAACATGTTCATCTGCGTCAACTCTCTAAGGAAAAGTCACTTGCAGTAAATTACCCCCTGACATTTTTAGACGTCTCAGTAATTGATTTTGAATGTTTTGTTCAGTTTTTAGTTGTTTAATGTGGCTAACGTGACTCTTTTAATCTCCATATTAAATAGATGGCAAACTGTGCTGATGTGTTAATTTCCCTGTTTTTCTGCCTCAGATGCTGTTAGGCATTATTCATGCCTTCAGTTGCGTTACTGTGTTTTTCAGTCTGAAACCAAGAGAAAATAGTTAACTATGCAAACTTAAATGAAGTCCACATTGTCCCATTGTTGTGCTTATTGGTTGGATAATTTTTATTGGATCTGAATCTCTTGGTTACCTTCAAAGGCAAACTATTATTCAACTTTGGGTTACCATTATAAAAATTTCTGTTAGTCAGCAAGTTAGATGTTACCATATGCCTAATGCATTGGTCATGTGGTTTACTTAATAGCTAGCATACACTGTGACCAAACAGCCAAACCACATATTCTGTTTTTTTTTATAACAAGTTTTACACAAATTCACTCACTTCCTTCTTACTGCCACATGGGGGTGCTGTCGTATTATATCAATTATCTCAGTGGCTGTTGCTGTAAAATATTTCTGTGCAACTCTTTGAAGAGCCGTTCCTCCTCTGTTCTTTAGATGATTATCCAGCCGGCACCTGGTTAGGAGATGAGAACAACCCAGAGATGCGAGTTCGCTGTCCAATATCTCCAGCTGATATGCTTCATATCAGCACAAACTGTCGTACAGCAGAGAAAATGGCGCTGACGCTGCTGGACTACCTATTCCACCGTGAGGTCCAGGCCATGTCAAATCTCTCTGGGCAGGGCAAACATGGAAAGAAGCAGCTGGACCCACTTATGATCTACGGCATCCGCTGTGAGTCTTGATAACATAACCATCTAATACTGGTAATTTTTGGGGGACTATTTGTGGTAGGTCTGGTAGTGAACATACTTCCATGACAAGCTGTTTGACATGCTATTTGTCATGCAGAGTTTGATGGAAAAGTTGCCAAACCGTGTAGAGATACCGTAACATTTTATTTGTAGGCTGCTGGTACTGATGCATTTTCAGAAAGTATTAGGAGTTTAGGGCTTCATGCTACCATGGGCTTTGGAATATGTTCTTTGGGAGTGTTTGTAAAGTTAGCCCCTGTCAAGTGCACAGAGAGCATCTGGTAACTACTATTTACCTCATGGTTTCTTATATACTAATAATTTCATTATGTCAGGGTTTGAATTTTTCAGTTTTTGATTTTAAGTAATAAATGAACTCTCTGAGACCTTTCCATGTTTCGTCCCACATTTCGTACAAAGCAGCACTGAGTAGAACACAGAAAATAGACTGCACTCTGTATTCCCAAGACGGGTTACAACAACATCCATTCATCATTGCACACATGCATTAATGTGCAACACATTTCAGAACATACCAGACTCTAAATGACAAGCACATGTCTGGTAGAAAGATCTTAATGGAGTCACTCTCAGTGCAAAAAAACTCTTTGATTCTTGATTAAGTGGAGTCAGGGTTACACTGGTAGGCAGATAGATATTTATGAAAGGCCTGTGACAAAAATATTTATTTATATAGCTATAGGCCCTTCTTACAGTGTTAAAAGGGTCTCAGTTATCTTTAAACTTTGCTCCAGAGTTCTAATGTACCCACTGTATCCCCCATTGGTGCAAGTAGACATAAGCAGAATTAATATTCTTTGTGAACTGCATGTAAGATGGTCAAATAGTCAGAAATCCCCTCCTCCCACACCTTGTCCAGTTGGCTAGGGGATGTCTTGGTAACCTTTTGCTGTAAGTGTCTGGACAAGGCAAAACAAATAAAGATCCAACAATCACAACCTTGTCACACCATGACTGGCCAGCTGTGCTGAGGTGAGAAAGAAGTATCCCCACAGCACACACCATCATGCCTTTTTGCTGCCTTGTAGTTTGGCCGATCAGACAGCATGGGTGTGTAGTTACATGTAGATTTGTTCAGGCCAAAGAGAGTGTAAAAGGTAAATGTTGCTTCTGGGAAAATGAAAAAGTCAAACCAAATCCAGTGTCTTAAACCTGCATTCTATCTTTGGGCTGCCAGGGGGCGATATATGTGGCTCCCGTTCTACGGGGAAATGACCCTCTGCCCTGATCTCTGTTAACACTTCTCTGAGAAGTTTATAGACTTGCTCAGTCATTTTGAGCTATGCTATATAAAGTGTTAACTAAAATAGGGAGGATTTCTGGGGTGTGTTCATTTGCTAATGAGGAAGAGTGATGTCACTGTAGTATGAGCCATTATTTGTTCTATGTGAGGTTCCCATTCAGAGGAGAACAACAAAAAAGAAAGGACAATTTACCTTACCTACACAGTAACTACCAATTGCAAATCAGGGGCTTTTACACACCTGATGTGTAAAATGTGTATGAATATGGTGTGCCGTTCACATCGAGCACACAGTTTCAGCAGGATAAATCTGCAGTATTACATGTTTTGGATCAAGTGCGATTTCATTTATTTAGATATTTATTAAACCCCCCCCCCCCCCCCCATTTTTTTGCATGTGGATCTGAAAAATTCCTAATGTTTTGTTTGTTTGTTTTTTTTTTAAGTATAAGCTATATGACTGTATTCTTCTAAAAAGTTAAGAATTAAGCCTAATGAGGAATCTGCTCATGCTCTTGCCACCAGTTGAATGTGTTAATATTTAAGTGTGCAGAAAGTACTGAAAAGAGTACTGAAAGAGACTGAATGAGACAAATGAAGTAAGGAATATTTCACTAATTTTAGGTTGTTGATTTAAACCTTAGGTAACATTGACCTCTTCATGCTCCCACAGGCCACTTATTCCACAAATTTGGCATCACCGAATCAGACTGGTACCGAATCAAGCAGAGCATTGACTCAAAGTGTCGCACTGCTTGGAGACGCAAGCAACGTGGTCAGAGTCTGGCTGTCAAGAGCTTCTCTAAACGAACACCTCGCAACACAGTCACAGGTAAAGTACAGGGTTTTGTTTTTTTTTTACCAGAGGCTTGTTACATAAGTATAAATGTTTCTAACATCACTGGTACACGTTCATTTGTCTTAATGTGGAGATAAATTTAGCTAGTTTCCTGTAATTATTCTCTGATCAAAGTAGAGGCAAAATTGTAAAAGTAAACTGCAGCAGAAGGAGACATCTGTTGCACACTCTTTGTTTTTATTTATAGGCCAGTTAGAAAACTAGTTTTCTGTTTGTCAGTGTCAGTGGGGCAGAAAGTGAAACCACTGGATTCATCTTTAAAAGAGCTCTGCAGTCACACAATCTCGATTTGTAAATACTGTTGATGGCCACAGTATATCTAAGCAAAACTATGAGGTCACGTTTGGTTTGAGGATGGGTCAACAGATGCACTAAACCAGATGTTCTCTGTACATATGCATGCATTTTTATTTGGTGAGTAATAAACCCACCCTCTGTGTCTTGTTCCACGCACATTCTCCATGCAGATTCTGGATGATGCTCTGAGCTTTTTATATGGTTGCTATTATTTAGATCACATCAAATAGTTCATTTGGGCACACCTACCTTATTTTCAAAATGTTTGAAATTAATTGCACCTGCTAATATTCAGGATTTTCACCAAGTTCCTGGAATGGCAATATGTAGATGCTAGACATTTTGCAGGTCCTTGGCTACATTTTGTAACGGTGTCCAAATTCATAATGGGGACATCTTCTCTGTTTTGTTTTGTTTTTTCTAATCTGTGATTTTCTTGTGTGTCTTTCTCTTGGAAGTGAATCTTCCGTTCTCTTTTCTGTTCAATCCAGCTTTTTAACTAATCACCATTTTACCTACTCTTAGCGTTATTGCATTCAGGCAATGTTGACTTTTTGTAGGACTGCACAAAGTGCATCTCTATATCCATCCATCCAACCAGGGGTAGCAGTCTAAGCAGAGAAGCCCAGTCTCCTTCTCCCTCCAGTTCATTCAAGGCCTTCCTAGGCCAGCCAAGAGGTGTAATCACCTCAGTGTTCCAGCGAGTAGACATCCTTATCACATGCCTAAACCACCTCTACTGGAGTTTCGATCTATCCTTTCAGTGTGTAGAGTACTTTACTCTGAGTCTGTCCAAAGTGACTGAACTTCTCACCCTATTGTTAAGGGGCCAGCCACCCTTTAGGGGAACTTTTATTTTTGTCACTTTTATCTGTGATCTTGTTATTTTGTTCACTACCCAGAACTCGTATAGACTTATAGACTCCTTTGCATCCTTTACACCCTCCAGTATCCTCCAAAGGATAAAGAGTTCTTTGACCAGGAGGAAAACTGGTTTGTTCTTCCTGAATCCAAGGTTTGACTAACGGATGGACTCTCCTTTCTAGTACGCTGGCATAGACTTTCCTAGGGAACGATTTTGACACACCTCATGGTTTGCCAGAATCAATTCAAGGTCGACTGAAAGACTTGTTCCATGGCCTCATCAAACTCCCCTCTTACCGAAGTTTTTGCTTCAGCTGCTGCCAGAGCCACACTCTCCTTGGCCTGTCGGTACCTGTCGGCAGTGGTTAGAGTCCGAAAGGCTAATGAAGCCTCATATAGCCCCTTCAGCTTGACTGCTCCAAATCATGTCCACCGTGTGGTTTGGGGGTTGCCATCACAACAGCCAATGCCATCAACCAGCAAGTGCACTGGTTAAGGGCAATACAAACGGATGACTATATAGGACCATGAATCGCACATCAGTGTTTTGCAGGAGCAAATATTAGTAGGCAAATTTGGGAATCCAAAATTGAGAATTGAAAAAAACACTACTATTATAATGGTTTTGGATAGATAGCCTTATTTGCAGCAAAGGGTGAATTAAATCAATTTCCACATATTTTTTAAAACTGCTTTTTGGCAGGAGTGAAAACAGTCAACAACCACAGAGACACAGAGTACCTTGCTTCATCTCATTTTAGCTATTTATTAGCTAGTTATTTTCAGCTACATGAAAGCCATTTCAAGACCGGAACCCAAAAGCAGATTCTGCAGATGGTTGTAATCTGCACACAATGCCTGCAGTCCTTCCCTCCCTGTGAGTCAAAACCTCTCACCTCTGACCAGAGAAATGTAAGACTGTAGGGGAAACCCAAATAACCCATGAGCACAAATTAGGTGTGGGTTGTCAGGCCCCGCCTTTATGAGCCACAAACACCCCAGAATGTACAATGCAAAATATTAGTTGCAAATGCATCCAATAACATACATCACAAACACAAATTAGTCATTTTGCATAAATCAGAACTGGAATATTTAATAATCAATTATCATATAGAGTCCAAAATTTCCTAAGCAAGAGTTCTTCCTCATGTTGCATATTTCTTTGTTTTCATGCTTAAAAAAGCAATCCGACTACTTTTCTCATTAATGTCACTTCTTGTAAATAGGTTTTTTATTACTTTATATTTAAACATTGAAAACGAGAAAGTGATATTTTATTTTGTGGCCAGGCTCCACTTTGGATGAGGGTACTGATATCTGTTTGACATCTCTGTAGATGCTGTTGTGCATTTCCATGGGATGATGGCCAGGTCTGGTCAGGGTTTCGGACTGCTGTTCTGATAACAAACCCCAGACCCTGAGTTTGGCTGCTACACCACGAATCTGTTTGATGATTCTCTGGAGTCTTTAATGTATATTTAAGTGGTGTCTGATACATTTTAAACACAGTAATATTCTGTGGATGGCCTAGGATGATCCAGAATTTCTTATTAGAATTTGGTTATGTATCCTGGAATCCATTGAAAGCTATTTCTCACCTGTTTTTACTGTGTACATGAGTGCATCACTAATCTTATTGCTTTTCTTATCTAGAGGAAGGAATCACAGAAGAAACGGCTCACATTGAGACTGCCACTCAACAAACCTTGCACTATACATTGGCCAATCAGCAGGTCCAGTTCCACCGTATTGGTGAAGATGGACAAGTTCAGGTGGTGAGTGTCAGATTTTTTTTTATTCCCAACTCTCTTTAAATTCATAAGAAAACATTTTTATCGATTGGCAAACACAACAGAAGAAAATCTTTCTGCTTATATCTCTGTTCTTTTCTTTGCCATGTGTGTACTTCATCTAAGAGGCCCTCAGAGCTGAGTTCATAGTGTACTAGAATGGGTCACACCACCCACTACAATTACCCTTACAGCATTCTGGAGGAATAGTGCAAATTATGTCAGTGAACCAGTGACTCGTGGGATGTACATGAACAGATGCTATGGTCAGAGGTTGCGTTCAGGCCCAGTACAGTGTTATAGGTAGGCGGATAGAGGAAGTGACTGGATCTTTTAGTTCCCTCAGCTCTGAAATCACCCAGAATAGATGATCAGAGTTAGATACCAAGAGTCACAATGTCAATATATTCAGAGTCCTGATGGGTTATTCAAGAAGGAACTAATTTATATTTTCTTTTTCTAGTGTTCAAAGTTCATTTGTACAGGTTTGATAAGCCTATGTGAATACAGTGTGATGAGTATTTCTGCTGTTTCTGGTTTGATACATGATGCATAGTTTTGGCAGTACTCGTGACAGACCACTTCCCTGGGAAGGATAAAAAATACAGGGTAGACAGGCAGGAAGTGCTTTCAGGGAAAGGTGGGAGAGAAAGATTGTCAGGAGTTCTCCCTACTTGCCTGCCTGAGTAGGATTGTGCAGGCAATGGTCTCAAGGATTCACATTGTTGAGTGAGAGAGGGATTGCAACACCTTCTCATCTTCTATGATAACTTAGTCCTGTAGGGAAGACCATCCAACCTTACATCTGAGTATTAAAGACTGCAGTTGAGCCTAAAATTTATTAGTACTCCTAATGCAGTAGGAGAAATTAATACTTGCAAAGAGTGATTGAGCATTGCAACCATCATTCCATAGTAACTCAATGTAATTTATCATCATCAAATTATATTTCCCAAAATAGAGCAGCTTAGTTGATTAGCAAATAATTTGATTAGATTACATTAGATTAGCCTTTATCGTGTCTCTCTTGGGAGAAATTTACCTTGGACAAGCCAGGGAAACACGTCGTGTAAGCTAGCAGATGCATACAAACTCTCATTTACAATTCCATCTATTAGCATTCAGTAATTTGATTAATAATGGCAGTAGAGAAAATTTAAAGCTATTTAACTTACAGTTTGGTACCCCGTACCCTTTTTCCTGAGGGCATCAACTCGTACTCATTGTAAAGGATATGATTTTTGTTCTTAGTGATAAATGGGGTCTGATAATGACTAAGCTTCAAATATCTCTAGAATCAAGGGAGCATCCCAACTATCTTTCCATCCCTTTTTTTCACATTTTGAATTTGGGGTCAGAGTTTGATGGAAAGGTTGCCAAACTATGTAGAGATGCTGTAACAGATAATAGATTCAACAATTGTCCTATAAAATAGTAACATAAGGCATTTATTCACTCCATGGACCCTAAGCCTTCTTAAAAAACGCAAGCGCTAAATCACGCACACACCCACTTTAAGTGAACACAGAAATACTTTTAAGTTGTTGCTTGTTCAACCTTCGAACTACTAATCAAACCCGGGCTGTGATCTCCAGTAGATCTTGATCTTGGATCGAAGGTCAATTCCTTATTTTTCTTTAGCTTTAACATTAGGTTTGAAAGCTTTAGTCACAACTGTTTTTTTTCTTTCTTTTTCTTTTTTACATTTTTTTATTATCACTCTACAGCACAGGTGTTGCACTCCAGGCCTCGAGGGCCGGTGTCCTGCAGGTTTTAGATGTGTCCTTGATCCATCACAGCTGATTTAAATGGCTAAATTACCTCCTCAACATGTCTTGAAGTTTTCCAGAGGACTGGTAATGAACTAATCATTTGATTCAGGTGTGTTGACCCAGGCTGATATCTAAAACCTGCAGGACTCCGGCCCTCGAGGCCTGGAGTCCGACACCCCTGCTCTACAGTAATGACGACTGGGAAAACCCAAAAAGGATGAATTAACTTAAAAAGACTTTATAACCACTGTGTGCAGTTTTGTTATTGTGGGTTATGAAGATTATATAAACATACCTTTTAACTTATTTAATTAAAAAAAAAAAAAAAAATCATATTCATAAAATTGTTCTAGCTTCAGCTATACCTCATCTTCATCTGTGTGTCTCAGATTCCACAGGGGCAGTTGCACATAGCCCAGGTGCCACAAGGAGAGGAGGTGCAGATCACACAGGACAGTGAGGTTAGTGTGCAAGTGCGCCCGTGAAAGAGGGGTTGTAAAACAGAAAAGAAAAATAAACAACCACCCTGAGTCACTTCTCTAGATTTATTAAATTCACTTCACTAAGCATGTATCTAAAAAGAATATGACTGTTATGTAGAACGATGGCGCCAGTGGTTGTAGTCAGCCGTCTGCTGATACCTAACTTTCTTTATTGTTTATAGTTAAGTCAAATTTAAGCAAAGTTAAGTTTTGGGGGTAGAAAATCAATTCTGTGTATGTTAGTGTGGGGGAAGTTCACAATGTTAATTCGTATTGTTTGAATTTAGTTAATGTTTGTGATTTGAATTGTTTAAAGAGCTATCTGAAATTATCCACAATATTTGTTAGAGCTGGAAGAATCTCCTGTTTTGATTAACAACCAAAAACAACCACTTCTATTCATTTTAGCTAGTCAATGGTAGGACTGGTATGATTTCCACTGCATTTGTTTAACTATAAACAAAGGAATGCTTGAAAAATGAATTTTTTGCACGACATTACATCTATTCAGTGCCAACTTCTTAGGGCAAGAGAACTGCTGATTAGCATAATATACAATGTCTTATAAGAAAGCATAAGTGTGGAATAATTGTCCTGATTACATTCATTTTACAATGACTGTTTAATTTTGTAATCTCACAAGCAGCTTTTTGTAGTCTCCAAACTAGTCTACTTCTACAAAGTAAAGCAATTTAAACAAGTTTATCAAGAACTTGTATGTTTGTTTTGCTCACACAATTAGCTGGCAGCTAGCTGCTTGTCTGGTGTTGCGCTAGACGTTTTAGACATTAGTGAATTTTAGCCAAAGTAAAGTTTTTTCAGTGAATGTCTTATTGTTTATATATGCTATCTGCCAGATTTTGCACAAGGTTTTGAATTTTGTTTTCATGTAATGCCCAGGTGGCTTATTTTCCCCACCACACATCCTTACATGCGCGCACACAACCTGTCAGTTGAAATCAACTCCAAACCACCCCGACTTTTAAAGAGGAATTTCCGCATCAACATCTTTGCTAATGATTTTAAAGGATGTGGGAGAGAGATTTATTTCAAGGCGCCAGTCTGTGTACACATATATACATGTAATCACATACTGTATATGATTCAGGCCACACATGCTTGACAGCTCGGCATTATTGCAAAAGCAATTGACACCTTAACCAAGTGTTTTTCTAATTTCCTATTCGGTTCTACTCCTAGAGGACACTTAGAGGAAGAAATGCACAATTGAAGGAGAGAGACAGAGTAAATTGGAGGCAGAAAACACTAAAGCCTTTCCTGCACTTTGTGGCTGAGCCCAGATTTTTTCCCCCTGTCTTTTCTCCTTCGTATTCCATGCTATTGTTTGTTTTTTGGAGTTCAAAGCTTAGCAACAAAGTCCCACTTCTCCCAACTGCCACTCACAGAATATGTTTTCATTAGGAACGGGCCCCTTTCATCAAAGGGATTGGTTTTAGTGTGCTTAAAAAGGAAATGAGCTGTTTGAGAGATTACACTGCTCTCTGGCCATATGGCAGCTGAGACAGTATTGCATATATACATGAGATAAAATTAGCTAGAGCAGAAACAGCTGAGACCTCAGGATGGCTAAATGTGTCTTGTATAATATCCTTTTGCAAAATGGTCCCGTTGATATCACTGTGGGTGTTTAGAGATTTTCTAATAGCCACTATATCTCGATCTGAGACAATCATGCACTTATGTCAGAGCAAACAGATTTCTTTTTATGTTAACAGGGAGTTGAACTCTATCCAGAAATGAAAATACATGGATGTTCCATTCACCTCCTCTCAAGTACAAACATTGGCAGGAACCTATCATGCTGACCTTTTCACACTGCATATCTGATTGGCTTAGATAGTTTAATGACTTGTTTAACTTAATGTGATTTCAGCTTCTTAAAGTAGTTAAACCAAAGTCTTTATATTAAAACATAGGGCTGCTGACTGACATGACATTTCTCAATTTCAGGGAAATCTCCAAATTCACCAGGTGCATGTTGGCCAGGATGGACAGGTAAGAACACGTTTAAGCAAGATTTCTGGATGAATATGCAGAATGTGTAAGCAAGGGACACGATTTTTGGTATTGGAAGCTTTCTGGTTTCTGAGGCACTGTGCACAATGCAGTCTTGACATATGTGGGGGAGGGGGGGTTGGGGAGGGGGGGGGGGGAATGCAGATGAAATAGGAAGTCCTAAGTATATCTAGGATATCTGAAAACCCAGCTACTGAAAATTGATTAAAGTTGCCAGGCAAGGATAAATCCAGAGGCTTTTGGGTTGGGTTGTCAGACTGACAGCAACTCAAAAGATGTTATAAAACACTAACTGATCTTTGCTGTAGATTTTAAAATATATATCTCATATTTTCATACTTCGTGGATTATGTTTGCAATTACACTGTCTGATTAGAGGTTAAAGGATGGAGCAGGTCATTATGACTTTGAGGAGATATTTTCAGTTGACATTCATATATAATGTAAATGTGATCAATGAACCAGGTAAGGTGTCAAATAACAAAAGCTTGTGTCCCATTTCTGTTTCAACACAGTATGTTTCAGGATAGACTAATTAGATACATGACACACACACACACACACACACACACACACACACAGCAAGATGTCTTTTGTGCTCGTGGTGTCCGTGTCTTTGTTCATACCACTCCCTTCTTTCCTTCTCTGTCACTGGACTGAGAGCCCTTCCTGTTCCTTTATCCTTTCCTCTGAGATCCAAGTGAGTCTCGATCAAAGCAGCGTTGGCTGTGTATCACCGATACATGCCACATATGGATGCCTGAAGACAACCACCATTTCACATTCATTATTTCATCATGTTTGTCTAGAAGCTAGGCTTTAGGGAAGGAAGTGCCTTCTCACGCTCCCTGTCTGGTGGTTATACTATTTTGTTACCACAGGTGTGATTATGTAACAGCCTCAGAGGGCCTTTTCTTCCTGAATGGAGGCTACACAAACTCCCTCCTGGGATCATCAAAAGGAGATTGCTTACTTACCTTTTTTTTTTAAAGGCAATTAAGAGATGGGTGCGCCACAGACCCATCTTTACCTTATGTTATGGTACATCACATGGCTGCTGGGTTTGTACAGTTTGGTTGCCAACCTAGCACAAAAAAATGCTATCATCTGCAAAAAGTTTTGACCAAACAATCTGATGTCACCCGTAGGTACGGCACACTATGGGGTAGTCAAATATGTGCAAGCATACTTTTCTACTAGCATAAAATGAAAGCATGGTAATTTTCGGTAGAGCTATAAAATGGTGACTCAGGCCAGCCTTTTTGGATTTTATTTCGGTGTCTCAGCAGTTCATTCTGCACATAAACAAAAGCTCTTGTGTTTGGAAAGCACTGCCAGTTTAATGGTTTCTTCCAGGGTTTGTTATGAAAAAAGTCAAAAATAATCTGTAGCCTAAAATTCAGGCTTTTGTGGTCGTAAATTTTGTTGTCTTATAAAGTCTGGTCATAATTTTGTTTTTATCATAAACTGAGGAAACAATAAAACAAGGCGTTCTCTGTACACATTATGCCAGTAACCAGGGTAAAGAATGTAATGTAACAACCCATCTATGCAGTCAGTGTGGTAATGGCTTTTTCCAATATGGTAAACAGTAAGCAATTACAATAGTTCTATGTTTTTAGGCACCCAACAGTTTACTTATAAACGGATACACTCATCAATATATAATATCTCAAAATCTGGAGCAAAGAAGGAGTTGCACCACAGCCAGCAGCTGAAACCACTTGTTTCCAGCTGGTCAGTTTTTCATTTTATAGTCTGATTATGATCCCATCACTCAGTTCCCTCATAGGTTCAAGATGCCATTTACTCTGCATGTGCATACATTTGGGTTGCATGAATGCATCTGCTTTATATCAGATTTTTGTTGTTGTTATTGTTGTTTGTATTCCTTTATTGACTGTTAAGCTTGGTGCGTGTTTTCAATTGATTAAGGTAGTCAGCACACATGCATATGCTCCTTCTCTTCACACATGCGTGTTCATGTCCTCAGATGACCTGTTTGGTGAGCCTGACAGCAGCATTCCTCTCCGTCTCTCTCTAAGATCTTAGAAGGAGTTTTGGCTAGAGTGTGGTTCAGATTTTGTCCCATTGCACACATTTCCAGCAGTTGTTCATATCAGTTCAAAGAGTGCATGAACTACTCTTGCTGATTGCCAACGGGGTTAGCTCTTCTTTGTGGTATACACCATGGTTTGCATGGCATAGATTAAAAAACTGTAACTTTTGAAACTGTATTTTTCGTGTGTTGCATCCCAAGATAGAGGAACTAAAAACTCTGTATTCCTCAGGGGGTATCTGAGAGTCTATTCCAATGAAAAGCTCCTTTTTTTTTCTTCTTATCACTCCCTTTTTTAAAGCTCATATTTTTTTGGGGTTTGTAAGAAGATATCAGAATTTCCAAAACAAACACCAAGTGACTTACTCTGCCAGACCTCATGTTGTAGGTCGAGTTGTTCACACACATCCAGTTACATGTGACAATGGCAGTATCTCTTCAATTGCAAATTCTCATATTCCCATGTACTGGAGGGAGAGCAAATCTTGGGTCAACTCTTAAATCTTGATAACATGCAGTTAAATCACTGAGCCATTTAAAAGAAACGGTGCTTCCACAAGTATGTTAGTAGTAATAGCACTTACTCAGGAAAATGACAGATTATAGCTATATTATGATTGCTGCAGTGTGTCTTGGAACGTCATTTGTTAAGAATCTCAGACAGACAGTAAAGATCACACTTGATCCTGATGTGTATTTTCTTAAATGTGTAATTTGTCTGTTTACAGACAGCCTTACATCAAGTGGACTATGAATGATGTCAGTGTTTTTGTAATCTGGCAGACTAGTGCTGAGGCTATGTTAGTGTAACCTAGCCTACGCAATTCATCACAGAAAAGCCATCTTTTTATCTCACTCTGGGACCACTTCCTCTTTAACTTTCACTACACTTATGTAGTGTAGTTGTGGCTATGGTTGTCTTTTAAAAGCTACCTACCACATCCATTTTCTGTTAGATATTTACATGCTGTGGTCCTATTTGAGCTATATTTGGACCTGATACCCACATCAAAATAAAGTCAAATTTTCAGCTCAGCACTGATTTTTTTCTTTCTTTTTCTAAATAACTGTATAGCTCTTTTGGGGTCTTTTAATCCATGCTTATTTCCTTTTTGTAAGGTGGTCTGGCTTGCATTATTCTGTCTCATCAGTCTGTTATGCGAGTAGACTTTATATGAGTCATATCTGGTCACAGTCTGTACAGTTTGAATAATCACTCCTTAAGTTTCAAATTACGATGTCATCTTTCATTGGGATGGTGAGTCGAGATCTGGCTTTACAAGCTTTATCATGAAAGACGTTAAATAACTTCTTCTGTTGATTTATATCCTTGTCTCTTTACCAGGGACTGTTAAAGATAGTGGACGGGTTAATTTTGGAGTTTTTGCCAAATCGATCTTTTTTTAAACTCTCACATTAACACGTTTTTACTAAATAACATGTATTGTGAGTTCAAATCTACCTTTATGTTCTAAACAGACAATACTGCCTGTTCACAGAAACATATTGATATTTTAGTTTTTCGGTTGTCTGTGTTGGTCGTCAGTCATTCATGTCATGATAGTCTTAAGAGTCTGAAAAGAAGGCAACTGGAGTTGTTCGGGTTTTTGAACATGTTTCGTCTCTCATCCCCAACGATTCTTTGGTTTTAGAACAATGGTGGAGAGTCCCGGGTACTAAACCCCTACTGGGGCTGTCTCAATCAAGGTGTTCCTTAGAGTTGCTAAACACTTATAGATCATCTGAGTCATCACATGAGTTATTCCTGTCGCTGGGGCTGAGAGGTAAAACTTCTATGAAACATTGCCCCAACACGGCTGATAGCTGGTACCATAAGCCACCACCTATGTTTAAAAATGGTAATTTACAGTGGATATAGATGGCCTCCTTTACTAGTCTCTAAAAACATCTGTCTTCTCTATCTAAAATGTGGCATCCTCAAAAGAGTGTCCTTTCTCCTTTAAGTAAGGCTAAGTTTTGTTGGATTATTAATACATTTGCAGTGTATACCTATACAGAACATACTTTGCTGGCAGTCTACCGTCTATCCATTTATCATCCTTTGTATTGCTACTAGAGACTATGTCCATGCAGTGAGAAGAGAAATGTGCGGCACACATCTTAGTTTTGCACATTTGTCTAATGCTACAGCCACATTAGGGAAAACAGTCCTGGAGACCACTGCATGACCAAAATGATTGTTACAGTGTGCAATGATTTTCTGATCTTGTTACCTTTGAAATGGTGCTTGAAATGCTTCGAACCAGGTGTGCAACCAATTGCAGTCAGTTGCCAAAGGGACTTTAGTGCGTTAAGACAGCAATAAAACATCAATAACACAGAGACGGTCTGCTTTCAGTTTGAAACTGAATGGGGTGAAGTTGGCAGTTACAACCTGATCGACTGAGTGATTAACTTTGATAAATCTGCTGCCATGTGCATACTCGGAAATTCACACTAACTACTTATATTCAGAGCCCAGTATGTACTTCATAGATTTGAAACAGAAATTCCTCTTTCATGGTTATTGCAGGACAGCAATTTAACTGCTAACATATGCATTTTAACTTCTATATAGGAATATAACCCAAATACAATAAGGGGAGTTATTTGGAAACCTTTGCTAGGTCGTCCGAGAGTGACTGCTGTCAGTATAAGTCAGACCATTTGGGTCACATGCAGCCACAAGTTGAGTGCTACACGATTAGCCTCTTGAGCGATCACTTGGTCACTGCAGCTACTTCAAGTTGGGCACTGAATATGAAAAAAATCAATGCTATCACTGGACAACCACCAATTTAGTCACAGTGAGGCGCATCCCATTTTTTGCATGCTAGTGTGACTGAGCCATTGTGTAGTACAGATGACTGTAGAGGGTTTTTTTTTTTTTTTTTTTTTGCATCTACACTATAGTACACGTTTGTGCATTATGGCTGCAGATGTTTTTGTTACTTCTACCATGGGAGTCTGTGGCAACTCAGCCTTGAACTTGGTGCCACTGTGCCAGCTGAAAGTCTGAGCAAAACTGGTTTAGAGCGATCCGAAGTTCCCAAATTGCTCATAAAACCCTCTCATGCGGACGGAAGAGAAGGCAGACCATGAAGCTATAAAATAACTAGCCTTTTACTGCACTGCCTGTCTGCCATAGCCTCTTATCTTATGCCCTTCTGTATCTCTGCTGTGATCTTATCCTGCACTGATGCAGACCAAATGGAGGATTAGAAGATGAAAGGAGTGACTGATGAGAACAGGAGAAAATATGGGGAGGGAAAGGCATTAAAAAAATGCCTGAAAGACATGTTTGGTAATGCTGATGATTTAAAAACAGACACCAGCTGAGCTCTTAGGTAAACAAAAGCATACTCTGTAATACAAATGCAATGTACCAGGTATAACTGGTTAAAAACACAGGAGGAGATTGTGCCCTCTGCTGGACTATTGCCTGGCTCAGGCAAATACAGTATGCCCACAATAGCTGCTGACAGTTCTAGGTGCAGGTGTTATTTTTTTCTTGGATACCCGCTGTAAAACTGTAATAACTGCATCTTTTGTGCTTTTGAGCTGATATTCGAATGCAAAACATTCTTAGCAATACTGGCCAAAAATACTTTTATTTTACTTTATTAAACTTTTATTTGATCTAATGTTATTTGATCTGCTCAAATCTTCACTGCATGTAATCTATATCTCTGAATAGACAAGTCAGTAAACTTCAGCTAAACTGGTTTTTGGAACCAGACGAATGCTCGTCACATCTTGCTTGAAAATCTTTTTCTGAAAGCTCTGCAGTCTTTCATTTATGTTGAGCAAAGTCGAAGCGGTCTGCAGGCAAGATTGACTCTTAAGGCCTGAATGATGGAGAGCTGCCATCTTTAAATTAGAATTCTTGAGGTTCTGCTAGAGCGGCAGGTGGGTTCCTGGGGATCTTCATGACCAAGGCTCTTCCTGCTCAGTTATTTCGTTTTGGCAGTTTAGCCAACGGTACAAACTTCACAGTTAACAACCTACTTTACTCCTAGTAAGACTGTATGCATTGCTTTGTGTGGGTGGGGGTTGTTTTGTTTTTGTCTTTAAATCCATTGTGGATTCTGTGTATGTCCAACTAATACACTTTGACACATTTGGACTTCAGTCAAGTGGATACTTTATAGAAGAGATTTCATTGTTTTTATTTTTATTTAATTTTCGTATGTTTGCAATAATGTCAATAAATAGAGCTTGAAGTGAATCAGCTCCAAACATTGCCTGATTCCACTGAATGTGAATCGCAAACACAAAGAATCTCATATTAAAACATGCAGTTCGGGTTATTAGAGGACTCTTCCAGTCAGATGGCTTTAAACCTAAGCTATGTCAGTCTGTAAATGCAGCACATCTCAAGAGACTACTATAAAGCTTTACGAAATTTACTGATCCCATCATCTGCCTGCGTCATTTATCGATGATGGATCTGATTACCTCCCATCTGGGGGTTTAAACGTGTTGTTCTCTCACCCCACCTCATTTTCCCTCAGTTGAAAGTTTGCCATCTTTTTCTGTCATCGCATGTTTTGGTGCATCTGTTGAAACATCCCAAATAACAATGTTCATGGCCGGTATGGGAACTGGGTCATAGAACTGAGTCCAGCTCTGCACTGGTCCCTCCAGTCTTTTCTGCCAGGACATTCAAACATAGAGCGGATGCAAATAGTTTTAGGGTGATGGTGAGGGAAGCACACAGTGTTACTGGACAAGATAGGGATAAAGGAAAGGAAAGGAAAGGAAAGGAAAGGAAAGGAAGAGTACAGGAAGACAGTGAAAGTAGAGTTTAAGAGGAAATGGGGATTACTGTGTTTGACTCGAGCTTTGTGAACTCATGATATTGTAAGCACTTTTGTTGCCTGTTGTTGGTTAGGGTTGTTGCAGGTCTGCTGTGTGAGGACAATGTGTTTTTGTTCCTTTCTACACAAAAGGCAAATGTTTGAACAATAAGTAGGCTTAACCTCACAGAATCAGGGTGTGATGGAATCAGACTGCTGGCTCGTGGCCCAAGTTGTTTTCCGAAATGTGGTTTCTGGTGTTTAAGGGGATGTTGAAATTCCTGTGATTGACAATGTTGGGCCAGGATAACAATTAAAAGATACAAACAAAATGTTTTATGACCAGGGTTTAGTATAAGTGGGTTGTACGTAAGCCTTCAAGGATTTGGAAGACTAGTGGTGGATCACGTTTCAAAGAAGTGGTCTGCTTCATGTCATGTGGCATCATGGGGCAGAGATAAAGGGACACAGATCGGGGAATCCTAGTTCGGTGTGTGTGTGTGTGGGGGGAGGGGGGGGATTTGTAACTGAGCTTTTCAGAGTTGTTCAGAGGAGGATACCCCCAGTGGTGTTTTCTTTTGTCTGTGTGGGCAAAGTCTGGGTCGCTGGCTGTGTGAGTAAGAGAGACCAGATGTCTTAGATGCATTTCAGTATGAGTCACCCTCAGCACAGGCCTGGTGCATATCTGCCTTACCAGTGTCAGGCATAGATGGCTCCATCATCATCATTCAATGCTGCAACCTCTGTAACCAGATCCACGAAGCACCGTTGTCATGTAAATTTCTTAATTAGTGAATTTATCACACATGAGTCATAATTTTGAGACTAACGTTCAACAGTCTTTCGAATTACTCTTGACATATTTACAGCAGACCCTGATTTTACTGTTACTGCAATAAAGAATGGCAATTTTAGCAAAACAACTTCCCTGATTTAAAATTAACCTCCAAAATGAGGTTACCAGTGTAAATGCTTTCTGTTAATCTGTGCGAGTGTTGGATAAATAAAAACTCCAGAGAAAGGATGAGGTAGAAGTACCCAAGCTTTATTTCACTGAAACTGGAAAATCTACAGGAAGCAGTAAAAGTAATTCTATCTGATAGATTCATAGTTGATGTGATGCATCAGTGAGTTAAAGACTCCCCATAAGCTACACGCTGATGAAAGATGACAGATGTCTTTCGCAACAAATCTGAGATTTGAATTTGTTGGATTCTTGGCTGGTGTGTGTCAAAAGGCGCCGAGTGCATTTAAGGTTTTCTGTTATGGAAGTGCTTTGGAAGCCTAAAGGGTCAGCCAGAGGTAATTTGGACATGTCAGTACGTGAGATCTAATTTTCACTGCAGTTTTCTTTGTTTTGTATTTATGTATTAAAAGGACAGTGGCACAATTGAAAACAAACATAAGATGCATTGCTTTAGACAACTGAGGAAAATGACATTTGATTGAAGAAGCGTCTTGGCCTCAGTAATGCGTGTTTGCAAATCTAACTAGATAAAGGATCTTGTTGCGATGGGTAGTTTGGGCAGTGCTGTATTTTCTTCATTGAATTTTGCAACCTGTATTTATCATCTTCCCTGGCTCCACTGAATTAAACAGAATAATTGGAAACATGATAAAGGCATCCTTTTAAATCATGAAATATACTGACACGATAAAAATGGCGTGGTCAATTAGGCAAGCCAAGTTTGGATTTACGCTAGAGAACAGTGAAAACCGTCAATGAAATGTACTTCTCTTTCGTGTTTAAGGGGCCCTATTCTTAATTACAGCTGTTATTTTTGTCATCAGTTCCCTTTTGATTTTCTGCTCTGGATCAGAACTGAAGTGAAGTTGGTTTTATCATAAAACTTTTCTGAGCCCTGCCTGAATCCGACTCCCAGTCTGCTGGTGGGAGTTGTGAAGCAAAGGATGTAAGGGAGGGCTTGATTCTTTGCAGGTGTTGAGCTCTAGTGTAGAAACACTTTGATGGTGTGGGTGAAAAAGGGAAGCTTTGGTTCAGGTCACAAGTTCATGTATAGTATACATAACATGTTTCAAAGAAGTATATTTAGCTAGGAGATATATCTGTCAGAAATATATGGTAAAGATGCATCAACAAATAAGTGGAGTAATTCTCAAAACATAGAGGGGAAAAATCAATACTATAGTTTTTAATTTCAGTGTTTTGACTTCATTGAGTCACATTACAATCTGAGGTCCAGCTGAAATCAGAATAGCCAGCGTAAGACTCAGCAGTAAAATAAAAGGCATATGTAACAAAGTGGTAATGACTGCAGTGAGACATTTTACAGTCAGTGTGATCATTTCCCCAGTTCACACAAAACAATCACTTAGAGCACTTCTGTGTCTATGGCCATCTTTATGGCCAAGTTGAACCCAGGCCTTACTCCCGCCCCCTGCTCCCCACTCCTCCACTTTGACCGCACCTACCCACCCGGAGCTAGTGTTTCTGCTTGGACATCTGTTCAGGAATGGCTGTTGCAGATGTTGTTGACGGCTATTAAGCAGAGAGGAAGTTCCAGGCACTCCAAAGTCCAAATGTTTCTTTTTTCATTTCCCTGTTTTGGTTTAGTTTTTTTTCTTCTCCAGATCTGAAAGAAGAGGCGGTATTCCTACAGGAGTGATAGGAACCAGATTTTTATTGGTCTCTTTTGCTACAATATAGTCGGTATGAATTTTGTTTCCTGATAAATAGAGGGTATGTTTCTATGCCGCTATATTTGATTCCCAGTGTAATTTTAGCAAGGGAAGCACAATGTTTAGAAACTTAGACACACACACGCACGCTAACAGGGTGACTCATAGCATCACCCAATCCACAGCTGAGTTTAAGTGAGACCTCCTGAAAGACTGGGAATTAATGCCAGCTTGCATCGGGCTCATGCCTTGTGAATGCTGGTTGTCTCACTGTTGCATTACTCTTGGATGGTGACTGAGGATGAGGATGGGTATTGAGAGGTGTTGTCTTTTTTCTTAACACCCATTGCCTTTGTGTAAATCAAGTGTAACTACTTTCATATGAAGTAAATGCAGAAAAAAAATTAAATTGAATTAAAGCAAGTAAACGAAGACTTGGTAAAGAACTTTGTTTATCCTTTTCGTTATTTTCCTTCACTGTTGGAGTTGCGAATGTTTTCTGCATCAGGCTGCTGTTGTTGTTCACTTGTCTTTCCTCTCCCATTGCTGTATTTCTTTAGTGTCCTGGATCCATTACTGAAAGCATTACAGCATCAGCAAAAGATTTATTCTTTTCTTCCCTTTTTCTCTCAAGACCGTGATAGCTAACAAAGCCTACAGAGAATTGCTCTTCTCTCCAGTACTGTGGGGCAGCACCATAGCTTTTGATGCTCCCTGGCTGCTCTTCTCTTTGGCACTTGGTCACGGAGGTGGCCGGCCATTCAAACTGATTATTTAAGACTTCAAATCCCCAAAACGTTGAGGTCAACAGTAACTTATTCTCTTAAGATCCACTGGTGGCCCCTATGTCTGACAAATTAAGCCCCCTAGATCAAATCTAATATGTTGGGCAACGTTTTAAGGGACTTCTTCCAAATCTTAGTTGAAAACCGATGTTATTATGCAATCAGGCCAAGTAAATTTTTTCAGTATCAGGAGACTCGTGTGTTCCAAGTACAAACACTTCTCACCTTGTATAATGTATGATTTGTTTCTACTTACAGTCTATTTGTTGATTCAGCCTAATTTACAAAAATCATAACTTTTCAACTCGTAAAAACTTTTCTTGATATATTAAAGTGATCTTTGTTTTTGCGTCATTGCCAACCAGCCTAATGATGATTATATTCTATTAGCTGAATGAGCGGTAATTATCATCAGTGCTCAAAGAATTGCTTTATAGTGCTTTATATAAACTTCCAACCTTGAGCTAATTAAAGACAACAAAACTATAATTTATGCTAATGGTGGGAAAGATAAAGAAAACCACAATAAATCCCCTGATTAGATTTAGTTGTTATGAGCGAGAGCATTTCGTCTTGCTGTTTTAGACTGACTTTATACTTTAGAGCCAAGCATGACAGTATTATCCTCAAATACTGGAGACGAGTTGTTCTGACAAAGAAAGTCGTGGGACAGGATACGGACCCGAGAAGTTCGTGTGTAATCGCTGCAGAGATCTCACACACTGTTCCAACTTTGTAAATGCTTTTGTGAGTCTGTGTGCTGCTCCTCACAGCTGAGAATGCAAACCGCTCTCAAATGGAGGTTCAGACGTTAATTGAGTGAGACAAGTGTTTACAATCTCATGTGTCAACCATAGCATCCCTTAAACCCCGGTAATTGTACGCTTAGATACAGTAAGTACTGACGTATGATCATGCTTGAGTTTATGCACACAGGCACACATACTCAATGTACGATTTCAGACAGACAAGCACTTGAAAGAAGCCCGTTTTGATCCCTAATAGAAGAGTAGAGACTGTAGAGATGCAATGGATGTCTGCCATAACGAAACCATTAAGCAGATGGCTCTTTCCTCTTAGTTTCTCACTGAGCTGTCTGTCTGAACACTTTTAGCATATAGTTTCTAAAATATGATGGCTGTTTCAAGAATGTAAACGTCGTTTGACACAGAAGGAAATGCAAATGTTTCCCAGAATTGTTAGCATTATACACCGTTTCTGTATGCTAAATAAACATATAACTGGAGACAGAAGGCAGGGAGCTTTAATTTAAACTGAGCTTGAAGATTGGAAGAAGACGACTAGCTCTATCAGGATTTTTTTAGTCTTAATGCTAAGTTGGCTGGCTGCTGGCTTCAGTTTCAGATTTATAGTAAAGATATAAAAGTGTAATTTCTTAACATGTTGAGGATGAACATGGATGGAGGATGAACGTATGAGTCGTCTTTACACCAAAACACCAGGCTAAGGCTCTAAATATTTCAGTGTTTTATAGGTTCTCACACAGTGTGATTCCTTTGACCCAGATCTAACAGATGACTAGGTTATACTAGGTCAGCCCACTTAGCCTCAATCCACTCCTGTCCTTGAAGCGTCCTAATTATCTCATTGAGTGAGTCAGACTGATTTCTTACACTAATAGCTTCCATCGGGCTGGCTTGGCCTAACATACTGTGGTGATGAAGCAGCACATTTTGTGGTCAGATTGGCAGAACTTCTTGCCGGAGGGTACTGGGGTGGTTAACTGAACCTTTGGGGCACATCACGAGCTCAAAACTTTAAAGTAATGGCTGGGCTGGGGGGTTGGGAAGCAGCGTGGGATGTTACAGGGCACCAAACATCATCTGTAATGAGTTTTTTTTCTTCCTTTTCTTTTTTTTTTTTGCCAGCTTGCATTTTTGGCCCTATTTGTGTGTGTGTGTGTGTGTGTTAAGCATATGCAAGATTATCTCAGCACTAAGGGCACCTTGAATAGGACCGAGGTACAGAGCTCTCATAACTAAAAACTTTCCAGGCATCACTGAAACAAGGAAAAAAAATATCAATTAGATCCTGCTGTCAGGTCATGTTGAAATGCATTTCTTCAAACCATGCACAAGCACAAAGCTGAGTGAATATTTCCCTCCATCTGTCTTTTTGTATGCTTGTGTTGACAGGATGATTGTATGTTAATTTGTATGTCTGTTGTCACATGAAAGTTATGTTGTCCAAATTAACAGCAGTGCTCTGCAAGTGTATACATGCAATGCAATCCTCTCTGTTGGTGGTTGCAGTCTATCTATAGGAACCACCTCAACGAACTAAAGCTCTACTCAACAACACTCCAGCTGCACTGCACTGCACTGCTCTGTAATTAGAGCATCAAAACCGCAGATCTCTAATGTTGTCTGGCTGACTTTCAGCACCGTGGGAGATTAGGATCCCCATGCGATGTCTCACTAACCATTCTCCAACAGTTTCCTTTCTTTCTCTAAATTTGAACCCAAATAAAAAACCATTGCTGGTGAGCATAACACATTACAGAACCCAGGAAAACAGAACTTAATTGAAACGACTGGATCATAAAGTTTCTCTTAGATGTGATGTATAATCCAAGAGTGGGATGCGGAGAAGTGAGAACAGTGGGGATGAAATGTTTATTTATGCCACCGCATGACTCGTTCCTAGTTGCCAAGTTTCTTGCTGCATTTGTGTGTCATCATGCTTGTACTCAGTGATGACTGTAATCATTAAAGACATAAAAACATCAGATAGGACAGTGGTTCCCAAACTTTTTTTGCTGGGCCCCCCTTGTTTTACAAGAAAAATGTTCGCGCCCCCCCCCCCCCCCCCCCTCGCGCGCGCACGCACGCACGCACGCAAGAACACGTCCTCCAAAGGCAGAGGCGTCACGGTGTAATTATTTTACATGTAGTTGTTTTTTTTTTTCCTGTGTAATAATATTTAACATTGCTATCAATACATTTTTCAAAAAATCCCTCTGCAAAATGGGTTCAAAAACATAAACAACTGTTGGATGCTGTTTGTCCGTGATTTGAACCGGGGGAACAAATTGTGGCAGGATCAGCCTGATATTATTTGTATCCCGCTGTAACTTTACTGTATAAAGAGCTAACATTTCCAAAATGTCAGGAGTAGTTAGTCATTACAGCAAGTGTTTGTGAAATGCAAATCAAGAATGTGGGATACTGTTTGTCCGTGATTTAAACAGCCCAGCGCTGCTCCCAACGAAGGGAAAACCAATTCTGCAGGGAGACCTACCTCGGCACTTGTGCAGGTAAAACCAAAGGGAAGATGTGCTTCACCATATTTTCTAGTCTTTGGCTTAGAATGAAGTTGGTTTGGAAACATATTCAGCTATGCTTCATCTCCTGCTTTGCGTTTGTGTGGGCGCCCCGTGCTAGCAGTGTCCAAGCGTTGTTGTTTTTTTTTGTTTTTTTTTCCCTTTTCATGCCGCGCCCCCCCTGCAATGGCTCTGCGCCCCCCCTAGGGGGCGGGCCCCACACTTTGGGAACGTCTGAGATAGGACATCAATAAAAATATTCTTGTGGTTGTTTCTTATTGCGTTTGCTGTAAAATAATGAGAGTTTTCTTATGATGGATTTTTACACTTGGCAGTGGGGAAACGTATTGAATATGTTTTATTCAGCTCAGTTTTTCTAACTGATTCATGAAAAATCCGAGAAAGGACTAAAAATCCCAGTTGTGTTTGACCTTTCCGCTTTCCTCGCCACTCTTTTTCTGCTCTAGGTGCTTCGTGGAGCTCAGTTGATAGCTGTCGCTTCAGCTGATGGAGGAGCCACAGCAGTGGAGGGCTCCCCACTCCCACCTGACATCCAAGTGCAGTATGTCCAACTAGCTCCTGTTGCAGATCACACGGCTGCTGTACAGGTAAAACACAAACACACAAAGAGCACATTGAGTGTAACTGAGTAGCCTCATGGAACAGATCCCCCAGTAGTAATCTTGCAAATTTATTGCTTGCTTTTAGTTATTCCACAATAAATATTGCATTTCAGAATGCTGTAAGAAAACATGTTATGTCTAGGGATGGGTACCGGTATCCGGTGCCATGATGGCACTGGTTCTGACATAAACGGTAGTAACCAGACCGAAAAGCAGCGCACATTTCGGTGCTTTTTTTCTGTGCTTCTTTTTTTTTCCTGAGATGTCATACACTTCTAGCAAATCATTTTACGTTTCCGAGGATAGTAGGCAGGTCCAGGTACGTACGTTCTTTTAGAGCAGAGCTACAGATTAAAAATGCCCAAGGCGAAGCGGTCAAAAGTCTGGCTGTACTTCACAGCAAAAGATGCAAACTCAGCAGCCTGCAACAAGTGCTTTAAGCTGATACTGTGATACTGTCAAAGGAGGTAACACCTCAAATCCGATGAAACACCTGGCGATACATAGCGTTTTTTTAAAGCCGAAAAATGCGCCGTATTTGATAGCTTGCTGCGAGACCTCACACCGAGCGCATCTACTGCGGGTGTGGTGCCTGTTATCGGACCCGGAGTTAGCAACATCCCCCAAAAACCCGAAGATTAGAGTCCTGGCCCCTAGCCCTGCCAGTGTAGCAGAAATGATCACAGCAGCAGCCGTTCTTCTCTGCGTGAGTAGCTTAATGTTCGTGTGTAATTTACGTTGAGTAGGCTAACCACGTTATTACATTAATGCATGTAAGGTGAACTAGCAAACACCGTCGTAGTTGCATGCAGCTGTCTTCTTGTTTGATGGCAGATACTCCCTTCACCCTGGCCAAAAAGGGTAAAATGACCAAAGAAAAAGTGGAAAACGGTTAGACATGAGAGGTTTTTGGACAAAGTTTGTGTTTTTTCCATTGTTTAAGCACTGCTTCCAGCCAAGAGTGATACCATATATGCCCCATAGCTGCAGAAAATGCTAACATTGTTATCTTTTTACAAAAAAACAGCTTAACATGAGAGGTTTTTGGACCAATTTTGTGTTCTCCATTCTTTAAGCACCGGTTTGAGCACCGTTTAAGCACCAGCACTGTTTCAAAAGTACCTGTTTGGCACCGGTATCGGATAAAACCTAAACGATACCCATCCCTAGTTATGTCTGTTTTGATGTTGATCACTTTTGTCTAGTTTGTAAATAAACTGTAAATATAATCTGTTTTCTGGTAAAAATATGCCAGTCAGACTCAGTAAACAAAACAAACAAACATTAAGATGCCAAATCACCTCAAGAATCAAGAATGTATATAAATCCAAATGGGGCTGGTTTCATTTTCTTGAGCTAGGATGCATCTTGGAGCTTGCAGTTATTGCTCAAAAAGGAAATGTACAGTCTTCTACCTTTAAATGTATTTATTGAACTGCTTTAGCATTCATGAAGAGGCAGTAAATGTACTGTATATTTTCATTGTGCTGTTCAAATATTGCTTCAAAAATTTAGCTAAAGTACTTGTAGGTACACCAAATCTGCTTTTCTCCTTTTCTTATACTATCGCTTAAATGGCATACATTCTGCTTTCTGTCATTATGACAGGTGTTTGGACAAACAGTAATTAAACATAATCAAGTTGAGGTGGAATGTTACAAGAGGGGAGAAAAGTAGTAATTAGATATTTCTAAAATCCTTCAATGAGTGAGCTTGCTGAGCAACAGCCACATGTGGAATCAGGATGGTGTGCCGACACTTGCCTTTGTAGTCTTTGAAGTGGTCACTTTAACCCTTCAAAAAAAATGCACGTCTCCTTTGTTCTGTCATCTTTTCTTTTCCCCAGATATGTTGAATATTTAGTCCTTTTTTTCCTACTTTTTTCCTTGACGCGTGTGCTACGAGTCAGGTTTTTGTGGTGTGATAATGTAAATAGGCGGAATTTCAGCCTACTTCTGGTTCCAGTCCTGTCCTGATTATTTATCTCCCTGTAAGAAATGCAGAGCAAATGTGCTGACCAGCCATGCAGCAGTGGATTTGAAAGAAAAAAAAAAGATTTTGCCTTTTGAGTAAGGAATTGCTGTCCATAGTTGTCTCAGTAATCTGTTCCTTGCCCATGTGAACATGAAAGTAGTTAGAGCATTTTATACTGATTACATTTTTTGGGTGTGGATTATACACATACTGATGGCCTTGTTATACTATTTATTTGTGTAGTGAGCCCACAAAGTTTTTGTCACTCAATGTACTGTGTTTCAGAATCTGTACTTTATATTTCTGTGCGCTGTGAGAATTCAAGCTGTTTGTTTACACAAGTGATTTGTTTGAATGAACCTTTACATCTAAAATGAGCTAATTTTTTTCCCTAATGTTGGATTGTACACAGATCTTGACAGATATCAACAAAGTTGACAGAAGTCTGATCAGTCACAAGTGCGATGTTGATGTTGAGCAGAGCTGGGGTTCACCAAGAGCATGTGGACATGCTCAACAACAGACTGAAACTGCTCATAAACAGCGGTGTGTTTATTAACCGAGTAGACTTTAAGCTCGGATTCTAAGATGTTTTAAAACACATTTGTATGCTAACATTGATATTTTTCCAGGTTTAAATAAAAAAAACTTTACCCGAAAGGACCTAATAAAACAAAGGACTTGCAGGTTGTATTGTTTTGATGTCCTAGTTTAAACGTTGTTAACTTTCTCTTCAGAGTTCATAGAAAGGTTCTTTCTTTTCCTGCTTTTCTGCAGTCTGCTAAGTCAAGACACTGGCTCTCATCTGTTTACACACATGTGGAAGCATTCATGCAACATGCTGGAAAATTACTCCAGATTTTGTATTTAGTTATCTCTGCAGTTTCTTCTTTTTCTTATTTAATAGTTTCCATTAGACATATGAAGTGGTGCGCAATGCAAGGCGATATATTTTTTATCTAAAGAATGCATAGCAGTTCTAACCTCTGGCTAAACTGTGACACAGTTTAAAGCTGAGACTGCAAAGCACCGGCAGCCTGGTTTTAGTACACATGTTACATATTTTCGTTCTTCCATTTGTTATTTGCAAGGGTAGAGCTAGGTCTGTGCTATGATAGTTTAAGAGTCTTTCAATTCTCATTTAAAAAAACAAAACAAAACAAACAAACTTGGAATCAAAGGTGTTGAACTTGCCATTTTTACTGCCGCTGTGTCTCATGTTTGTGTTGCGTGTGCTGCTATGGTACAGCTGTGCTACAGTCAAAGCTGTTGTCTTGTGACAGCACGTTGGGCTGGAGAGAGAATTAAATGCTGCAGGTGTGTTTGAGGGAACCTTGGATGTGTTTGAGGAACAAATGAGTCACTCCTCATGGTCATCGTCCAGAACTGAGTCACGAAGTCCCTTTTACAGGGCTTTTAGACACACAATAACTCTATACATCTGACATCGACTATAGAGACACTCAGGGAAGCATTTAAATCCGAATGGCTAGCCTCTTGTTTTTCTCCACTTGTCAATCTCCTCATAACCTCTCCCTCCTTCTCTGATACATTTCTTCTGTAATCTATCTTGTCATTCCTCTGCTCCTTCTGTGTGTTGTTATTCACTGTGGTTGTCTTACACAATAAAATGGAATCAGGATATAGCTTAGTCACATTGATAAGTCCACAGGAAAGTCTTCATCATTTGCGATAGGTGTCATTAGGCTTTTACAAGGTGTGACCGCAAAGTTTTGGGACTCCAGCCATTAAAATATGTAAATTCCCCCTATTTTTTTTCCAGAGTTGTCTCCTTGTGTGCCTTTGTGGTCCTGCTAATTTAAGATCCCTCTCTGGAAGTTGGGTTTGTCATTTTGGGATGTTTATATATGAGGTTTAAAGCGTATAGCTGCTTACCAACATCATTTTGTCTAGCTTCCCTACAACTGGACCACCTGGCAGCTTTACAAGCCAGCACTTTTTCCACTTGCCATGTCAAAAATGGATAACTACTTTGTGTTAACCTAAAAGTGCCTATAATCCCAGCTTCTAACTGCTTGTACCCCTACTGGCAAAGTGATCCGATTTCAAGGGCTAGTTCCAACAAAGAAGCTAAATTGAGGGCGAGATTCATTATATAAGAAGCCAAAAAAGATTGAACTTTTGGCTTCTTGTACCTTCATTTGGTAGGAATAGATTAAGAAAGGCAGGGAAGTGGTGAGACAGAGGGTGGATGTGATGCAGCAATGAGTGGAGACTTGATCCACTCCTACAGTAAGGCGTAAACTTTTGACAAAGAAAGTCCCAGCCTCAACTGAGGGGAAACATATTCCTTTGAGAACAGGGTACTTTTTAGTCAACTATGTTTCAGTTGGTTAGTTTTTGTTATTGCATGTCTTTTGATCTTTTAACATGTTAGTTATGATCCAAATGTTTGCGTTTAAACACTAAAGTCACAGCAGCTGATGATCAGCTGCAACGTTCTGTCACGTAAAATTGTTTTTGTGAACAGATTTTGGTGGTTTTTATGAGAGCAACACAACAGCTACAGTTACACAAGAGAAAAGACTGTCTGACAGAAAAAAATAAACCGTTAAAATACTCTCTGGAGCCTCCCAAATAAATAACCCTTTGATATACTCCGCTCTTCAGAGAACTTAAGACTGGTTTAAGACTGGTCCTCAGTCCCCCTTACCTGGTGAACATTCAGTAAAAGTACTGAACATTTATTGTATTTTCACCTTTCTTGTCACCTATTTCATCTCTTCTCTTTTCTTTATCTCAGGCTGCTGAGCTGGCACCAGCCCTGCAGGCAGACATGGAAGTGAAAGAGGCCATCCAGGGAGCTATCCATGGAGACAATGGTGAGATCGTCCAGATTGTGACATCTGTGGCCACCTGAGAGTCCATCTAGTTTGACAAAGATTAGAATCTTTGCCTACAGCAGGACCTGAAGAGTCTATGGAACATCGGGGGTCAACAAATGCATACAGTCTGACAAGAGCTCAAGTTAGATAGTCTTTTAACAAATATTGAAGGTCATGGATAAAACAAAGAGGAGCCTTTTTTCTGTTTTCCCCTTGCAAACTGCTTAATTCATTGTCAGCCAGATGTCGCAATGTGGAAATGCTCAGAGATTGTGAAAAGACCGAGATGCTTCTAAATCAACTGTGGCCCCTTCTGGTGGTTTCATCACTATAATGACCTGACAGGCCGAAGAATACACAGCGGGATTATTGTCTCTTCAAGGAGGGTGCTACTCCTGGACACCATCACCCTGCCACTTCATCAGCACCAGTACTTGTTTACATCAGCTTTGGAAAATAGTGGGTTATTTGGACTTCAGCTGTTTGACTGACCCTGAAATGCCGCAGAGGGTTTGCAAAAATCCCTGAAAATCCCTCAAAACAACCAGCACTGTGCTCCTTTTTTCGTCCCTTCTTGTCACAATGATCTGCAGGAGAAAGTAGAATTTGCTGTGGACAGCTGCTCTTTGTCCTAATTGATTTGATTTCCCAACACTCACCTGGATCTGGTCCATATTATCTCTCCTGGCTGTGAGACACTTTATTTTGTTCAACTTGTTTTAATGTTGCTTCAGCCACACAGCTTTGTTTGTTTTTGGTTTATCTAATTGTAACATGTTGAAATATTGGGGGAGATCTAATTCCAGAGGTAGAAGGCCATGAAATGGAAGAGACCAGGTCAATGGTAGACAGTACAAGTTGTTTATAGACAGCCAGGGAAACCCTGAAGTTGTTTATATCCCCCAGTTGTGTCTCTGTGACATCCATTCATGTGAATAAAACATGTTTGTGGTTGCCATTAAAGTGTGCTTTTGTTTAGCTTTCCCCCTCTAGTTTCTCTCTCTTTTTTTCGTCAGACATGGTCATCAAAATAGCTCCAAGACATGACTTCGCTTTGATCTACTACAAACAGACAATCGAAATGAGTCTGAAATGATAGTTGGGGTTTGAGGTCTTTTTTCATGTTGAGCTGATTTATTAGCTATTTTTGAAGTAAATCTGTATCATGTCAACATCAATAAGTGTAGGATCAGGCTACTGTACTGTCAGGAACCCTAACAAAATACAGAGCAAATATAAGCTTTTCCATACACTCGACAGGGTTTTTGTCAGGAGACTATAAATTTATGTTTAGTCCTCATTATTTTTAAACTGACTGCATTTTTTGTGCCCACTGCGTGTCTATGCCTTTCTTTAAGTAAAGACAAAAGACTCTTATTAGTTAGAATGATCCTCAAGAAATGACTAAGAAAAAAAACGATGAGCAAGACACTCAACTGTGTTGGGATATGTTTCCCATGGTCAGTATGATGTAATAGTGTATTTTGGAGTGGGGAAAAGAGTTAGGCGACAAAATGAACTCGATAAAACAACATTCATAGTCTTGGCTGCTTCCTTTTGTTTCCTTTCAGTCTGTTGTTGCTGTGTTTGAGTCCTTTCACACAGCCTCGTCATCTTGTACATTCCCCTCACTGCTTCTCCCACGTCTTGCTCTTCTCCCACTCGACTTGTGTTTTCTTTTCCTTTTGGAAGTTGCATTAAAGTTACGCACTAAGCTGGGCTAAAATTTCATGGGATAGTCAGGGGAGTGCATCCCTTGCCATAGCTGAGTTGAAATGCTGGCACAACCCCCTGCTCACAGTGAGCCCTCCATTAAATCTTGGACTTGGAACGGGATAGACCTTGCTCTTCACTTTTACAACTATGGACTCTATTCAGGAGCTGGAATTGGTACCATAACTATGGGCTCTCTCGTGGGCTGCCTCTAAGATAACCTGCTGACAACTGAAGCAAATGATAGATGGAGAGATGAGATTGTCTGGAAAGGGAATGTGTGTTTAGAGAGGAGGAGAGGAGTGACAGGCAGAGAGCAGGCGTGTATCTTTCCCTTCTTTCTCAGCAGCTCTGTGTTCTGCAGAGACAGTAGGTCTGCTGGCATCTGCAAGTGCCAGCTTCTGCTCTTTGTCTACGTCATCCACAGGCAGGCGTCCCTTAGGATGTTCAGCGATGAGTGAAGATCATTTTTGGATCAAAAATGTCTAAATCCTGTGTGTTAATGACAAATACAGATGTAAATCTGTCTCACATTCACTCTACTCCAAAAGGTCACAGGTAAGGCTTTTAGAAACATCTCAGTCCTTTGAATTGGTTTCTGTTACGCGTGAACAGAGAAAAAATATTTTTATAGATGAAACTGTGGGGATTCTGGGTGGATGTATCACTGTGTTGGACCAGAGTCAGGAGCATGGCTGCTGTTATATGCATCATAAAACAGCACGGGCTGCTAAATGTCAGTTTTTATTGGTTGAAGGTCTAAAAATTGAAGCTTTATTCATTATTTAAACAGACAATATAAAAAGAGAAGTTGCTAATAAGAGCTGTTTGACATGCTTGCAGTTGGTATTATCCGCAATATATTGTAATATAAAAGAAAGGGATCCACATACACTCACTGCCGTTTTATAAGTTGCAGGTTTCTAGTGCTGGGTTTTATTCCTCTTTTACCTTCAGGACGGTCTTAATTCTTTGTAGCGCATATTTAACAAGGTGGTGAACAAATGGTCATAAATGGATGAACATGATCAGCAATAATATTTAGGTACATCGTGGTGCTTAAACAGTGTTCAGATGGTACTAAAACATCCAAAGCCTGCTAAGAAAACAACCATTACACTGAGGATAGATCGATACTTTCATGTTTTTACACCAACTTCTAAATACCACATCTGAATGTTACAGCAGAAATTAAGACTCATCAGACCAGGCTATATTTTTTAAATCTTCTGTTGTTTAATTTTGATGGGGCAATCCAAATTGGAGCATCAGTTTCCTGTTCTTAGCTGACAGGTGTGCCATCCAGGATGATCTTCTGCCGGAGCCCATCTGCTTCAAGGTCCAACATGTTGTGCGTTCAGAGATGCACTTGTGCATATTTTGATTGTAACTATTTAAGATACCTTCCTATCCTCTGACCTCTGACATCAATGTTTTTGGAACATCCTCTTTAAATCCTAGATATGTTTGTGTGGGGAAATTTCAGTAGTCAGCAATTTCTGGAATGCTCCAACCAGACCATCTGACACCAAACACCATGAGATGGTCAACATCACTTTTTTCATTTTTTAAATTTCCACTCTGTTGCTTAGCTTGAACTTCAGCAGATCATCTCGCTCATGTCCACAAGCATAAATGCATTGTTCTGTTGCATTTGTTTAGAATTTGTAAACAGTATACAGAAAGTAATTTAAAAAGAAATACACAAAAAGAAATACACAACAATATAGCTTCACATTTGCTGCTTTAGTTTACATATACAAAGTGGGAAGAAGTGCAAACTTATCTACTTTCTTATTGATATAAACCTCAATAACAACAACATAAATATTTATTAGTGCAAAGAATTTAGACACTATGTGAAATACAAAATACAGTTGTGTATAGTTTTTACAATTCCATAATTTTACATCCATACATCAAAGACAAATACCTCCAATTTTGGAATGCTGATTGCAAAATCTGAGCAAACACAGAATAAGAACTAAATAAACCTTGTGAAGTGACAGCAACGCTAACCAACTATATAGTCACCCTATATCTCCTCAAGGCACCCTCTGACCTCTATATTGTGTCTGTTCCTCATAGGGGTGGGGGGAAAAATCGATACTGTGTAGTATTGTGATATTTTGTTTGCTAATAATGTATCGATACAGGGACAGCAGAAATCGATATTTTGTTACAAAAAAAGGTTTTGTGCTCTGACTTCAGAGCATGTTGATCCTTTTTCTGAGCAAGAATCCTGACATTCCTTCACTGTCCAAATGTGTTTAACTTTTTTTTTGGCAGCAATAAACATGACAGTTTACTTATTTTAATTGAATACAAATTTTATTTTAATTAAGTTTAAAACTTTTTTATTTAATGTAAAATTATATTTTGTTTTAATTTACTTTCAAATTCTTCAGTTGCTGAAGGGGCTGCATAGTTTTCATAAATTGCATAGTTCAGAATAGCTATAATTGTACCAGATGGTTGCGTTCAGTTAAGTTGGACTAGACTGTAATACAAACCGTTCAGTTTGTCAACATTAAAACTGAAATGCGAGAAAGACTGAGTGTGAGACTTTGATATTAGATAAAATGAATATTGATAAAGTTTACCTTTATGTACAGAATCTGAATATCGCAAAATATTTTTAAAAATTGCAATAATATCGTATCGTGTGTTAAGTATTGTGATAATATCGTATCGTGGGACTTATGGTGATTCCCACCTCTAGTTCCTCATGTGTATCATAGATCATAGATCATTCAAAGACCAGTACGTAGAGTTTGAGAGACCAGAACTTCCAAAAGTCTGACTTCTGTCAGCACGTACAGTTTCACACTTTCGCACAAAACCACAATTTTCCTTGATTCAAGTAACCCACACAGATGCGTCTAAAATTAATATTAATGGGTCACTCAAGAACAATCAATCAAATTTCAGGCACCAGACTGACATTTTTGATGTTGTCAAAAGCCAAAAAGAGTCAAATCTGACCAGAACAGTTTGTAAGGGTTAAAATGGCCACGAGAAGTTCAGGTGCCGTTGGTAAATCACACAGAGAAAGAGAGAACAGAAAAGAAAAAAACCCCGCAAGGATTAAGAACCATGTAAAGATTGTTCAGTTTCAAAGACCGGATGGTATTTTATTGAGACAGCATAGGGAACTCCCTGAATCGCGAAAAATAGTCAAACCTTTGAGGAGAAGTGGGTGCCGCAGAGTCCAGCCGAAGCTGCCTGAATGGGAGGTCCTCCTTTAGTTTGGGGACCAGATGCGTGAGAGAGGAGGGGTACAGAGGCAACCAGACAATAGCTACAAAATACTTCCTAGTTTCTCTAAACAAACTGCATAAGTTGGCAGCTCAGATCTTCGGCTGAACGCACGCATCTGATATCAGCTTCAGAGGTAAGTTAGATAATTCCACGGCCGTTTGTATTGATTACTGAAATGCGCATTACGTCGTTGCCCTGAAGGTGAACCGAGGACGTGATGACGTGAGGGGGTAACTGCTTTTGACAGACCCAGGGTGCATGATGTCTGAGCTGCTTTTCTGCTGTTCTCTTTATGGTAGTTGCTTCTACTTGACCGCCTACATTCATTCAAGAGCAGTAATTCCAAAAGCGCAAATGTTGTGGCGCGTCATAGCACTTTGGCACAGTGTGCAGTCATCAGATACAGACTGTTAACGTCTAGGAGTGCGCAGCAGGTGCGCCATGTCACCTAAAAATAGACAAACAAAGCTGTAAGGAGCTTTAACAGCAGTGATTTAAAAGCGGTAATGTGGAGGCAGTTTCGTTGTACTGCCAGTAATCAACTACATATACACAACTGACAAGTTGTTTTAAGTTTTTTTTTTTAAAATACTCGCATAAAAGAGATCATATTTAATGTGATATTAGCATTGTTTTATGTGTGTTTTTGTGCTGTTAGTATGGGTGAGCTGGTTGCAAGAAATCATCAGAGTTGACTCAGAAGCTTTGCCTGTTTTATGAGCTACAGTGCCATAACCATCAAACCTTTCTTGCATATATTAAACGTCTCGGCCGGATTAATTTATTCTATAAGGTCTGTGGTTCGTTTGAGCAACTTACTTTAACATTTTTATTAGCACTGAATGCCATCACAGTAAAATTTCATTATGTTAGTTATGGAGGGCCTACTGTTTAACTTAAGCTGCGGGGAACTTAATAAGATCAACATTGCCTCATTCCACGTAACAAGATTTATGGAAAGACTTTCATTCAGCAAACTATTTTTTATGGATTAATATGAATAGCCTAGGCTGTTCTATTATATTTGCATCCAGTACAGTGAAAAATCTGGAACGTTGAATCTAATGCTGTGACTCTGGCACTCTTGTGGATCAGGATAAGAAAATTTACATTTTGTGAGTTTTAACATGCCAGAATAATCATCTGTTTCCAGAGACATTAGGGACTGAGAGAGGTTGTCTAGTTTGGAAAAAGCCCAACTCTAATCCCATGGGAGAACGAATGTAAGCTTTTCATTGAACACAAATGTAAGTACTCTGAGATGACCCGTTTGATTTCCCTTCTCTTATCTTTGTTATGGTTGCAAATATGATTATGCCAGAGATGGCATGCAGTACATGGATTTGTCTGGAGCCATAATTGGCTGATGTCTCAGAGCATGATTTTCTTGGGTTCGACTGATTCAAAAGGTCAGGCCAGGAAAACAGGGACTCAGAGGTTTTGGGAACAGTTGAACACCCATCTCTGATCCTTCATCCCACCATGTCTGGTTAAAATCACCCATCAACCCACCACGAGTCCTATAATGTCACTCTGTATGTGTGAGTGTATGTGGCTGGCTTGAATGAATTTACAGTGTGTTAGTGTGTATCCAGGGGCGAGAGTGTTTATGAGGCTTAATAAATTGAGCTACTTGCCTCCTATCCGAGCATTAATGTTGACCAGAAACGTCCCTTTTGTTATTCTGGGGATGTGCTATAAGCTTCGAGCCCAAGGCCGAGTCATTTGTTAGCTTACTTGATCCCAGTTTGCACAAAACAGCTTGCCACCAAAGTCACTAAAAGTTGAGATAAAGGAAAGCCTTGTTCAGAATTTGAACATATTCCAGGCTAGACTGAGCATAGAGATTTCACATTCAAAGATAATGCAGAAATGGAGCGATCAACAGAATCTGCATGTGCAATTCAGCATGTGTTACTTAAGTGTGAGGGGGAGACGAGACAGAGAGGATCTTGGGATAAAAGATTAAGACAGATATGAGTTTTGGGAAAGAGCTTCACAAGCAGAGAGGGAAAAGGAAGAGAACAGCTACACTACAGCATGTTTTCTATATAAGAAAAATAGTACAATAAGACATCGTACCATAACAAAGCCTACATGTTTACAAGTAATGGCAGATGTTTTCAAAACAGCTGGCAGATGTTTAGTATAGAAATCATCTTGTAATAACTAATGAGCATTACAATTTACAAAGTACTTACAAGAAGTTATGGTCAGCTACTTAATAGGGGGAGAAAGGGGGAGTAAGAGTTTTAACTTAGACGTAATTATATTTTTCAGATTGGGCTCACCGTAAAAATGTCTTTGTGTTTTAAGGTGGAAATAGAGTGTCTGTGTGGGTTCTCGAGACCATCCAGGTCACGTTAGTCTAGCGCTCGAAGAGAGGACAACTGGATTTATTTAGGAGATTATTTGAGAGTGTTCTAAGGAGTGAGATATTTATTAACGGAGAGAGGCCTGGCCCTCATTTTACAAGTGATCGTGTTTCTTTAAAAGGCTGTTGCATCATGGGCTGTTACTGCATCATGTGTCCATGATGTAAGTGACCCAACAGGCACAATACCAGGGCCCTTGAATTACTTCACTTAGGTGGAATGCATGTTATTATTAACAAGACACTAAGTTTAATGAAAATAAATATTTTTTGACAATATCTAGTTAATATACCATTACAGCTGTGGACAATATTCAAAAATATTCAATATTCAAAATATTCTGTCTTGGCAAGAAAAGCTTTGAAGTTTGGTTAATTTCCATGCGAATTATATTAGCTATCCTACTATTATAAAGTAGCCAAATGTTGTGTATTCACTGACAGAGACTTGGGAGTTCTGCGGTATCTTAACTGTTCCTAGGACTGCCCTCTTTGCGACATAGACCTCAGATGTTATTTCTGGAATCTGCTGGAGCCATTCTCTCAACTCTTATTATCACTGGGAACAGTCTAGACTTCACTTTTCACATATTTTCCAGTTGTCAGTCATCTTGTGCTGCTTCTTTTTGATGGTACTATGAGGTACGATTGTCATATATTCTGCTTCTTGTCAACCACCACTATATTTAGATGGCTAGCCAACAGCTGTTTTTTTCCACAGGCTCTTAGCTCTGCTGCTCTTGGTCACTTCTGCATGGGTTTGTTTCCCAGTGGGACTTTGAAGATCCTTATCCATTCATGGCAAGGATGTTTCTGTACTCTATCTGTTATGGTCCGTCTAAGGGTGGCCAGACCACAACATGATCCATCCTCGTCAGACCTCAAGCAGTCACATCACACAATTGTGATTTAACAACAATGATTTATTTACAATATCTTATTTCATTAGCTGGTTATAACTTCAGGGTGCCAAAACAACAAACAAAATGAGCCTATCTCAAGGATTTACCAAACTTACCTAATCAAAATACACAAACAAAAAAAATCTATAATGAAAATAAAAGGCAGTCCACTCCTACGAACTCTTTGTTGGGATGAGCTGAGGATGAATAAATGGCAGTCCATGGCAGCTTCAACATATATGTCATCTCCAGCTAGATAACCAATCCATCTTCTGGATCCACCAATCACGGAGAGGCACCTGCACACTGAGATTTACATGCTAAACAACAACCCTATGACATCAGTCGTAGCACCTCCTTTCACAAGAATTAACATTCCTCTAAATCAGGGGTGTCAAACTCAAATACACAGTGGGCCAAAATTCAAAACTGGAACAAAGTCGCGGGCTAGCGTTAATATTTATTGAAATATATTTATTCCTCCAGATATAAGAATGAATCTTTTCTTATGGACTCAAACACGTTTTGCTGAAAAACTGAATATGGAACAAGCAAAGCTTAATACTAAATAATATATATATTAGCTGTATAATACCAGTAGGCCAGCTCTAATAATAATTTGGTATGGCTTCGCGGGCCAAATGTAATTAGGCTGCGGGCCAAATTTGGCCCGCGGGCCAGAGTTTGACACCTATGCTCTAAATGTTCAATTCAAATAGCAAGTTCCAAAGATCTAGACGAGGCATCAGCCAGCACATTATCCTTACTATTTTTGTAGTTGATCTGCAAGTTAAAATCACACAGCAATAAAGTCCAGCGCATAAGTCTTTGGTTTGAGTTGCGCATTTGGAAAAGAAACACTAATGGATTCTGATCGGTAAATGCTCGTACAGGCAGCACACTCAATCCAACGTAAACTTCAAAGTTCTGTAAAGTTCTGTGATCTATACCTTGTTTATTTTCTTGCAAGAGAACAGCTCCTGCACCAAACGAACTGGCATCAACTTCCAGTTCAAAGAGGCGCTCACGGAGAGGCACCTTCACACTGAAATTTGCATACTGAACAATAACCCAACAACATCAGTCATAACACAGGCATAGTCATGCATCTCAGAATGTTTTCTCACATTACTTTGGTCCATATCCCTTGATAAGTTTGTAAACTTGTAGCTTTTCACAAAGTATGATTTGTTTACCCAAAGATCTAAAACACATCCCTACAAATCATCTGAGAATGTTCAGTTTGCCTATTGGCCAAAGTTGTCTTGGGTGAAGGCAAGGTTTTATGTTCTGGATTAGTGGACAACACTGGAGAATTTACTTCCAATATTCGTATTTATTTGGGCAATTTTGTTCTTTTTATGTCTAATTGCTACAGTTTGTGTACTCTGCGTGTCTGCCTTACTCTCCTGCACGCCAAAGCATACCTGGCTTGCAAACTTGCAAACCTCATTCGATTGGAACTGGATTGAGACTGCCTTCTCCAAAGGGTTCCAAAGGGTGTTTTTTACAGTGTTTTACATCTCTATAAATGAACTGCATCAAGTGGGAAATTGAAGCAGAGTTTAATTTAAATGTACTAAACAACTCAGGTGTGAAAACACCCTCAGGGTTCATGGCTTTGGTTGGTCTACAGTTGGGAACCTTTTCACACCAAGTGACTGTTCCTCAGAAAGACCTACTAAATTTGATGTTTTTTCAGCTTTTATTTATTTTTTCTCAAGATTTATTCGTATTACATTGTTTATTTGGAACATTTTTTTAACTCTAAGTCATTCCCAAAATCTGGTTTTCTTCACTTATTGGTCATGATTAGTACACACTGTTCATCTCTAATCATCCTCTGCTCTGCTTCCTGTCACATCTCGTTGCTCTATTAACTTTCCCTAACAACCTCCAGAAGGTGTGTGGCAAATTTGAAAAGAAAACTAGAAACAGATCCTCATTAAATCACTCACAGTCAATTATATCACATGCTTGGTTTTATTTAGGAACAGAGAAAAGCGGGTGTGATGTGAACTTCTTTGCTCAGACTGGTTATTGGCTAAAGTGCTGGTGTTCAGGTCCAATCGGGGGTTTTGTGTATTCTTGATGATTATGATGGAAGTGGAGGGGCAGGGCGGAGGGGGGTAGCTTTCCAACTCTGACAGTTATGTATGCAATCAGTGCTGAACAAGAACCTTTTCATTTTAGGGATGCGCCCTGCCTGAATAGCTCAGCACAGCCGAAGAGAATTAGGTGAATGCTGCTGCACCCAGCTGTGCCTTGGATCAGCAATAGTTTAGTGCAATTACAAAGTAAGAGACAAGATCAGGAAACACCCAAAGGCTGTGCTGTCACTGCTGAGCAACGTGATGAAGTGAGTGTTGTGGACCCCAGGATGGTAGTGGACCCCAGAAGACCGAGGGATGAATCAAATGTTAACAAGGAGGAATAAAAAAAAGAAAGAAAACCAAAAACTTCTGATCTTGCTTTAAAGAACGCTTCACATGACATCAGTCATTTCTTGCAAGGAAAAAAGGTGGCACGAGTTCATTGCACAATGACATGCATAATGATGTTTGATCGTCACTGATAATGTTACGATTATCAAAGATTAATGTAGTAACAGTAACATTTTGCAGCGTATGATACAATTAGCACTGAAGATGTTGGTTTGTGTGTTGGATGGTCATTTGTTATGAAAGTGATTCTCCAGCATCTGGTTCAGCTCTTCATGATCATGTGACCTGTGGGTAAAATAGTTTGGTGCAAGCACACGCACCGACACATCTGTTTTATTCATGTTGCGGGACATTACATTGACTTATATTCATTTCCTGGCATCTTCCCCTATCCACAGCCCAAATGACTAGTTGCCTGACTTAAAACCTAAACCTAACTTTACTCCAAGTTTGTCTACCATAATTGAATGATTATTGGGACTAGACTCTCATGAGAAAAACACAATTGCACATTCTCACAGGTTATGTGTCCCCCCCCCCCCCCCCCCCCCGACCTTTCTAACTTCCAGTAAGGGTTCATCTAAGATAATCAGCCATCAATATGTAGGTCCTCTAAGCTAATCTTCATATGCTAAACCAGTATTAAATTAACCAAATTGAATGCACCACATAGAGCCCAGTGTATTTGTAGATCCTTATCCTGCCGCCTTCATCTCTACTTCCCAATGATGCTTTGCACACATGCACAAAAACCTCAGTGATTAACAGCTTGCTGTTAACGTTATGATAGATACACCCCGCGGTGAAATCAGGAGGGGATTAATTACACTTTCAGGATGTAATTGCTGAAATCATTCGTTACAATTAGGTCACAAAGTGGTTATTGATGTTGTGTTGAGATCAATTTGCCGTCAGAGATAGCAGATGTGAATTAGAGGAATGAATGAGAAGTGAGCGTTAGTGAACTGGCTCTCTCTTTGTCTTTGAAACATTCCTAGCGACAATGCAGCGAGTGCTACCTGAAGGAATATTGACAGAAACATGACAGTGGATTCCTGAGAATGTGTGCTAGCTGTACTGTCTGTGTATTGAGGGCCTGACAGGGGTGTCAGTTTATATTACTCTCCTGTGTCTTTTTATGTTTATATTTTAATATAAAATAATGGCATTATTTGTGAGCTATGTCTTTTGGCTTTCTGTTAGTCAAGTGTGGGATATTGATCTGGGCGGTTAAATAGCAGAGGGAGTTGTTAATCAGTTTCAGCTGCTTTGGTGTTATTGAAATTGACAACAGGTACACTTCAGGGACAACAATGAGACAACTGTCAGTGCAGGCTTTCAGCTTTAACGAAACTGTTGAAATAAATATTTTGGAATTACAGTCATTTTTTTGCACAATCTCCCGATGTTAGAGGCTCAAAAGTAATAATATAATATAATATAATTTTAAATAAAGAAACCTGAAGCCTAAAAAACCACCTGAGGATTATGCTTTTCTAGTGCTTTACTGCATTCAACTTCAGTTGCTGCTCATTTGTGGATCTCTTTGTCTTCAGTACCTGAAAAGCTCTGTTCTTCTGAGATGAGGTGACTGACTTGGGCATTGAAGAACATCTAGTTTCTTTGACTTGAGAAGCTACTATGCTTTAGGTCATTATTTATTTGCATTCTTTTAACAGCATTTGTTTAAATCTGACTAAAGAGTATAGCCTGATCTTGATGCTTCTATTAGCAGTCACATCATCAAAGGACATTACTGCCCAATCCCCACTGGTATCCCTAACACTGTGCCCACCATGTTTGACAGAAAATGTGATATGCGTTGGATCATGAGCTCTTTCTTTCCTTCTCCGTACATTCTACATACAAGTTAATTTTCAGTCCAAATACATTTGGTTTGTTTTGCATATTTTTGTAAATCCTCTGTGTTTGTATTCATGAATGCTTCTCTTAGTTGTACAATTTGACAGTGATATGCCTACCTTCTTAAATGTCTTCTTGGCTTAGTTAGATTGTGATGTTAATTTTCTTAACCAAGGAAAGAATTCAGTGGCTTCTGTGGAGTCCCAGTCCAGGCATTTTGGTGTTGCTGAGCTGGCCAGTGCAGTCCTTCATTTTCAATATCTCTACGGACCACATATTGAGATTTCCAGAGAACAGCTACCGGATACAACTTAAGTGCCTGAATCAAATCCAAATCTTTTCCCTGGTGAATTTCTCCTGAAATGCCTTGAAACTGACAGCTCATTGTTCAGTTAATTTTGAGCCTCTTGAAAATTTGATACTATGTAAAATAATTTCTGTAATGAAAACATTTGCTACACCCCTTGAATCAAAGGTGAAAATCTGCACTTCCACCACTTCTTTATTATTGATTATTGAAACACCCAAAACACATCTGTTTTTTTCTACAGAGGAAAATTTGAAAACTTAAAAAATTATGGACCCAACTGTAATTATGTAATATAAATGAAGTAAATTGAACGGAGACTCAGTGACTCTTTTTCTAAACTCTTTCACTGTGTCCTGCACCCAAATTTAATACGCTGTTTTGCATACTTGCTTCAAAAACTGTGGGCTTAAGGATTTCTGATGATTGTTTCTATTTTATTGTTTATTATTTGAAGTTGGCAGGTTTGGTTTGGTTGGTTTGGAAGCATATGCATTATGTATTTTATTAGACATTTTGCAGTTTTGCAGAAAATGCAGTAACCGACAGTAATATCAAACAGATTATAGTGCAAACAATGGTGTCATTCTAAAACGAAATCAAAAAATGGGTCTGCTGGATTCTTCATATAGACTCAGAGCAGTCCATGTGATCGTAATGGTTTATTAGGTTCTAAAAAGCAGCATTTTATCTTTGTTCGTCTTATTCATTAATCTATATTTTGTTTATAAATTAGCCACATTACATCATTGTAGAACTAAATTACTGTGTAAACAGTAGTTCTGGATTATATTTAATATTACCGTACAACAGAGGTATTCACATTTATATGTTATGATAAGACATCTGATCTAGGTCATTATTGACTAGGACTTTCACTCTGGGGCTTAAAACCAGAAGTCACTGCTTGTGCTGAGTGATTGCATTTTGATTAGACAGATCTCGGTAATTATTGTTTCAGTTTTGACAGAACTATTGCTGCGTGTGTGTGTTTGTGTGTGTATTAGTTCAATATATCAATTCTGCTCTTTCTGCTATGCATGCTTTCACATTTTAGGCTCACACAGGGCTATAGCATCTGCTGTTGTGTTAGGGGCTCAGATGTCTCGAGGAGCTTAAATGCCTTAGAGTTCCCTGGAATCAGATGAAGATGATGAGGAAGATGATGACGGGGTTGGGACTGTGAAGGGGGAATAGAGGAACATGCTGGGCAGATTTAGGAGATTTTTGAAGACACATCCATGGGCTTGTTCAGTACTGCTGACAGAAATTTGGACCATGTATGTATAGATCTACTGTAACAGAAACGGAACAAAGAAAAAAAAACATACATGAAAAGCCAACCAGCTGCAGAGGATTTTTTAAACTAAGGGATGTTTTGTGTCAACTTAGGTTAGCAACATTACGTTTGTCCAATTTGGTACTCAGATCTGCTCATGTTCTCATACGAGTGAGTTTGGATCTGGTGATCCCAGGGTGCATAACTGACCATCATTACCACATGTAAGGACAGTGGATCCATATTTTAACACACAAATGCAAAATATAACTTTATAAAATTAGTGCAGTGCAATGGCTGACCATCGTTTCTGACATAAAATAGGTGAATTTTACACTTGCCATGTGTATAAGTGAGCAAATACATTTAGTTCCCAAACTAAAATGTGATTTGTTCCTAATTACTCCAAGCACCGTGGTGCAGGGCCATGTCAGCTTACATTCTTTACACCGAATTTTCTCTTTAATTTCTTGGATCATTTCATCAACATCTTGGCACGCTGGTGCACTTGGCAGTTCTCAGAGTTGGAATGAGTACTTCCTATCCTTGAGAACTAACACCTACGCATACACAGTGGCCTTTGTTACCTTGGATAATTTACGAACGGTTATCTGAAGTGTTTTCAACTTAAGATTTTTGGTTGATTGCACTACATTTTCATAAATGTTGTTTGGAAATATTTCAAATGTAAAATGTTAGAATAACATGTTTGATGTTAGGCTTTCTATGGCGCTTCCAGCCAAAGTACATACATCTCTATGCACGCATTTTCTGTGTTCTCTGAGGGGATTGCAGGTCTCTACTTTCTTCTGCATCTGTGTTTAGCTTCTGGGAAGAATGGATTATTCATTGGTTAGGATCTATTTAATGGCAAGAAGCTCAGGGTCAATTCAGAATAGCAATTCATTGATAATTCTTTAAGACAGGACGTGCTTCATATCCATAATAATCAGGTGGAGTGTACATCTGCCTAAATGTTCTGTGTCAGGAAAAGGATAGGATTTTTTTTTTAGGATTGATATGTTTATTGATTAGCATTCAAATATCTCAGTGAAGACAGAACAAAGATTTACCACAAAGCAAGAAAGCATGAGACAAGGCTAATCAAAAGGTATTGGCTGAAGCATTTGCTTATTACGCCAACCCTTTTAACAAAAGATCTTTTAGCATGCAGCTCCTGTACACAGGGCTCGAAGCAAATAATAAAATTCAATTCAATTCAATTTCATTTATATAGCGCCAAATCACAACAAATGTCGCCTCAAGGCGCTTCATAGATACAGAGAGAAAAGCCCAACAATCATATGACCCCCTATGAGCAAGCACTTTGGCGACAGTGGGAAGGAAAAACTCCCTTTTAACAGGAAGAAACCTCCGGCAGAACCCGGCTCAGGGAGGGGCGGCCATCTGCTGCGACCGGTTGGGGTGAGAGAAGGCAAACAAAGCAAAAACAAAACAAACAAACAAACAAGAAAAAACACCACCACCTTAGTAAGTAACTACATCAAAGCAAAAGAATCAAGAGGTTTTCTGTTTTTTGTTTTTGTTTGTTTTTTTTGCTCTTTTCATTCTTGATATATATATTTTTCTAATACTCTATTTTTAAACATATTTTTAAACAAGGAAAATGAACTACACCTTTTTAAATCACTGTCATAACTATTCCACAGGTTAACTCCTCTAACAGAAACACATCTCTGATTTATATTTGTCCTTATCTTGTTTTTTTTAAAGAAATCTGTTCCCCTTAAGTCATATTGACTCTCTCTGACTTTGAACAGCTTCTGAGTACTGGGGCAAAGCAAGCTATTTTGTGCTTTATACATTATCTGTGCCATTTTATATTAAACTAAATCATAAAATTTCAGGGTATTCAGATTAATAAACAAAATGTTAGTTGGTTCTATATAGTTTGATTGGTTTATAATTCTTATAGCTCTTTTTTGCAACTTGAAAATAGGAAGAGTGTTCGTTTTATATGCATTACCCCATATCTCCAGACAGTAAGTCATATATGGAAGCAACAGAGTACAATAGAGTGTGTATAATGATTTTTTGTTCAGGACATGCTTTGTTTTATAGAGAATAGCAATGGTTTTTGACATTTTTGTTTTCACATGGTTTATATGAGACTTCCAACTCAGCTTATCATCAATTATCACTCCAAGAAATTTATTTTCGTACACTCTTTCAATTTCAATTCCATTAACCCTGATTTTAGATACATTTTTCATTTGTCTAGTGCCAAAAATAATCAATTTTGTTTTCTTTATATTTAATGATAACTTATTTACATCAAACCAGTTTTTTAATATATTTAACTCCTTTTCCGCTGTAGTCAGAAGCTGTTCCAGGTTTTTACCTGAGCAATACAGAGTGGTATCATCAGCAAACAATACACATTTTAACAGCTTGGAAATGCTACATATGTCATTTATGTATAATATAAATAATTTAGGGCCCAGCACAGAGCCCTGAGGAACACCACAAGTTACCTTCAACTGCTTAGATTTTACATTATTGAATTCGACATATTGATATCTGTCATCCAGGTAACTTTTCATCCACTTGTATGCTAACCCTATTATGCCATATCTCTCTAGTTTATTCATTAATATAGAATGATCAATCGTATCAAACGCCTTTTTTAAGTCTATAAAAACACCAACAGTATATTCCTTATTATCTATAGCATTAGATATCCCTTCTACAAGTTCCATCACTGCCATCGAAGTGGACCTTTTCACTCTAAAGCCATATTGGTTATCACTTAGGAGATTATGCTTCTCAATATATTTATCAAGTCTATTAACAAATAACTTTTCTAAAATTTTTGAGAACTGTGGGAGCAGTGGTATTGGCCTATAATTGGTAAACTGACTTCTCTCTCCATTTTTATGGATTGGAATAACTTTTGCTATTTTCATTTGTGAGGGAAATACACCAGTTTGAAAGGACAGATTACAAATGTATGCGAAAGGTTGCACTATATATTCTATAATACTTTTAACTAATATCATGTCAATACCAAAACAGTCAGTGGACTTTTTATTTTTAAATGTCTTCACAATGTTAATTATTTCTCTATGAGTTACAGCACCAATAAACATGGAGGACACATTCTGAGTAATATGTTTATTTAGGTCGTTATTATTTCTTGACTCTTTTGCTAAATTAAAGCCAACATTTACAAAGAAATCATTAAATTCATTTGCAATGTCTTTAGTTTTATCAAGCACAATATCTTTATCTTTTTTAAAATAATCTGGATAATTCTTATTTTTTGAGCCCTTTTTGATTATACTATTTAATATCCTCCATGTTTCTTGTGTGTTACTTCTACTTTGCTCCAATAATTTGTGGTAATATTCTTTCTTACTTGTTCTTATAATATTTACTAATCTATTTTTATATAACTTGTACTTTATTTCAGCATCTTTTGTCCTCTGTTTTATGAATCTCTTATATAGATTATTTTTCTTTTTACATGCATCTTCTATCCCCTTTGTGATCCATGGCTTATTTGATCTGTGATGCTTTCTAGTGATTTTCATTAAAGGACAATGTTTTTCATATAGTGAAATTACAGTTGATAAGAATGCATCATATGCACTATTTGAATCTTCATTTGCAAAAACCTCATTCCAATTGTGTTCCTTTAAGTCCACCTGGAGGGCAGCAATGGCTCTTGTTGTTCTAAGTCGTATCATATCAAATATTTGATTCTTTTGTTTAGTTTTAATCCCAAAATAATTTTGAAAAATTGCAAAAACAGGAAGATGATCGCTTATATCAGTTATAAGAAGTCCACCTACTATTTCATGGTCAATTTTATTTGTGAATATATTATCTATCAATGTAGCTGTATCAATTGTTATTCTACTTGGTTTTATAATTACAGGGAAAAGGGAGTTACTATACATTGTATTTATGAAATCTGTTGTTTTCTGATGTCCATTTGGGTTTAGCAAATCTATATTAAAATCACCACAAATTATTTGCACTTTTTTATCATTTAGGTTGCTAAACATAGCAGCAAGTTTTTCATTGAATGTCTCAAGGCATGAACCTGGTGTCCTATAGATGCAACTTATAATTATATTGTTAGCTTTTTCAACATGGATTTCAATAGTGACACATTCCAATACGTTATCTATGGTGCTTGACATACATTCAATCAGACTACATTTCAAAACTTTATCTACATATAAGGCAACACCGCCTCCTTTTTTATTCACCCTGTTCATTGTAAATAATTCGTATCCTTCCAGTCCCATTTCACTAATTTTCTCATTATCGAGCCATGTTTCTGATATTGCAATTATATTAAACTTTTTTAACTTACTTAAACATTCTGTAATTTTAGAAATTTTTTTATACAGGCTTCTACTATTGAAATGTATGACCGACAATGCATTTGCCATTTTAATATTCATATTGAATTGGTCATCCGTATAGTACTCACAAGTATTATTGGTGTTATTGTAGAAGTGGGTATCTGGGTCAATGTTACTTTCAGGGTCATGCATGTTGTGCTCTGCATAGTTAAACGTTTTGAAGTTCGTTTTCTCAGCGTGTGTGGCAAAATAACCACCTTGACAGTCCTTTTCATAATCAAATTCTTCCTCTTCAATATCTCTGAATGGAAACCTATAATCTGTGTCCAAACTTGTCATTTATGTGTTTTTGTTTTTGTTGTTGTTTTTTGAGCCGTAAGGCCAGAAACACTTTCCATACCCATTGTTCATTATCCAATCGTCACTTTTCCAATAGATTCCAGAGCAGATTCCTGATTATTTATATTGCTCTAAGTCTTTGAGTTCTCTTATCATCACAACTTTCGCTTCTTCGGGATTGCCATTTAGTCTTATCATTACTTTGCAGTTCCTCGTCCATGTCGCTTGTATCTTATTTTGTTTTCTCAGGCTGCGTGCCTGTCTTGCAATTTCAGCAGTCTTTTTCGTTAAATGTTCATTTAAATACACACCAGTCCCTTTAAGCTTCTTACCCTGTTTCAGTAACTCAATCTTTGTTTTGCGACTCACAAACCGAAGAATAATTGATGGCTTTGTTTTACTGTCTTTCCTGGGGAGCGTGTGGCATGCTGCAATATGATGGCTCTGAATACTTACATTCTTCGTTTGAAGGAATTTTATCACTTGCTGTTCAAGCGTTTGCAGCTCCTCTACCGGGGCATCTTCACCATCTGAAAAGCACAGAAGAAGTGGCAAAAACAGCTGTGGGTGTTCTCGAACACATTAAAACCACAATTTTCCACTGAAAAAGGGGTTGCAGTGTGATACAGTTTATTTAGCTCATCTTTCTGGCTAGCTCTCGTGATGATGGTGGGAAGCCAGAGGCGTCAGCGGTGAAGGAAATCCGTAACTTTAGAGAGAAAAAGGAAGATGAGACCTCAGCCTGCCTAAGCCAACTGGGCATTTGACTTTATTTTTTCGTAGTTATTTCTTCTCTGAGTCATAGTAAACAACAAAAAAAGTATTTTGGCAGGTTAAGCAGTTAATCCTGGGAAAATCCTACGTTTTTGACTGGGATCTTGAAGGAGCTGCTGAGAGAATGACTCCATTCCCAGATAACAATGCTTAGCAACCATCTAGCCAGCTAAGATGAGCATGTGAACACTATCACCAAAGTCTGAAGCCAATATCTGATTTCTAGAGCGTGAAACAAACACGCTAGAGCGCTGTCTTTCTGCCTCTATGATTCATTGTAACCTGAGAGACATGTTTGCAATGATTTGATAAGAACAGATTACATCCTCATGTGCAGCCAGTGTTTGTGCCAGTCGTTTCTGTCTGTTACTGATACATCTCAGTGTTTGGCCTAGAAAAGGTACACTGTGTACTTCGTGGTCCTTGAAAAAAACGTGGGCTTATAGTTAACAGCTTTCCAATATTACACACTAAGCACAGTCAGCCCACCTTGATTCAATTCTTGTGCATAAAACAGGATAATCCTTTTCCCCCCCAGTGTAATATCAAAACTATACTGTGGCAGTACAGTTGTCTTGTCATTTCTGTCTGTCACACACTATTTCCAGTAAATTTTATTAGCAGCCATTGTTCTTTGGTATTGGTTGTAAGGTCAGTAAACTGCTAAAACATCAAACACTCTGTTTAGCATGCCTTTGTTGTTTCCTCTTCATCACCTGTTAGTGATCTGCTTTATGTATCTCACGTGTCTCTGAGGCTAATCAGCCCTGGCTATTAGCCCAGAGAACCATATGGTGCTCTAACCCATGTTTGCTAGCCTGCATACAAACCCCTTGTACATTAGAGCTAGATGTACACTGTGGCTTTTTTCTGTGTACATATTGCATAGTTTGTATAAGTGTCTCAACTACTGTACTCTAATTGCTCTCAATGACTTCCACATGCGGCTGTGCTCTACAAGTCTAACTTTCGCCACGGGGTTGAGAAACGGATATACCCGTGACTTCTGTCATGAAAAAGAGAATCACGACTGGGTAGTGTTGTTTTTACTTAGCGCCTAGTCCACAGAGAGGATCAATCTCCATAACTAGCACGTGATATTGCTTAGGAGGAAATTATATAAACTTCTAGCTTTATCCTTGACTATTTCAACCATGAAATTTGTCGTATTTATTTCTGAAAAAAAGTGCAGGTCATGCTCGTGTTGCACTTTAACAAAACAGTGCTTAATATAGTTTAAGTCCCTCTCGAAAGTGGGGTACAGTAATCATAGTTCCAGTCTGGCAACAAGCTTTGAAAATCAAGTTTTGAAAGTAAAAGTTTTTGGGGTGTTTTTTTTTTCTCGTTCTTGTTTTGCATCTTTTTTCAAACACCACCAGATATAAATTACAGATTGTCACTATCCAGCTGGGCTGAGTTCAGCTGGAAATAGGACCGCGTGCCAAGCTGTTCTCTAAAATGACTCACTGTCAGCATTTCCACTTTGTGCTGGAGGCTACCAGGAAAACATACTTTCAATGTTCCTCAACCCTAAGCTGATTTTAAAGGGCCTAGCATGTTCTCACAAGCAACTGTCTGTGCTGTTCTGGCAGGCCTCTATATCTCAGACTCGTGTTTTATTTAGTGAAGTTTTGCCGAATATTTATTTTTTTATTTAAAGCAAGCTGTAAAATGCTGGCATCCATTGTCATACATCTTTTTATTGCTCTGCTGGGTATGTTATTGTCCTGAAGTAAATTTGAAAATAAATGAAAACAGTAATTGGAGACGTTTATAAAAACACATGTTCCTGTGGGCACAGACTCGGGATAAACAGTAAAGCTGCTGTGTTTTCACTGAGTATTATTGTTACCATTGCTTTATGCGCCATTCCAAAATCATTCCTATCTTTTGCTTTTATGTTGCTGTTGAACCTGGAGAAATCATATTGCATTAGCTGTTGCTGTGCATGCAGCACACATGAACCTCTTTTGTGTCTTACCAAAAAATATGTGATCCCAGTGTTTGACATTCCGTTTTTACCGCTGCAGTGTTTGGGCTGGGCCGCTCTGTTGTCATTCTTCTGATTGATTAGCATTGTTTGCACTGTTTAGTTTGCCAGGGCTGTTTTTTTTCCTTTTCAACAGCTGAAGCAATCCTACTGTTTCTTTGTTGGCTTTCTGAGAGAGTTGGAAAACAATGCTGTGACTCTGAAGAGTCACTTTTATTTGGCTCCAGTAAGCATGAGGCTGGCAGGTCAAACATATGGCCCGTGGACAAAAGCTGGCCTGCCAAGTGTCCAATTAGGGCTGCTGGATAGCTTTGAAATCTTTTCTTGTATTTTGAATCGAAAGGCATTGTGTTGCAAATTAAGAATGGATCACAACATGAGAATGGTTGTTCAGATTGGTAATTTCAACTTTGCCAGAGGTTTGAATCATTGTCGGTTTTATAGCAGTGTTACTGACTAAGACATTAACCATGGCCCGTCTTAGCAAACTCAAGGAAGGTGGCTATGCCAACAGTCTATGCCAAAAGATTTCTTTGATTTACGACTGCTGTATTTCTTTGTAATGTCAGTCGACTGATTGAATGTGGAAAAAGTGAGACACATTGTTGAAAACGCACTAATTCCTCTTCAGCATATGTTCTGTAAATGTTTGGCTCATCAGAAGTGAATGTCTAAACATTTACTTTTACTTCTGTATGTTGAAAGACAGAGTGGGAAATTTGCAGGTGTTTTTTATTTGTTTGCTTGTTTGTTTGTTTCTTAATTGCTTTTTTTTAATGGCTTTTCGTATGCAGCCCACATGTGCTCGGAGAGTTTACATGTACTAAAAGGAGTCTGACTTCTGTGCACTAAGCATTTATTTTTCCTGATTTTGTTGGCAACATCCTGTTGTGCGTATTTGTGCGTATTCTTTCATCAAGATCGATGTGTGCCTTTGCTCTTCTGCATGTTCTTTGTGATATATCAGACTTTTTTGGTTCTGATCTGAATCTTATTTTACATAACTCTGTGTATGTAACACACTGTTCCTCTGGTCTCTCACAGGAGGGTGTGACCAAGCAACAGAGAGCTCAAAGAGGTACATCTCCAACAGGAACTCAAACAGTTAAGTGAGAAATTACTCTTGCTGCTGCACGGTGGGACGGTGGTTAGCGCTGTTACTACACAGCAAAAATGAGTTTAATTCCCCATCAGGCCGGGGCCTTTCTGTGTGGAGTTTGCATGTTCTCCCCGTGTTTGCGTGGATTCTACCCGGGTACTCCGGCTTCCTCCCACAGTCCAAAGACATGCAGTTAGTGAGGATAGGTTAATTGATCAGTCTAAATTGGCCATAGGTGTGAATGTGAGCGTGAATGGTTGTCTGTCTCTGTGTGTTAGCCCTGCGGCAGACTGGCGACCTGTCCGGGGTGTACCCCGCCTCTCGCCCTATGGCAGCTGGGATAGGCTCCAGCAACCCTGAAAAGGATAAGCGGAAGTGAATGGATGGATGAATTAATAGCCAATTATTGTTTTGTAATGCATGTATACCAACTGTATGTGATTGTATGTATCTTTAGTGCCAAATGCCATGTATGTGACCTTCTAATGTTACACAGTATAACATACAGATTCAATTAATGTAAGTAATGTATAATGTATTCAATTTGTCTGTCTTTCATGATCATCTGTGGTAAAACAAACAAACAAACAAACACATTAACATCCTTATGTAAAGGTAAACATTTAATTGCAAAATGTTTTAGGCCTTTTACCAGAAATACAAGGTCACAATTTCTTTTATAAATGCGGGAAAAAAGCATTCACATAGCATAATATTAAAGGGTGACAAATTTTGCAAATGTTTGTTCTACTTTGTGGAAGATTGTCGGTGTATTGGACTTATATTGACAGTAACCCCACTGGATTCCTTCATTGTCAGGCTAAAAATGAAGAACTGTCAGTGCTAGCAACACAGTGTTGACAACTGCATGAAACAGGCTTATTTTTAAAGCTTAGTTTTGCATAACACGACCCAGAACGTTCTAGCTGCTTCAAAATGCAACATACATCTACAATTGGAAGGTGTTAAGACTGTTATCAGCACTTTCCCTGAAGTGTCAGTGAGTTCAAACATTGTATATCTTAAGGTTCAGTAGTTAAAAGTCCAGATTTAAGCTACAGTTGTGCTATATATGAGTTCTTTGAGTTGAGGGGTATTAGAAGAGTTAGTACATGCTGAAAAAGACTGTGTTCTGCATTTTTTGGTTGCGCTCTTGTCTTGAATGCAAGTCTACCCTTCCAGTGTCACTGGAAAATTATTCGGTTTTGTCAGCAGGAAGCTTCACACAGTGTCGGCGCACATGTTCTCCAGCTCTCCTGAGCACTCTGTGGAGCAGAGAGTGGTAAAATGTGGAACCACTGGAGCAGAGCATTCCTGGTCATGCAATGGCCTGTGAATCCAGCTCCAGCCACTAGGAGGCAGTGATATAATAGTGATGATTGCTGAAGTTGTTTATATATATATTGTCTTGTAACTTTCTAGGTTCTTAGCTCTCAAATATCATGACATACTGATGGTATATTGCTTATTTTGGTAAGTATCTGAAATGTGGGCATGGGTGACTGATCTTTTGTTGAACTTACCTTTGAATATGATTACCCCAATCAGTCTAATCACCCCAAGCAATCTGATTCTATACTGTAAATTTCTAGCAAGGAGCAGTTGGGTAATCCAGAGGGTGTACCACTGAATGCATAACCAATCTAATTTAAATGGAAGAAATCCAACAAAGAGGAACATTTGGTGTGAGATGTGTTTTGTCATTAACCACCTCTGGGCCTCAACACAGTTTATGGAGCACATTATTAACAACAGCCCCCAGCTCAATATAAAGCATCTTGAGAAAATATTTTCCTCACAAGTTATCAAGATTTAGAAAAAAAGATGTGTGTGCCAAAGCATGAACTGTTCTTGCCTGAAGCGAAATAAGGAATTGCTTAATGTCTGTAATTCAGTGCAGAAATCTTTTTAACAGTGATGCAAAAACACGGAAAATACCTTCCATTATGTGTTGTACTTTACCCCCAGTCAACAGGGCAGCTTTTTAAGACAAGACAAACCCCACAGATGCTTATTTGAATAACTCAACCATACCTTCAATAAAAAAAAAAGAAGACTTTATTCCTCTCTTAAAAATAAAGGGAATAGTGATAAATAGGAGCAGTCTGAAGGTGTTTTAATAAATACACAATTTTTTTTAAATGTAATTTATTTTTGCTGTGTTCATCACGTGTCTGTTTTCCAAGCTTTTTGCAGTACCTTTGTAGCCCCGAGCCAACAGAATTGCATCTAATTTAGGGCATTACTCTATAAAACATAGTGAATCATAAAAAGCTGCAGGATGTAGTTCAGCTGCATTCAGAAACCCCCACAATATGGCACTAAAACACTACTCATGTGAAACAATAAGAAAGTAACGTTTCACTTTTTTGACTTGTGTCATTGCTTTTTGCTAATGCACACCCTGACCCATTTACTCTACCTCATCTGATCACAACTACTCACAAAGCCTCTGATGTTACAACTTTTGTCCAGTAAAGTTTTACTTTGATTCTGTGTGATGAGGTTTGGTTAAAGCTGTGCACATTGCTAAGCATGTTAGTGGCAGCATTATCAGCCAGGAGATGGACCTTTTAAAGGCTGCAGGGTGGCATCTGAAGGGACTTTGGAAGTGAGTTTCACCTCTTTTTCAGTGGATCAAAATCATGATTTAAACACCATATTACAAATGGAGCACTCGACATCCACTGACTGATTGTCTCTATTTGTCTGAGTGTACATGTAATTTTTGTGTGTTAGGTGAGCATGACAGAGCTGTTGCAAAGGTTTGTTAAAGCCGGCATGAGCATATCTTTTTGAGTCTGTCTGAAGGTGGCTGTTTGACCTGCGCCCTGCCAGGTCTCAGGCTTCTTTCCTGGTAAGAGGATACAATAATGTTTCACTCTGCTGGGTGCTGATGAAATGTATTTTAATCAGATTGATGTGACCTCTAAATCCAAACAGGTTCAAATGTTCATCAGAAGAAAAGCACACCGCGCACACGTTACCTTACGTTAGGCTGTTAGTGGACCTAATTTTAGATCCAATGTGCGAAAAGAAAATAACTAACCAATGGAGGAGTAAAGCCCTGCTTGGCATAACACCTTGGTATTTTCTTGGATTTGTCGTGCTAATGCGTTCAGCATCGTGTCTTTTGTGTGGAGAATAGCTCTCTCCTGCTTATTTTGGGCGAGGCTGAACATGTTGTTTGGACAGGTCTGCGTTGTACTTTAGCCACGATAAACCTCTGCCAGTATCAGCTCGCATTCACTGACAGACTCTGGAAACTATATTACGCTGCGACTGATGCATATCTCTTTCCATGTGCGCGCGTGTGCATTTGTTTATAGATTTATTGTTAAGTTCAAATACTGTTTGGAATATTATGATTCATCACTGGATGAGCTTGTCTGTGCAGATGTGTTATTGGAAACAGTTTGCATTAGTTACACAGAAAAATATCCTTCCAGAGATTAAATACCATCTGTGGTGAATGCATTGCATGCCCTTGTAGGTCAGTGGAACGGTGCATAGAAATGGCAGGTGTTTGGAGAGCTTGTATCAAAATATTCTCCCATAGCTGTGTTTGCGTGTGCCTGCTGTCTGTTGTCTTTCTCAGGTTGTCTCTTTGTGCGTGTGTGGACCACCCAAAGGCTTTGAGGTCATAACAATAACAGGTCCACTTCCTTCCAATGATATTGCGGGGCTCGTACAAGGGCTAGACACTATCAGTTCACATCGCAGCACCAGCAGCCCGACTGTTTGGTGGTCTTGTCAAAGCTGTGCATAAGTTATTCCCACTCTTAGTGTTTTTTTTTTTTATCTACATTTGCAGATTCCTAAATATACAGTCACAGACTTGTATTTAGTTTGAGGAAGTCTGGGGATCTTGAAAAGCACCAACGTAGCTCAGTGTGCTAATTGCCTCAGTGTGAGATGTGTCAGCCTGATGTTGCAATTAGCTCCTTTTTTAAAAAAAAAAAAAAAGCCTCTTGCAAGTCTTCTCTTACTGTTTACGAATGTTTCTCTACTTTTCTTTTTTTGCCCCTTGACTTCCGTGTAAACAAATTCCTCTGGTTAGACAGCACTTTCATTTTTGCGATTTTTTTTAAAATTCTGTCATTCTTTCACCTCCCGGTGAGCGAAAATACGCTGTGGTAATTAATATGATAATGTGCGCAGCGGTTTAATTTTTTCCAGCCATCACTGCAAGCCATGTTAAATTGAGGGCTATGTGAGGTTTCAGCTGGAAACACTGAGGCCTAGTACAGTATGTCTCTGTCAGTCTTTGGCCAGTTAAAGAGGGGAAATAATATTTGTTTTTTTGGCAAGAAGAAAACTTTGCCCAGAGTCCCAGCTATTCTTATTTGCCCAGATAACTGTGTGAAATTTTAGACTTGCACACCTCAGTGCGGTGTTGCTTACTGTGCATGCATTTCAAACAGTGTTTCAGCTCAGTCTCAAAGACAATTGTGCTTTGTCTCACTTTTTCCCACCGAGCTGCAAAATCAACCCAGACACGTGCGGTGCACATTGTTTTGGAACCTCAGAATCTATATGGTAGCTTTACTGTGATTTATTATACCGCCGTGTTTAGCGTCATAATCAAGTCTGCTAATGTGTTTAATCAAAAGGAAATTCCTTCACTGAGCTTCTAAAAGTATAAAACACTTAAAGGCTGTTTATATGCAAGATGTTGATTTATGGTGTTAAATGACAGTGGAGCAATCGTTGTGGTTAAACAAGGGTGCAGCGTACTGCTCAGATGCCCAGGGCTGCCAGTCCCCCAGTCTGTCTAGACGGTTTAAACACTAGGCTTTATAGACCTGCTGCCTGGCAATCACTGATGATTCTTTTTGTGGGATATGAGAGACTGGGTCAGTTAAAATGATTGACAGCTAGTGCCTTTCTTTGTGTGTATTTGATGGGAGAATGCTGTGCATGATCTGAAGCAGTGGCTTCATCATTTGGTGGGTGACATAAAGCCTTTGAGGAGAATAGGAGGGCTCCACCTGCACAAGCTGTTATGACGCTATCAACACAAATACTCCTCATAAATGTCATGTGGATGCCATTTATCCCTGCTGAGAAGAAGTACCTTTCCCACAGCCAACAATAATATCCATAATACAGCTGGGGAGTCACGTTGGTTTCAAAGCAGATGGCAAATGCCCTGCCACTCACTCTGTGCTGTAAACTGTGGATGGTGATGGTAATTATTCTTGTTGTTATCAATGGTTTTGGAGTCGCTGTAACCCCAGATCGGGGCCAGTTTCCCTCGAGTGTATTAAAACCCCTTCACAACACTGGCGCTGGATGACATGTATCTGTATTATTACACAGCCTGAATTACTCACACAAATGCTGATTTCACTATCAGTGTTAATTTCCCTCAAAGGTTCTGAACAAACCTGTAGTTTGTGAATACAGTTGTGTTGTACTTTAATCTCGTTTTTATGTGGCTCAAGTTGATATTAATTATCGTTAAAATGATATTTTATCCCACGCAAGATCATATTTTCTGTGAGCTTGTGCATTTTTTGACTGTTGTACATTGGCTTGTTGCATACGGGGAAGATAATCATTGACAAAAAATTGCTTTAGACAGACTTAGGAAGTGAAATACAAAAAGAGTTCGCCCAGTTTGTGATGAATGCCACTATTTGTATCCGTCTTGAGAGAGTGTTTTAATTGCCAGTGACTGGAATCTGTCTGTGTCTGATTAAAGCAAGATGCTGAAGCACAAGATGGCTGTTTGCAATGTGGTGTCGATTTTGAATTATCTTTATGCACAGCTACTTCTGTTGAATACTCAAACTGCTCTTTGTCCCAGCTGTTGTTATATGCCAAGAAAATTCTTTGATTAATCGACAGCACAAAGCCAAGACTGTGCCATATCGAATGACTGTCTGAGCAATAGTGCTGAGATCAGTGCCAGAGATTAGCCATGCTGCCAGAAGGCACCCAAAACACTTCTGCAACTGCTGGGATGTAAACTGCCTATGTCTCTCTGCAGTCGTGCCTCCAAGAAACCGAGTCATTCACCGTCTGTGCGGAAAGACCTATCAGAGTTCAGGATCAGTTTCAGAAAAATCTCCTTTCCTGTATCCTTTTCCCGGGTGCTTTGAGTGCCAACCTCACTCTCACTAGACAGATGGGAAGAGGAAGTGAGAGCTGAATGAGCAATGCAGTGTGTGTAAAGAGGATGTGGGCCATTGCTATATTTTGGTTTATTAGTGTAAAGCTGGAACAGATGAGACAATAGGGTGATTTTTCATCAGCTTGCAGGTTAATTGCACACTGCTTTGCTTTCATTAAAAGCCTGTAGGGCTCAGAGTTGGCAGCCTCTACAGGTTTTCGACGTTGCTTGGCATAAATAGTGAAACCACATGTTTGTCTCCAGTTAATGGAGATTAACCTGACAGTTGTATTCACAAGGACAGTGAGCATGTGAGGATTCACATACCTCCACAATAACAGCCGTGCTAATCCAACTGCACCCAGTCTGCCAGTTTTTATTTGTGTGGGGTTTTAATATATTTTTTCTTATGTTAGATTGTCCTGCATGAAACTCGAAGAAAAAAAAAAAAGACTGAGTAATATGTCTTGCGTCCACAAGGGGGTAGACATTCGGCACACATGGTGTTTTCTTCCGTGCCACAGACTTGCTTGGATCAATTTTAACCAAGTGACCAGGGACACACAAAATCTTATCTGAGGGTATTTTAGTTGGCTCTTGTTGTGTTCTGCTTTCATTCCCGCCTCAGCTCTGACAGAAAAGCAAGATTCACACACAAAATGTACCCATTTTCATTCCTAAACTGCATTTCATCTTAACACAGTGTGAAAGAAAAGACTTAAAACTCATAAGTATCCGGCAGTTAACTGTGAGGACCTCGTTATTACCTCATCACCGCCATGTTGTTGTTTGTTATTTCCTCAGTAGCTTCACTTCTAAGCTGTTATGTTATGGACAGACAGGCTGTGATTCATATATTTGGAAAAAGAAAAGAGAGTGACAAATGTGCCAGGATAACATTGGAAAATTAAATTCCAGTGAAAAAAGGTCAAGCTTGCAGCGCCACAATCAACAGAAGAAAGTGCAGTTAGGATTATGCTGGAATTTCACAATGTCATACATCAAGAGTACTTGATGTACTTGAGACTTTTTTTTTTCTTGATCTAATTACTTTTGTCTGTGCATGCATCAGCCATCATGGCCATCATCAAGAACTTTAACATCTTTTTTGTTCATTTAAACCCATAAATTGTGTTCTGCTTCGACTGGTTACCGCATTATATGAGCACAAACTGTGGAGTGATTTGGTGATACTGATAAATAATGTGAAGTAAACATCCTAAGCTGATGAATGAGCTTTAATAGCGGGAGATATTTATGTTATTTTGCAATAAGATTTATGCTTGTATACTGCCAGGATGCATTTTCTAATCAGTTTGTGTTTAATATCCCACTTAATGGAAACATGTGCACACACATGCATGCACACAAAAGCAGAAAAGATTTAATGGGCCCCATTTATAAACTGTTGCAAAAGCTGAGAACAGATGTTAGAAAACCTTGGATTATCTTGTCTGACTCGCTGTTTTCACATTAGCATGGTGGTGCATTTTCCAAGAAATTAGCAAAACAAACTGTGGTTCACACACCTTCACGTGTTATATTTAATGTCACATATCATCTGCTTTGCTCAAGGCAGCATTGTGTCAAACACCATTTAGTTAAAGGTATTTGGTAGTTCTGATTGGTGACAAAATATACTGAAAAGTCACCATATTTGTAGTCAGGAGGCCTTTTTTTCCCCTGGAATGCTGTTAAGGGGGTGTCAGCTGTTGCTAAATTTAGTGACAGTGTTGCTAAGTTAATAACAATGAGGTGAAGTGAAAGAGGAATGGCCTATAAAAATACTTAAGGCTGGGATTTTGACTCCATCTCAGGCCACACTATTCACTTAAACCACCAGACTGCCAATTTTGTAACCGTATTTGTTAGTATGTGGCAGACTAGTTATAAATGTGGCCCCTGTGTTCATCTGGAAGGGAAGTTATCCAGATCCTGATCCCTTACTTGTGTCTCTTGGGTTTTTCGCAGCATTTAGCAAAGGGCATTTAAATTTTTCATTCTTTCCCACACTCCACCTTTCCTTTTTTTTCAGAACATTCATTTTTCTGAATGATGAGAAGAGAAGATTGCTGTGGACACCAGAGAAATACACACATATGTATGGGAGATTGGATATGGGAATCAGATTACTACTCTGAGCAGGAAAGGATTTAAGCATTTGAAAAGAACAATATCAAAATAATTGAATATTCAGGTTCAGGTCTGATCAGTGCAATCAAACATTCTCCTGCCAACCAGTGTCACTCAAAAAAGAGGTGATCTTCTTTGACCTGTTCCTCATGACATCATTAGGGTTTAGGTTTCAAATGAATCAGGTGCTCACTTTTAAATACAGACTGTGGACTTTTTGGTACCAGACCCCTAGATTTGGTGATTTCATATTCTCAAGGAAAATGTTGTAGCTGTTGAAAGATACATACCAGTGCATCATACTTGTCTGAGTTTGCATTATCACAGAAAAGACATGCTGGTATGTTTGTAATAGGCCCAATCCATCTTCATCTGTGTTTGAACTTGCTGAACTCCATTTTCAGATTCAAGCTCCACTGATTCACACGTCAGAAGCCCTGGACGTGTGCCATTTCTAATTCAGTCAGGTTTTCCATTCATGGTCCCCATTACAAGCTGCTTTTATAACGAGATCTCAGTTAGGTAGAAAAACAATCATTTTTCGTGTTCTTCCTTGGACCTCCTACGACCTGTTAAAAACCCAGAGTCGTGGGATGTATATTTTTAGAGATTGAGGCTGTGACGCCCTCGTTTGTCCATCACTATCTTTTGTTTCTCTGTCTGTCCCAGATAAACACAAATTATTTGACATGTCGATTTCTATGCATAAGCGTATATATATAAACAACGTGTATATGTATTTGTTTTTCAGCGATAGCTGAGGGTAAACAGTCAGCACATTTGCAGCAACAGCTGCGAAGGTTACCAGTGAATGGTGGGTGTTGGTTGACCTTGACCGGGTGTGTAAAACTCTGATGTTATTTGAGAGCCAAAGGCAAGCAGAGATATGAGGGAGTGGAGTTTAAAAGAAGACAGAAAGAGGCTGACAGGGCAGACGAAAGAAAAAATAAGAGTAGGGAAAAAGTAAACCTGCTGGCTTTGTTGAGAATAATTAAATCGAGTGACCATTGGTAATCACTGACCATCTGCAGACAAAATCTTGCAGAGAATGCAAGTTACCTACTGTGTTTGTTTTGGAGTGGTAAAGGAACAATCACTTCTCTATTCTCCAGATGGAATTTGGAGTCAGGCTGGTGGCTCAGGAAGATCCAGTCATTCCATTGTTATCTAGAAGAAGGTTGGTGATTTAGTTGTCCTTGAAGACACAAGGGGGATTGAGTGCACCTGGACAAAAGTGAGTGAGTCCTTAGCTACAGTAGACCAGTGGCCGGCTGCCTTTTTCAAATATTCCTGGACCGATATGACAGTGAGTTACGTAACAGATAGAGTTAGCCACAAGGGATCAATATCTACCAGTGTGAAAATATTCATGCCATAATGCTGAGGCTGGTTGGGTGAATGAGTGCAGTATGTTTGTCATCTGTCACAATTTGGAATAATAATCGACTTCACTGGAGCAAATATGTGGAGCACTTTCATGCCAAAAGGGCTTTTTTTACATTGAGCAGAGTTAGGAGAGTGGAAAGAAGGGGATGGGGACCAAAACAGATGGAGGACATTCACGTGTTTTCGTGTGTAACCGTTTAGAATTAGGAGTGGAGTTTAAAGGAGTGGAGTCTAAAGACTTGGGCAGCCTCTCCTGTCTCTGCTGCAGTCCCGTTGAGTGAGTTTGGGGGTAAATATCTCCGCGCATGGGTGTTAAGTAATGAAGCAATGGAAAATGTCATTTAACTCAGCATCGCTTGCCTTCATTGTCCAGCTGGCGTAAATGCCGATGCATATAAATGTCCGTGTATGCAATTAAACTGAAATGCCATTTCGCTTTGATTTATCCGTTTTGTCCTTTCCTTTAGTCTGGGGCACGACTTGTGCTCAGACTGACTGTCAGTTTGACTGCAGAGCGACAGGGTTGGTAAGGAAAGTGTGTTTTGGGGAAAACAGAGGAGGGGAGTGATGAGGGAAACGTCTAAAATGGAAGTGGGTCCCTTATTCTGTCACAGATGTGGGTTTGGCTGGACAGTGAAATCTAGTCTTACACTCTGACATCATCTGTTCAGGAAAATAAATGACAACAGCCACAGAATGTCTTTTTTATTATAATTGAATCAGATACACAGACCATCAATAATTTTGACTTACTCTCTATTGATCACAGAGTTGTGTCAACAATGTCATTGTTCCCCCCCCCCCCTTTTTTTTTTTTTACATGGATGAGGAGGTTTAACATATGTGTACATTAGTGGGGTAATATGTAATGTCCACCTGTAAGAGGAAGCAGTGAACACAACTCAAGAACTCCACTGAGAAACCTTTATATATATGTGACTGAGCCAATGTGATCTGGATTACTGTCAGCATAGGCTTTGTCATTGTGGTCTTGTGAAATTCAGGCTTCTTGGCTATTTCAAGTGTGAATAAATCATACTGAACAGAGAGGAGTTCTTAGGCCCCATTCACTGAGAAAGCAGTGATTTTTGTTAAAGCACACATACAAGTACATATTTATAGTTGTTTTCTTGCCCTCTTGAAGTGATTGTGACCAGTGATCCAAAGTCGCAACCCCGAGCTAGTTCAATTTCATCTAATTTCTCATTGGTGAATCTTTTTCTCTCTATATTTGCACAGCTGCTACCCCATGGATACAATTACCGTATCCATATGTTCACGAAAGTCTGTTTTATCTCTGGTATCCATAGTTGGTTAAGCTGACATCTACTACACTAACAGCCTGTGGCAAAATCATTGGTTGAGTGGAAAATAAGGACCTGTAGTATCAAAGTAATGGTGCGTTTTCATTTATTTTGGATGCTTTTCAATTCCATCTGTCACAAATTAAACACGTATCTGTTAGAGAGCTGCTGCATCCATTCCAGCTTTTATTAAGAAGTAGTGTTTTGACACAGAGGGAAGAAAATCAGTCCAAAATTCAAATAGGGATGACATTAGTAATGTGGTAAGAGGTAAATTGGATACAAAAAAGAGATGAATTAATTAGTTATTTTGCAGAACTGTGCAAAATCTTGAATTGGCCTCATTTCTTTATATTTTGCTAGGTAAATAGGGAATAGGTGTAGTGATTTATTGAAACATGTGCAATGGAAATACAGTGTATAAGGCAAAACAAAACTCCCCCAAAACCCCAGAGCTCAAACAGTTCTAACACGCTTGATATTCCACATTTAGTATGACTACCTTTATTCTTCAATGCAGCCTGAATTCTCTTGGGCAGTTTTCTTGTAATTCCTTTAAGTAGTCTTCATAATGCTGACGTCCGAGCTTTGGGGAGGCCAATCCATGACTGATAGTGCTCCACTTGTGTGTTTTTCTTTCCAGGCAGGCTTAAACGGCATTGGTGTGGGCTTGGGATCATTGTTGCACCAAAAATGAAGCCGTTGTCAGTCAGATGCTTTCCTGATAGTGGATTGATATCTTTTTCTGTGTTCATAAATCATCCATTTTGATAAGACCCCCTCCCCTAACACCATTGGCTGAAACGTGCCCCAAACCATGACAGAGCCTCTGCCATGTTTTACAGATGGCTGTAGACTTGCAGTGTTGTGCTGCTCCTCTGATCTCCTAACATATTAATGACAACTTGAACTGAAAATCATTTCACTCCATAAGACATAGTTTGCATGACACGTCGAGTTCACTGCAGCGAGCGTGGAAAGAACGTCGCACCGCATCACGTGTAATTTGATTCACATATACGTTTTTGTGAACTCCATTGTACACGAAGCGATCTTCATGGGTGTAGGGGGCAAAACGATCTGGTCGATATGCCCCCGAAGGCCGTTAAGGTGCTACTGGCAGAGGATGACAGCTACAGTATGTCAGTGTTAGCACGCTGAACGCTATGCTGGAACAGCAACGGGAGTTTTACAAAGATCTGATTCACCAACAGCAAGATAACTTTAAGACATTTGTCCAATTAATCATGGATGGAACTAACAAAAGGTTGGACAGCATTCTAAGGGATGTACAGGATGTTAAATCCAGCCTGCAATTCACGGATGGGGTTGTCACCGAGTTGCAAACTGAAGAGAAGTGCATTAAAAGCAAACTAAAAGAGTTTGAATCGGCGATCAGCAGCATACGTGAGGAACACAGAGAATTAACAACCAAGATGGATTATTTAGGAAATCAGTCGAGAAGGAACAACATTGTGGTGGATGGATTAATAGATGAAAAAGCAGAAACGTGGGAAGGATCAGAGAAGAAAGTCCGACACATGCTGAAGAACAAGCTGGGCCTGGATAGTGACAGCGTTCAAACTGAACGCGCTCACAGAGTCGGTCCATACAAGGAAAATGGACGAGCCAGGCAGATTGTTGTCAGACTACAAAGATTTAAAGATAAACAATTAATTTTCTCATCTGCCAAAAAACTGAAAGGTACCAATCTTTACATCAATGAGGATTTTGAGTCCATCAGGAAGAGGAGGAAAGAACTGTTACCACAGCTGAGAGCGGCCAGAGACAGAGGTGATATTGCACTCCTGAAATATGACAAATTAATTGTTAAACCGAGGTCACAGAACGCCGGAATTAATATTTAGACTTCAGCAATGTTGTCATCTGTAGCTGTTGAGATCGATCGGTCTGCAAATGTCTGACCCTATACTTATTCCCGGATTCTCCGGTAAAGATTTTTCAGTAGCTCATGTCAATATTTGTAGCCTTAACCCTTTAGAGCCGGTCGGAGCGGACAAGCTCTGTTTTGCGTAACTATTTTTAAATCCCTGTAGAACCGGAACCGCGTGAGCTAGCGCAATCATTTTTTTTTTTTGCATATGAAACCGGAGGAGTTGTACTTACATCTTATGCCATCAGCTTGTCCTAAGTCACAGTTTCCTTCCACATATAGGTTTGCAAAAATTGCATATAAAGCGCTTGCAGGAACAAAAACATAATATTCCAGAAACGGGCTTTGCCGATCCGATCAGCTGTTTGTAACACTTCCTACATTGAAACAGACATCAGCACAAACAATCGCGTGTCCGCCATTACCTGCCCGAAACCGGAAGTGACGTCATTTTCGCGGAAAATGTAGTTTTTTACTTGTAGGCCTTAAAAGCCAATGCTGGTGTTTTTATAAGTCATGTTTGACTTTATGCTTTTCTGAATAGTTGCTGGGATGCTTAGAACTCAAATTGCACTGCTTAAAATAGTTTATTTTGATGCACATGCTGTTTTCTTTGCAAATTTGCATCATAGGATTGTTTTTCGTTTTTCCTGTAGTATATAAAAATTGGTGTATCTCAAAAATAAAACTATGAAGGCACTCAAAATAAATTTCCTGTTGTTGTAAACTATTTTTTGCAACTTTTTTGTATTTAAAGTTTTGAGGGATAAACCTCTTAAATTTCTCCAAGTAGAAATATATGTAAAAAAAAAAAAAAAAAAAAAAAGATTTTCAATTTATTTTGTAGTTTATTGCACTTTTTTGCAATTTATGTAGTTACTATGGACTTAATGCATACATATTATTAAAATATGGGCTATAACAATTGTATTGATGGATAGCAACTTGAAATGCTCCCAAAAATGGCACTACAGCATGTAAAAATATAAAGTAAGCTCTGGCGGCCTTGGTTCTATGGTAGGTCTTAAAGGGTTAAATATAAGATTCAGGAAATTCAGTCACTGTTGTCAACAAATACGATAAGTCTGCTGGCTATTTCCAAGACTCATTTAGACGATGCCTTTGAGAATAATGAATTTGAAATAAAAGCTTATAAATTGTATAGGAAGGACAGAAACGGATTTGGAGGGGGCGTAGCCCTATACATTAATGATAATATGGCAAGCAAACTACGTATGGACTTAATGCTTGACAAACTGGAAATTGTGTGGGTTCAGTTACACCCGCTCTATGGCAGGCCTGTATTAGCAGGTTGATGCTATAGACCCCCAAGTAGTAATATGTTGTATGTAGAACGAATCTGAGAAATGCTGGAAAGAGTAACTGAGGAAAACAAAGACATGTTCTTATTAGGAGACTTTAATATCAATTGGTCAGCTCCTTCTTGTCCTTGAAGGAAAAAGATAAGTTCATCAGCGTCGGCTTGTTGCCTGTCTCAGATGATCACCATTCCCATCTGGGTCACGCTCAACGCAGGAGGTCATAGGTCATCATCATGTATTGATCACATATATACAAATGTTCCTGAGCATTGCTCTAATATTGTTTCTATTCCAGTTGGTTATAGTGACCATAATCTTGTAGGTTTGACCAAGAAAATGAAACCACTGAAAACTGCACAAAAGATTTTTTTTCATAGATCATGCAAAAATGTCAATGCAGATAAGTATATTAATGACGTAAAAGAAATTCATTGGATTGACATCTGCCTCGAGCGTGACGCTGATATGGCATTATCTATGTTTATTGAAAACTTTTGCTACCTGGCTGACAAACATGCTGTTAAAAAGAACTACGCACCTTGGCTAGATAATGAACTTAAGGCTACAATGTCAGAAAGGGATATAGCAAAAGCAAAAGCACACAAGTCTGTCAGTCCACAAGAGTGGGCAAGATATCGCGAGTTAAGAAATCAAGTAACTAAATTGAATAGGCGCAAGAAGAAAGAATATTATCAACTCAAGCTCAAGGAGGCCAATAAGGACGGCAAGAAGGTGTGGAAAGTTTTAAATAACTTTCCACACCTTCTTGGAAAGTTACCTTCACCACCGGAGCAACTTGGTGGTAGGCGTTTACTGGCTACCACGGTGGTGTCTCACATCTACACGGGTGGTACGTTTATAAGTAAAGCTAAGGACATAGCCAATTATTTTGTGAATTACTACAGCAATAAAATAACAAATTTAAAATCTAATATGAGCAGAGGCGATCCCACCTTATCACGCCTTCTTATACAGGATGTTATCGTGAATAATAAGCAATGCCAATTTAAGTTTGAGGCAGTGACTCCAAAGTACGGAGGCCTATCTCCCCTCACCACACTCTCTGCCGGTGGCTGATGCCCTCAGACGTTGGAGTGTTGGTGGTCCTTGTCGACTGGGGCTGGGCGCTCATGTATGTACTGGCTCACTCCTGGTGGCCGATTGGCGGGGCCTGGCGCCTGTGGCCCGGCTGGACCCCTTCCAGGGGGTGGGGTGCCCTCAGGCCTCTGGCCTCTGGGCCTGAAGCTTGGTCCTCTCTGGCACAGCTGGCTGCCGGCGGAGCCCGCGGGCACGCCACTGCAACCCCCTCTGGCCTCTGCTCCGTAGCTGCTAGGTGACCTCTCGTTTGGGGCTCTACTCAGCTCTTCCCAGGAGGGTGGCACGGTTCCCCCCCTTTTGGTGGTCCTCCTCGGGTCCTCGTACTCTGGGGCCTCTGGATGTCGGGGGCCTGGATCTCCATACCTGCTTCATGCCCCGGGGGACAGGCCTATGGCTCCCCACACTCCCTAGCAGATCGTTACATGGAGAAACCTTTGGAATACAAGCATGCTGATCCACACAGGTGTGCACACAGGTGTACACATGGGTGTTCACAGACGCGGACTACACCTTTCTTGGCTGCTGCCTCAAAGCACATTGTGCGCTGTCTATCTTGCGTGCTGCACAATATCGTTTAATATTCAGTATGCACTGTTATCTATTGTTAGCTAGTTTATTGTGATGGTGCTGTATTTATTATGTTGCTCTTTTTTTGTTTGCTTTCTCTTCTGTTTTTTTTCTCCATACAGGTGATCCAGGTGTTTTGTTTGTTTTTCTTTCTTTCTTCCCCACATTCTCACCGTCTCTTCTCCCCTCTGGTTTTCTTTCTCTCCCTCTCTTTCTTTCATTCTTTCTCCCTGTCCTATCCCCCAGTCATGTCTGTCCCATTTGTAGCAACCGAAAATAAAATAAATACATAATTATAATAAAGGTCAATCAAATGGACCAATATGGCAAGGCCATGATGATCCACTTGGTAAAATAAATCCGCTTGGCATCTTTCTTGGCCTTAAGACAACAATTCTGATGGTTAAAGATCCAAACGGGACAAAAAAAAAAGAAAAAAGTTTGAGGCAGTGAGTGTTGAGATGGTAGAGCGCTTATTGATATCACTTCCTGACGATACATCCTCTGGCTCTGATAACACAGACAGTAAACTGCTCAAAGTTGCAGCCAAGTTTGTTTCCCTTCCTATATGTCACATATTTAATAGATCTTTGGCATGCAGCTTATTACCATTTCAGTGGAAAGAATCGAAAATAATTCCCATTCCTACAAACAAGAATGACGTTTTTAATGGTGTCAATAGCAGACCTATTAGTTTACTCCCCGTTCTAAGTAAAATTATGAAGAGGATTGTCTATGATCTTTATCTATAAATCTCTCCTTGGGCTGGTTCCATCTTATTTATGTGTTTATATGTGTAAAAACCACAACCAATACAGCCATCGTTCGAACAAAATCATACAATTGATTGTCCCAAAAATCAGAACAGAATTGGGGAAAAAGGCTTTTAAATACGCTGCCCCTGCTTCCTGGAATAATCTGCAGAAGGAACTGAAATTATCAGAATTGGTTACCTCGGGAAGGAACGATAGAACAGCTCTTTTACTCAGTGTGATTGTTTTTAATGTACTCTTAATTTGATCTGTTATTGTATATTTTACACATGTTTGTATGGGATATTGTATTCGTTTTAAATGTTATATACTTATGTGGTATGTGACTTTTGTTGCCATGATGCCAGGGCTCTCTTGGAAATGAGATTTTTAATCTCAATGAGATTTTTTTTACCTGGATAAATAAAGGATTAATAATAAAAAAAAAAAAATGAACAAATTCAAATTTACCTAACAGAAAATCAGTTACTCACTCAGTTTCAACATGCTTACAAACCTGGTTATTACACCAGTTCAGCTCTCATTCACATGACAGATAACTGGTATAAATATCTAGATAATGGGAATTTGGCCGGGGTGGTATTTTTGGATTTTAGTGCTGCATTTGATTTGATAAATCATGATCTTTTGATAGATAAACTAAAATGTTATGGATTTTCACCAGCTGCTTTGTGCTGGATGGAAAGTTATTTGTCTCGAAGAAGGCAAAAGGTTTATTATAATGGTTATTTCTCAGAGGGCTGTGAAATGAACTGTGCTCTACCCTGAGGCAGCTGCCTCGGTCCACTTCTCTATTCAGTCTTCACGAATGATTTGCCGTACGTCCTGGATATATCTCATCTTGTAATGTATGCTGATGATTCCACCATGTTTTATTCAGCCAGTAATTCAGCTACTCTGAATTGACCAGCGTATTACAACAAGATTTGCTGAACGTGTTTGACTGGATAAATAAAAACAACATGATTTTAAACGTGTCTAAATCCAAATCCATGTTAATAGGAAGTAGAGGACGCTTAGTCAACAGCCCACAACTAAATCTTTCCATAGCTGGATCGGTATTAGAACAGGTCACCCAGATTAAATTACTTGGTGTTACCATAAACCACCACCTTTCATGGTCTCAGCACATCAACTCTGTTATTAAGAAAATGGGACAGGGCATAGCTATAGTTAGGAAATGCTCCTTTTATATTACTTCTTCAATTATGAAAGATGTCAGTAATGCACTAGTATTATCTCATCTAGACTACTGCTCAATCATTTGGTCAGCAGCTAATAAGACAGATCTGAACAGACTTCAGTTAGTCCAAAATAGGGCGGCAGGATTAGTGTTAAGGTGTTCATATTATACAAATATTGATAAAATGCACGATAAACTTTCTTGGCTTTCTGTACAAGCTAAATTATACTATGGCTTACTTGTATTTTTAAAGAAAGCAATACTGGTAAACACACCACACTTTTTTTATGCTCAGTTGCAGTATCCAGGTGAAATACATAATCATGCTACACGATTCTTAACTAACCACAATTTAGTAACTCCTCGAGTTAAAAGTAAAAAAAACTCTGTTGTATTTAGAGCATCTTTTCAGTGGAATAAGTTGCCTTATGCAGTTAGAGAATTTGCTTCTATTCATAATTTTAAAAATCACCTAAAAGCTTATTTAGGCAGTTTTTAATTTATTTGTAAATATTGTAAGAGGGTAATGTCACTTGTAATGGAAATTTTGTATTTTGTTTGAGTGTTTTTTATATATTTTATAAAATTTTATATATTTTTTTATATTATATAGGATATAATAATAATAATAATAATATATAATATATAATATATATATATATAATATATAATATATATATATATAATCTATATTATATATATATATATATATATATATATATATATATATATATTAATTACTTAGTTACTTAGTTACTTTTTAAAAACTTTTTAAAAACATGATTTACAACCTGAATAGGTGATAAAGCGATAGATCTTTCAGCCCGATTCTACTTTTTCTACATAATCCATCATACAAAATGTAATCAAATGGAAAAGTCTTTTTTTAAAACTTGTTTTGTTAGTTTTAATCTTTTAACTTTATGCATGAAGCAGATTTTTAATTATATGCACCATTCTCTGACTGGAAGAAATTAGTTTAACATTTAAACCTATTTTCTGCACATTCCAGCACATAATATAAATATATATATATATATATATATATATATATATATATATATATATTGTGTTTACACTCACTCTTTCAGATGCAAGTAAAACACAGCAGAAAATAAATAAAGTCAAAGACTAGCGGTCCTTTAGCTCTATTTTCACCTGTAAAGCAGGAGTAGAGTAGGCGGAGGTTTATCCTGGTGCAGGTGTGCCGCAGCGGTCAGTGGAAGGATACCGCAGTTTCTCTGTGAGTTTCTCATTAAGTCATAGCTACTCGGTGCTTGCTTGGAAGTTTAGGGGTTTTTTATCGCTGTAAAAAGAAGTTTTCTTCCCACGCACAGCGGACACTAATGTTTTTGTCACTTTTTACGGAATCAAACTCAAAATAAGGTCAGTACTTCCATGCTTTAAACGCTGCACGCTCATACTCTCCCGCACTCGATATATTATCCATTATTGATCTGCACACAGCTGTTGTCACGAACGTCACACTCGCTTACGTCACTGTCATGAGACATTCTCGCAAGAAAATCACGGTTTTAGTAACGCAGTAACGCAGCGTACCTACGGGAAAGTAACGGTAATCTAATTACCGTTTTTGCAATAGTAATCCCTTACTTTACTCGTTACTTGAAAAAAGTAATCGGATTACCCATCTCTGTCTGTATCTATATATGTGTATATGTGTATGTATGGTGTATTTATGCTTATATCCTTACTCTCATTCCCCTTAATGTATCTGTAACATGCAACTTCTTTCGGTGCTATGCTACTGGAAACTGAATTTCCCGGAGGAACCCACCCGAGGGATTAATAAAGTTTCATCTAATCATCTAATCTAATCTAATCTCTAATCTATATTTACATGCTTATATTTTCAGAATTGTAAAACCTTATTGTGGATGTAAGAGCCAAATTATGTGGATATTTTGCATCCACTTCATTGTGTAACATTTTATTCGATGGTATTTGATGGTTTGGGCCCCAGGAAGACTAGCAACCACTGTTGTGGAAGCTAATGGGGTTCCTTATAAACAAACAAACAAACAAATAAACATATGTCCAGTTTTTGAGTAATCTGGTGTATATCAGCCTTTTCTCTCCATTTCCCTTTGTCTTAAAAGTGGCTCCTTGACAGCCGTTCTTCCACTGAGACCATTTCTGCTGAGGCTTCAACTGAATTTAAAGGATCAAGGGCCAAATGCGTCTCTCAGGTCCTGTGTCAGGTCTTTGCTAGACTTTTCCCCCCTCTAATTCTTAAGGACACAACTTTCCCATACTGTTTATCTGCTGTAAAGAGTTCTTTGGCCTGACACTTCTTCTGTCCACTGCACATCATGCCAAGATACGTTTCCAGCTAATGACTCTGGGAATCATCTTGTTGATTTAGAAATACCTTTTTATGCAAGTAAAGCAATGTCTCTTTGGCTTTTTTGTGTATTGATCTCAATAACTGGGATCAAATTTTGTGTCTATATGGCAGACATAAAGATACAATTTATTATTGATTCTGTTTGTTAAATGCAAGTGAAAAAAAAAACATTCTCCTGAAAATGGTCAGATACAAGAACTGGATCAGAAACGGGTGGAAAAATACGGCCAAAGAAAAAAGTTGAAAAATCTCTAGAAAAGTTGGAGACCTAGTCAACAAGAGCAGTTTAAAAAATTACAAGAAAGTCTGGCTCCTAGGAAGAAAAATATAAAGAAATGAGCGTCTCGAGACGTTTGCATAGTGTTTTATTTTTACTGAAGTTATTTGATTCTGCAAATCTGCAAAAAGACACATTATAGTTGGACAGAACAGTAGCCTGTTAATGCCATAAACAACACTCTTAGAAAGGTTTGAAGTGTCTCCACCTTTTGTTTGAAATGATCACTGAAACTGTTTCTGTAACCTGTCTCCAATCCTCCGGATCAAATGCAGTGTATGTCTATTGGATATACTTTATTATACATGCTGGTAAAATGTTTTCATAGCTTCATATATACTATACATCCTCTTTGGAGTGTATTACTCATAAGTGTGTGAGACATATGTGCTTATGTGTATGTAGTTAGGTGTCTGCACACGAGAGTGATGACGGGCTTTCGCTGACATATCTAACCAGGCCTTACTCAGCTGTCATCAGAGGTACATCTTTCAGTCAAGCTGAAGTGTCATTCTTCGAAGACTATGACAAGCAGTGCAGTAACGTAGATGATCTTTTTCTGTGTTGTTATTACAGTTTTGTTTGGAGTATAGGGGCTCAGCACATGGAAGCTATTACCCTGAGGGCTTAGGAGTGCTTTTCCATAGAGAAAAGCGGGGGGATGGAGACCATCTACGCATTATGCCCAGGGCTCATTTTTCCCCGAAGCCCCCCGTCTTCTCCGTAGCAGAGGGGAAGGCCTAGTTTCCTTTCGAGACTTACCATAATCAGTGTGAAACCTGCCCACAAGAAATTCTCTTAAAAGAAAATGGCACTATAGGATCTATGACAAGATGCGGTGTAGGATTACTTTACAAATGCCGTGTATCAGAAGGGAGTCCGTTGTATTGTTACCACTAAAGTAATTTCATTCCTAAGAGTGAAGTCAGTTGGTCTCTGTCACTTCCTGTTCACACCACCTTTCCATCCCTTGAAGGACATAGCAGTTAAATCAATTTCCAGCTTTGCCACGATGAAACATCAGCCATCTCTTGCCTCCCAATTAAGAACCAGCTGTCCAGCTGTCCTGGTGGAATTGCTGGTCCAGAATGAGCAAAACTGTGAAGGAGCGGCGAGTAATAGGAAGCCCATCTGGACTCCATCAGCACTAGGTAAACAGAGCCATATCCAACATGGAGCAGTAGAGCCAGGCCTTGGCTCCCACCCACTATCACAAAAGACTCGAGCAATGCCTCAAGATACAAATGATACACACATTGTCATTAACTCGAACCGTGTGCAAAAATGCAGATGTGTTCAAAACTGATTGCACACACTCTTGGACTTGTGACATGTTGGTGTTGGTCCTTTACTTCTGTGGTGGAGAGCAGAGACTTCATAAATCTTTTCCAAGGCTGCGTCTAGCGTTCTTTTGTGTTCCATTAAAATACCTTTGCTACCCCCCATACGGTAGCAGGTGCATTTTCTAGTCTACCCAAGTCCAAAAAAAGTCGTTTTCAGTACTTAAAACAGGAGAAATAGACACAAATTGAGTTTATAAAAAAATTATAAGGCTTAAGTAAGGAAGGAATTTGTTATTTGGATTTTTTTAAACTCTGGGCTATCATAAAAGAGAAGGATTCTCTCACATGAACTCTGAATACCCTGTGCATACGTACATTTTGACAGGTGATTTAATGCCGCTATCTTGGAATTTCTGTGTTGGGTGTCTCCACCTGGAACTGTATGCAGCATGCATTAAGCTGCCCGCTTATGTCAAAAAGGACGCTGCAGAAGAATGAAGTAAAACAGCAAGTTTCCACATGTGTTTGGATCTTAGCTCTCTTTTTCTTCAAGACTGTCGTCACAAAAACAACAGTGTTTTAACTCCAGTACTCCTCACTCATCTCCCAGCAGCCAGTGAGCTCTCTGTATTTTTATTTCTGCATGTATATATTAAGAGTCATCCAGGGTTACTTCATGCTCCAGCATCAACATTATGACTGTTGTGGGCCTAACCTGGCCTTGTTGTCACACACTGTTAGTGCAGATTGTTCCACTTGCAGTCTGTGAACTCTACACTTCAGTCCTTTACTATTTTATGGACTCGAGATGTGTTTCTGTCTTTCAAATAGAGAGATTAACTGTCCCGTCCTTGCGCTTGCTGCACATTTGATCTTTAGTTTCTATGTGTTGATCAGCCTTGGAAAGAGGATTTGTGGCCATAAAGAAACGAATTGCTCTGTGTCCTTTTTTCTGGAGAGATTTATTGTAATAATCAGATTGTATGCGGTCATGGCCGGGGCAGCTACATATGGAAGTACGCAATGGTAATAATGATAATAGGCCTCCTTTATAAACACTGACATTTGGCATGGTCTCCCATCAAAATGAATAGGAACCCCAGTGGCCCATGTTGCAGACATCATCAGCACCCCACGGAGAAGGAGGATGGATTTTGAGATGTAGACTTTTTTGATTGGGGGGGAGCTTTCCATTGAGAGTCTACTTCAGCAATTGGAAACAGTTTGTTCTTAGTGGCAGCCTGAAGCCTGGCTGCCCTCTGTTTGTTCTTCTGCTTTATATAAACCTTGGTTAGCCTGTTACTCCTTCATATTAATATGTACCTACATAGCTCAACACCAGCGTTATACTGCTTGGCCGTATTGTACTGCACAACTGTCTTTGTGTGTTTGTTTCTGTCTGGGTTCGGTGTTTACACTACACAATTCTGCTAAACTCCAGCTAATGTTCAGTGACAACTCTTTGTGGGGTGGCTGTAGCTCAGGTGGCAGAGCAGGTCAGCCACTAATCAGAAGGACTAACCCCATGTTTGCCTACTGGTAGTGGTCAGAGGGCCCGGTGGCGCCTGTGTCCGCCAGCCTCGCCTCTGTCAGTGCGCCCCAGGGCAGCTGTGGCTACAATGTAGCTTGCCATCGCCAGTGTGTGAATGACTGAATGTAGTGTAAAGCGCTTTGGGGTCCTTAAGGACTAGAAAAGCGCTATACAAATGCAGGCCATTTGTGTTTTCTCATTTTTGTTTGTTTTGTTTTTTGTTTGTTTTTTACATACAACTTGGTTTTAAGACTTATTCTCTGACCTACACCCTTTCACCCTTTCACCCTTTCGCCCCACTATGTAAAGGGTTCACACTGGTGTATAAGTGATTTATAAGATTTGTAGGGTTGCTGATTGTCCCTGCTTGTTTTGTCTTAACCACAGAAGGGGAGATGGACAGTGTGCTAAGTAAAAACTATATTCCAGACTTCTTTAATTTGAATACAGGTTTTCAGATTATGGATGGAATTCCAAAAGAGTGCTGACAATTTAGATTAGGACAAGATGAAAGGTGAAAAGTGGAACAGTCAAGGAAACGGAGCCGGTGAGTGTGAGAGAGATGTTCTCTATATGTGTATGTGTGCATTTATCCTTTGGTGTGTTTTTAATTTTTCACCGCCGAGAGGATTTCATTACATTTTAGCAGGGAGAGCATTATGTCCCTTATGAACACCATGTGTCTGTCTTCCCTGTGTACATGGGAAACTTTTATTAGATCTTGCCTGTAGAAAACGAACACTACATAACACGTAGACCTAGCTTTGCTTGAAATTGACCTGAACAGACTCCACCGCTATAACTGCTCACAAGCATGTGAAATGTCTCTCCTGCGGTGGGCCAGTCTATAGAAGCCTATACCTGCTGCAAACTATACATGCACTGCTTGATGTTTTTGGTTTGGTGGGGTTGATTATTGTTTTTTATTAAGAGCAGATGCATTGGCTGAGATTTGGTTTGGCTGAGCTTAAAGGGGAGCTTCAGAAGGAAGCATTTTGGACACAGCCCAGTATGTTTCACATGAGGTTTGCACCTTCATTTAACCCTACCTTAAAATGAGTAATTTTATGCTCCTTTAGTCCAACAGTACCTAAAAGATGTCAGAGCAAAAAAAAACACACGGAAAAAGGATAATGTTTTGCTGATGATTTCACCAGTTTTAAAAGAATTAATCCTAGAAGCAGGTTCCTCCTTGTGTATGTGTAATGCGATAAGCGTTTGAATCCCAGCCCATAATTTGAGCATGTTAGTAATCCTAAATGCCCCACAAGTCTCCGTCCCTCACCGCATTCCTGTGCCACCCAGACTCCAAATTACTGTAAACTAAACCAGAGCCACACCGTGGCAACAGAAGGGTGTCAATTTGGACAGGAAAGAATTTATTTTAACGTGACTAGAGTTTCTCTGGCTCGGCTTCCTGGTGGGGATGTGGAGAGGGTCTGTCTCTGGTTACTCTGTCCCTTGACATAAATGCCACATGCTCCCTAAACAATAGTCAATTCATCCATCTCACTGTCTGTCTGTGAATACAGCCAGACCACGCTGCCAGGAATGAAAAACACCTCAACTCTCCCCTAAGTGAGAATAATTTTGGAGAATCATAGTTGTCTAAACTGCAAGAAAAAAGGTCGTTTAGACCAGATTCATGACAAATACTTTATAAAATATACTGACTTCCAGTAAGTTGCATGCATAAACCAAAAACAGTGGTACTGGATTGCTAATAAGTATTGGTTAATATCCCGAGTTGAGGTACTGGAACCGAGGTGAAAAAAAAAAGTTCTGTTTCTGTGTACGCGGTGTGACCTTGGTTGACTGACTCTTATCAGTCTCACGTTTCTGTGTAGCAGAAATATCTATGAAGCCAAGCAATGGAGCTCTGGCGCGAAATGTCATGGCCTTCAAACGGGGAAAGAAGCGAGGTTTGCTGTTTCTTTTCCACAGTCCACCAGCATGAAACACGTAAGCAGACTGTGAAGTTGTTTTTTTCTTTGGTAGCATAGAGAAGTAATTGATTCACAGCATCTTGCTTGCACGCATACTGTAGGACCTGTAGATTCTGGGGCAGCTGGCTCAGGTCACACTCTAGAATAATAAACCTACAGTGGTTTGATGTGCGTGTGCGTGTGGACCCTACTGGACAGTTACCCTTTTTCTCCGTTCTTGCCTCCCCCACTTTCTTCTACTTAGCACAGGCCAAAGAGTGGAGGTGATGATGGGCCCCCAAGTTACTCAGTAGGCCTCTCTTATTGGTCCCACTCTCAATGCGTGTCTGTTCCCTGACATCTTCATCTTTCATCACCACCCCATCAATCCTGTGCCTATGTGACCATCCCCGCAGAGACAGGGCTACACTTTGTCCCAAAATCCACCCCATTTCCCCTCTTGTCCCCCTGCCCCACAGCCCCTCCTGCTGTGCATGGGGCGTGACAGCTACCTGACAGTAGAGGCCCCTAAATGACAGAAATTGCAGTCACAGCCCCCTTCTATACCCCAGTGCATCAAAACAGCAGTGCTAGAAACATCAGCATGCCGATATACCCAAATACCACATGTGTGTCCAAGAGTGAGAGACGAGCCCCCACTCTGTATATTCATAAAGGAGTCCTTCTGTCTTGCTTTTATCCACATGTTAATGTTCCCCTGAGCCAGTAAACGCCTACAGGATCAAGGCTCCCTCAGGGAATAGAGGTGGATGTTATCATAGCATTCCAGCCCATGTGAAAGTATGCCAATTAGCAAAGCTGGAGAATGTTATTCTGCTAACCTATTCCAAACAGCAGGTGGGGCCTAAATAAGTTCCTATCTATCACTGAAATTGCCCACTGATGCTGAAAATTGATATTTTATGTTTCCGTTTCTCCTAGATTTATGAGACACTTAGAAAAAGCGCAAGTTCTTCAGTAGGTGGCCTGTAACCAATCCTGTTGGAGTCGTATAACAAGTATAACTCAACAACATTTCCAGTCCTGCCGTAACTTTTGCCAGTGTTCCTCAGTGATGCCAGTCAGCAGATACTATGCTCTGATATAGTTATATAGTATGTAGTATATAGATATAGTTAAAATAGTTAATTTCTCTAGTCAGCAATGCTGCTCTCATTTTCAGCCTATAGTGTATGCGTGCTAACTTTATCTGTTGTCCAGCACTCTCTCGTACATTGCAACACATTTCTTTGGCGTTTGCACCAAAGAGTAAACTGAAACGCTCAATCTTGTTGTATATTTCACGCTTAAGTACATTTTAAAAGCTGTGATTTTTCTTATCTGACACTCTTCTATGATAACAGCACATTCACAAGTCTTAAATACTTGAAGGCAGCTCAGATGAGAGGTTAAACGAGAACTTAAAGCAAATAATCTTGGAAAAAAAAATCGTACTCGCTAAAGAAACCCATTTGTCTTCAGCGGAAGTGATTAAGACGACCGAGATTTGGATGGCTGAGAATCTGCACATCCCTAGTAACTTTCACCAAATGGCCTAAAAGGCTGACAATCATCCAGGAAAATACAGTAAAACAAATGCTACATCATCACCAGAGATGGGCAGTAACGCGTTACTTGTAACGCGTTACTGTAATCCGATTACTTTTTTCAAGTAACGAGTAAAGTAAGGGATTACTATTGCAAAAACGGTAATTGGATTACCGTTACTTTCCCGTAGGAACGCTGCCTTACTGCGTTACTAAAACCGTGATTTTTTGCGAGAATGTGTCATGACAGTGACGTAAGCAAGTGCGACGTTTGTGAAAACAGCTGTGTACAGAGCAACAATGGATAATATATCGAGTGTGGGAGAGAGTATGAGCATGCAGCGTTTAAAGCGTGGAAGTACTGACCTTACTTTAAGTTTGATTCCATAAAAAGTGACAAAAAAATTAGTGTCCGTTGTGCGTGGGAAGAAAACTTCTTTTTACAGCGAAAAAAACCCCTAAACTTCCGAGCAAACACCGAGTGCGCTATGACGTAATGGGAAATTCACAGAGAAACTCGCGGATTCTTCCACTGACCGCTGCGGCAAACCTCCGCCCACCTGCTTTACAGGTGAAAATAGAGCAAAAGGACCGCTGAGTCTTTGACTTTATTTATTTTCTGCTGTGTTTTACTTGCATCTATTTGAAAGAGTGAGTGTAAACACAAAAAATATTTTATTTTATGTCCTGGAATGTGCAGAAAATAGGTTTAAATATTAAACAAATTTCTTCCAGTCAGAGAATGTTGCTTATAATTACATTTTTGCTTGATGCATAAAGTTAAAAGATTAAAACTAATAAAACAAGTTTTAAAAAGGGACTTTCCCATTTGATTACATTTTGTATGATGGATTATGTAGAAAAAGTAGAATTGGGCTGAAAGATCTATCACTTTATCACCTATTCAGGTTGTAAATCATGTTTTTAAAAAGTAACTAAGTAACTAAGTAATTAATTACTTTTGAAAATAAGTAATCAGTAAAGTAACGGGATTACTTTTTGGGGGAAGTAATCAGTAATTAGTTACTGATTACTTTTTTCAAGTAACTTGACCAACACTGATCATCACTAGTTGATTTTTATATTTTCCATACTATTTCATGCAATCATATCTATATTTTATACCTACATATCTTTTTCCGGTGGTCAGGATTCTCTGAAGCATATGCTAGTTAACTTGAGTTGATTGGTGAGGTTCTGAAGTTAACCCTTACATGCATGTCTACATCTTTGGTCTGTGCATGAGAGGAAATCATGATAGACACGGTAAAAACACACAAGTGCACATCATCACCAGAAGACACAAGGTAAAGCCCATTCAATGCTTGTCTTCAAAGCAACTATGTGTTTTTTTCCCCTCCACAGACAGTTCAGTTCAGTATGTGCTCTGGACCAATCCTCAACCACATGTCCTAACCTCAAACACTGTGCTGTAACTCAAAAGCATTGTTTGAGACACGAGGCACACTCTTAAGATTGGCTCGTGATCCAGCCTGACCACTACACCGAATGCCTTAAACTCCCTCGGAGATACAGAACACGACTCTGTCCAATTCCAGCACACACTCTTGCTACAGTAAATAACCACTTGAGTACTTTTGCAGTGTACTTTGACTCTTACCGGAAATATTCCCCTCCTCCACTTTCCATTGAAAACTCCTACTGTAGGCAGAATAAAAACATGCACCCTCTCATAGGGTTTTAATGTGTTATTGTGGACAAACCTTCTAATAAATTTAACTTCTTGGCAGAACAATTGCATCTAAAATTGAACCTCCACTTTTAGTGTGCTTGTTTTTCATTTTTTAGTGCCTGACAAACAGTCCTGACTTGGTGGGGGTTAGTCATTATGTCCAGTAGCCAAGGGAAGGCTGGAAAGTGTTAGAGGTAGATGATGGGTGCTTGCACCTTTGGGTTTAAGTAGTGATCAGTGATGATAGAAAGTGCTGTTGACAAACATGAATATGATGCTGCTTTGCTCTAGCAGTTTGGACTCATTTTGTGAGATCAAATATTAATTATTTTGATAATGATTAAATATTAGAATGATCTCATACACTTTTATGTCTACAACTTAGTCAAAACACATCCAGTAGTACTGATTTTACATATGTGTGCTTCAGTCTTATGTAGGCAAACAGTAGTGTTGGACGTGTCTGGTTTTTCATTCATTCTGCCCCCAGATCCTATGGGACCTGTGGTTTAGTGTAGGTTCCTGGACGTGCTAGTTCTGCTAGTGGAGGGATATATGATAGGATGGGTTGTGGTGTCGCTGTTGATGGTGTTTGTGTTTCCAAGCTGACTGCTGTGATGTTTTTGTTCCTGCACAAGTGTGACTTGACCTCAGGCTGTCAAGGCTAGTGGTTTCAAGTGGCATGTCGGTTTGGATTACAGTACGGTTTTGATTTAAGACATCGACGTATCCTGCACGTTCACTGTAAACATAAACAGTACAACATCAAACTGGATTTCACTACCCTTGCACCCTGTAGGAGTGAAGCTGCTATTTATTAACTGTAGATTAGATTAGCAATTTGTTTTGACTCACGTCTTTGAATTATCATCTGGATTGCAGTTGAATGATGGAAGCTCGAATAATTGAATCTAGAAGCATGCTGTTGGAAAAACACAGTTAAAAACATGTCCGAAACTCACTTGTTGCTTGTATCCTTATGCGAACTTCATGGCGTAAATCCACAGTCATGATCATCATCCAGAGACAGATGCTGATCTCATTTTCCCATAAACCTTCTGTCAAGACTGTAGTCTGTAGAGAGATTGTTTAATGAGCTATGTCAAAGGCAAAATAACATTTGTAAAAAAACTTCTTTTAGCCTGAGAGTGAATAATAAGCTCTTTATCGTGATTAACACGAATTACTTGGCGAAACAACTAAAATGTGGTCTTTCTACAAAACACGTAGTTTTTATAAATGTTTTCTTATCTACCAGAAACTTTTTTTCAATGTGTTTGCAATTATATTTCTATGCTTTAAAGAAATACTTGAACTTGAAGCAGTGTTAAACATTTGCGGGTCACCACTAGGTCTTGGAACTGTGTTTTTAATGCAGGTGGAACTGTAGGATCTGATGAATAATAACAATAAAAAGCTGGAGTCTAACCTAATTAGAAACAGGAATAACAATAATTCATACTGGTTTAGTCATTATTGCAGCAAGTTGCAGAACTGGAATTATCCAGTTGAATTTTTTTTTTTCTGACTTAGAGCTAACCTAAAGAGCATGTGGTTGTTACCTTGGCTTTTTTCCCCTTCAGGCTGATACGCATCACAGGTATTTGTGGCAATGATCTAAAAGGGACAATATTTATGCCCTGAGCTATAAAGTCTTGGTAATATTTCAGGCTATGCGCACACAGTAAAACCTTAGCTTATTGAGTTAACATTGATGGCATTACTCCTGCTTTTGTTGTTACTTTTGTAACACAAAGTCCTAAAACTGTTGCTAGGATGACACTTGTTCTGGGCTTTGAGTGTAAAGACTCAGTGTTTGTGTGCTTTTGTGTGTACATGAGAGAATAGATGGATAGCATTAAAAGCAAAGAGCATCTGGGTGTGCCAGAAAAAAATGTGGAGTTAATTAAAAAACTTTCTCAGTGAACTACGATCTGCTTTTCATTTTCAGTTTAAATCCATTATCTGTCATCTTACTGTCTTGATGTAAACCTGTGAGTAAAACCAACTGTCACAGTTGTGCCCTGGAAGTACAGACAGCTACCACTCATTACCTTTGGATTCTAAGCAAGAACTATTTGCTTCTCTCCATAAAAGCTGGTAAACACCGCCATCATTTCCTTCCCTGTAAATATTAATTCTCTACATGTGTGGTCTAAGGCTGGGAAACACATCAATAATCTTTTGTTTGCAGCTATGTCTAAGTAGCAGAAGGCTCGTGTCACGTGACTCTCGGCTGCAGAGACAGTTGATAAGAAAATGAACATGATGTGAGATCTGCTAACTTGTTGATATGAATTTTTGTGAAAATGCATTTGTCTCCGTTCTGCAGCTTAGAGACAGAAATTCTCTCATTGTTTAGAAAAGTCATCAACCAACTCTTGTGTTTCTGCTCTGTAGTCGTATAGAGAGCACAGACATCTGAAAAGATTTTCACCACGTGCAGAAATGTGGTATACTCATTCAACGCCAGAAGAGTTGGAATTTGAGATAGACTGGAAACCTCCTTCCACATAAACAGCACATGGCTCCACTAGATGTGTGAAAACATTCAATTGACCATCCAAGGCAGCATTTGATCTATAAAAAGCCTGGCAATAACTACAGACAAATGAGAGAAGAAAGGCAGTGATTGAGTAGAAAGATTGCAAAAGGGTCTGAAAATACCAGAATTTGAATTTACAAAGAAGCACGCAGCCAAGAAACCAAGAACTACTATTACCTTCTCAACACTCGTGAGTTCGGGTCTCATGTCAGCACTGCAAAATTGGTCTACACCAACAACCAAATCGAAGAAATGCGCCTTGGTGTTTGTGGTTCTCAGTGTTTGTAATGGAAAATGACATCACAGAAAATGTAACCTTATGTAACCTTGATTCTTGTTTTTTGTTAACCCCAGTTCCCACTTGAAACGTTTTCTGCCATTATCGTTCTGGTAAAGATTACCCAAGATAGTGAATCTATGTTGACTGAAATAACATTAATGCAGCTTTTGTTGGCATATTGTATACTTTTGACAGAGAACTGAATGACAAGATGTAAAAAGATGCCATGTTTTCCATAAAAACATTGGGAGCGATATAACTTTGAAAGGGTTACTGTGTATTTCAGTTACGATATTACAATCCATGTACACATAACATTAATATTACTTGTCTTTACACTTCTTAGTCAATGTTTCTGCGTGATGTGATTACGCTGATATTGACTCATATTCACCCACAATTTTCATCTTCAGTCTGACATTGTGCCAACTCTATTTCCACTAAGGAGCGGATTCACTTTTTCTTATCACTGAAGACCAGACTGCATTACGTTCATGTAAACATACTGATTGTGCTGGGGTTTTAAAAGTAGAGCAGAGTGAAGGGAAACCAGGCCAGCATTTAGTGGCAAAAACTTCAGTGAGTCAAAAACAAACAAGCACCTTGGACTGTTTTGAGGCTTCAGCATTAGTGTTTTGGCCACCACAATGTTGGTGTCTTTGGAGCCAGAGGTGACCATATTTAGATGGGAGGCATAAAAGCAAGTAGGAGTGTCGTGAGCCAAAGTTGGTGAGTAAGGTTTTGGACTCTAAAGCACAATCCAACAGCTGACAGTGTACCTTTCAACCTATCCACAGTAGTCTCAAAGTAAGCACCAATGGCTGGGGAAAAAACTAGAATTTTTCTGGGCTCAGTTCAAGATGCTATTTTGTTGGGAGCGTAGAGGTCAGTAGAAACCAGAGCTATTGTGAGGTTGCATGGCAGGAGGGGAATTGACTGAGCAGGCTTCGTCGGAGAGATCGGACTGGTGAAGGGTTTTACAGCAGATAAAAGCTTCCTCATATTCCTTCACAGAGAGTGTAGAACAGCTTGGAATCCTGGGGAAGACTTTCATAGGAGGCAGGTAGGATTCCAGTTTAGAAGAAACTTCAAAGACAGAAAAGAAGAAGTATTATGCATATTTATTAGCATAAATAGTTAAACACACTGTGAGCTAAAGCCTGATTGCCACACTCAGTGAAGACAGTCTGGCATAGAGTTGTGGCTCATGATGGTCCTGAGAAGACTCCACTACCAGGCAGAGCTGCCCAAACCAGTTGGAAGGCAACAGTTATCAGCCATGAAAGGCAACTTTGGTTAACATATACTATACATTTGCTAACTATGTAGAACTATGTTATTAGTATAAAATACTAGAATTTCTCTCACCAAAACTGAAGCACAGATGACTTGGCTGGTCAGAAAATCCCACGGCAGTTTTAATGGGAGTCTGTAGGGTGTGAATTGGAGCCAGAAGCATGTGGATGATGCACTTTCTGGCAGTGGCCACATGATTCACCACTCATTTTCATCCCTTCGAGGCTGTTTCTGTTTATCGGAAACGAAATGTTAGTACATGGTGTGTGTTTTAAATCTTCTCAGATTATGATGCCTCTGAAACTGTCTAGGGAATTTCATGATCATACTTTACGTACCATGTAAGTTAGAGGGAATTTTCCTCCTTCATGTTACGTCAGTCCCACACAAATGATGATTGTATTGGAAAATTATTATTTGTTTCACAAAAAATAAGCCACAGTGCAAAAGCAGTCTGTGAAAAAGTCAATCCTTACTGTTTCCATAGGAATCAAGAACATAAACTGATAATCAAGCGTAGTTGATTAACTGATCATCAGCACATTTGACCACCTCTATAAAAGCACAAGTTTTTGCAATTCAGCTGTTAACTCGATGCCGAGGAGGAAAGACATCGTCAGTGAACATAAAAAAGCAGTTGTCTTCTCCTCATCTGTTTGGGAAAGGGTTTAAGGTCATTTCCAAACAATTTGATATCCATCATCATGCAGAGAGAAAGATTATTCACAAGTGGAATATATTCAAGCAACCATGAACTCCAAAATATTTTAGAGTCCAATGTAAGGCCATCTGTCTGACAGCTAAAGCTTGGCTGAAACTGGGTCATAAAACAGGATAATGATCACAGCAGCAAATCTGCAACAGAATTGCTGAAAGAAAAGAATCTAAAGGTGATTCTGCGAGCTAATGAAACCGAGGTGTGCTTTGTTTTTAATAGGACTACTTTTTGTTAAAGAAATAATGGTGCTCAGTAATATGTCATGTATTTGTCAATGATCCTCTTTGGTTTCATTTACATAATTTTAAGACTAGATCATTCTTACCCCTCAGCCATAAAAGGCTGATTTTGACATTTTGGTCACCCCACTGTGGGGGTGGGTGGCCAGGTGGCGTGGATACCCAAGTTTGTGAACTTGATAAGTCAAGAAAGATATCGCCTATGATTTTCAAACTAATACCATAAGTATATCAATTAAAAATCTCAGAGTTTGAATTTCAGTGACCTTAACCTCAAGGTAAAGGTCAGAGGTCAAGTTTTATGAAAATTTTATGACTGAGAAGAATTCAAGAAGGAAGTTACACAGGATTTTCACATTTATGTGATAGGTGCATCTACTAGGAGGCTGAGGGGTAGCACTGGTTGCCTCGAGTATTTTTTAATCACATCCTAAAAACATGAGAATTAACAGAGGGTGTCCTTTATTTTTACCATAATATAGGCCATTATTTTGGTTCCTTTCAGAGATCTTTAAAACCTTCCCAGAGTGCCAGTGAAATGAGAAATGTGCTGTCAATGGTGGCAGCCAGTTGTATGTAGAGCTAAAAGCTTGTTGACACATATGGTTTATTTCTCTGTGGCGATGGATTGTAAATCAATTTGCCCGTGTCATGCTTGTGTGGTATGCTCATTATCATTTATTTTTGTTTGCATCCAACTGCTGCACATATCATGGAGATTCTCATCAGTGTGACACTGACTCATTCCTCTTAGCAACCTGTGGTTTATGTTAGTGAGAATGGCAGCACTGGTGTCAGGGTGGGGGTTAAGAAGCCAAGCAGAGAAGACTGGCTGTGATAAAATTCTGAAACCAGGAGCACAACACTTGTCCATTTTGGCAGGAGAAATGTGACACTGGAGTGGGAGAGTAGCAACAGCAGCGCAACAGCCAACCATTCTGCCAATCACGATGTCTCACTCACTCCTGGAAACAAGTCTTTTCCATTCTTTATTAGATTTGATTTATACTTTTTGCAACGTATTGAACAACACAGGTTCATGACATTGTGCATGCTTTGGCACCGGGAGGAAAGAGACGGAGCACTTAAGGGGGCTAACCAAATAAAAGTGCTGCAAACAGAATGAAGGCAGCAAAAAGGCTGTACCGACCTCATGCTTTTATTACTGTGCCAGAAAACTGTCTCAATCCAACGAGAGACCATTTCTCATTCAATTACGTGTTCCATGTGTGCGTTCCAAAGCTTCATCCACAGCAGGCTGCGAGCAAGCCCAGTCTTTCACACACATCCCCATCTCCAACACTCAGTCATGTTGCCTGTCAAAACAGGATTGCAAAGGGTTTGTCCGGCACGTGTGTGCATCCATGTTCTGCTGCATCTGTACAATCTACGTGTGATCAGTGTATTGAAAGTGTGTTTCTCAAAACATACAGTTAAGCATGTGCCCGTTCTTTGGCCTCTCTACATCTGACTGCTCTGACTATTAACTACAGATTTCCCGACGCCGTAAATCAGTGGAATGTGTGCAGGTGTTTGTGGCACATATCCCAGTGCAATTGTAAAAAGTATAAAGTTTGTGTGGAATAAGCAAAAATCAAGCACAGAAGTTCATTAACAGCTTGCTTTAAAGTTCAGAATCATAGTAAATCTGGAATAAAAGGGTTTCACACGTTTTGTGGCTCTAATTTACTTCATTTTTCTCTAGGGTATATGTAAGTGCAGGTAAACACATGTACCGTTGTGATCTGGAAAGCCAATTTGATTGTCATGGCATGCCTGCACCAAACAGCAATGTGTTTGGATACAGATGTCTGCCTGTAGACAGATTTACTATTGCAGTGGATTAACCAAATTGCAGTGGTGGAAATATATTCAGCCTTCTTTAGGCAATTTAATAACTAAGAATCATGGTAGTATCAAACACAACTGTGAGGTTGTAACACTTCTGACATTTGTTTTCCAAATAGTAAAAATCAGCTCAAGTCCATTTAGGTCTGTAGCACACACCCAGGATCATCCAAGATAAGAGTCCTGGAGCAGAGGGACATCTCTGACATCCATATTACACGATCATTCTTGGATTAAATAAAGAGTAAACAGTAACTGAGACAGCCTGAATTCACAGGACAACTGTAGCAAGTTCTCCAGGATGGTTGGAATGACCTACTTGCTAACGATACTGTGCAAGTGCACTTAGGGAAACTAGTGATGATGTAAAGCAGTCGCATCAAATATTACTTTAATTTTGCATTGTTTTTTTTTTCTGTTCACTACAATTTGTTAGCCATTAATCGCTAAATCAGAGCTAAAATTGTTTTTGACTGCATCACTTTACTAACGGGCAGTGTTGGGGAATAACGGAATACATGTACCGCCGTTACGTATTTAAAATACAAAATATGAGTAACTGTATTCCGTTACAGTTACCGTTTAAAAAGGTGGTATTTAGAATACAGTTACTTTGTTGAAATAAATGGATTACACGGCAGTACTTCCCTGTTTCATATTGTGGCGGGTCAGGACTGTTTGGGTTTTGTTTGACAGCTACGTTCTGTTGTTCCAGGTGGCAGCGTTACGATTGCCATGGTTACAGGGTGACGCTCTCTCTGCGTTTCCTGGGTGAAAGAGGCCTTTTTGTTGTTGTTGTGCTAAGCTAATAGGCAGAATGCTACATATATAGCTCTAAAGAATGTAGCATCATGGGCAGTGTAGTCCGTGCTGCAGGGAGAATGGACTGCCATACCGTTATGTGTCTGTGAGCGAGGGAGGGAGAAAAAGGAAAAGTACGAGCTGTCATCGAGCAAAAACGGGAGTTGGAAGCATGTAAATATAATAATAACCACTGCAGCCAAAAAGAGTGCCTGACGAGCCCAGTTGTAAGTAAGCTATTAAGACTCGACTGTACACCGTGTTCGTGTTTTCCTACAAAAACAATAAGTTCCGTTGGAGCAGCCTTTCAACGCCTCTCTCTGTCTCTCGCAAGCAAAGTTGACCCAGACAACAAAGTAAAGCTATTTTTCGGCTACGAGCCGACACAGAACCCACCGTATTAGCCAGAGGTCCCTTTACTACGGTTCGGAGCCGCGGACCTTCAGTAACAGTAATAAATCACAGCAATAGTACATTCACGTAGTTGTAAACAACATGATAATATATTAAGTAATCCAAAGTATTCAGAATACGTTACTCTCATTGAGTAACGTAACGGAATACGTTACAGAATACATTTTGGGGCATGTATTCTGTAATGGAATACATTTTAAAAGTAACCTTCCCAACACTGCTAACGGGCCATAAATCTCTTGCACTGGAGGAGTCAAAACTTGCTCCGAGTTGTCTGAAATTGTCGATGCTGCTGATTTACTTGTTTGTTTACATCGTGTCTACAGCTACTGACTGTAAAGTAGATTGGCTAAGGAGCAAAAGAGATTTACCCCGCTGATGCTTTTATTGCCAGACATCTTATGAATCTCTATAATTTACACATTAATATTGCACTTGGAAAAAAAGATATGAATCTTTGTTGCAAAGTTCTTTCTATGCACTTTGCACAGGTTAACACCTTTTGTCCGCATGCACACGAAACTCTTTTTGAGATAAGAGATATGACATAGTTTGATCTGGGCAGGAAAATGAGCCCAGGAGGACTGAAGCTTTATCACTCTTATTAAAAGGAAATAAAATGATACCACCATCTTGTGTGTAGACCAGTATTCACAGTATTCTTCACAGTAAATCTCAGCTCATTGTGCATGTGTATCAGTAATGGATGAGGTTAATCGTACTTTATAGCTGCTGAAATCACTGCAGAGTTCTGTGAATGGCCCGAGGTTGACCTACTGTATTTTATTGGTAGTCGATGTCTACATCTGCATAACATATTTTCTTTTTGTGTTCCCCAGGTTGCAGTTTTGATCTTTGCTGAAGACTCAACACCACACAGGTAAATGAAATAAAGCAGATATAGGCTTATACATCTATATTCAACCTCTGTCGTGATGTAGTTATCATTTCTTCAATCTCCTCCTGTCCACTAACACAATGAGTTCATTCAAACCTGTGATTATTTATTATTTACTTACATACATGTTAGGGGGCTTCACTTTGTTAGCTATGACACATTTTTTGCTTTCAAGAGCTAGCACTATATATGTATGCATGGATATAAGCTTTTCTTGTCTGTGTGGTGCACAAATGATAAGTGAGCAGTCAGTGGTCTGGTTTTAGTGCAGCTCAATCAGGCCTGTAAACCGAGCAGGGCGTGCTGCAGCAGGCTAATAAAACAGAGACTGTCCCACTTTCTGCCACTTTGATCCACATTGCAGGCCCTGCTGGACTTCAGCTTGCTTCAGTGTCTCAGACGTCTTCACTGACCGCACCTATCCACTTCACCCTCAAAGCTAATTATGGTTATGCTCTATAAACTTTATTCCTGTTTTCTGCAAGACAGAGCGAGACATTAACCAGAATATTATTGATGTTTAATTTACTACTCGTGGCTTGTGTGTTTTGATATGTGGCTGTTTGTCAGCATGCATACACAGTGTGACTCAGGGCAGGCGTGCTTGCCTAAGCGAGCGTGTATAGTGAAAGGGTCTTGTTTAGAAAAGTGAGTGAGCCCTGGAGGCTTGTCAGTTCCCATGTCTTTGTATTAGAGCAGTTCATAAGGCCTTTCTGCCTTCCTAGAAAACGGGCATGTGTGCAGGCAGGCCAGGTGAGGTGAGGTGCAGGCAGCTGGTACTTCTGGACCTCTCTGTCTTGTAATGAGTCAGAATCTGCAGAATAGGATAAATCAAAATGAGAAGTTGTTTTTGGTTTGGTCTCCACTTTAACTGTGTGCAGTGTGATATCTTCTCAAAGACAAGTTACATCTAGCAGAGAATTTCAGGCGCCGCCATGGTATAATGTAATGATGGGAAGTAGAGAAGGAGAAACGGAGAAAAGAGGAAGAGAGAACAGAACAGACAGATAGAGTGAAGCTTAAGCACCTACTGATATGGAAGTTGCACTAAATCTGGCATGAAAGTTTTTGGCATTTGGACTGAGCCTGAGGAGAAGGATGTGAGGAGGGAGGGTAGGTGTGGGAGCAAGAGAGATGAGAAAGAGGTGTAGAGACAAGTCTGGGTCTGAGTGGAAACTTGAATGGAGGGGAAACTGGGCTGGAGGCCACTCAGCAGATCCACCTGAACCCTGCCAGAGCAATCAGCTATCAGAAGTTTAGAGAGGGAACCATTTACCCCCCTAAGTAAATTCACTAGGGCTTTGTAGGGATTTGGCTTGCTTTTTGGGCTCTAATGCAGGGATATTTTGGTAAGTGAAGTCCTCTTGTTTTGAAGAGATGGTTCCAGAGCCTGTCTGCTTTTTAATGGGATCACAGCAGACACTCCAGGAACCACCGCCAGGTGAAGCGTTCCGCTATCTACTTCCAGCTGTGTAAACACACACACAAACATACACACAGACAGACACACACACACACACTCAAACTCTCCCACCCAGGCACAGTCAGAGACATGTCCTGTCAGTTCTAATAAAATGCTTGCTGGCTCCCATAGAGGGAAACGCTCATAATCCCATTTTCTTTCAATGAAAAACAAAGCAGATTCTTTTGCTTTTGAGAAAGTGTTTGGCCTTGTTAAAAACAACGAGTTGCTTGAAAGATGCAAACAAATTTAACAAGAGCTAGTGGTGTCTGTTCTCAAGCTGGGAATGTTCAAGGGAGCGTGACATTGTCCTTCCCCTCTCTCTTTTTCTCTCTTTCTTTGATATTTAATGTTATTTAGTGTTTCCTGCAAACATTAATTTGTTTTCTGGGCTGTTTTCCTCCCCTCTAGGCTTTCAACCTTGTTTGTGGTTGATGAGGTGGTATAGAAAACTCGCATCTTTCTTGGGTTTTTTTTCTTTCTTGAAATAATGGCACCAATGTGTATCCCTGGGAAGCGCATGCATCTGTTTGGGATGTTCGCTCTTGGTGATTGTAGGATTCTGTTTTACTTGGTCAGTATGACCTTTTGCACAGGTTTGTGCAATGAGGGAAGGAGGAAACAGTGGCCAGGCAGTAGCTTTGCTGTTAAAGGCATTTAGACTTTAGAGCTCCATTGTTTATGTAACTAAGAGAAAGTCAAGACTCCCTTATGGCCCTTTTGAAAAGCAGATGCCGGAGATTTTTGCTGCTACATTTTATGGCTTATTTGCTACCAAGGAGATTCTGAGATATCTTAGGGGAGCACGTCTTTTCTCACATTTCTTCTGTCAGGCAAGAGCTGTGGAAGTCCTGAGTCTAAGGAGGGGTTTTAGCTGTTAGTCTGGCAATACTTATGCACACTTTATTTTGTTATATTCTTTTAATATCTTATTCTGTCCAACAACTCCACCTTTTGTGAAATGTTTTTACCCTTTATCACCCGCACCTCTAAGATGGTTGATGCATAAAGGCCCTTTCGTTAATTCAAACCTCCAACCGATTAAACACTAAAACATTCTCCAAACAGATTTTCCAGGACCGATGGTGATTGCTTCAATAAGTCATTTAGTTTCCTATTCAGCCTTGAGGATTTATTTTTCATTAAACAAGGAAAATATTCTTCTTGGTTGAGATAGTTCCATGGGCTAGAACCAATCACCACTCTAATATTAGTGGTACACCTACAAACATACACGCACGCACAATCCATCACTGACAGCACTCTTGGTCTCTAAGCTGCCATGTTGATCCTCTGGAGCACAGCAGAAATGGTCATAAGCTCAGAGGAGCCATTGTATTGACAGAACTTTCATAACCACATAAGGCCCATGTCACAGATCTTGCACAGTGTGTGAGCATATTTTGTGTGCTATGCACTCAGCCATGTGTTACATTTTAGCTGGAAGGTGCGATGTTTTAAATTATGACTAATCCGCCATGCCTCGGAGCTACAAAAAGAAGGTCCAACTGAAGATGTCTGTCTAACAGAATCTTATGCCAGAAAAGGCAAACTAGTCTGAATAAGACCACAGTTATCCAGTTGTGTGTTTTTCCTGATGTGTGACTAACCCTGTGGTGTTAAGGTTTGTTTTCTGCAGCCTGGGTACGCTTTCATTAATAAGGAGACACATTTTTGCATTTGTGGAGAATTTATTCCTAAGAGAAACTGGTTTGCACAATGGCATAATCTTCGGAAAACAAAGCAATTTTCTTGAATACCATCACGTCTAAATGCACAAACAATTACAAACGCTCTGCGCTGGAGAGTTCACGGGAACACATTTGTCTCCTCAACGTGGTCTAAAAGAATTTGATTTAGTTTTCCCTCTAGATGCTGCGTATTATGTGGTGGAAAATGACATTTTGTTTTCTAGAAAACTTCATCGCTATTCAGTGGTGATGAATTCTGACTTCAGTGTTATTGTGGTATCCACAATCCTTTGTCAGGAGTGTGCATTTTGGACTGCAAAAGTCCACGTGTTTGCTGAGAGCCCAGCGTTATTGAAACTCCTGCCTCATCTGTTTGCTCAGCTGGATGACTCAGAGGTCTGCTGGGGTTCAGTCAGCTGCTGCCCCTCTGGATGTGCCACCAAGCTCTCAAACTTTCACTACTGTTGTGGCGTCTGCTCAGTCCACATATGTGAATCACTGTTGAGGTTTGTGTGAATATAAACGGGTTACGTCATACATAGATCGCTTTCATCTGTTTTATGTATGGCAGCAGAGAGACCTAATATGCTGCACAGCACATGATATAGCTTAGTGTTAATGTGGTGTTGATACGTATGTGCATATTTATAGACTAGTGTTCTGACTTGTAGGGTTTTATGTTGGGCAGGGTACGTATTGGTGTTGAGCCAAATGTTTCTGTAACACTACTGAAAGCTGGCATTTGTCCGATGTTTTCCTTGTATAGTTTGAGCCTGTGCTCCAGATTTATATAAAACATTTGAGAGTATTCTGTTGGATCTGCATTCAACATTCAATCAAAGTCAGCTGATGCTGATACGTTACAAAAGTAGTTCAACAAATCAAATGGCTGACAGATACACGATTTGTTAACCAGACTTAATGAGACTAAATAATTTCTTCAAATCCCTTCAAAGACTAACTGTTAATTCCAAATATTCTGGGAAATGTCAAACAATACTAATCCATAGTTTTATGAACTTATTAGTTGTGCACTGTGTGCATAAGGCACAGGTGTTTCTGTTTAAATATGCAGCACACACAATGTATGCACATGATTTTAAAAGTGAACAAGTTACGTGTGATTTTTCCCTATTGTCATCCAAAAGCCTGTTTGATCTGGCTGCTTACACCTCCTCCGGTGGCATTCGGGACTTCCGCAGTGATCGATTGGCTAAGTGGCCCACTAGCTTAGCATTGTGAGAGGCAGCTGAGTGATATATTGTGTGTATAAAAGCAAAGGGCGTTAAGTGGAACACAAGCCAACGGCAGTAAAGGCCGCAGTATATCTGGCGAGACGTGTCTTTTCTGCAGCATATCCATCCTTAGTCTAAGTTGAAGTATGTGTGTGTTTGCATGAGTGTGCATAGTCCCAATTCCCCAAGCGGGGTCTTACCTTACAGGGTAACCCCATGACCTGATTTATGTTTAGATTTTATTCCTTCTGTTATGCTGGATGCTTTTAACAGGAACTGTAAACCATTAAATCACCCAGTGAAATGCATGTCATATGAGACTTTCATTATAGGTCATACATTGAAAGTCCCCATGCTTTGAATGGCTTAAGGAGTGATTCTCAAAGAGAGAACCAAGCATGAACCGATGCATGTGCTTATTTATTTAAGTTTGTTTGTTTTAGAGCACACATATCCAACTATAAGAGTGTGAAAGAGGGAAAAAGTGGTAGCTTAATTTGGAGAGATAATCTGTCGCCTCGGTAATAGAGACTAATGTGGAATTAGGCAAGCATGCATTCATCTGGAATGCTTCAGCAGCAGCAATCAGCATGGAAAACACAATGATATGGAATTTCCCTGTCAAGCTTTCATTCATGTTCTTTTACGCTGATTCTAATATGGAAAAATGTGGAAGGGAAGCTTACTTGGGGAATATGAGGATTTAGACCTGGAAAATTATCTAACTTATCAAATATGAATGTTCTATAATGAGTTCACATTAACCTTAATATCCTCAGCAGTTTCAGGGCATGCTAAATGCTTTCCATTGAAAGTTCACGAAAAGAAACCTTGTTATGGCATTCACTTCCTCTAGTTCAGTGGTTCTTAAAGTAGAATCCAGGTACACTTATGGATTTCTCAGTTCTTGCTTGTAGTTCTTGTGTCCCTTAACCTGCACAGCTGCAGCTTTCTTTAGCATTAAGATATAAAACTGTAGCCAGAGTTCCTGAAACGCAACCATAGCCTCAGTCACGATGGCCTGCTGCTAGCTAAACTGGAAATCAAATCACACATGAACAAAAGTTAAGTACTAAGACAACATAAGACTATAAAATTAACACCTTATACTTTAATATGAAGAGCCCCATGAGGCTTTGCTCTTGCTGCTTTTTTTGCTACATTATCTCTGTGACATGAATTGTGGCACAATGATCGTTTCATGTTGAGTTTCCAGTATTGACTAGAGCCAAACTTTTTGTTGGAAAATAAAATTTGATTAATTGACCAGCCCTGTGCTGTGTAGTCAAATGAGTATGTGTACAAGATGGGGATTGCCTCTGCTTTCACTTAAACAGCAGTCACTGATCATTTCCTTGGCTAAGTGAGTGAAGGCTGAAGCATTGGGAGAAGAAGAAAAATGAAAGGTCTATTCGTGTTTTTGTAAGAATCAGAGTTCTGGAGGGAACTTGTACACATCCATTTACCCCTCCTGGACTGACCCTTCTGACTCTGAACTGTACCCCCCTTCATTGGGGCACTTTCACTGGTCAGCCACTATGTGGCCCCATGCTGGAACTTACTGGACGGCTTTATAAATGTACATCTCTTCTTCAGCTTTCCATAACTTTCATGATTTTCATATCTGCTTCCTCTTCTTACTACCCATTGCTTCATCACCCTCTTCTCCACCCTCTGCCTCTTTGTGGGAAATACTCATACAGGATTGGGCCATCTATCAAATAGGCCATTAAAAAGAAATACAGAGACAGAGTGCACCTCTAACAGTAAAGCAATGAATCACTTAGTTTCTCATTACCGTGGATTATTGTCAATAGAACTGTGGAAAAAGAAAATGTTATATGGACAACAGTCCAATGCTGTGAACGAACTCTTTATGCATTCATTATTAAAGCAGCTCATAAATGCCTATGTGTTTTATTACTTTATTTTCCTAGGGTGTTTTCAATTTAGTTTGATCAAACTGCAACATGTCTGATTGATATTTGGATGTAGATTATACTTTTAGACAGCAAAAATGCACATGCAGTAAAACATTTAACATGTAAATCATACACCTTGAGCAATAAAAAGGCCCATGTACTATAGTAAAAATTACCATTATATTATTTGGTTTTACGCAGCTTACATAAAACAGCTACACCACCCAAAAGCCTTTGACAGCTGAGCAGAACTCAGGCACAAGCCATTTATAAATCTATAGTGATGAATCTTTGATTGACAAATTTGGGAAACACCATTGCCACAGCTATCTTATTATTATTATTATTATTATTATTATTATTATTAGTAGTAGTAGTAGTAGTAGTAGTAGTATTACAGAAGACCACAGGTTCAAATTCCCTATCTGGCCACCTTTAGAGTTTGCATGTTCTCTCCTGGTACTCCAGTTTCCCCCGAATGGATGTCTGTCTACGACAAATTAGCAACCTGTCCAGTGTGTATCCTGCTTCTCGGCTCATGACAGCTCGAGATGGATAACAGTTTGTTCAATGACCTCTCCACTACGGCTTCAGATGTGTCCACTTTGCAGCCAATCAGAGACCCAGACTTCCTGATAAATGTATTCATTCTATTGGTGTCATCAGCTATGCTGCTCTCCCAGGAGACCACAACAAAGGTCACTGCACTTGCACAACAAAGTGATAAAACAGATCTCCAAAACACAACCTGCTCAACTCCATGTGTTCCAATTCAGCCTGTTGTTGATGGGGATGCACAAGTACTTGCATTCCTACATCATATCAACATACCCTGTCCCAAGAAAGACTTAGTCCATGCAGCTATCCTCAGTGGACACCAACCATCTCACTGCTCTTATTCATATACAGAAGCAGATGATTTTTCCCAGACCACTGCACAAATCATCCAATAAGACAGAGTCGTAGCAAATCTCACATACTCTGGACAGTCAGACAGACAGACTGATAAAAACAGAATATAAAACACAATAAACAGTAGGCAATCAAAAGAAAAAGGGGCAAACAAAACAAGATCCATTCACAGTGCAAGAGTTGTTATTACTATTGACTAAACTGAAATAAGCATTGAGCTAATAAAGGCTGTATCAAGAGTCTTGATCGTGGTTTGCAGAGAGTTATGCTTAAAACTCAGTGTCTTTCCTGCTTTCTGTGATGCATTGAAGGGCCTTATAGCCTAGGGTACAATAGAGTTCCTCAGTGGTCCAGGACAATGACAGTAGTCTGTTGCTAAACATGCTCTTCTGCCTCAGGAATACTTTGTGCAGAGGGTTCCTGTTGTTATCCATGATTGAAAGCATTTTATTGAGGGTTCTTTTCTCTGCCAGTGATGTAAGGGGCTCCAGCTCCATGCCAACAACAGAGCATGCTCTCTTAACCAGTCAGTCCATCCCTATTCTTAATGCTGCCTCACCAGCAAACCACTGTGTAGAATAGAACACTGGCAGCTACTGACTGGTAGAACATCAGCAGGCATTTTCTGCAGATTTAAATGAACTCAGTCTTCTTGTGAAGTACATCCTGCTCTGTCCCTTCCTATAAAGTACACCTGTATTAGCTGACCGGTCCAGTTTGTTTTTCTCGACATTTCTCCTTCAACAGCAGTGGCTGAATTACCTTAAACACACTAAAGAAATCAAAGAAGGTGCATATCACCATGCAGCCTACTGTCTACATGGGAATAGACAGATATAATCATCTACATGCTGTCTGCAGCATGTAGATGATTATATCACCTGCTCCCAGTTTTTTGTTGATATGTGGATTCCAGGAGTTCAAGATATTTTTTTTAACCTCTGATAAGCCTCTGATGGGCCAAGATTCAGTTCTTTAGCAGCCTTATCATAAGTAATATGAAGGCAACTAGTCATTAGCTGTTAAGCTCTGATGGTGTCAACTTCTTTGATACAGGAAACCGACGATGTTTTCCTCACTGCCGATATCTCCTCAACTCAAAGTTGTAGATGTGACACAGGCTAGCACAATTTCCATACAGCAGGCCAAGACAATTAGAATACTGTTCAAAAGGTGGTAATGTTCTGTAAAATTACCAGTCATAACCTTAAAAGCACTAAAATGTTGGATTAGCAGGCATGCTACAGTGGAGTGCGTGATGTCACGCAGTCCCTCTGCATCAGCTGATGGTCGAATGCAAACCGTAACAACAATAACAGAGCAGAATTCTACAACGTACTTTCCCATTGAAGTGTACATTTCAGTGGTTTTTCTGTAATGCAACCGTTCTCTGACTTGTATCCCCATGTGATGTCTGTGTTGTGTGTGTAAGGTCGGGGGCGGGTTCATTCCACTGCAGGGCAACCTGCCACTGCATGTGGCACATAAAATTTGAACTCGAACTTGAACTTGAACTCAGTGCTCTAAGCCTGTACATCATAATGTTCTAAAATCGTGTGTTCTACGTCCTGGTAGCTGGAATGGACAGTTTATATTTCCTCCTTTTAGCTCTTTCCCTCGCTCCAGCTCTGCAACTCCATCAGCTCCATAGGTTTAGCAGCATCAGTTGGTCCTGTGTGTAAACAGTGCATTGGCAAAAAGAAAAGGGTGTATAGAGTAAAAAAAGTTATTAGTGATTTACAATAGGGACAGGAGTAAAAAACAATAAATCACTGCCAGTTTTATCCCTATCCATTTCCTGCACTAGATCTTGCTTATGACATTGATATGACTTGAACTGTTATGCCAATATAATAACACACCAAAAGAGATTTATTTTTGAAGCTATTTCCTACCTTCCTTTCACTTTTTACTCATCTCTTCTGCCATGTTGACTGAAATTGAATAGCAATGGAAAACAAACAGTGCTGGTGCGGGTGGGAATCTGTCTTTGGGGATTAAAGTGTTACATTTTTGCTCCAAGTGTCACTACACTGACTGCTTCAGTGCATAATGCCTTTATTTATTTCATTTCATTTCATTTTTTATGTATCCTATATTTAAAGTGACAGTAATTTCTTTATAACCCCATACTGGACTCATATAACTGTTTGCACCCATACTCATCTGTGTCATAACTGAATGCACATGGTTTTAAGATTTGTAGCTTGGACTTCCCAATATAATTATCTCTGATGTTCCTTACAAAAACCTTTCTAAATTTGATTAGAAATAATAGAAAAAGAAACACGGTCCACCGGTGTTTGCTTACATTTCCATGGGTACATTTCTAATTTGGAATTATTTCAGACAAATAGAAGTTTAAACAAACAGGGCTTGAATTGTTGCAACAGCTAACTAACATCATACTTTTATACTCAGAATTACAGAAAGTTGAAAAAAAACAAAACAAAAGAAAGAACAATTTCTGCAACAAGTGCAATCACCTTTAACCATTCCTGACATTTTAGCTAGTCTCAGATGTGTATGCTTTACTTGAAACTGGGTGACCTGCAGCACTGCTCCGCTTGTGGATCACTGTAGATTATGCTTTTTGCTTCGAGATGTAAACACAAGCCCCAGCCAATCAAATGGAATTTGCACAACTGTTCCAGGGCAGTTACTAGCCAATCAGATTGCATGAAAACTGCTGTGATCCTAACTAGTGAAATTGGTTAGCAGTTGGTTAGTATTGCTATGGCGATAACCCCTATGAATGATGAAATTAATTAACTGAAATATCATTCAGTCAATATTAGTGATGTTTGTCGCCACGTGTTTGATATCACATCACGTGATTTGTGCTTTATGCTTTATGCTTTATGCTTTAACTGTGAATATTACATACATACTTTCCTGGGTGCCACCACTGGAAGTTGTGTAGTGCTTTGTTTGTGTTCTCACTAATGGTTGGATTCACAGACCTAATGAATGAGGTGCAAGTTTTTTTTACATGATATTTAATTGTATCAAGCTACTAGAAATTGTGGCTACTACCGTGTTTGCCAAGGTTAGAGCAATAAGGATTATGACATTATGTCTGATGTTGTTCTTAATGTAATGACATCATTACTCAGTGGTCACAAGGGATCTGTCTTCTTGGAATACTAAGGTGGGTGGAACACTTTGTAAATAGTACATCACTGCCCTGTTTCATTGCAGTACAGTTTGGGGAAAGTCCAACTATTGAGCTGATAAGAAATGGTCAATGTTCCCTCTAATTTTTCATGTGTCTGAGCGAACACACAAACTCCCTGAGTGGTCCCTTGGGCCACTGTGAGCAACAGCAAATGTGTGCACTGTGGTCACGCCAGCATCGAATCCATCCAAGTTACATGGTTTATTAAAATAATCAAATTACAGCATTTACATTTATGATAGACTACTTGTAATTAACTGCTTTAGCCCACTTACAATGAGAATTTAAAAAAATCTTGTTCATGGCCTGTGTAGTATGTTAACACTATTGGAAGCAAAAATAACTTGAACTCCAATTTTGATTTTTAAAAAAAAATAAAGCTCTGACTTGTATTATGAGTATGAGTCTGTGGTCTGAATTAATTTTAATTTTAATTCAGGTTGGATTTTTTTTTGTGCGCAACACAGATTTTCTGTGCGCAGAGACCGTGCCAGCAGTGCGCAATTGCGCACGCGCGCAGCTTAGCAGGAACATTGGAAGTGGTATATCTTTGATTGTATTATCTTGTTTGGGCCCTTGCGTGGGACCTGAAGTCTTTGTTAACTTGAGCTGTTTTTAAGTTTCCACTTCCATGCTTTGTTGGCCAGTTATTCTTTTGCATGCGCTTTGTCAAAAACAGACGTCTAGATGTTTATGTCATATTTTGTCTGGATCCCATTGGCACATTTTAGTGTTTTGCTGGATCCTGTCCTGTAAGCCCATATGGTTTCACTGGGATGGATGATGACTATTAATCGTGCTCTGTTGCCTGTGAAAAATGAATGTGAAACTATTGTGTTACAACAGGGTCTGTTGGACAAAATGTCTTAAACACTTTGTTTGAATGACAGTGTCAACAGGTTATATTCTGGATGTTTTTGTGGAGAAATGCTAACAGAATTTCTTCACAGTCCTAGCAAAGCAAAGCTTGAATTGCACTTGTTTTACTTGCAAACAGCCAAATTAACAGATGAATTAACTATTTAAAGTAAGTGTGGTCACCATTTTAATCGCAACTAACATCATCTGTGCCTGATTCCAGTATGCCTCTCAGAATTTCTGTGAACAAAACTGGAATTCTGTTATAGATCCTTGGTTCTGGCGCTATGGTATTTCATTGGCTTAGATGACCCATTTGCTTTACTGTGATTGGTCCACAGTCTGAGAAGCATGACTTAAAGCTTCCTAAGAGCCATTAACCGTTCCACTGCTTGGTTGTCCGGGCCCTGTGCATGTTCTGTGTGACTGTATTAGTTTAAAGACATGACATCAACCTCACCCCTTTCCTTCACATGTGAATTTTGTTACTGCTTCTGCTTCCTGACTAAAAGCATTGGCTTTTGGCACTTTTGGGAACAACTGGCAAATCAGTTTCAGGATTTAAGTCGCCCATTTGAGACAATCTCATCTATTTCGTGACCAAAGAAGTTTGTAATAAGCCAAAGTAAAGCCACATCAGTGATGTCTTGTTACCTCATTTCTCCTCGACAGCTCTTTACGTCCAACCTTATTGTGGGGTTGACCTGCCACATTTTCCTCCCAACATTGTGTGTTTAGATAACTTGAACGTTTTTTTTGTGCTTCTCTTTAGTAGTTTCACAGGACAAATACGTGATTAAAAACAGCAGGAAGAAATAGTTTGGTTTCTGCGATTTGATTGGATGTTAGTACATAATCTAAGGCTTAATCACTCACCCGTACAGACTACCTGTTTTCCTTTCAATGCTCACAAGTGTTTCACTTTTAATACATTTACTGCTCATCGTTTGCATCCTGCAGACATTCTTATTGCAGGGCTTGCTGACTACTGTATAGAGGTTGGAAAGGTCTTTAAAGTCTCTTTCCCCTGAGGTCATGCTTTTAGGTTGTGAGAAGTAGCAGTCCCTCTTCCCAGCAGAGCCGTAGTACACGCTAACTGTAGTGAGGTCACCACAGTAAAACAACACAGAAAGTTTCCTAAGGTCATAAAGGCTGGCCGCTGAGTGTTTGGAGCTGCAGGGGAATACGTCCTGGATAATTGGTGGGATAATTTCCATAGCGGCAGCTGAGGTCAGGCATGGGCCTCCTTCCCCGCTGTCCACAAAGCGCACATACAGTCAGAGCCCCTCATTTGTCTTTCCTCCCATCTCCCATAAAATGCTCTTTAATATAGTTTTTTCTTTGCTTTCTCGGTTTGCCTCAACTTTTGGCCATACGTACTGTCCTCTGTCCCCTTGTCCTAAAAAGACTCTTAACCATAACCTAATGACCGCTATATACACAGAAGGTAAACATACCGATGCATAAAGCAATTTAAATTTTCTAAATGCAGGAAGACTGGAAGACAGATGTAGAGATGATGTGATAATGTACTATAAATCATCGTTGTACCTTTAAGTATGCTTAAACACTGATCAGAAAGAATAGCCAATGATTGGATAGTCAAAATTTGCAAAAGAAGCTTTGATGTTATCGTGTGGTTACACAACTAATGGCGTTATGCTTTTCTCTGAGGCTGCACAATGCACTTTCCAGGATGACAAGTCTCTTTAAGTAGAGAAGAAGAGTCATTTGTGCTGATTAACAGTAATCATCGCCATTGTTCTGAATATCAGTCGGGTAAAGGGAATCAGTGATTGTTTTCTCAGTTAGAAATAACTGATGTAATCACACTAGGCTGAATATTCACTTGATTTTTTGTTTCTTTTTTCTTTTTCCATCAGTGTCTGAGGGGAATACTTGGCGCTCTGTTGTTTTTGTTATTTATCTTTATTTCCTCTTAATAGAAACTTTTCTCTGGCATTTTCCTGTCTTCTTCACCTTCCTTTGTTCTTAAATCAGCAGCCCCGATCTCTGCTGTCCACCTGTGTTATGCACTGAGTGGGTCTCTGTTATCATCATTTCTTTTTATTTATCACCTTTCTAGTTGTGCTAGTCATTCAGTGTGCGCTCCAACTTTCTCCGTCTGGGCCAGCCAGCACAGCGTGTTGGAGACTTGCTCAGTGGGTGGGAGGCAGTTGCATGCGAGGCACACTCTGGGCCGCGTGCTGCGGGCTTTGCCCCCCTTTAAACCTCTGTAGCGTCTCTCTTCACTCACTCCATTTTTCTTTTTTCCTCCCTTTTTCTCCGAGTTCCTGCAGTGAGGGAAAATCTTACGGTGTGGTTTATTTATTCTGGTTTGGTGTTGGTTCTCACATGTCCTTGGCAGGATTTCATACCTCCATGACAGTAGCCTGGATTGTGAGAGATTATCGTGTGCACATGGGCGTCCCTCTAGCTGTTTGCATTAATGCCTCTGCAATAGTACTTGCCTAGAGGATAGAAAACTTATGGGTATTCATTTATGTGTGCAATACAACCTTTCATTGTTAGTGTTGGAGCCAAGTGTTTGACTGCCAGTGCATTTCCTTGCCACGGTGCTTTGGTCTCCAGCATCTAGAGACTCATCTTTCCTTCCTCTCCCTCATGTGTCTGTCTGTCTTGTTTATGTTCCTCCTCAGAGAGAAACCACGATGACCTTGTAGGAACGAGTGCAAGGTCTACAATTCAACTGGTGATTTGAGGGAATGAATGAGGGGGTTTAAAATAAGGGGAGGGCTTGGGGAAAGGAGGTGGTTAAGTGAAAGGCGGATTGGGAGCTAAGCTCTTTCCATTTGACTCTTTCCACTAATCCCAAATTGCAGCCACTGGAAGATGGTGACCTCTTCCTAACATATGTTTACAATTAATCTAGCTGTGGTGAGAGCCTGTTTTCACCAGGAGAGAATGATAAGACTTAGGAGCGTATTTGCGTAACCAAAAACGCATCATCTGATTTTTATCATGCTTTTTTTCTGGTGAGCAACATCTCATTTTAGACTATTATTTAATATAGAATATTTATTGTCGTGATTGTAGATGTACTGGAGGCCTCTGAGGACAAACCAAGATGAAGAACAGTTTTCAATTGAGATAAACTTAAATGTATTACTGGTAAATAGAAGTGGTTGAGTCTTTACTCTTCTTTCCAGCCACAGCTGCAGATTAGATATCCCATTTCATGTCCACAAACATGCACTGTTTTTAATTAAAGGCCAAGCAATTTGTTGCTGGGGTCAGCAAAAGCTTTGGCATGTTGGGCCCGTTTTGAAGCTGATGACGTTATCGTTGCCCTTTGCTCCTATTGTTGCTAACAAGGAATAAATCTGAGGATTTCTGTTTCTGCTTCTTTGCTGCCTCTTTGAGCTCTGTGACTTTTGCTGCGAGCGGGCGAAAGTTGCAGGGGACCCAGGGCGCGTTGACATCCAGCTTCCATTGTGATGTATGAGATGGATAGAGAGGGGGAGAGCGATGCGAACTCCCTTCCAGTGTTTGGGAGGCACATAAAACATACTACAGAAGGGCCATAAAAAGAGCCAACATTAGTGTCCAAATTTAAAACATGTCCCAGGTCTCAGCTGTCGCTTGCAATAGGATTTCTTGCCCCCCTACCCCACACCCCTTCTCTTCTCCAGAGCTTTGGCAGGGACAAAGAATAGCACAACAAAGGAGAGGGGAACTGGCAGGCTGCACGTTCCCAACATACAGACTTTATTAGTCTGAAACATCAGCGTTGTTTTTTTCCCCACGACGGTTAAAGATCGAACAGCATAATGAATAAGTGCAGAGAATATAAGATTCAGGGGGTGACAGACAATGAAAAAGCAAAGAGGGGAATGTGATTACTTATAAAGGTTTTGCAAATTACAAATACACAAATGCTGCATTGAAACTCAGCTCAGCTATTATGTATTCATGCTGATGTTTTTGGTTAAACCAATTGGGTTTTTGAGGCATCTATCTCTGAGATTTCAGCTGCCCCCAAGCACCACTGAATTTGAATTTCATTTGTGGTTCGCAGACTTTTAAAAAAATGACTTTGAAAACCTAAACAGCAACTCTCATTTCACTTCTCTTCTTTCGGAAACAAAACCACATTTGTTTTTATCTAATTTAACGTGATCGATCGCAGATGTTCTGAATGGCGGACAAAGATCAACATTATTCGTTCGTCTTTTAATTTGACTTTCGACATGGTAAACCTGCATTAGGTGTTCCCCGGGACACACAGGCATGAAGATTAGTGAAAGTAGGCCTCTGTACACCTAGAGGCCTATATTATCCATCAAAGGTAAAGCTATGTTAATAATTGACAAGTCTAATCAAAAATAGTCTTTTACAACGTGTATGATTGTTGCAGATTAAAAAAAAACACTTGCTAGCTTTAGTGTATATGGCCAGAGACTGGGTGAACTGGCCTTTTATTGGCCAGTTCACCCATGGCTAAAACTATACTGTAGGCATGACACGAGTAAGGTGACACTCTTATTTTCACATGCTTTTAATCTGTGGTGGTTTCCTGCATGCCCAGGTATATATATGTTGTGTGTTCCTGTAAATGAAAGCACGTGTTAATAGAGGACCTTTGTAGCATTGCCACCATTAACATTAATGATGCATAATGATGTTGAGAACATATTAAAGCTATATTTTCACAAGCTCAACATTCAACACCTCAAGCGTGGTACATTTAAATCACATTCCTGATCATCAAACCCCACATTCAGTCTTGCTCTATGCTGTGAAAGAGCCATATAGACACTCAAAGGCCAGCAGTGCAGGGAGCTTCAAGTAGCAATCCAAATACACAGTAGTATTCTCAAACACCATGGGACTGCCAAATACAACACTGGTATTTATTTATGTATTTATCTGGATTTCCTGTATACTTGTGGAGATGCTGGACGTAGTGGGATTTGCTATCTGAAGCCCATTTGACAAACTTTGGCAAACACTGGCCAGGCTCTGCCATGTTGCATAATAGCACTGGGTTATTTTTCCACATATAATGATGCCGCTGTCCCCGTCCCTGAGACATCTATATCCTCACACTTCTACAAGGTCGCTGTGTCTGACAGGTTCCCTCTGCTGCTTCCACCAGAAATGTTGGATAAAATGTGTGAATATATAGTTACTTCATGCACAACTGTCTAGTAACCCTACATGGTGTGGAGTGGTTAGTTTTCCTTCATGGTATTCCTCTTCACAGAGGAAATATAATTGGGTAATCAATTTGTTTACTGTAGTTCATCAAACCAGGAACTTTAAAGACACAGTTCTTGACTGGAGGACAAAACAATATTAGCAGTGTAATGATGTCAAACTGCAACACAAATTTTGATTATAATTTTAAAAAAACGTAGGCGCCACGTTCTTGGCAAGGCTCCGGGTCAGCATTTTCTGTGTCTGAGTTCTTCTATCACAAGTACTCCAGTACTCAGTAATCTTAACAATTGTTGCATGTGTGCCATAGTCACTACAGATTTGATTGAAGTGGCATGAGAATTATTAAGAAGATGAAGGAAATTTAAAATAGTCATGTCAGTGATTGATGCTTGCTTTCAGGATCCTCTCCCAGAAAGGTTCCTTTTATATTTTTTTTTTTCAGTTTTCGTTTGTACTCGTTTGGTGAGGGTTAGGCAACAGATTTAGGAAAATATCATGGATTGTCTGGCATAAAGCCTTGCAGCTAGACTTCTCCCATGTCCTTCGGTGAACTCTAGGTGAACTCTAATCTCATTGGTGATCGAAAGTAATAGCGTAGCTCATCTTTTTAAACTTGCTTTTGGTTGATTTTTGTTTTTATGTTTTTAGCTTCTGTGAAACACTTTGTGATTTTATCTTGAAAGGTGCTATATAAATAGAAATTTTACTTTTCATTTTTAGCATTTCTTTGAGGTCTGTCTGGCTGATTAGGAAATCTTTGCAATGCACCTATATAAGATGCGCGTTGTAGATATTGTAACTGCAAAATTTTCATTTTCAGCATATTAGTTTGCTAAAGTTAACGTTTAGCTGTACCAAAGTACAGTATCGCAGTGTTAGCACTCGCTGGCTTTGCTGTATCCGCGGATACAACGCAGCAAACTTTCTGAGTAATCACAACTGTGAAACCAAACACATTAATGATTCCTCCATCTAGTACCGGTACGCTATGCCAAATGACAAAGCACAATAATACATCCCTGAAACTGGCACAGCTGAATAGACAGACTGCCAGTACAAATATTATTCTCACCTGTGCTTTTTCTGCGATGAGAAATGTTTCCTGTCAGAAAAACCTCAAAATAAACACGGAGCAGCGATACTAATATGCAAATTCTTCTTCTATTAAACACGTATACTCGTTGTCACATGCTCTCATAATTTTTATTTGGCAGTTAGATATGGATTAAATTGAGTAATAAATGATTTTTGTTTGTTTTTCTTTTTTTTAAATAACTTTTTTGAGTTGAGTTTTAAACGTGTGAAAGCTTTTCGCTTTCATTTATACACAGAGCTGTTTAATGAACTTTCAGAGGTCACTGTCATCCCTCTTGGTTTGAAACTCCCAGTATAATCACTTGATTGGCACGCATGCTCTCTTTAAAAGTTAAGCTTTGACAGGCTTCATAGACTTAATATTTATTGGGATCTACTGCAGATTTAAACTGGGATGTCTAAATGAAAAAGGTCTGTTGACTGTCATTTGGCATAGGAAGCCAAAAGTATTTGTTAGTAGTACTATGTTAATATGTTTTCTTTCCATGTGTGCATTGTAGATGATGGGAATAGAGTACATTTTCACTTAAATTAGATATATTTGTAACATTCAGACCTTTAAATGCTGTTATTCTGACAGTGCTTTCTCAGTGACCTTGCGACAGCTTTTGTCAGTACAGACCCATGCTGTCTTTCTGGATCTTTGTCTTGCATATCTCAACCAAATATTGTCTCACTGATGCTGGCAGAACGCTCTGGAGTGTTGGACAGATGCTTGGAGGAGAAAAAATACCATTTTATTTTCATAGAAATGAAAATCAGATTTTTATAACATTAACAAAAGTCAGATTTTGTCAAAAAGCTCTTTCAAACCAGCATTTTTCAAAACTGGAAAGCAAACACTGACCAACTAAAAAGCTGGAACTGGAAGTGCATTTGCCCATGGTTGCAGCTTCTGTGCCAGGTGTGTTTTACTACAGCAAATATGCTGCTGGAGTAATTTTGACATCATTAGCTGAGTAACCTTCTGCACAGCCAAAACAGACAGCAAGATGGAATGCACAAGGCAACAGTGTGGTAGCAAAACCCTGTGCCGAGAATCCTCCTAAGCCTGCAGTTGCTTTCAGGTATTTAACACAGCTGAGTCTAAATATCTAAATAAACATTTTGACACATCCAAGATTCTGCTGTGGCTTAAATAGAGTCATTATTATAGATTCATAAAGTCCTTATGCCAAAATCCACTTCATACCATGCTGCTTTTTTTGTTTTCAGTTCATCCAGTTGAGGATTCTGGGGGAGCAAGAAGCTACCCCAGCTGTGAGTCCTTTAACTAAGAGACAGGTTATGGTTTGATTCTAGCCGAAAACGCGAATCCCATTCGGGGTTCGATGAGCAAGAGCATCCAGTGTAATACTCAAGCAAATTGAACATGCACAGTTACGTGCTGTGACAACTCCTTATGAAAAGGGATTAGCTGAAAGTAGCTTTCACTTGTACTGTAACTCAAAGTGTCAATCCTGTGTGAACAGATTTAGAAACATTACAAACTGCACAGTATATTTAGCCTTCAGCAGCTTTCTTGGAATGTTTTATTTTTCCTGTTAATTAAATCGGATTCTGCAACTGGACAAACTGTAGGCTCCTTACTCAAACAGTTTCTGAGACACTGCTCCCTGGCAAAATTTAGTCTGCATTTAATGTAACTACACAATCATTCTCACTCTTCATACACTATTTGTCAGTAGCAAACATAACTAACTGTAACTCTTTCTCCACTCACAATTAATGATCGGTCACGGCTCGGTTTATTTTTTTCCTCTGTGTGGTGCCTTCATGCAGTGATTTGTGTTTTTCTTACACAGCTTCAGCTGAAACACCGTTTAGGACGTTTATACACTACTACCACATCATAGCAATGCATCTAATGAATAGCACAAAATTTGAATTGAATTTGGACCGCTGCCTCTTCGCTCTTCTGGGGACTCTTGACGTGATTCGAGCATGCGTCAAGTTTCTAAAATGTTCATTTTCAGGTCTTTGCTGGGAAGAAACTGCTTTTTCTTTTTCAGCTGGTGTCTGTGTATCTCTTTAAAGTTGATGTAAAATGTTACTGTTTTTGTTTTGTTAGCTTTATCGGTTATTCTGATAAAATTTGCCCAAACTACTCTTTGTAAGCCTTGTATTTCTACATTGTACAGTAACATTTAGCCAAACTGCCTATTGCTTTCAATGGCTTTACAGCATAATCGTTTGACATTACTTATGCCAACAAGTAGAAAGAAATAAAGAGTTTTTAAATGTTGGAAATCCTCTGATCCACTGCTTATATAGACATAAGCATTGCATATTTACAGTGTTACCTTTTTTTCTCTTTGTTCACAGGACAGTTTCCCTCCACATTTCTTTGTACTCTAAGAATCTGGCCAGTGTGCTTCACGTGTGCACACATGGCTGAACAGTAGCTTGTTTGTGTTGCTGAATAATCCTTAATCAACAATCCAAACCAAACCATAGTCTCTCATTATCCCAGGGAGCATGCCAGCTTGGCGTACTGTGAGCCCTGCTTGTCTGTTTTTAACAGGAACCTAGTGAGACAGTAGAGGCCCTGACGGCAACTGTACAGTACATGTGTGTGTGTGCCTATACTGACACAAACATGCAGTGTGCACATGGACAAACACAAAGATAAATCTGCATGAACAGGATGCACGTGGGTTGAACTACACAACAGCGCAGGCCAGAACATGTGCATGTGCTTGTGCTGTCATAGCAAGTAAAAGTCTTCAAGAGTAAACAAATACTACAGTGCACATGGACATACACACACATGCGTACACACACATGCGTACATATGCACTCCATGGACCATTTGAATATAATAGTGGGGTATTGTGACAGAGATGAATAATGTACAGAGGGATTATTAGCCGCAGACTTAATACTGCAAAAAGCCATCTTTCTTTCATTAGGCAGTAAAGGAGCTGCAACATGGCCCCTAAAGGCATTAATTAGACTGAAAGCAGGGTCTGTGTGGGCCCTACAGTAGGCACCACACATGGCATTGAGTACCACACGGCTGCATGTCCTCATTATCGAGGCTTTCCTCTTCAGAGCTTTCATCACTCCCCATCATTCAATCTAAAGAGGTAATCATCAGCTTGGTTAAGCCACTAACCAATAAAAATTTGTTTTTATAAAGTAGTCTCAGTTAAAGACGTCTCAGTTTTTCTGTGGGTCTTTTCTCATGTCTCTCCTTGTCACTCTTGCTGTGATGCCCTGGACATTTTCTTCTATTATACACACACACACACACACACACACACACACACACACACACACACACACACACACACACACAAACACCCACCACCCACACAGACGAATTACTTGAGTGACACGCTTCACAGCTCTGACTTCCTGCCACCCAGTGGGAGGAGCTGTCCATTACTGTGACAGACTTGACTTTTTAAAAATATTATTTCATATCAGGCCAGAGAGGTTAGAGAGAGACAGATGCTGTCAAGTAGTGATGGATGAGCCTCTTTTAAAAGGCCATCAGGGAAATAATAGACAACCCAGTGAGCCTTGAAAGCAGCGAGCTAAGCCAGAACAATCTACACTCCCCCTCTCATCTCCGCAACTGTCAGATTGAAAAATGTCAGCAATTAGAAAGTATGGTAATGTAAAGGTAGTTTCACGTTAGATCTGCTGCATACTGAAGTAGCTGTGGCAGTTGAAGTGGTCAGAGACAGCAGCATCCGGAGGAAGAAGGTTAGAATATGGACAGATGGCCTCGGGGTTGAGTCCAAATGGGAGAAGACGGATTATGTAAACTGCCTTCCCCGTGTCACGGAAAGGTTAAGCAAGCTGTTAGCTTTTGTTTATATCCTTAATATTAATATATCTCTTTGTCGAGTATTGGGAAAGTAAGAATTCTGCCAGTATTGTTTTTACAGCCGGCACGAAGACGATTGTTGATAACAGATTAGGAGTGTCTGCTTCCAATGCAATATTTATAATTTGTGTTTTTCTCTCTGGCATCACTCAAAGCAAGAGGGAAAGGCTTTGGATGGGTAATACGATGTCATGGTTCAGTCCATGATGTCATTATGGATATATCTCCTGATTGTGTGTTTGTGCACTCTAATTGACTCTATGCTTCTTCATTTGGTTTTTCATAAACAATGAATTTAACACACACGCTCTTTTCTTATTTATACAAAACTAAATATGAGATAATGCTTTTTTTCCCCCACACTGTAAGATTAAAACCATGTATGCATAAACATAACAATACTGTGCACAACCCACATTGTTAAAGACTTGTATTCCAGTGGTTAACTTTCCAGTGGAGGCAACCATGGTGAAAGTCCAACAGAATAGGAGACCACTGAGACTAAGAGGCAGGACTTTAAATTACTTATTTGATTAGGGAACTTTGACTTGGTGTTATGTCTGACGCCAGACCTGGGACTTGTAATGGAGAATGAGTCAGAGTTGAAGAGAAAGAACGTGAAGAAGAAATGGATGGAGTGAGACGGAGGGAGAGATCAGGGGTTTCTTAGTCAACACAAACCCTGTCAGACAGGCAGGCCATATAGTTCTGCTTTTTATGTACTCATAGCTCATAGTTTTAGGTCTGAGGCTGTAATTTCTTTTAGTTCATTTTCATGAATAAAAATGGCTGAGTGTGCATGTGTCTGGTTGAGGTTAGTGTTTCTCAACACAAACACTGTGACAGAAAAACCATAGACCAACCATACATCTCTGGTTTGTATTTACTCATTACCCACAGTCGAAGTTCTGGCCCACAAGTTAATTTCGATAAATGGCCTGTTGATTGTGTAGAAAGCAGAAGGCCAGCGAGGAATGGCAAATACGATCTGTCCTCATTTTTGGTTTTGATGAGATGATTCAAGCACTTAAGGAAAAGTCCAGAATTCAGCACAACCATTGCTATTAAACAGTGACATCAGTGTGGTAAAACCATAACTCAATGGTTTCGAAAACATCTAGCTGAATCTGCGGGCGCTTTTCTAGTGGTCATAAAAAAGAGACAAATAGCAGAGCTCCGTCATCCACACACTCTCGGAGGAAAGCACCATTACAGAGGTTCAGTAGCACTCGATGTTTATTTTCAATCTTTCTGAAAGTTGCTCCAAAGTGGAAACTGTGCTGCTCAAACAGCGTACAGAAAATATACTGCACTAGTAAAGATGCAGAAATGCCAGAGGACACAGATCCTTGTCTGTAAAGATAATCATTAATGGGTCTGCATTAACTGTGTACGCGGGGACGGGGTATAATTTAACATGTGCTCTCTTGCCAAGGATGTGTCGCAGACTGTGTTAGTGGTTGGGATTGTGTCTGTTTGTGGGCGTAAGAGTGTTTTTTTAACAGCAGTGTGATCTTTGATCTAAATGCTGGCAGATTTGATTTAAAGTGCCCATAAGCCACACTTTTCTCACTTCTAAAGGTTTTCAACACTCTAACTTAAAACCTCATTATCATAGGTTTTGGGGCAGCATAGTAGGCAAATTTGTGATGACATTTAAACATAAATTGCTGTAAAAGCAGTTCTATTTCTCACCGTGGGCATTTATGGCATATATAGCTCAAGGGATAGCAGTGTTTATGTCCACTGGCAGCAGTAGAAAGTAATCAGATCTCTTCTCTGGGTTTAGAAGGAGAAACAGAAGGAAAGGTTTCAGTTGGATGCTGTGGTGTCTCGTGCCTTGCCAGTTGCCTCGACCACTGGCATGTCTGTCTTTGTCCCTTTGCCCGGAACAACCATGTTAGTTTTATTCATCTCTCCAAATGAACAGTTGGCACCACTGATTCGGGGGAATTAGAAGGGGAAAACATAGGGGCGTCTGGTGTGGGGTGCTGGGTTTTTTCCCCTTCATCTTAATTTTCCTCCAGGACCACAGCTGATTGCACTCTCACTGATGATGGTTAGTAAGAGGGAAAGAACTATATCCTCTAGAGCCTGTTGGCCAGGTTGGATTCCTTCCCTGTGGCATCAAGACTCACTGAGCTCTGTCCTTTAGCATCCCATATTTATCTTACATCCTTTCTTGGGTCCTAATCCATGTCTCCACAAGGAAAAGACTTCAGTAGTTTTTATTGATCTGCAATTGTGTTTTCAACTGTCCACAAAGCCAGTAGTTGACAGTTAAGGAATGCAGCTAATATTCTTTTGGAAAGATTTACAGAGGCTCTTTTGTTATGTATGCGAATGAGCCAAATCAGTTGTTTTCTTTTTTCTATCCCCAAATCCCTCCTCTTCCCCCAAGGCTGTCTTTCGACTCTTGCTTGTCTCATCTCCTTGTATTATATGAACTGCTTGATATCGACTTTCAGCAATAACTTTGACTCGTCTTCCAAGTTTCTCAACTGTGTGCGTCTGTGTTTTATAAGAGCACCAACATCATACTTTTATCTCATGCAATTTAATCCAGAAATTAGAACCTGTTCAATTTTGGTACTGGGGTCCAGCTTCACAATGGAACTAATTTTAAAAGTGTGCAGTAAACCAAACCAGATTCAGCATTGCTCTTTTTTTATCGCCTTTATGCTTATACTTTTCGGGCTATTTTCCTCTCACGAAAACTACTTTTGGTATATGTGAACTCTGTGATAACAGTACAACGCTCACTCGACACTTTCACACAACTCAAACAGCCACGTGGAAGTCTAAACATGGCCACGAGTGGCTGGCCTACATCTGTATTTAGTTCATATTTTATTCCGTTCTAACACACATGGCCTCTCGATGTGTTTTGTCCCCAGCCTCCTACAGTTGCACATCAAGAGCTGTAATAAACGTGACTGTTTCATATAGGAAGAAAATTCAGGACTTGCCCGCTGAGGGTTTCTGCTTGCCACTTTGAGGTGTTGTACTTGTGTATGCAGATATATACCATTCTGCTGTGTGGCATTTATGAGAAAGTTTACTACAATAACAATCAAGGAACGTTGTTAGCACCCAATTAGTTTGGTAAAAGCACTTGGACCTGCTCTTTTTCCTCTCAGCACTCAGAAGGAAGGGCTTTTATTGCCTTTTTTCAAATAAACTTTCATCATACACAAGCACATGGAATAATTTCTTATACCGTTGTGGTAAAAAGAAAGTACAACCTATTTAAATTAGCTTTTCTGTATCAGCAAGTAATAAAAGTAACCTGGTCTTCAGTAGGCCTTAAAATGAGGTCTATAGAGCCTGACATGAACTATACGTGCAAGGACCAGATTATTTTTATTATGTCTGGATATGTAAAACCTTAGAAATTAAGGACGTTGTGCTTTCTTTTTGTCGTAATTGTATGCAATGTAGTGCTGCAGTAATCGATAACTTGCCAGGTGGATTTATATTTTTGCAAGAATATTTAGTGCCTAACACATTTTTATAGACCACGTGACAAGAAAACAGAAATATTTTAGAAATCTGTCAAGAACTTGTGGCAAAAACAAACTAAATTCCTGTTTTTACAAAGTGGATTTCTCTGAGAAGTCAGAAATGAATTAAGCATGGCATTCAACCAGTAAAACTAGTTTTTTATTCAGGAATGCAAGTAAACAACTGTTGGCATCTTAATCAAAAAATACTAATGTGCTTTATTATTTTTTCTGCTTCTGATTCATGCACTGTCAATCAATCAATATTATATGTTAATATTAAAAATATAATTTTATGCATACTAGAGGATTACCCTTGACCAATACAAACATTGTAACCTTGTACTAGTTATATATGTAAACGTATATATAGTGGAATATTTTAGTAACCCTTTGACCATGTCTGTCAGAGATGCCAAACGTCTGCTAAAAACTGCTTTTCCTGTCGGAAATGAAAACACAGGAAAATGTTTATAGGTCTCGGTTGAAGAACAGAATAATGGATTTTGGCTCGAGAGCACCGTACTGCCAGCGACCGCGCTCTCCCAGCCTACGCGTTCGCGTCTGTTTAGTCATAGTTCACTTATATTAAAAACAATCGTGGCGATGAGTAGTGTAAAAAAGAATAGTGATGAAATCAGTCAATGTATTATAAACATAAATGTTTGCCAGGACTTGATGTAATACAGAGTGCTTGTTTGAAGAGGAGAATTTCGAGTTTAATCGTGAGAGCTACCATAAATCTAGCCAACCCTGAAGTAATATATCAATGTCCGTGAAGGTTCTCAGTCATCCAGGTCATCGCAGTCAAAGGAGCTTGCAAAGAAAAGCGTCTGGACCCCCTGAATCAGCCAGGGTTTCGGGTGAGCTCATTGTGAAACCTGGCTCCACCTTATCTATCTTATCTATCACCTTATCACCTTATCTAAGGTGGGGCCAGGTTTCACAATGAGCTCACCCAAAACCCTGGCTGATTGAGACCCACACCCAGTTTCACACCTTGGCTCAGGCGATTAGAGGATCATCAGGGGGTCCTTTTGTCCCTCTGTGGGGGGATACTCCCACTAGGTTTAAATCTGGGACTCCCCACCATTTGACCTTAGAACTGAAGAAGTTTCTCGGATGAGAGGTGAAACGTCTTCAAGCAGCTTAAAGAAGTCCAGACGCTTTTCTTTGCGAGCTCCTTTGACTAATATATCTATGATAAACCAGCTTGTCTTACAATATATTTTGTCGCGGTTATGAATGTAAAGCTTCTTCTAAGTTTCTGGGAGGTTATCCAGCTCATGCTGAGAAGCTGTAGCACTAAAGAGGGCACTGTGGTGGAGGCTATAAAGTATAATAGAGGGTGGCTCGCTACTTCAGCTGCTACATTTGTTCTCTTTAACCAGAGAACCGAAGTAATGGACAATATTTATCTTTGCTCTTGGCCTCATAGTCAGAGTTATTATTAAAAGTGAGGAACTCCGGTTACTAGTTCTGGGACATTGAAGGAAGGAAATTATGATGAAAGTGGTCCAGAGCTGGCCGCAGATTGTACACTTTAATAAGTGGACAAGTCCAGTGGATGTATCAAAATGAATTGCTGTAAAGAGGTATTTCCTTGAAACGGACAGACTGGTTAGCATGAGTAATGTGGGGGCTTTAAAGGACCCAACAATCTTCTCCACTCTGCTGTATCTTAGGATTGTTAAATCCTGCAGTTATCTTGCTTTTTTCCATGTACTCAACAGGCTCAGTTGGCTGCAAGTTGAAACCACAGCTGTACAGTCCTCATTAAGAAGCAGGGGTTTATTCCCACATTAATATTTTGAAATCCCCTCTAGTTCTTTCCTGTTTTCGCTTTCAGCTCTTTTACGAAAGGGCTGAAAATAGAGATTATTATCAAATTCAGCAAAACTGTTACTTAAACTATGCCAAAAATAGGCAACAGAGCTCTGCAGTTTTCTTCTTGTGTTCATATAGATGGATAAATAATATATGACCTTAACAATAAACACTAAGCTGTCTTTTACTTTGTCCTCCTCCATTTCCTCCTTTTTCTTTTTTTTGCTAAGTATGTATTGCTGCCTGTCTGTCTGTCCTCAAACCTCTTCTTCTTCAAGCCTTGGTAGAAAGTGATTAGACAGCGTCAGGCATCACTGGTTATTTTTGTCTCTAAGGCTCCTTATTTCTCAACAGATGACTGTGCATGGCACTCTAGAGCCTGCAGCACAAAGGAAAAGCTTTATCACTGTTTTTGTTTAAACCCATTTGGCTCGACTGATTAAAGCATGTTGCCTCACAGATGTGTGCACGGGTTCGTGTGCGCGTGTGTGTCTGTGCGTGTATGAGAAAAAAAGGTGGGTAAGGGTGATATAGAGAATGGCTGAATCTACAGTGCTTCTAAATGAGTATTGTGCCCTTGAGTATATACATATCTCTCAGTGGATGCTTGTGTGTGTAGCTGTATCCGCATACCGGCCCCTGGGCAGCCTGAGTGCGGACATGATTGATGACTTGTGCGCTGTAGTGAAAGTCTTTTCAATGGAAGCAAAATGGGGTTTGGACTTTATGACTTCATCGGATCTGCTCAGTTCAATGTGAGGTTAATGAAATGTGGCAAGCTCTTCTCTTACAGCTTAGACCATGCATTTTATTCCACAATGAGGCCTTTGCTCAGCCGTGTCAGTGCACTTAGCTGCCATCATTGTGACTGAACAGACACTGGGTGATCTGCTGTAAATCAGCTCATTGTAGTGACATTAGGAGTGTGTGCTCATGAATGATGTACATGCAGAACATTTTGGAGCTGTCAGCTTTGTGTTAGATCTGTTTGCACTGAATACCACAGTGCTTCCAGATAGTGATGGAATAGGTATGTAGTAATTTTACTATTAAATGAGTCATTGGGAGTTTTAAAAATATTTTTTTGAAATAAACTTTTTAAAACTTTTTAAAGTTTGTCTGCAGTGAAACTGTATCTCTTGGACACACCTTCTCATTTGATGTTTTTTCTTTATTTTTACTACTTTCTACTTTGCAGATACATACTGAAGACATCAGATATATGAAGCAAGATATATGGAATTATGTAGAAAGAAAAAAGGATAAATAACTCTAAATATGTTTAATATTTTAGCTGCTCTTTGCTTTGTTGAGAGTGCTGCAAACCCTTGGCCTTATCTCAATGATTTTCATGATGTAGTCACCTAAAATGGTTTTCACTTCACAGGCGTGCCTTGTCAGGGCTCATTTGTGGAATTTCTTGCCTTCTTAATGGAGTTAAGAAGGCATTAAACCAGTGGAAATCTGTGCTTTGGTCTGATGGGTCCAAATTTGAGATCTTTGTGCGACACAGAAAAGGTGAACGGATGGTCTCTACATGCATGGTTCCCGCCGTTAAGCATGGAGGAGGAGGTGTGGGGGTGATTTGCTGGTGACACTGTTGGAGATTCATTCAAAATTGAAGGCACACTGAAACAGCATGGCTACCACAGCATCCTGCAGTGACATGCCATCCCATCAAATACACTTCTAGGGTGTGCAAGGGCCAAGAAGGAGAGTGATGGAATGCTGAGCCAGATAGCCTGGCCACCACAGTCACCTGACGTAAACCCAGCAGGGAGGAAGGACCCAAAATGCAGGATTCAGTGAGGCGAAGTTGAACTCAAAGTAAACAGCTTCATTTGCAGGTTGCAGATTGAACAGGGGACAAACTATACTGGGAAAATATAAACTGGCAGGCAGATAATCAGGGACCAAAACACAGAGGGTAACACAGGCTGAGGGTAAGCAGACATTAACGACATGACACTGACACAGTCGCTGTGTCCCATTTCAGGGTCTGCACGCTTGAAGTACGCATTTTAAGTGCGGTTACGTCACCGCCACGCGTCGACGGCTGTCCCAATTCGAAGTGTACTTCAAATGCATACTCCAAATGCGCTGTCGATTTCCCCAAATATCAAGCGTGGTCCGGTGCACGCTTTGTGGTCCCATATATCCCACAATTCATAGCGCGGCGGTGGGTGTGGATAATTTTGCCGCAAAATACGGCAGAAGGGAGCGGCCGAAAAGTGAACTGTCAAAAATAAGTACTGAATATGACGTCACTTATTCATGTGCGAATGTTTAATAATGAAGAACATTAAAACATTGCTGTTGGCCACATGTCGGCAAAGTTATGTGAGACTAGTGATGTTTGTACTTTCAGCATTAACTTGGTTTTAAAGCCTCTACTTCTATATATACATATAGTCGACCTTAATCTTACAGAGAATCTGATGATTTTATGGATAATTAAAGTCAGTCATATATCCACAAACACAACAAGCTGAAAGTCAGTGATATATATATATATATATATATATATATATATATATCATAATAATCTGACAATACTATAATATTGGCCATATTATATTTACATTACCATAGAGAGATGACTTTAGTCTCATGAACAACATTAACTAATTATTATTTACTAGCTAATCTTAAATAACTGTTCAGTACAGAAATGAAGCCCAACAATCATGTTTTACAGTCCTGTGGTCTCAGCCTCAGATACTCAACTAATCAAAGTGATGTCATGACAAAAATGAATGACCAACAAAACAATTTTCTCCTTCATTTCTGTCAAACAAAGCTGTATGTAACGTGTCTCGCGGTTAGTATCATGGTTGCTAGGCAACCTGAACAGCGCAACGAAGCATATACCGTCCCATTTCACAAGCCTCTCACTTCCGCACTTCTCGTACGCAGTACGCGTCGTGCGCGTACTTCAAGCGTGCAGACCCTGACATGGGACACAGCCAAGGACACACTGGGCTTAAATACACTGAGGGAGTCATCAAGGAATGAGAAACAGGAGGGAGACACAGCTGAGAGGGTTTGGGCTAACGAGACACGGGGAGCAAAGCTAGACACACTGACATGAGGCACAACCTTTCACAATAAAACAGGAAACAAGAAACAGACACAGACTTGACACTGAAATGAACCTATACTAAACACGAGACACAACCCAGGAACTAACCCCTCACAAAGAACATAGAATAATACTAATAAACAAAGCAGAACAAAAGGATCAGAATACCAAACCATAATACAAAGGAATGTAAGAACTGAAAATGCTGGGACAAAATGACCCAGGACCGTAACACGCAGATTGAAGGCAAAAGGGCCAACAAGTGCTCAGCATATGTGGGAACCATTTCACTAACTCATGAAGCTCATTGAGAAAATACCAGGAGTGTGCAAATAATAATAATAATAATAATGGATTGGATTTATATAGCGCTTTTCAAGGCACCCAAAGCGCTTTACAATGCCACTATTCATTCACTCTCACGTTCACACACTGGTGGAGGCGAGCTACGGTTGTAGCCACAGCTGCCCTGGGGCAGACTGACAGAAGCGAGGCTGCCATATCGCGCCATCGGCCCCTCAAAGCAGTAATCAAAGCAAGGGGTGGCTGTTTTGAAGAATCTAAAATATAAAACATGTTTTGTGTGTTATTTCACACGTTTTTGTTTACTACACAATTCCATATGTGTTCATTTATAGTTTTGATCCCTTCCCTACAATGTAAGACAGTCATGAAGTGTGCGTGTGTGTGTGTGTGCATCAGCGCAGCGTAAATGTGTTGTTTAACTTTACTAGCATTGGCTTTCTTTATACAAAAAATGTAAGTAAATCCTCACATTTGGTAAACATGCTGCATTTCATTATTTTCCATTAAAATAACTACAACCCCAATTCCAAAAAATGTTGGGATGTGTATAAAATGTGGGTAAAAACAAAGTGCAATAATTTGCTCATAATCTCATAAGCCCTTATTTTATTCACAACAGAAAACATATCAAGTGCGTAAAATGAAATTTTGTGTATTTCATGAAAAATGCTAGCTCATTTTGAATTTGAGGAAAAATTTTTTAAAAAAAATGGAATGAGGCAACAAAAGCCTGGAAAAGTAAGTGGTATTAAAAAGAATTTTTTAAAAAAGTATTAAAATAATAGATACAGAGAAAACCCAACAATCATATGACCCCCTATGAGCAAGCACTTTGGCGACAGTGGGAAAGAAAAACTCCCTTTTAACAGGAAGAAACCTTCGGCAGCACCAGGCTCAGGGAGGGGCGGGGCCATCTGCTGCGACCGGTTGGGGTGAGAGAAGGAAAACAGGATAAAGACATGCTGTGGAAGAGAGACAGAGATTAATAACAGGTATGATTCAATACAGAGAGGTCTGTTAATACATAGTGAGTGAGAAAGATGACTGGAAAGGAAAAACTCAATGCATCATGGGAATCCCCGGCAGCCTACGTCTATTGCAGCATAACTAAGGGAGGATTCAGGGTCACCTGGTCCAGCCCTAACTATATGCTTTAGCAAAAAGGAAAGTTTTAAGCCTAATCTTAAAAGTAGAGATAGTGTCTGTCTCCTGAATCCAAACTAGAAGCTGGTTCCACAGAAGAGGGGCCTGAAAACTGAAGGCTCTCCCTCCCATTCTACTTTTAAATACTCTAGGAACAACGAGTAGTTCTGCAGATCGAAAGCAAAGTGCTCTAATAGGGTGATATGGCACTACAAGGTCATTAAGATAAGATGGGGCCTGATTATTTAAGACCTTGTATGTGAGGAGCAGGATTTTGAATTCAATTCTGGATTTAACAGGAAGCCACTGAAGGGAAACTAAAACAGGAGAAATATGCTCTCTCTTTCTAGTCCCTGTCAGGACTCTTGCTGCAGCATTTTGGATTAACTGAAGGCTTTTCAGGGAGTTTTTAGGACATCCTGATAATAATGAATTACAGTAGTCCAGCCTGGAAGTAATAAATGCATGACCTAGTTTTTCAGCGTCATTCTGAGACAGGATATTTCTAATTTTAGAGATGTTGCGCAAATGGAAGAAAGCAGTCTTACATATTTGTTTAATATGTGCATTGAAGAAACAACCGGAGGAACATTTAGCAGCTAATTAGATTACATGATTTGGCACAGTTTATGGTGTTTTGAAAAACATGGACATTGGATCCCCCACTCTGAAGAGGAGCGGGAACCTTTGGCTTGCTATCAGCTCTTTGTTCAGAAGCCTGAATCTCTGATGGTATGGGGTAAGTGCCTATGGAATTAGCAGCATGGACATCTGTCCAATTGTTTCTGTTATCGAGACTCGATGGATAGGGCTTGCTCTGGGGCATCCTGTGGATAAATGGTAAATGGCCTGCGCTTTACTTAGTCCCTAAGGACCCCAAAGCGCTTTACACTTAGTCATTCACACACACATTCACACACTGGTGATGGCAAGCTACATTGTAGCCGCAGCTGCCCTGGGGCGTGCTGACAGAGGCGAGGCTGCCGGACACTGGCACCACCGGGCCCTCTGACCACCACCAGTAGGCAAACATGGGGTTAGTATCTTGCCCAGGGATATTTGGCATGCAGCCAGGAGGCAGCCTGGGATCGGACTGCTCTGCCACTTGAGCTACAGCCCCCCCAATGGAGCAGATTTGGATTTGGGAAGCTTAGATGACTTTGTGCCTTATTTATTATGTTTACTGAGTCATTTCTGAGCATGAGCTGTAGTGTGCCAATGTGCATTGCTTGTTCGAGGCCATAGGCAAGTACTTGGTCTACAGCATTGTTTAGGCAGGTGGTAAATGTTAAAGTAACAGCCTCACATCAGTAAGGTTTCTCTACAGAACAGTGCACTCCAGTAAAATGGTCAGTGTTATTTACTCTTAATGATTTTAATGTTGTGACCAAATTACGTAAGCCAAATATTGTTTCTTTTGATTTTAGTAATAGCATCTGTATCGAGCACTGATATTTTTAACTTAGTTTGAAAACCCTGCAAAGCTATAACAGAGACATGTGTTTCTCAGTGTTTCTTGGAGAGAAACACAAGGGCACACTGCTGTGTTGTTATTCTATCAGCTTGTTGGTTCTAGTCATTGTCAGTACTGCCACGTGTAAATTAAATCCTTATTTGTTATACGTCAGGATAGGAGCTGGCATAGTATGTCCTGAGGACAACCTGGAAACCAGACCTTCACTGGTCAGTAACCTCCAGTATTTCTCTGCTCTAACTTTTTCTTGCATATAATTAATCAGCCAATCATGTGCTACCTTTTAGCTTTTTATCTAATACAATTCTTTCCAGCATTTTTTCTACCATTCACATGTATAAACTTTGTTCTCTCATGGCAACTAACACTTTCCCATCCGTTTTTTCTCATGTAAAAAAGGTTAATAATAACCTGTTTGTCTCCTTTTATCTTGTAATTTTATGTGATGGAAACAATTATTATCACACGTTAACAGAACCTTTTTAATCTTCAGATGTTGGTTACCAGCTGTTAAACACTATATTTCATAAATTGTGTTTACAGTGAGGTTTTAATTGTGTGCATTCATAAAATGTTAGCATGCTCTCTCAGGTGTCTTAATATGTGGTAATGCTTTGTTCACCTACAGTGGATTTTTTTTGATTTTTTCACTTGATTTTTTTTCACTTAATACAAGATATTTTTGCTTGAAATAAGAGGAAAAATCTTCCAATGGAACGAGTGAAATTTTTCTTGTTTCAAGATCCACGGTCTAAAAACAAGTTAATATGTTTATATGTTTCTTTAGTTCATTTTGTCTTTTTTTAAGTGTGATAAGATTATTTTGACTAGAAACAAGACAAATATACTTGCTAGGATTCTGAGTTTTTGCAGTGTATCAGGATAAGAGTAAAAAAAAGCCAGTCAGGTGTGAATAACATCACCCTCCCACCTGCTCTAAACCTGTTGGGACATGGGCTGGTGGAACGCACAGGAAGCCAGGTGAACCCCAGGGGTCTTCATTGCATATTTAGATCTTCCTGAATGCTCAGGTGAGCACAGCGCTCTGTTTGATCACTGTTGGCCTCATCTCAAATGGTTTCAGTTACTGAGCTCTTGGATTAGCACGATGTTGTATTTGCATTTTTGGGCAAGTCAGGGTACTTAATCAAATGCTAATGCTGGAAGAGTGAAGAAAAGGAAGCTTAATATTCTTAGACGGAGTCCAAGAAAAAAAGAAATTGGCAGGTAGCAGCTTCTCGCTTCACTGCTAATTGTACATAGTGGTATTGTGAAACTGTGGTTTTGAACGGTGTCTGTGTATTACACAGCATACATCTGTGTATTTGTGATACTAGAGCCTGGGCTTGACAGGGGATGTAGACGGAGGCTGGTCTGTGTTATTTCAAGAATTATCAATGGCTGCCGCTGTGCCAGCCTGTGCTATTCATCACAGCTGTGAGAAACATACAGCCTCAAAATGTTTGAGATGGATGTAGCCACCGCAGTGTCACTCATTGCTTTGTGGACTATGTGTTAAAACCTTCAGCGGTGCATTGCGGCCATTGCCAGTTTGTGTGGATTTTTTTTAAAGGTGCATGCTTGTTATTTATTGAAATGAATTGGTTTCTGGTCAGCAGTGCCCTAAAGCAGCGGTCCCCAACCCCCGGGCCTCGGACCGGTACCGGTCCGTGAGTCGTTTGGTACCGGGCCGCGAGAGTTGAGGCTCAGGTGTGAAATGTACAGTTTTCAGGGTTTTTATCGGTTTTCAGCGTTATTTTGTTTTTGTTTTTATTGTTAACTCGGTTTTCCTGGGTCTTTTCACGTGTGTTATGAATAGATCTCGGGGGTTTTTCGGTACCGGTACTAGTTTTATTTTGTTGTATTTATCCGCGACACCTTAAAGGCCGGTCCGTGAAAATATTGTCGGGCATAAACCGGTCCGTGGCGCAAAAAAGGTTGGGGACCGCTGCCCTAAAGCACCACACAGTATAGCCAAGAAGATACTGAACATATTTAGATGTGAGAGTAAAGCTTGGAAGTTATCAGCTAACACCAGAGATGGGCAGATAAGTTTGTTACCAAGGTGCACCTGCAGTTCACTGTGATATTAAGTCTGATGTTATTTTTGGCTACAACAGCTAAAACAGGCTTAGTGGACAAACATTTGACTCTTGTATGAACATTGACAAAAGAGGTGCAGTTGCTTTAAAGGGGGGAAATTAGCCGTAGAGACCAAAACAGTTTTTTGAACACATGTTTATGTCTGCTGTAAACTTGGACAGTTTAACAAGGGAGTCTGTGGAGTCACTCCATTCAGGGAACTGTAGTTTCTGGCACTTTGCTCTAAAACAGTACATCACCATATTTCATATGCTGTTTCATATGTGTTGCAGTATGTGAGTGTTTGCATTTGCCCAAAGATCTTTTAGGCTCACAAGGAGAAATAAAAAGTCAGGAATGACTCCAGTGATGGAGAAGAGGGATTACAAGCTGATCTAAAACAGAGCAAAGAAGAATTCAAGATAAGTCCCTCCAGGAGACTGAGAGAAAATCACAGCCAGGCCAGCAGGCGTATCCTCTGTCACTGTCTGCAGTGGGTGACCGTGCTTCATTTACGTTTAACTGTATGTGCGTTGGCCCCAAAATAGGTTCTCTGTTTGAGATTGACCACAATGAGGAAGACTGTATGTGTCTAAAGGGTGTGAAAACATTCCTGTTATCACTATGGAAAACTCTCCCTGCTGTCATCAGATGGGGGAAATATTATGAGTCTGTCTGCTGGCGAGCGTGTGTTACTCTGGGACAATCCTGTAATGTTTATTTTCTGAAACGGTAGACGTTTAGCTTCCACATCGCACAGCCCCAGGATCCCTTAGCCATAGCATCGGCCTCACTACTGTTTCCGCGTGTGGATTATTTTGGGGAAGGTGAAGGGCGTGTGTGTGTGTTTTTTAAGGGTGTGTATGACACGCAGGAGAAGGACTTTCAAGATCAAGTGACGATCAGAAAATTATGAATATATTTAAAATAACATGGAAGTTATTTGACAAGTTTGACGCTATTTGTTTAGTCTTAACCAAGCGACGAATCTATCACTATAAAGACTTTATACTCTTTTCTTTGCAGGAGCCACATTCATTTTATAAAGAAGTCATTAGTAAGTCAGCTGTGTTTATCTTTTACGGCTTATAATAGACAGACAACTTTTTATTTTCCATTATGTACCTCTAGACTTTTAGCCAAAATTTCCTTTTCAGAAAGCTAGGTTTTAAACTAAGCAATCAACAAGCAATTCCATAGCATACATATGGGGGATCTTTACATATGATGTTGTAATACTGATCTGGAAACATAGTGTACTGATTTTAAAGATTAGGTCTTTGATTTTAAGTAATTTATTTGCTTATCTACTGCCTCAAAATTTTCCTTCCTTTAGGTTAGGCTCAATTTGCAAGATCAAAGCGACAGTTTTTGGAGTTTGTCCAGCCTCCAGTATTTAGAAGATTAATCGTAGACAGAAGGGGAATATACTATGCAAGCATTTTCCTGAAAAAAAGGAAAGATAGTGGAAAATCAAATGTCAAAAACACAACTTCTTTTGGTTACCGTCCCTGCTTTGTTGATGTTGGGCTTTGTGGGAAGGGATGGCGTCATCACCAGGCAGTGGTGCTGCTCTCTGGTCCTAACATATGGGTGATCTATCTGGTCCCATCAAAACAAAATGACAGTTGCCTTTCCTGTGCACACATGGAAAGCATTGGGTCACACTCAAAGGCAACATGCACACACTTGCAGGAACGTGCACGTAAAACAGAGAGAAAAAGGTAAACGGAGCTTCCAGATGACTATCCACCTCGGCCTCTCGGGTTACAGCACAGGAACAAATTTTCCAAAGCAGTATTTTCATCTTAGTTTTTCCTCTTTATGACTTCTTTGCTATTTGGCGAAATATCACGTGTTTCCATTAGGCTACAGAGTTACTATAGGTCAGTTTTCTTTTCTAAGAAGAGAGGCTTTCAAACTTTGAGTGGAGCTTTTGCGCCTCGGATATTACTGAGACCTTTAAAAGGCCCTAAGCACATATATGTGCTTAAGGCCTTTTGTACCAAACCCCTTTAGACTCTAGGTTCACCATAGTGTACAACACACATTTTATAAGCATGCATCACAGTTCATATATGGAAATTAAAATAGTTTCACACTTGATACTTTTCTGTACTTTGAGAAAAATGCAGATGGATATGAAAGTCCAATGTCGTACCTCACAAGATTCTTAGGAGACATGAGCTTTATTAAACAGTCACATTTACCCTAAAAGTACTTTCTATTTCTCTCTCTGTCACGTGGGCTCTGATGCAGACTTTGCAGTGTGCACAGCTATTGTAAGCAAAGTCAATTTATCAACATGTTTCTGAATATTTAGTTAAATTTAAGAAAAAAAAACAGGTCAGAGAGGGTTACGTTTGATTGGATGTGGAGACCTTTGTCTTTCGTGGTGTTGGTGCTGTAGATCCTGAACCTTTATGACTGTGCTGAAAGGTCTGCTGGTGAGAGGGTGTGCAGATGGATGGTGGTCAACAGAGGCTACTGGGCAGATGACAGCAGGCCCTCCTGTGGGAAGCAAAGACTAATAATAAGCGCTACAGATCAGAAGGCCTTTGAAGAGATGGGGCATGACCCAGCTATGTAAGCTGTTGGCAGTGGGTGACAAATCCCACGAGAAGCACTATATGCAGTGGTGGTAATGGAGAACAGTATATATGCTCATATTTAATTTAAATTCCATTTTCCTTCTATTATACAGCATATTTAAGGGATTGTTTTTTTGTCTTGGTATGTTCGAACTTTGCTTCCACTTGCAGACATTCTGTTCATCTGAGCTTTTCTTTCCTGCTATGACTTGCTGTATGAAGCTATGTGTGTAGCACTCATAATTTCTCAAGCATGCACTCACCATAACCCCGACAAATAAACACACATATCATCCCTGTTACCTCAAGCCTCAAGCTATGGTTTCATCACACTCAAATTCACCGGGACTGTCCTTTGAAGCAGAAGAAAAACGTTTGCTTTTTCTGCTCTTAATGTGACACCCCGGGGACAAAGAATTGAATCACTGTCTTGATAAATTTCTTGAAGGTGCAGGTAGCGAAAGAGTGGGTGTGGTATGTTATTATTTCAGTCCAAACTCCAGTTGTCATTTCTCTTCACCCTTTGTTAAGCTTCTTGTTCTTTATTTTCTTTGAATACAAGTCCTGCTAAACACCTGATTGCAAAGAAATTCAGAATTTTAGTAGCCAGGAGTCTGGCAATGCATCCAACCCCATCTGCATGTAATTGTTCCACTATCCAGAGTTGGTTCAGTTGCCTGTCTCCAAACCTCCAAGCACCCATCCATGCGATCACAGCCAGCGTCTTAACAGTAGCCATGTGTCCTTAAGTGCACTCTGTGGTTGTCCAATTGCACTCAAACTGTATATGCACACTCTGTGAAAGCCTTGAGTCATTCTAGATTCATCAGAAGTCGTTAACAAGCTGGCTATTGGCCATTGGCCATAAAAATGTTAAGGGTGCTCAAGAGGACCACTTGTATTAAAATACATTTGCAGTGCAATCATTTTGCCTTGTTTACACTGGTGCAACAAATCCATAATGGATTTATATCAACGTTTAATATTTCTCTTTTATTATCAGGGAGGTTTTACTCCTAAGATGATCTTTTTGTTATTTTGCTTATTATTGTGTAGTTGCCTTACAGCAGTAGTAGGACATAAAGAATGTTATCTTTGTGAAAATGTTTCAGTCTTACAATCTAGTTGATGCACGGATCTCTCAATTCAAGGTTTTTTTGATACTGGGGTCCACAAAAAAGGAAGACTTTAGTTCTAATTGTCTCTGGCAGTCGTTATGTACAGATGTAACAGATTAGAAGGTTGACACCAGATGATCATTTCCCTGACTCTTAACAGCCTCCTTTACATGCCTGCCTTAAGAAATTGTTTGTTTATCTATTGTAATTGGCTTTAACTTTTGCTGCCAAGCGTGAGAAAAGACTCTGTAAGTTGGAAACTTATAGCTTCGTCTGTCAAACTGCGACTCGGTTGTTTTGCCTGTGGCTGAACTATTTAAAAGGTCCAGTTCCTTTTAGAGGGGAAACAATGAAGCTATTAAATTCTGCAAATGCAAAGTACTGAAAAAAAAACAAAACCTTGAGGTGGAATGAATATTAAAACAAATATGCTTTTCACCAAATGCTTTTGCTTTACTTTTTTCAGAATCATTGTAATCATTTGAAGCGATTTCCATATCTAATTTGTGTTTGAAAACAAAATTCCAAGTGTTCCTGAAACGAGAGGTAAGAAATTTTAAATAAAAGTGTAAATAGGCTGGAAAAATGATAATAATAAGAAGAAGATTAAAGGTACCAGAATCTGAAAGCCATCTTTCTCTAAGATGGGAAAACTGCCCATGCCACCAGCTCACAAAGCGTGCTTCATTTCTGCTAAATGGTTCCTGACTTTTTGCCTTGCACTCCGAGGTAAACGTCCTCTCTTTAACACCAAACAACCTACTGAGTTCCCAAGCCTTTTCTCTGTTTAAAAATGCTCTATGAATCTGACCTGTGATTGGCCAAAGCCTCTCGTCACAGGGCCCAGATAAGGTGTAGGAGCCTCGTTTCTTCCCACACAAAAAAGCAGATTTGCACAAAGCAACCTTTAGATATGTAAGATATATTTATTTTTCCAACTGATCCCTGTTCAAGAACCTTCACATTCTTCTTTTTGATACTGTGCGTGTACTATGTAGTGTGCTATACTCTCTCTGTACATGCACGCACGCACACACACTTTCTGCTGTGTAAATATTCATGTTCATTCCCGTAAATTCACATGTTATTTATGCTTTCTCTTCCCATTAATTTCACTTCAACTTCTGGCAATTAGCACCTTATAATGTCAATGTGATTTTATCACCTAGTAGAAAATATCCAGGGCTCAGAATTCAGAACCATATAGGAGCCTAACCAATTGGAAAATAACTGTGCCAAAAAAGAAAAGAAAAGAAAGAAAGCACTGGATATCAAATGGAAATACAGACCGTCTTGTTTTCCCTTTTCGTGGCTCTCTTTTCTTGTATTTCTCTTTTACTCCATTGGTTTTAAGCTATTTCATTTTTGAACATGCTTCTGGCAGTGGCTTGCTTTCTGTCGGGAACAGATGTTGGGCTTGGATTGAAGAGACATTGCGGCAGTATGAATATTTTCACTGGTCGTACCTCAGCTGACTCTTCATCCAGTGGTTTCCCATTATGAGATATGGGCTAAAAGGACAAAGGTGTTTTTAAGCCCATCTTGTGCGGAATTGCAGATAAGGCAATGTCTGGATAGAACTGTGTGTAAATCCGGTCTAAATCACAGTGCATAGTATGGTCAGAAGGCAATGGTCAGTTGATTCCAGATAATCATTGCATTATTTGGAGAGCAGATGTTCCTCATCTGTTCCCTTAAAACAACACATGTGCAAAATATAAAAAACTCTTAAACTAGCAATTACATGAATTTGTTCAAAATCACTGCGCAATTAAGAAATGACTATTTGAACTCTTCCTTAACTGGTAAGAGTTTGAGTTTTTGCACACAGCCAAAAATTAGTCTAGGGAGGTTTCGTACATGTTATAACTTAACAAGTCCTTTAAATATGTTTGTTTATGTGTGGATTGTGGAATGAACACATCTATAAGCTGCACATGGGCACAGTTTTATGCCAGTTTATCTCTGCAGCACTAATTTTTGAAAATCCATTTAACTCTACACTGGCAACAGTTAAATCAGTCAGACAACTTGCATGAAACACACGACATGGAAGCTCCTTCGCATTATGCCCTAATGAGACTGTTACCAATAACGCCCATCTCTGAAAATGTCTGTGAAGGCATCTCCACGTTTTCAGACAATAAACATGTGAATTTACTTGAAGAGCAACATTGTTTCCTTATAATAAAACAGGCTAATGAATATACATAACATATATCATATAGTTAAAACTTGTGGATGCTGACATGTGATTTCTGAGCTCCATCAATCTTCTGAACTGATGCCAAGCGTATTAAACGCTCTCTGAAACTATAACAGTAAAATGACTGTAGACTATATGATCGACCGTTCTCTATTTTTGTCTTTGTAATTTTTCTATACACACTATACCGTTTTGTATAAGTTATCAAGCCGCATCCACCACATTTTGACTGCACTCAGAAAGACCACAGACTATACAGTGTACTATATGTGGTTTACAGAGTTTTGATTGTTGCCTTTTTACTGTAAACTGCAGACTGAAAATCAAAACTTCTGAGGCCCCTCTTGACAAGATGAGCATTAGAGAGCGCGCTAATCAGCTTTGATCTTAATGAGAAATACCAGTCTTCGTAAGAGAAAACTGAGTAGTCTGGGTTGCTGGGGGAGTGGTTAATGTGCTGAGTGATGGATAGATGGTTAGGCACTGAGTTTAGTCTAGCTATACGAACCTTGAACTTCCTTTTGGAGATTAATAAGCACCAGATAAGGCTGATAGTCATCTGCAGCCACGCTCACGTCACTTAGCCAGGCAGGCCTGATCAGCTGCCAAAGCATACAGAGTGATACATTTCTTAATCTGAATGCAGATTAAGGAAAGAATGAGAGCAAGAGAGAGAAAGAGACACATTTGCAGGGGACATATTATTGATTTTTTTCGTTTTTTTTGAACAACAACTCTTTTCTTCCTCCTCCACATCCCTTTTTTTACACTAAAAGGTTTAAAAGTAGAGACATATACTGTTAAATATCGACTGTGTGTTTGTTTTTTTTCCACATACAGATAAATAAACCAAATAATTATCCCAGAAACCTGAAATGTGTGTGGGAGGAAAGATTGGATTTTAATCACAGGTATTAGTGAGCTATTAATGAAACTGAGTCGATCAAAGTTACAAGCATGCCGTACATTCTGCACTAATCAATAATCCAATTATGTGACAAGTAAACACCTGTCAGTATGTGTACACACTCTGAACAACTTACATTCATTTTATTGCTCCAAGCCTCCACAGCCTTGACCTGTACTATTTAAACTAAACCAGACCTTACCTCACCCTCATCAAACAAAAATTCGTCACCGCATCACCGTGAAGAGATTTAGGTCCCCACAACATGAGAAATGCTTGTACCTCACACACAGACACACAATGCTGAAATAGTTAGGGATGGTCTGTGGTGCTGCCCGTGATGTGGCTCGCAGTGAGTCTGCTCTCTGCTGGACAGATCTGCTATGAAGTGTAGTGCATGGAGCAGGTAGTGGCTCTCTCTGCTGTCTCCCTCTTTTTTTTTCCCTCTCTAAGAGACTGGAAAAAGTCAAATAAAGAAACAGTCGAGGCTTTTCCTTCCAAGTTTCACTGGGGATCTCTGAGTCCAAAGCACTTTTTGTTCATGGAGAACATGTGATGTGGGGTCCTGTTGATATCAAAGAGCAGAATGAACTTTTTGCCTCATTTTATTCTGAACACAGAGTATATTTACATTTTTTCCAACATCTGTGTTGCATGTTGTCTTTTCAGTTCTAAAAATTACATTTCAGTTAATTTCATGTGATATTAAGTCGTACAGCAGCTACAAGAACTCATTGTTTACTTAATCCCCTCTATCTTGGATGTCTTTTTTTGCAGACAGTTGAAGCAGTATATGTAACTTAATACTGGAATAGGTCACTATAGATGCCTTGGACTATTTTTTATGCCGAACTGATCTTCCTTGTTTTGATGCATGCTCAATCATCCAGGTAAATAAATCCGAAAAGGTTGATCCTGTTCATCTGAACGTAGCGTTTTCAGCGGGAAAATGTTTCGTCACTCATCCAAGTGACTTCTTCAGTCTCCAATCTAAATGATCTTCCTTGTTCCAGCTTTGGATTAAGTACTTTAAAAGTGCTCACCTAAGCAGTATTTTTAGGGCAGCCAAGCACACATGGTAATGAGAATATTGCACTTTACGTAGCTTGCTTTTGCAAACCTACAAATAAAGTATAAATAAGAAGTTGGTTTATAAACTGTGTTTCAATTTTATTGCTTTTGAACTACATCTGCTAACTCTGTCTTCAACTTTACCTCCTCACAGGGCCATGACCACACAAAGTGTCTGTCTGTCTAAAGTGTGTCTCAAAGACTTAAACAACAAGGAGAATGGTGGGAAAGTGGATTATCACTGATTGGAATAAACCGCCACTTTCATCTGTCGTTCTTTTAGTCTGGGCCATAATAAAGTTTCCAACCACACAAGGTTTTGATGCTTTGTTCACGGTGAACTTGGAAGCTGGGGACCATATAAGCTTAACATTGGGTATTAGATTCACATAAAACAATACAAGTTGGAACCCTAGAAGCTTTTTTTTTTCTCTAGTGGATACGGTTGGCAGGGGGACAGTACACAGCCAGGAGGGCTTTAAAAGCGTGCGTTTAACAATACAGCCTTAGACACTCTCCAGAAAGGTTTTCATTAGTCTGCTTTGGAAAAATGTGGCAAATTGTTTTCAGCAAATTTGCTGGGGAAGAATGTCAGCGATTATGTTAAGTGCATTGGAAACTATCACATTATTACAGTCATAGATGGGCTACTATCTGTTTTTCTTTAAAATATATTTCATGGTTTTGGAAACTGGAAAGGGAAAATCGAGGAACATTGCAGGTCTTTGTTACTATACCACTGTTGCTTTTCTTTGTGTTGCTAAATTTAGCAAAAATTACCAGTGTCATCTTAGAGATTTAAATCCTGCATCTGCAAGTAGTTTAAGTAAAATAAACACAATGGTTCCTGCTTGATGAGCAACCAATAAACATACAGCACATTTACATTAGAGTACTTTTCTCCTGGAGTGTAAAAATAATGGCAAAGTGTCTCAATCTCACACAGCTGGGGACTGAGTTTACAAGGGTAAATTGGCCTTGCTAATGGCCACATTGTATATTTTACTATTAATGTTGAGGATGTGGGCTTCACAGGCAGAGATAAGACCACCTCAGAGGATGACACTGCTCTGAATTTCTGTGAGAGAAATTTCATCCTAAGCATGCTGAATGAATGAACTTATTGCTGTAGATTACAAGCTCCAGTTTGGGTATCTTTATGCACTAAAGAGTTTTGAGACATTCAGAACAGAAAAGACTGCAATGAAGTTCTTATATGTGACCAAATCTGACCAAAAGAATGAGGAAATTGATTAAAACTTAATCTTTTTTTGTCTGACTTCCAAAGTCATTTCAAGACACTATTGCAAAACTCAGGTTTATGATGCAAGTTAACGAGCAACAACAACGAGCGTTGTTGCTGCTCGTTAACTCAAATAATGGTGTGGAGAAGCCATGCTTGGGTGTAGGCGCAAAAACGGTGAAAGTGAAGGGGTTGTGTCTGGAACCATGGATTTCAAAAACCATAACACGTTCTACTTCGTTACCTATACGCTGTTAAAACTGCAGTAACATGGGCAGCTGTAAAAACAAAGAAGAATTTAAGTAGAAATAGCAGGGAGGGTAGATTTTTCCCAGTTTACCTTCTGATGATTCATTTAAATGTTTTCCTCTTCTGGCATGGCTGCTTCCTTGGTACTAACATGGAGGAAAAGCCTGTGTGGCTACAGATTAAGCACACATCTTTCCATGCAATAAGGAATATCCCAGTGAGGAGTAAAAAAGACTTACACAGGAATAATCATATACTTCAAGACTCCTTAAAGTCTGAAAAGTCTGATCTAGTGTGTTCTCTACACTCACCATCCACTTCATTAGGTGCACCCGTTCAACTGCCTGTTAACTCTGCACTCACGTGACAGCAACCCAGTGCATTTAGACATAGTTAAGATGATCTGCAGAAGTTCAAATTGAGAATCAGAACGGGGAAGAAAGGTGATTCAAGTTACTTTGAACATGGCTGGTCTGGGTATTTCAGAAATTGTGGCTTTATCTCTCTGATGCATTCATCAGAGTGTGGATATGTGAAGCAATCAAGCATTGAAAAGCTAATGGGTGAATGACCCATGTTGTATGTAGTGTGCTATATAAGGATCAGGCCATTTACCATCTACTTCCAGTCCAGACTGCTTCAAGCTGACAGGAAGGTATCAGTAACTCAAATAACCACTTATTGCAACCAAGGTATGCATCTCTGAATGCACATGTCAACAGATGGGCTACAGCAGCAGCAGAAGACCACACCAAGTGTTTACTACGGGCAGTTAAGCTTTGGCTTAAGAAGGCTGAGGCTGAAGAAAAAACTAGGTTCAATCCAGTATTTGCAAGGTGTAGCTAATAAACTGTCTAATAATAATGGATTGCATTTATATAGTGCTTTTCGGGACCCCTCAAAGCGCTTTACAATTCCACTATTCATTCACTCTCACATTCATACACTGGTGAAGGCAGCTACAGTTGTAGCCACAGCTGCCCTGGGGCAGGCTGACAGAAGCGAGGCTGCCATATTGCGCCATCGGCCCCTCTGGCCAATACCAGTAGGCGGTAGGTGAAGTGTCTTGCCCAAGGACACAACGACCGAGACTGTCCGAGCCGGGGCTCGAACCGGCAACCTTCCGATTACAAGACGAACACCCAGCTCTTGAGCCACGATCGTCTCGTCTACTGAGTGTATGCGAAAAGAAATTTGAAATTTGTTATCCTTGCAGGATATTTGATTAACAATCCCAGTCTGATTGACACATTGACGAGAACCTCTAACTGTCTAACAAATCAACAACATAATCTATTCTGAGCATGTAATGTATTTAATAATGTCATTTCTTCAGTTTGTGAACTTCTGCCAATGTTCTTTTTTTCTTAATAATAAACAGATGTTTAACAAACAAAAACTGAGAAGGAAAACTACAAAGGAGATAGCTGCTGTTTAATCTTTGATGAGAAAAACATTAAATATAAAACTGCATAGGACAGAAATGCGTACAAGCTGCACTTTTATGGGGAAGCTCCTTTGTATCATACTCAGGAACACAGGACTTTGAACCATTAATGTCACATTCACATCATTCATCATTTATGTCTGTGGTGCTGTGTACATTCTTCATATAACACAGGCTGGGATCCAGACATGTGGGGGGCTCAGTGGGTTCAGTGATGGGTTAGGAACAGACAAAAGATAATGAGTTTGCATCACAGTAGCAAACTATAACTTTGTTTTGGCTTGTAGATACCTCAGAAGGAATCCCCCACATTTTATTTATTATTATTATGATATCTTAAATAAAGGAATTTTGTGTACTGGGACTGGGATAACTGGGAAAGGAGTGTTTGGAGAAAAAAGGAACAAGACTTAATAAGATAAGGCAGGAAAAACAGGGCCTAAAACTTCATGGAAAAAAGAGAGAGTGAAAGAGAGAAAACAAAGAAGAAAATGTTAATTAAAGTCAATATCCACATAATGAGACACTTAATGTAGACATTCAGCAGGAGTTGTAGAAAAAAAATGGCTAAAACCTCAATTATGATGACGCACGCACGGACAGCTGCAGCACCACAAACACACAGTTGTGCTTATTATCCGTTTGGAGTCTGCTTGGAGAACACGTTCCATACATGCGCAGTGTCTCAGACAGAGCAGAGTGCAAGTAACAAAAGTCCTCTTCAGATTCATTTACAGATTAACCTTTCTTTGGATGGGTGAGAATCCTTTACATTACCAATGCAGACTAGTTGATTTGCACATTTATGTGACGTGAAAGCTGCTTCCCTTGTTGTGTATGGCCAACGAGAGCCTGTGATTCATGTGAGGGTGGGCTGGAAGCGATTTAGCTAGAAAATAAATGAGTGTATATGCCTAAAACAAACAAACAAGGGATTGATGAAGCACACCAGAGCTCAGTGACCCTCGGTGATTAGTGAGTGAATGACTTGGTGAATAAGGAATTCAGATAGGCTAGTTTGGCTTAGAGAAAAGGATTGTGTGATCCACTGGCCATGACATGACTGAACCCGCCATGTCTGAAGGACATCATTGGCTGTCCTGGGGGGTTTCATGAAAGATCATTTCAGTCTTGCAAACATATTTTCTCCGCTAAGGTTTGTGCATGTGTAAGAATGTGGAGGCATTAGTATCGAGTGGAACGGAGTGGACAGAAGCTTGGGAGGGGCAGAGAGGAATTCAGGACTGCAGGACAGAGCTGAGGTGCTCCACTTTGTAGACAGGTGGACAGGTGGAAACAGAGCCCTTATTGTTTATGGCTTAATCAGGCATGCAGGTGTACCGCCCAGCGTTCGCCTCACCACAGCAGCACAGCTGCTTCTTGACTTCTTGCCTTCTTTCCCAGCCATCATTCCCCTCATGCAGCCTTATTTCTGCAGTTTAGAGTGCCTGCAGTCATGGCTAGCAATATTAAGTGTACTTTAATATTGGTGGATTACAAAATAAGAGTCAGTGTTATTGGAAAATATGCTCCAGCATGAGGTATCAATTGAGTATGAGGTGTAGCATTGACTCATACGGTCATGGAAATTAATGGACTGGTGCTGAGTGCATAACCGTTCTCAATTTTGCACATGTTAATATGTAGTGAACTTTTTTGCACTGAAATAGAACAGTCACAAAGGGAAGGAAATGAGCACAGTCTACTTTGCTTCAAAAAGGTAAAACGTCTGGGAGAAATACGTTTAAAAAACACTAAACCAAAGCAGTTAATGCAGAGAGAAGGCCAAGATGAGGGTGTCGTGTGCGAGTTAGATGTAGTTGTAGATATGTTTCAGTTTATGCAGCCTGGCAAGTCAGGTCCAGGTTGATAAATCTGTCAGCAGTGCGGTCTGGTTGCACAGATCCAGGTTACTGTAGGACTTGACTCTGCTGCTCTACAGCTGTCTTGGATTTAATCCAGAACCTCATACTATATCCTGGATAAGCTCCAAGCCTCTGGTCCGCCATTATCCAGCCACAGCGCACACCCCTGCCATCAGCCGGACATCCTTTTGGCACTGAGCCTCCCAGCTATAGTCTCACTCCGTGGATGTTTTGGCTTCAACGCAGTCCAGTAATCATCCTGTCTTTGCCATTTGATGATGTTAAAGTAACATTTCCATAGAATTCAAAGTAATAATAATAATTCACTGAGCTTCAGGAGCTATATCCCCCCTATTGGAAATTTTTACTAAACCTAAACCTGCTTCTGCACAATAGAGATTTTATAAGCATGACCAAAGGAAGCCCCGTGAGTGTGAGTAGAAAAGACAATGTCATTGTAATATAATTCATCGCCCCTTCTTTTGTGGTTTTCTCAAAAACATTTTGCTGTAGTCTTTTCCATGGCCTTGACACCATCTTTAGAGCCAAGGCAAGATCGTGTCTTGGGGACTTTGGCTCTGAGTTTTGGGATCTGTCTGTTGGAGTCTGGTCACATTCTTATTTAACCTGCGGTGAGATTCTGGACCTATTACTATCCAAGTGGCCACGAGGTCACTCTGTGGTCCAATTCATTGTGTTTTGGTGGTTTGCCGACCTTGGTCCTCGCGTGGAGATTTGAAGGCAGCACTGTTGTTTGTCTGGCTTTTGCTCCGTGCTTGCTTTCAATCTGTAGACTCTGTTTTGGAACAGTTAATGCTTTGTGGAAATTTGCATTTTATTTTGTTCCTGAGCCCAAACAACTGTGATGCAATGGAGGTTTAATGCTCACAGCCCATCAGTTTTGAGCTGTGTCTAAGTAGATGTTAGAGAGACAGGCCATGGCTCATTAACAGTGTAAAAAAGACCTCGTGTTTAGAGTATTATCTCAGTGTAGAGACAGCTCTGTAAGAGGGTGTGAAACGTAGGGCGACAAGGAATGCTTAACATGTTCAACTCAATTTAACACCAACCATTCCAACTCTCTCAACCCTGCTACACCTCACTTATTAAAGCTTTCACTGAACGTCAAACAGTATTCTCAGAATTGTTTATAATAATTCATTGTCCTCTGTTGTTGATGGTATTTGTCCTTACCAGCCGTTTTGTTTTTAAATGTGATGTAAAATATTACATAAATAAAATCTGTTACCTGACTAGCAAGCAAACCTACTTCGTCTACCTCAAATGCTGAAAGGAGGATATCCAGATTTAATTAACTGTATGAATTATGTTGCCATATTTCATATTTGTTTAGCATTATATGTTGTGCATTTGTAATGAGATGACATGTTTTTATATGTAGTCCAGTTGCTTTCTTGTAATCTGCGACCAAAGGTTTATTTGTTTATTTGTATGACTGATATTGTGGTTAAAAAGTATCCAGTGACACAACTTACAATAACGGTGTTTTCCTTTTTATTTTTTCTCTTCAATCACTACCTGATCATGTGTTTTCTCTCAGCCTTTGTATTTAGTTTCACAAAAATCTTCGTTAAGTGATTAAGAGATGCAGAATTCTTAGTAGTTAGTGTAGTGTTGTCAGCTTCTCTGTATATATATATGTGTGTGTGTGTGTGTCTGTGTATGAGTGACAGGCCAGACAGAATTATAGTGTTGTAAAATCGGTGGATTGCTTAGTCAGAACAAATCTTGTCAGAAACATCTAATCCTCTCGGTAACACCAGTTCTGTCATATGAAAGAAACAACTGTAATAAATCTTTGAAAATCAAACACACTGTTGACGTATGCATAAGACATATGCAGCCACACAGGGAATATTATCTGAGCACGCTTTTCTTGGAATATCGTTTGCTGTGGACAAATTGTTTGTTATTTTAAGGATTAGCCTGCCTCAAATACAAAAACGCCATCGCCAGTAGAATAACACATAAACATCCCACCTCCCTAATTAGTAAATATAAACTAATACTCTGGGATTATCTCTGAACTCTTTCACAAACCAATACCTACGGGGCTTTTCAGAGAGACTTGTTGGGTCACACTGGAATTGAATGAAATCAGTAAATAAACCTTTCTAAGGCACATTGCTTGTTTATTTATTTCTGTAAAGTATGAAGATGTCAGCATGAGATGCAGGGCAGCGGTGTAGTATTGTAGAATGTGCCTAATCATTTGCGAACGGCTGTTTGTATTAATTCACTAATTGTGAACAATATTTAAATAACGCCGCTATGCTGCCTTTAACTTGTTTTGTACATTAACTACTCTTCCAATGCCATTAACTTCAAAACAGCGGTGGCTAAGGCGAAGAGTGATGAGAGGCAGTAATTCAACGGGCGACTGAAAATGGGTTAGGAAAAGACAGAGCTGGTGAGCAAGAGAAACAAAGGCACTGGTGAGGGAAAGTAAGTGAATGTCAGCACAACCAAATCAGATGCTGGGCCCTCACCCGTGACCTTGGCACAGTTAGACTCACAGTTCTGAAAACAGTAGTGGAGAAATGAGAGATGGTCTCTCCTAAAACCACCACAATGATATGAGTGTGATTTACCTTGTTTCTCTTTCTGTTCTGCGTAAATATTCCAGAAACTGTTTAACACCCTGTTAACTGTCCTCCAGATTAATCGGGACATAACACAAATGCACACTTTACACTTTTGTTTATCTTGCAGAAAATCAGTTTTATGTATATTTAAATGGGTAAAGCTACATGTAGCATATTTTAACACTTCTGTTAAGTAACAGTACTTATTTTGGCTCTGTACTCACCCTGAGTTGGGTTATTTATATGTGTGAGCTTTGTTGTTGCTCACTATTTATCTCCCCTGTGGTTTGGGTTGAAGTATTTATTGATGTGGTGTGTTTCTCATAGAGTGTTTTCAGATTTAAACCTGTCAGACAGTAATATGTTTCTGTTGATATTTCTAGAAAGCCCTTGTTGTTCTTTATGCGTAGCTATCCAACTTGGTAAGCCTTTGTGACCATTTTAAATGTCCACCTTGTGGCTGACAACTTGTCAACAGTGAAATATACATGTCTCCTAATTTTATATTCTAATGTCATTATCAATCAATCAATCAATCAATCTTTATTTATAAAGCACTTTTCATACAAAAAGAAAATGTAGCACAAAGTGCTTTACATGGTTAAAAGCAGCCCCCCCCCCCCCACACACACACACACACACACACGCACACACTTAAAAAGTAAAATTGGACTGGGTACGCATGAGCCATTATGTTCTCAAATTTTGTAGGTGAGTCACTACAGTAGCAGATTTTGCTGACAAGCATTGTTCAAAGCAGCAGAACTTTTTCCTCACTTGTGTACATAAGGAACAAGTTACACTCAGGCCAATTACATGACAAGTCAAAGAATTTAGGCATGTAGGCATGGTCAAGATGACCTGCAGAAGATCAAGTAGCAGAATAGGGAAGAAAGGGGATTTGAGTGACTTTAAACATGGTATAGTTGTGGGTGCCAGCACAATCTTCCAAGAGACAAACATCTCTTGGGTTTATAGAGAATGGCTTGAAGCAAATAAAATATCCTCGGAGGAGCAGTAGTTCAGTTGTTCTCTCAGTGAAGATGCCTCGTTGTCGTGAGCAGTCATAGAAGAATGATCAGACTGTTGAGATGATAGGAAGGTATCGATAACTCAAATAACTGTTGTTGCAACCAAGATATGCAGAAGAGCATCTCTAAGCATGCTCAACACATTGATCCTTGAAGCTGGTGAGCTAGACCAGGAGAAGCGAGAAGCCCTCACCAGCTGCCACTCCTGTCAGTTAAGAACAGGAAACCAAGGCTGCAATTTTCACAGGTCACCAACATTATACTATAGAACACTGGAAAAATGTTGTCTGGTCTGGTGAGTCTTGATTTTTGCCGAAACAGCCAGATAGTAGGGTCAGAATTGGTTGTCAACGACATGAAAGTTTGGACACATCCTGCCTTGTATCAACAGTGCAGGCTGCTGCTGCTGCTGCTGCTGCTGCTGCTGGTGTAATGGTGTTGGGGGATATTTTCTTGCCATATTTAAGCATCATTTAAACACCAAAGTCTGCCTGACTATGTCCATCTCTTTATATCCACCGTCTACCCATCTTTTGATGGCTGCTTCAAGTATGATAATTTGTCACTTTGCAAGGCTCATTTTTTCTTTGAATATGCCGATGAATTCACTGTGTACTCGGATGTCATCCAAATCAAGCTCCCGTCTTAATGCTCTTTAAAACTTGACCGTTTATTCTTACAATCCACTACAAGAGCAGCTATAGTTTAAAAATACTAACAGTAAAATGTCTTGTGTAAATCTCTTGGATGCCAGTTAAAAACTGTATCATAAGATTTCACGATATTTCTTGCAACAGCCAACAGACAGTGTTGCCAGTGGTGGCGATGTTGGGCATTAAAAATCTAGACAGTGTCTAAAATCTAGTCCATGTTGAGTTCTGACTGCTGCATTGATGCTGCTTACAGCTGAAAAAGATCCACATGCCGTCTGTTATACGTTTGTCTCCTCAGTTACTTTAAATTATAAATGGAAATAGCTTAATTTCAGCCTCTGGGACTTTGTGGCAATTCTTTAAATTGTTCAAGCAATAACCATCTGTGCATCAATGCTTGAATGCATTTCCACCTGGATTTTAATGCTGTTACATGCTGTCTGATTCTATTCCGTCAAACAATGTGACAGCACCAATTGCAAATTGTGTAAACATCTATTTTATGCATACAGTAAATATTGTAAATAACAGTAAATTGTTCAGATAAACATTTTTTTCTCCAGATTTTAATCCTAAAGGTCATTTTGCATCTTTCTAAATGTTTTGATGCTCTCCCCCGTAATGTTTAAGTAAATAAAGGAATTGTTTTCACAGTGATCATTGTGATGGTATCAATCACACTAATGCAAGGAATTCATTAACAGACAAGGAGTCCTTTGAGAAACTTTAATTTGGCTTTTTTTGGTACTGCAAAGCTGAAATAAACAGTTAAACTAAAGCACCCATACTTATTTGTTGCTTTGTCTACTTCCAAGTGCATCTCTAAAACAGAACTTTCAAAAGTCTGTTTTTAATTGAAACTTATCACTTGTTTTCAATATTACGTACTTGAAGAAGGGTCTAGTGTTTCTAAAAATTGCTTTTTTCCTTTATGCACCACACAGAGTTCTTGATTGGAACCGTGGGGTCCAGAAACTCTTTTGAGGCTCGGGGGCAATTTTACTTGTAAATGTGGTGTTTTGGCATATTGAATGGAAAGAAAAACATATTTTCCCAAAAAAGACGCTAAAACGTTTACAGGCGACAGCATAACCCTGTAGCGCTGTGCAATTTTTCAGGAGATTTAGGGCTCAATAGTATTGTGGCTGTAATAAAAAGTACAATTCCATGCGGGGAAAAACAATGGGGGAACATATTTTTGGTATCCATGACACTTCCCACTTACAATTATTTCAAAGCAAGGTTAATAAAATAAGATTGTCGCTGCAAAATTAGTTGAGATTGCTTAATTACGGATTCTTTCAGCCATGATGTTATATTTCTTTTTTCTTTTGTTGTTGTTGTTGTTGTTGTTAATATAACAGATAAGTTATGCTGCCGTTATAGATTTATTTTTCGCTTGAAAATATAGTACTATTAAATTTTAGATGGTTCGTTTTGGCTTTCCTGCAAGGTGTCGAGCTTTAAAGGTTCTTAAAATTGCTTTCAGATGTTTTACATCTGCATATCATCTCCAGCCTTCATAAAGCTTTTACTTGCATGCTTGCTATAATCTATTTCTCAGCTCTTTGGACGCTAAAGGTCATCTGTCACTCCTGGTCTTCCACACTCACTGAGCAAAAACTTCCAATTTATGGCTTGAATTTTAACACCTTATTGGAGCCCTTGGAGAGGTATATTCTAAGTTGTGTGTAAAGGTCAGGTTACAGGCTTTATTGCCTAGGTAAAGAAAACACACTGAAGAATGTTTTAGTCCTGAATGATTGTCAGCTCTTACAGCACAGTGAAGACAAAACAGGAAGGCCCCTGGTGGCTTTTTATTAGCAGGAATCACTAACAGTGCTAGAAACCATCTCTTATAAAACATACTGCATAACCCCGTTTGAGCCTCTGTTCTGATTGGCTGGCGTCTTGTCATCACCATTGCCTGTGGTTTAACACTCTTATGAATAGGGCCTCATGCTTCTGTTAATCACATGGCAGCAAGATAGCTTCTGATTATCGGGGTTGTGAGAGTCTGAGGTGATCTACTGTATTCTGTTATCCATTTTCTATGCAAAGCATTGCAGTGCATCAGTTGTGGCATCACTTCATGGTGTGTTGCAGTTGTTTGTTTTGGAAGAGATTTTGGCAGGTTAATCCCTCTGTGCAGGATGCGGCCTGTTTCTGATTGTTTGGCATTAAAATCCATTCACTCGCTTGACAGGCAAAAGAAAGCCAGTAAGCCTTGATTCTGGGTGCATATGACACATGAAAATCCTAAACAAGGCAGAATGTGGGCAGCTGTCCCACACCACTGTTGTATAGACGTGATCTATTGCACATCTTGCCACTGATGAGGAGGTAATGACAACACACAATGATCACATACTCAGGCTCAACAATGGGATATTAGCAGATGGTTGTGTTCAAGTTGCCACTATGTCTTCGCTTTTTCTCCATTTCATCATGGTTGAGACATCCAACCATTCATTTTCTTAACTTCTCATCCAACTCTGGGTTCTGGGGGGTTGTTACTGAGTGAGACGCATGGGGCACACTGGTGCACGCTGGACAGTTTGTAAGTCTACCATGGTCAAGACAATTGAGGCAAAGATAATTATTAGACTGGAAGCAATGTTTAAATGATTCTCTGCTGCGACTTCAGCTACGTTTTCATTAACTTGTGTTAATAAGTATGGTAACATCTGTTGAACACTGGCAGACCTTGTTAAATGGAAACATGGAATTAATTATGAAATATCAATCACATGATATATTTTTGTTTTAATTACCGTCAGATGTTTAAATTCGTCAGTGAGCTATAGCGCTTTTACTGCTCAGCTGAGCAGTGACATGAAGATCATCATATTTGAATAGAGAGAGATTTAAATGGCATTAGCTGCATTTAATCTAATTTGCAGTTATTTGTTGAAGTTAAACTCTGGGTATGTGGAAAGAAAATATTTGAAGTGATAACAGGTAGCCTGCTGTCGCTGCTCATTTTTCATCTCAATTTCACTGCAGGTAGAGCCAAGACACACACATGAGCCCATGTGACTAACTGAATAAGAAATCCACCCAGAGCTGAGTGCACCACCAGAGTTCTTGCACTCCTGGAAAACTATGAAAAATAACCAAATTCATTTCCATTCTGTTTGGATGCAATTTTGAACAAACTTTTTTTTTTAAATAGTCCACGCCTCTAAGATGAAAGTATTGTTTGCAGTTTTTTTTTAATCTTGATTTCTTGTAAACAGAGGTAAAATATCACATACAACCAACACATCATCAAGGCCCTCCTACTAATGCAAACTTGCCAGAGGGCCATGCGTAGGTGGTGAAACTCCGTGTCAGGATGGAAGAGGTCGTGCTTGTTATTTTTGAGAGCAGTGGCCACAGTGGGACTGAGACTGATGTGTTTTGTAAAGACAGGGTCTTTCTACGTTTACAATCCCAAACACCAAGAGTGCAATTGTCAGCTCAACTTTTCCTGAGCTGAAGCTCTCTGAGGCTTTGCGAGGAAGGCCTCACAAGCTGCACAAGTTTAAAATGAGGGGATGGTTTGCTTATTCAGAAAATTACAATTATTTATCTCTCTGCATGAGGTTGTGGTGCAGGTATAATTGTGTGCAGATGCACTATTAAACAAAGAGCTCTTGTAAAAAAAACAAAAACAACCCCCCCCCCCAAAAAAAAAAAAAAAAAAAAAAATCAAAGTCAGACAAATAGACAAAAGTGGAAGCAATCTAAAATCATTAACATAATGATAAAGTACAACGTATCACAACCTCTCTGCAGGAGAAGGTGGTGTTTTTCTCCGTTTGAGTAGAGTTGCAATTGATTCTTTAGGCAATGCTCGAATGCCTAAAGAACACATTTTAACTGTGTGCAGAGATGCACACAGGAAACTCTGTATGTCATTACAGAGCAACAAAGTCGTGCGTCTTGCAAGTTAGTCAGCTGTTTAACTGCTGAGTGTCATATGATTTGGAGATAAAGAAATGTAAATCTTCCACCCATCACCCAACCACAGGGCGAGAGGCAAGTTACATCTTAGATGGGTTGCCAGTTTATCAAAGAGCTAGCACAGAGAGACAGACAACCATCCATGCTGAGCTTCATAGCTACGGCCAATTAATGATAACCAATATTTGCAATATGTATGTCTTTGAAGGCATAGTGCCCAGGAAATTTCACACAGGGAGACTACAGCTGACAAGTAACATTCAAAATGTGAAGAAACTGTGATACAGTGTTACCACTGCATCTAAATTAAAATTTTAAATGTTTTTTTTTTGTTTTGTTTTATAGGGTTTTATTTGTATGTAACCATTATCACACCAACATACTGACTTGCTGTTGATTAAAAAGCAAAAATGTTATTAGTAGTTACCATTCACTTTTTCCTATGTGAAGGTTTAAGCCATGAAAGTGTTATAGCCTATTTGTGATTGTTTGGCATTAAAATCCATTCACTTGCTTGACAGGCCAGTAAGCCTTGTTTCTGTGTGCACGTGTCACATGAAAATCCTAAACGAGGCAGAATGTGGGCAGCTGTCCAACACCACTGTTGTACAGACACGATCCATAGCACAGCTTGTCACTGATGTGGAGGTAATGGCAACATTACCATGCACTCAGCGTCAACAGTGGGATGTTAGCACATGAAACCATATGTTATAGTGTTATAGTGAATCATCATGCACAGTAATAGGACCTGAAGCCCTGAAGTAGCTAAATGTCAAAATGATCTTGATACAGCAACCATTACAACCTACTTCTACCCTACTTCTGGTGTTTTTGCAGTATTTTGCAGCTGCAGAAATCAAATTGATAGGGCACGTCTCATCTAGTACTATCATAAAAAATGTCTAAAGGTGTGACAGCTAGCAACTTGAATTGCAGATTATGTTACATTAATGTTGCAGTTTGTTTTTGTTTTTTTGTTGTTTTTTTTATCAGTGGTGAAATATAAAACCTTAATCTATTGAATAAAATGAAGCAGGTGCTTTACTGAAACAGTCAGACAATGTAAGTAAAGCTGTAATGCTTTTTACTTTCAGTTACAGGAGGACATCATTATTAGTTAGTTTCCACATTACAGCCAATCAACTGTCAAGCTGTTTTCTTAAGTTTGATGTACATTGTACATTGATGACAATGGTCCAATCGCTTATAACAACAGTTAAGAAACCACGGGAAATTAATCTCACTAGATTCACTATCAAAAAGATTGGCTTATCTTGTCACATGCTGGCACAATGCTCAATGAGAATGAATGTATTTAACAACCTATAAATCATCTTAATTACGACTTGGCATGATGCACAGTAGCAGTACGCCATAAACAGCATAAAGTCTGCCCTTATTTGCTTAAACACACTGATTGATGAGCTGATTCAATGATCTTTGATTTTCTCGATCTGTTTCCTTTCTTGATTTCTTACCACACATACTTACATCAGTGCTTCATAATAAATTTGGCAGACCCTAACAACACAGATATGATCGTGTAGCTTCTGCCACAGCTCCTAAGGGAGCTTGATAGTGTAACCAGAGGCAGTGATGCTATCAGGTGCTGCGGTTAAAAAGACTCTATGCTTTGGCAGAGGTTGACAGGATATGTGGTGCGCCTTCGTGCAGCATGTCCGGTATCTCTTTTACACTCACACCTGCTCATGATCTATTTTAACACCTTGGTTTGATAAATGAACAGACGCACCTGCGTATGCACTCTCAGCCTTATCTGAACACACACACACACACACACACACACGCTCAATAATTCCCAGAGACCTGGTTGATTACAGTGCGCTGAATGTGGCAGAGATAGTAGTTGTTGGTCTTTGTCCTGCTTTGAGGTAGCAGCTTCACTGGAATTGTGGGTGGGCTTGCAAGATTGTCATGCTTGGCAGATGGTAATTTTGGGTTGAGTCTGCGGTTAGTATTGGGGTAAGGATATAAGTTATGGCTGGTGCTGGTTTGACTAGGCGGAGTCAGCAGCAGGGAACAGTAGCTTTGTCCCTCTCTCTGACTGTAATGCCGATAAGCTTTGCCATTTCCTCCACTTGTCTTTCTTTCTGTCTCCATGTTTTAGTTTGTCTTCTGATTTTCTGTGGAGGAAAAGGGGAAATGAGGAGGAAGTAGAGCAAAAAAAAAGAAGAAGAATCTACTAAAAACAGAGAGTGAGACAGGGGGATAGACAGGAGGAAACAGGACAGGGCAGGAAAGAGGGAGGCACTGTTTGAAGTCAAACAAAAATCGTCCGTATCCTCAGGAAGTCACTGCTGCCAAAGACGGATAAACACGGGACTGTTTCTTGTGGTTATGATTACATGTGTATTGTGTGTGTGCGTGTGTGTGTGTGTGTTCGCATACTGTCTTTCTCTTTGATAATGCCACTATTTCTTGAAACAAAGCCCATATTTTAGCATGCTGCCGTGGTTCAGTTTGGCTTCTCCTTCTTTTCAAAGTCTCATCATGCCCTCTGCTTAGCCCTTCCCTTAACCCCCGGGGTAATGAATTAAGCTGTCTAAAGGTCTGCATTCACTGCTTGTCTGCTCAAGGCCCAGAGGGATGTTTTTTTCCCCTTTTCCCTGGGTCCTATGAGGACTTGATTGAGTGCTAACAAGGAACACTTTTATGGATTTCAGATAACATCACAGTGCCTTACTAATAGTGGTTCGCGGTCACCGGGGTCATATTAGCTTGAATCATTTGAGATGTGGTCTGAGGTCTTTGTGAATGTGACGGTGACGGTGAGACTAGGTTAGAATAAAGGTAGTATTAATTTAAGGCCAAGGGTAAATGCCAGGTGTATAGTTTCAGGTTAGGATTTAGAGCTACAGAGTGTGAAGAGTGTCCTCAAAAGTATAGAAATGTGTGTTGTGTGCGCTAAATGGTAAAATGGGATCAGAGAGTTCAAATCTTTCCTGTTCTGTGCATCGTAACAAGACAGATGAGCTTAAATGAAAATGAATGCTTGCGGTTTGAGATGTGATTGCATCTGTGTATATAGAAATTCTTTTGGTGGGACACCGAGGGCATGCAAAGTGGTATTAGCTCTGCTGTAATGACACGGAGTGATGGAAATACCACAGCCACCTTGACAAAACTCGCCCGGCATAACGGCTCGGGGCACAGCGCGCTCAGAGATTACACATTAGTGCGAGTGTGGTTGCGGGGTGTGTATGTACTCCCACCTTAGTCTACAATCGTCTAGACTCTCTAACAGCCCTGTTCTGGAACAGCTAATCAACGCAGCTGATGAAGCAGTGCGAGTAAGAGAGAGCAGTGAGGGTAAAGATCGCACGGCATATTTAAAAGAGGCAAAAAGAAAATTACTGAAAGAGAGAGACGTAGGATTGTTCTTGAAATGATCTTCGACTTTCGTGTAGATATTCAAATAGGGGTTTGTGTGGTTTGGGTTTGATGTCAGTGGTGAGACCAGCAGGACGGCTGGCCAACAGGATGTGACTTTTAAACAACCAGCAAAAATATTTTCCAACTTAATTAAAGGGCTCCGGCCTTCTCAGAAGATAGCAAAATGATTATGCCCCATAGGCCAAATGCCACTCAATAGAGACTCTCCTCCCTCGTGTTCTGAAAAGTCCTTTGTTTTCTGGGAGCTGTCAGTCGTACTTTATGCAGGTTTCTGAGGGATTTCCAACCTTGGACCTCATGCCTGAGAGGGTTTATAAGAGAAAAATCATTTCTGAAACCACATCTGATATATGAAAGCACATCTGTTTAATAGCACAAGTACGGATACTATATTTTTAATTTTATTTTATTTGTTTGTCTCTCTGTGTCTCTGTTTGGACTATAAAAGCTAACAGTGGCTCGACCTTTCCCTGCACATACCGTTCCAGCACTGCCCATTGTGACTCAAACCCTTGGCGTGGACGGCCGATCGTGTCCTGTGTTTTGCAATTATGCAGTCCAGCCAAATGCTCATTCATAGAAAAGGACCTTTTGTGACCCACTTGTTGGTTAGCATTTTAAACTTCTATTTATGGGCAGACATTTTCTTTGGCACTGGACGGCGATAATGTTTTTGGTGTGTATATTTTTTGCTCAGGAAAGAGGTTTTCATTCTCAAGTGCCCTTTGAGATCCATCTGTTTTGTTAGTTGTCTGACAGACAGAAGATCTCTGCCTGATTCTCAGCTTAGGATAGTTCAGCTGTATTGGAGTCTGAAGCAGTCACACACATCTGTTTAGATACATGGATGTCTGCTTTCGTCTTGGGGAACGGTTAGTACAGAGATAGATGGATAATAACATCGAGGGACTGACCAGTGAAGAAAAGACAAGATTAGTATTTCTGTTCTGGTCTGTGCCTGGCTGGAGTTGCTGTGCAGTCTGGCTTTTACTCTCTGTTTATGATTTTGGCTGTGTGGGTTGTGTGTTTGTGTCTGGATAACAGCAGGACCCAGAGGCTTGAGCGTGATAGAGAGGTTAACCAAAGTATAGCCAGAGGGATAGAGTCTGGGTTTGTGGAGTAAAGTGTTGTGATGGTTTGTGTTATCCGGACTGACAACCCAAAAGCTCATGAGGTGCAACCAGTGCCCTCGGGGGGCTGAGAGATGTGTGTGCCGCGAGGCCTGTTTGCCTTATGTATATGACACGGGGAAGGGTCAGGGACAGTTAAAAGGTGTTGGGGGAACATGAAAACACAGCAAACCTTAGTCAAGCACCCTCCTGGAACTTCTTAGACCCCCATCTGTTTTTGTTCTGCACACCAGCAAACAGAAACAGACATGCAGTGGCGTAAAATGCGTAAAAGGCAACTGCATTAAATTGTCTGTGAGATGAAGCTTTCCAGAGAGAGTAATGAAAGAAATTGAGAATGGCACCAATAGCCCATGCAAATGATTCTAGCGATCTACAGTGGGTGCTAATGCAACCTAAAGGTCAACATTAGGCCGTTGTGATGGGAAACTTGAAGGCAATTAAAAGTCTACAGTTCTCCAGACAGTGGTGAGTCACTGGTGATTGAGTTGGAGCTTAACAGTAACCAGTCCCTGTGACTCAAACAAATTTGGCTTCGAGTGAGATTTTGTTAATAATGTGATAAAGTTGTTTGGAAGGTCTGCACAGTTTGTGGTGCTTTCTTCCTTTTGATACGCCCCTTTGTGGCATTTTTTTTTTGATTCAGCATTGCTCACGGTGATGACAAGTGGACATTTGTTTTTTATGCTGATTTGACTGGGAAAGGCACTGACTACACTGGGTTTGCTTTCTGCTCACAATAAGAGAACCAAGCTGGCATGGTAAATATGAAGCAGGGACATCTGTTGTGGTTGTTTATTTACATTGCAAGGAAGTAATAAACTACTTTATCCTTTCCTCTGTTGACTTTACTAGTTTATTTGTTCAATCAATACTTTTATACCACCCCTGCTTCTTTGAACCACTATTAGCTTTTTATTTTTTCCACTCTCATTTGCCATTTTATTGCCAGATGGAACTTGATTGCTGAACTACATGGAAACAGTGCAGAGTCAGACAGTCTGTCGAGAGATTACAACAGCCGTATCACGCTATTAATAAAAAATATCATAAGGTTTAATGAATCAGTTCTCATCAGAGATGAGTCAAACGCCTGATATCTTTTAATTAGATGAAAGCCATGTGATGTCTGAATCAGCGGCAGGTTGACTGTACAATACTGAGGTGAAGGTGTTTGAAGGTGTAGTGTTGTGGGTGGTGTGTCTGTCTGTATCCTTTATGACTCTGATTCATTACCAAATTATAACAGAAAGTGAGTGAAGATTTTCCACAGGCAGTCATTACTGTGGATACCATTATATGTTTGAGTTAAAATCTACTGGAAAATACACATCACCTTTCTTTATAAGTTATATTAGCACACTGATGCTCATGAGTACACCGTGCTAGTACTTGGTTGGACCCTGTTTTGTTTTCAGGACAAAACAGACGAGTTCTTCATTTCATAGATTCAACAAAGTGTTGGATATACTTTTGCACATTTGCACATCCATCATGCAAGCCAAATCCCTAAGGAGCTCAATTTGATTGAGATCTGGTGTCTGTGGAGGCCATTTGAGTACATTGAGAAATTACTTCATATTCAAGAAATCTGTTTGAGATTATTTAAGCTTTATGACATGCAACAAATGTGCTTTTGTAAACAAGGTTTGGACATAGTAAGCAAGAATATTCAAGCAGGCTATGGCATAAAAAGCTCAGTTGCTACAAAGCAGCCTAACTTGTGCCTAGAAATGATACCCCACACCTGGCAGATATCCTGTTGGTCACGACAGATGGCGCCCCTCCCTGAGCCTGATTCTGCAGTTGTTTTCTTCCTGTTAAAAAGGAGTTTTTCCTTCCCGCTGTCACCAAAGTGCTTGCTCATAAGGGGTTGTATGATTGTTGGGTTTTGTTGGGTCTCTGTATGTATTATTGTAGGATCTACCTCTGAAATGTTCTCAGTTTTTGTTTAACAGTAATGCAAGAAATTTGGTTCCCGTCAGCTTGGCTTTATGGGCCTTTGGGCTGCCTGAACTGCAGTTGTAGTCATATGAAAAGGTATTTCTTTCCTTCATCTGAGGGTTGTGCTGTGCTTCCCTGACTTGGGTGGCATTGTTTGGTGTTGGGAGAAAATCTGTTACGGCCTCTCTCTTTCTCCTTTCCTTCTCTTTCCCTTGGGGTAACCTTTTGCTCTGTCCTGGGATGGTGAGGGGACAGGTCAATGGTGTTATTTTTGTGCCACTATTCTGAGCGCATGTAAAAACAAAATTGACACTGAAATACATTTTTTGCACGCAGCAATGAATTTTGTTCACTCAAATTTAGCTTTTCTTCGCTCAAAATAAATTTCTTCTCAAAATAAATTTCTTCTCAAAATAAATTTCTTCTCAAAATACAACACTTGCACCTGCAAAAATGTTTTACGTGCGCTCAAGTTTTTTTTATGTGCGCTCAGAATAGTGGCACAAAAATAACGCCATACAGGTCTGGGTGATCTTGTGCCACTGAGCTTGTGTCCCAGCACCCTGGTTATGCTGACTAGTGTCCTTCCTGTGCTTTGGATCTGTTTCTTGGCTTGTGCAGTGCTGTGGCCTCCTCTTGTTGGGTGTCTGTGCTGCCTTGATAGGACTGGGATGTGCTGTCTGTGTCTTTGGTTCTGGTGCAGACCTTCCTACTTGAAAAAAATGACAAACAAAATGTAAGAAATATGTGGATTATATATATATGGATTCCTTAATTTTATTTTTAGTTACCTAAATCAGTTGTTCTTACCCTGGATGTTAGAAGTCCTAAAGAAATAGAGAAAGAAAACCTGAGGAATAAAGGATTAAAGCAAACATCAATCACAGACATGCAGTATGGTGTCACAAGTTCATAAGGAGGTCATAAAGCAGTAAGGTTAGCGCTCCAGTTTTTAAAGACCCTGATACACTCAGAAACAGTCATGGATGTGGACACACATGCGGTTCTGTTTATGCTACATTGTGTGCCTCCGCAGTGCACTTGTGCAGTCATAAATCGTTGGCTGCACATGGACATCTGTGCCTAACTAACATGAACATGAAATTTAGTATAATTTTACATTTACCCTGGCCCTCTTATTACAGTTGCTTCACCTACTGTAATCAAAGCTTGGTTCCAAACCTCAGATTTTCTGCCCACATATTTTCAGCAAATTCACATTACTTGATTTGACCCCGGCTAGAAAATCAGTCGACCAGTCGGTGCTTGGTTTGTGAGCATTATTGTCATTCATAACAAATACCAACAAGGAAATGGGAACAAGCCAGAGTGTGACTGGGATATATATTTGGGATATAGCCTACGTGACAAATTATGGTATGTGCAGATAATTTTGAGTTATCACAGAGGAGAAAAACATGGGTGGACAAATAACATAATGGATCCATTCTGGTGTCTCAGTTATTTATGACAGTTTGCTGGCTTACAGAGATTCAGAATCCTGACACTCCTAAATCAAGTGTGGCCATTATTAATATATTTTCTACACCTGTGCTTTTCTTGCTGTGACATGCCAGAATGTCTGATGCATTAAGTCACATAATCCTGTTGTGGCGGAAAAACATGTTTGCATAGTGTCATGTTTGAGTTTCATATATCATGCTATGATGTGATTGTGTTTCCTCACAGAGTAAAAGACAAATAGTGTGTTTCAACTCGAGAACTTAAAGTGCTTTATATAGCATGTCTCATTCACACAAGCACATTCTACAGCAAAGTGCTTTTTATCTAACAATCACACTAGACGCGTGGATATATACAAATTATATTTGTGTGATATAAAGTAGGTCAAAATGAAATATGTGCAGTTCTTAAAAATACAGATTTGTTTTTTAACATCTCTTTTTTAAACCATGGCCTCTAAGTCCCCTGGTTCTCACGTTGACTGTTTGGATTGATATAGCAGTATCTGGCCTTCATAATACAGCAACACTCCAGTAGAGCTTCCCCCACCTGAATTCACCGGTAAATGTTTACCTTCACACTCCAACATGCTGGGGTGGTCCCAGAGCGCAAGGTTAATGGGCATAAATTGCAAGCGCCCAGCTGTGTGTATATTCAGATGTAAACACAAAAACACAGAAGTGCAAGGATGTGGTAGCACATTCATATGTCCAGCACTGGTAATGTGCAGAAAACAATAATGACAATAGTAATGTGGCAGAAATCCAAAATTATATTTATAATAGCTGAGTGCTGTGTTACCTTCTACAGTGAAGATGGTCATAATTCAAATAGAACTGCTGTTTTGTGATGCAGTATGTGGCACAGATGTTCATGAACTCCCACTAGACGTGTTCAAATCCATTTATTATGGCTCACTGTGTATGAATGTTTGGATAGTATTTCTGAGAATGTGCCTGAGCCTAATTCTCAGAATAAATCTTTTTTTTTTATTCACTCTTTTATTGTACTTGTAAATTTATTTATTTTTACAAACTGCTCTCATTTTTATATGATATAGTCAAGCACTTGTAAAAAGGGGTACCTTACAAGTTTGATCACTCGCTACAAGCTTTTTTAGGGCCTGCTTGGGTCGTCTCACCCAAAGACAGTTAACTGGGTCACACCTTCAATTAGTCTATGATCCTTAGTCTATATGTGGTATTTATCTAATTCAAAAACCAGCATTAATAAACTTCTGAATGTTATTACAACAGAAGAGAAACTCTAGCCTCAAATATTACTTTTGCTGTAACAAAACAAATTTCCCACCTGTGGGACTAATAAAGGTCATCTGTCAGACTTCACAATAAAGACTTTTGCAGCTGATCAAACACACAAACCCACACATGTGCAATAAGACTGCTATATGTGCAATTCTTGTGCAATTCTTCTTCTGACAAAGTTGTATTTTTGTATTTTCCTACTCAGTTGTATATAGTATTTGTATTTCTATTTTATTCTATTGTGTATATTATTCTATTCTATTTTATTCTATTGTATATAGTATTTTATTTTATTTTATGTTATTGTATTTTATTGCATTCCAGTGTTTTCTAATTTCTGCTATATAACTTTGCACTTTTGCTGTAACAAAACAAATTTCCCACCTGTGGGACTAATAAAGGTCATCTTATCTTATCTTATCTTATCTTATTCCACATTGTGATCTTGCTAAGCATGCATTTTTGACACGTTTTAATAGGCAATTGATTGTGAGGATCATTTCATATGTACTTTAAGCTCATCTTGCATTTATTGAATGACCAGCGAGAGCTGGTGGACCTGTTTAATTTTCAACATAAAGTAAAGGTAATTAAGTAAGTAAAATTTTATTTATAAAATGTGCTAGCCACTGTTGCAAAACCTTTAGTCTCCTTTTGTTCTTTTCTTGTATGCTAAGGACCCTTGACAAGGTAATATGCAACTGAATTATTAACAGTGTTGCAGTCGTGATTAAAAGTTCAAGACCACTTGAAAAATGGCAAAAAAACCCAACTTATTTTGCATGGTTGGATCTTAACAAGGTTCTAAGTAGAGCTTTAACGTGCAACAAGAAAAAATGGGAGTGAGACAAAACATTTTTTTGAGCATGCAATTTATTGAAAACAATGCTTAAACTGCAACAGGATGCTTTACAGCTTATCAAAAGTTTATGACCACACCTCCAAAAAAACCTGTTCCATGAACTCAGTAATGAGTAGCTCCACTGTTATTGTTCATCACTTCAAAAATTCGTTGTGGCATGCTTTTTTTTTTTTTTTTTTTTTGCCTGTCCCATTTGGTTCTTTAGCCGTCAGAATTGTTGTCAAGGATACCCAATGGATTTACTTTGCCAAATGGATCATCACGGCCTTGCCGTATTGGTCCATTTGACCGACCTTTGTTGTTATTATTTATTTTATTTTCAGTTGTTACAGACGGGACAGACATGACTGAGGGATAGGAAAGGGAGAAATAAAGATGAAGGAAAAGAAAAACAGAAGGGAAGAGGGACAGTGAGAAAGGGCACTTAAAAAGAGAAAGAAGAGAAAAAATCTCCTGGATCACTTGTTGAGAGAAAAAGAAGAGAAAACAAAAAAAAACAGAGCAACATACCAAACACAACACCATCACGTTAATCTAGCTAAGTGTAAACAGCAGTAAATACTAAATATTGAATGTTGTTGTGTAGCAAGCAGGACCGACAGCGCATAATGTGCTTGGAAATAGCAGCCAATAGAGGTGTAGTTTATGTCTATGAACAGTGAACACCCGTGTGCACACCTGTGTGGATCGGCGCGCTTGTATTCAAAAGGTTTCCCCATGTAATGGTCTGCTAGAGGATGTACAGAGCCATAGCCCTGTCCCCCAGGTCATGAAGCAGGCATGGAGGAGATCCAGGCCCCAGACATCCTGAGGCCCCAGAGTGCGAGAGCCCAAGGACGACCACCGAAGGGGCATCCGTGCCACCCTCCTGGGAAGAGCTGAGGAGAGCCCCAGATGTGGCATGCTTGATGCAAGCGTTTCCATGAGGTGGAAATGTTTCTCCAAGTGGTGAACAGGGCCACACGAAGGGCAACTTCCCTTGTTATCCATCCCCAAAGGTTCTCAATTGGATTTAGATCAGGGGAACATGCAGGATGGTCCAAAAGAGTGATGCTATTCTCCTGGAAGAAGTCCCTTGTCCTTGTGTATTGTGTATTGTAGTGTTGTCCTGTTGAAAAACCTAGTCATTACCACACAGACGGGGCCCTCAGTCATGATGGATGCTCTCTGCAACACCTGGACATAGCCAGCGACCGTTTGATGCACCTGCACCTCCTGGAGCTCCATTGTTCCACTGAAGGAAAAAGCCCCCCAGATCACTATGGCGCCCCCTCCACTGTAGAGCATTGAAAACATCTCAGGTGGGATATTCTTGTCATCCCAGTAACATTGGAAACCATCAGGACCATCAAGGTTACAATTTTTTTTTCATCAGAGAATAAAACTTTCTTCTACCTTTCAAATTCCTGTGTTTGGTGCTCTCTTGCAAAATCCAAACAGTCAGTTCTGTTTCAGATGAGGCCTTTGAAGACGTTTTTTTGTTTTTAAAGCCCTTCAGGCTCAGATGCTGTCTGATGGTTATGCAGGTGGCACCAGTTATGACCTTAATTTGGGTTGAGGATCGCCCAGTGTCTTGACAGACAGCCAATTGGATCATCTGGCTCAGTGCTGGTGAATTTTTTGGGGATCTTCCACTTGACTGTTTTGTTCCGTAACCCTGAAGATCATTTAAGAAATTCCAGATGACTGTCTTACTGCGTCCCACCTCAGCAGCGATAGCACTGCGAGAGTCCCCGCTTATGCAATAACCCGACCACGTTCAAAAACGGAAAGTTTTTTTGCCTTTGCCATCAGAACATCATGACAGTCTGACTACCTGACAGAAAATGACAAGGAATTCACATTTTTGTACAGATTTGGCCTTTTAAAGACATGTGGTCCTAAACTTTTGATCAGCTGTAAAACAGCCTGTTTCAGTTTAAGCGTTGTTTTTTAGTAAATTGCATGCTAAAAAAATGTTTTGTCTCAATCCCATTTCTTTTTGTTGCATCTTGAAGCTCTACTTGGAACCTTGTTAAGATCCAACCATGAAAAATGGTTGAAAAATGGTTGAATAATGCATGAAAAATAAGATTTTTTGGCCATTTTACAAGTGGTCTTAAACTTTTGATTTGGACTGTATGTGACTACTTAGAAGACTTAATCAGGAGCCTTACAGCAGCATTCTGAACAGCCTGTAGAGGTCCAGCATAATCTTTGGTAAGATGAGTAAATAATGATTTAAATTTATCCAGGTGTTATGAAATAAAGGCATGAATAATAATTTCCATTTAACAGTGTGGAACTCAACTTGCAATAAAGTGTTAAACGCAAGAGTGAAGCAGAGCGCAGTTGCAGAAGAGCAAAGTGGGAGTTGAGTAAAAAATTACTTCAAGGTTAATAGAATCTACATACAGACTTAGTAACTTAGAAACATCTTGGGACTTAAAAACAATATACAATTTAATGTCATCTGCATAGCAGTGATAACAAATGTCTTTAAACTGTCTCAAAATGTGCTGAACATGGAGCAAATGTACCAGAAACAGAAATTGCAGACAGACTGAAAGACATTTTTCAATAAAGATGCAGATAACATGTCAAGAAGGCATGTGGATACTTTCATTGAGTCAACTAATTTGATCAGTTCATGTAAAGAAACAGGTTTAAAAAAAGAATAATAATTACCTTTTAAAATAACAGGCTAACTGAAGGACTTTTTTTTTCTACACAAGACATTTGCAACATTTTCTTAATCTTCTTTTGAAAAAAAAATGGCACAGCAGGTGAATGGTGTTAAATAACACCTTAGGATTATCTGTGCTCTTTGAAACCAGTTTTGAAAAATAGTTACTCATCTCATCTTTGGCTGAAATGGTAAAAGAAACTAAAAGGTCCTTTAAATGAAGGAGACGAACGTGTAAACATGTTGAGCTCCACGCACACTGAACAAAATGCTTAAAACAACCAATACTTTTTATTTATCTAAGGGAAGGAATGTTTATGTGTCATCATATTCATGTCTGCTTTTTCTCAATATGTGAGCGCCTGTTCTTTAAATGTTTGGTCTTAGTAAGCACCCTGCATTGTTGGATGATCAACTCTGCGTTTCATGGGGCGAGGGATACAGCTTTGTGAGTCATCTTTACAAAAAAAAACATGGTTTCCCAAACTTAGTCAGCAATCACAGACAAGAAAAAGAACATATTATTCTCTGTGGGGTTGCTGAGAGAACCCACACCCACCAATGAAATGTGAATTATATTATCTGTATAAATAGACACATACGCGCACACATAGCTGGGAAAAACAGACGTGAGTACATTACTCACAGTTGTCTCTTTGTTCTTTGAGTCTTTTTCTTTTATTCTTGTCAGGTTGATGCCACATGTGGCGTAGCTTTGAACCTGTGTAGGATTAAGCGTGTCTGTCTGGCTGGAGTCATCTGAAAGCAGGGCATAGCACTGCTGGGGCATCTGACTTTTTCTGCTTTTCAGTCAGAACACGGTTTTTCCATATATTAATGTAATGAACACGGTATTATCAGCTTTTCAGTAACATTTCCACATCATGAACATTTTTGTGTAAATATGTTATAACTGGTAAAGAAAATTCAAATATTCAACTGTGGAATTGAGTAGATCATTCCCTATGAAGTAACCATTATTGTTAAAATATTTAGTATGCTGGATATGGATGAAAAAGGTATGTCGGTTTCATTCAGGCTTCTATATCTTATAATCTTCCTGTCTTTAACCATGTTGCCAGGTTTAAACAATCATGCTGAAAAATATAGCTCCCTCTAAGCATCTTTGTTTAATTCTTTCCAGAAGGTGAAAGAAGGCCTTTCTTGGTAAATCTTTCATGATTTTAGAAGAAATAAACAGTAAACACTGTGAAGAAGTAAACAAAACTATAATAAAAGTGCCGTAGAGGAAGCTTTAATTAAGCACTTGTTGTTATTTTTTTATTTCCAAATGAAAGTGGAAAGCTGCTCTGATATCAAAGGCAATCACAATGGAAAACAAAAAAATGAATAAAAATAGAAATACCCCATTCTTTTCCAAAACCACAGATTGGCATTTTATGAACTTTATTTACACTCAACTCTCTCTTTTGTTTATAGGTAGTGGTGTCTCTTGAAGACTGACAGCATATGATGCCAGTAAGTGCTACCACATACCTTGTTTGATGACTCAAGAAGAAAATGTATGCTCTGGATATGCTCAGTGGTAGTAATGTGACACAAACCCCCTTTTTTTTTTCACGAGATTCTGCAGCGTTTGATATAAAAATTTCTCCCATGGGTAAATTTTGACTTTTCGTCTACCTCTCCCACATGTTAACGCCCATCTTTGACCACAGCCAATAGGGGATAATGCATGGTTGATGCTTTGCCCCTCCCTGCGAGATGTAAATCTTGTTTTTCTCTGCTGACCACCACGATCCCAGGAAAAGACAACAGTCTTCCAAATGACACGGTTGTAGACTTCCGATTACAGCCCTGGCACTTACTCTACCAATGTGTAAACACATGATGGAGAGACACAGAGTGAAAGAGACAGAGAGAGGGACACAGGGAGACAGAAAAGAGATGTGCTGCTGCACGTGGACTGCTTTTTGTTTGAATGTAGATGGTTAGAAGAGCTGGATGCCTTTACTTAAGCTGTCTCACTGCACGAGACTGGTTTCTCAGAGCTTGAGTGGATTATTAAACAATAAGCATAGCTCATTCATTTTAGCCAGATGCCATCAAATTTTCTTTTCATTTGTCCCCTTGATAAAAGCAGGAACACTTCAGTCTGCACATTTTCATCCATGCAACGTTCGTTTTATGTGACAGATATATATTTCTGAATCATATCCATACAAATTTTTATTACAGTAGTTTCAGCCACAAATCGTCTTTGTGATCCTGTGGCCTGTGAGAAGACAGTCCTAGCTTTGGCTTCATCTTGGCCTTCTGACCAAAAGTGTGATAATTTTAGACTCTAGTCTCTCACATGGTCTGGAGCAAGGACGGCATTTTGGAAATAAACTTGGAATTTAGCTTAATTGCAGTTTACAGATTTAGGAGGGGCAGCGTTCTCTTCTTTATTTTCTTGCATAAATAGAGAGTGACTGCAGGCCAAAGACATGAGGTTTCAAAGCCACAAAAAGAGGTTAAAGAACGTCAGAGGCAGTGAGGACAGCCTGGCTTCCAAACGCTCCCTATAGCCACGCTCTGCTCGTAATGTGAGATCCTTCTCACCAGTCACCAAATGCATCAGATTTAATATTCCACCCAGGCTATTATGTCCCTCTTGTAAAACTCAAATGTTAGTTTTAAAGCTCTTCATGGACAGCCAAGTTACAGTGTTTGCTTTTTTTCAGATGCTAATTTTTATTGTAGGAGGTTTTAGAAGGTAGAGCAGGGACCCATTTTTGCTCCATTTCATTTCCATACAGCAAATGACTCATCCGCTGAGCTCCTCAAACTTTGAGAGCTTCTCTGCAAATACTGTTTGCACGTAGATGTCGATATGTTTATCAAAGCCTCGTTACTCACATATGATATCGCTCATTATGAATTGAGTTGTTTCTTAAGTCTCTTTTTTATCTGCTTCTTTCCATTTCGCAATATTAACTCCCTTAACCAAGACATATATTTTTTGTGTTTGGTCATGTCTGCGTAATGCAGTAAAAATAAACAGAGTTAAACCTTTAACCCTATGCTGAATAGCATTACAGCGTGCTAGAAGTTGTAAATTAAAACAGAATTTATGTATTTTTTCATATTATCTGAAAAAACAGTATCAGTCTGGTATTAGTCTATTGTGCTTTGGCTTGTTTATATGAAAAGTACTAGATACACATTAATCTAACACTAAAAATGCACAGTGAAGTTATAGGTGTTTACACCATTGCATCATTGCAGAGCAATAGCAGTCACTTCAGAGAGATGCTAGATCACCCTCAAGAACACAGAAGCTGACATTGGAGATGCATCAGTGGAGAAAAGTGGGTGTAGATGGACATGTGGATAATGAAGAGGCTCACTGGGAAGAGTTTGTCAGAATCAACTTCTTGAAATAGGATAAGTGTGAGCTTTTGAATACTCCCTAAAGTATGTACTCGTGATCTGATTTTGAGGCTGAGTAATTCAGGCAGTGAGTGCGGGCTGCCAAAGGAAAATGTGTTTAGTTTAGAGGAGCTGGAGAAAAGGGTGGAAGGCTGGAAGCAGCCATTCAATAGGAATGAAAAATTATATTTCAGTATGGTCTTAGGAGCTTGGAAAGAAAAGTGTCCGGACTTCTTTAATTTTCTTGAAGACGTTTCACCTCTCATCCAAGAAGCTTCTTCAGTTCTAAGAGCAACTGGTGAAGAGTCCCAGATTTTAAGCCCTGCCTAATCATACGAGCCAAGGTGTGAAAATGTGGTGTGGGTCACAATCGGCCAAGGTTTCGGGTGAACCCACTGTGAACCCCCCGCCCCCCTTGGGCAATACTCCCATAGGGCTTAAATGAACCTATTTCAATATAACTTTCACTGGTGGAAGTTACATGTAAGCTGATTATGGTGTCTCATTGTCAAAGTTCATTGGACTTGTGATTTGAGCTTAAATTAGGGACTCTGAAGTCATATTGCAAAAGTGCATTTCTAAATTAGTTCTTTCAGCTGTGCTGGAAGTACAGTACAATTTCTTACTTGTTGATGTTGGCATTTAAAAATATCTTCAGTTTGTCTTTGTCCTCTAGTTATTTTATGGATTCTCTATAACAAAAAAACCCCCAGAGATACATGGCATCATGGTGCAATGGTTAACACTTTCACATAACAGTAAGAGGGTCCTTGTTTGAATCCCCTGCTTTCCGGGCCTGTCGCTGTGCAGTTTGCATGTTTTCCCTGTGCTTATATAGGTTTTTCCTGGGCACTTTGGCTTCTTCCTGTAATGCACATTGTATAGTAAAGTGCTTTTGAGAGTACAGTAAAACTAAGAAATCATAAATAGCACTCAGTTCCATTTATTCTGAAGTGAATAAACTGACTTTATTCCAAAACTCAAAGAGAAACAATAGACTTAACAGAAAAAATATGCAAATACTACATCAACACTTTGTTCCGCCATGTAATCGGAAGATAACACAACCACTCGTGATTAGAAATATATTTACATTAAGGTAAATTACTGATGTTATAATTTGTGTCAGTGCATCTATTGTGAGCAAATAAGGATGGTGGAATAGAAATCAGTTTTAGCGTGGAAGCAGAGATTCACTTCCTCTCTGATATCTCAAGTAGATTTTAAACAAAGCGTTGATGAAATGGTCGAAAATTGAGCATAGTAAACTTCTGTAAGCTAAATCAGTGCCCAATTACAACAATAAAAAGTGTTAACCCAGTGAGGTCGTATTTTGCAAGTGTAATTCAGCCTTTACATATGCTATTGCTCTCACAATGGCAGTGGAAACAGGCTGATGTTTTCCAGGTCCTAAATGAGCCTGTTAGCGTTCCAACATTTGTCAATTGGCACTAAATACAAAGTAGAGCTGAAGTTGATGTCTTTTGTTATGTGGGTGTTTGGTCAAAGAATGCTTGTACATGACAGTTCATTTAGTAGCTGTTTGTTGGTAGCAGGCCAGTGGAGAGACATTGCCTTCCTGACAGTTTTACAGCTATTGCGGCTAAAAATAATGTCGTTAATTAACAAGGATATATGTTATACTGTTAAAGGTATTAACAGGGACCATTGCTGGCTTGTTTAATTTGGACATTTTTCGATTGCACTCAGTGTAAATATTTTGTCAGTCTTGTGTTAAAAGTAGCTCTTAATTAAGCAGCAATCCATCACTGAGATCTACCACTATGAAAATCATTTGCTTCTCTCCATTACTATGCCTTTGTGCCACAATTTGCTTGCAAACTAATCCTCAGCTCTTCTTATTTCTGACATATGTACCTAAACTCTTAGCATGAGAAGCTGTCAATCAACTGTTTCATCTGCAGTAGTGCCATGAAGAGGGAGGCTTTTCGTGATTGGAGAACACCTTGCAGGGATTGGTGTAAGCAGGTTTTGATATCTGGTCTCTTTAATCTCTAACCCTCCCCTTCTTTAAACCATGTTGGATGATTGGCAGATGAGAGGGATTTGTGGGGTCGCCTGGCGTACAGACCTGAGGCATAAAACTCAGTTTCATGTGCAGGCATGTGTGCTGATACTCCAATCTAGTGTTTGCTGGTGACAGACAAGCGGTTTGTTAATGTAGAAAGGGTGAGGTTTTTGACTCTGGAGAACATAAGAATTCATCAGTAATCAATGGGTTTTCCCTCAACCATGGCACCGATATGAATAATATGAATACTTAATAAAGCCCTTAATCTTAGGCGTTTTTAAAGAGTTATTTCTTTGTTTTGTTTAGTTTAGTTTAAAAGAAGATTTCTGCTTTAAACCCTTGAAATTCAACACAGACCGATCACAAAGACCTAACTAAGTAATGACTTCACTCTGCTAACTCTGAATGTAGTGGTTTAAGGTCTTGGAAATGGTGGATGAATGTAGGTCTTTCTTAAAGGTGTCTGCTATCTAAATATTATAAACCTGACACACATGTTCCACTCCACAAATATATTACTTTGCATTTTTAAGATTTGACAATCCGCTGACAAATGCAGGTTTCAACAGAGCACAAGTGTGTTATTCATCCCAGCTGATCTTCTTTAAGCCCTGCTTAGGTGGATAACAGACAAAAAATGTTACTTCTACTTTTGCTGAGATGCAGCCTAAATGCAAACATGCACGCTCATTACTGAGGTTTTCTGGGTGAAAAAAACCAAACCAAAAAGCAAAAACCTTTTAAAAAGCATCAAAAATAAACTCTCTGAATGTAAATATTTTAAAATCTTTTTTGTAATTGTGTTTAAACCCAGCTATAGGCCTGCTGAAGAATTTTTATGCCTCTCCAAACCAAAGTGTTTGAAATGTTTCCACTGCATTTCTCAAGTTAACTCATGCATAGTCTTACACGAAGCGCTTAACCTTTTAGCTGTACATTTAAATATAAAAATTATGTCTGCAAAATTACAACCTTTATGCAGCTTTGATTTTATGAACTGCAAGATGACCACGGTGAGTAGTGCAACAATGAGAGCTGACTTCTCATGAGCCGAATGTAGCTTTGAATTCAAAGTCTAGTATATTTGGAAAGGGGACATAATGACTACCTAGAAAAATGCGGCATTTTGTATAAATATTTGAGTCAAAGTCACACATCCTATGCTATATAAAGTTCTCAAGATGAAAGACCTGCTTAAAGTCACTATACATTGGAAACCGACTGTAGCTTTCTAACTATGCTCAAAGGAATTGTTACTGTAGTGAGTTTGTACAAAAATTACATTTTGGTTTTTTTGTTGTTTCCACCATACAAAGCATATTAGCTCCACAATGAAAGTAAGTAACTTGGATAAGCTGAAATGCCTAGATAAACATTTTTTTCTGATCCCTGTAAAAAGTGACATGTGAGTTTGACCTAGTGTAACAGTGTTCATTCAAAGATGAAACCAACACATTGCTGAAGTTTAAAGGTCAGCATTTCAAAACATCATGAGTCCCTATACATATATTACTTGGAAGACTACACCAGGCTTGGCTGCATTGAGTTTCAGCTCCAACGAGGTTCCCAGAGTTCATCAAACTAAAAAAAACATAAAATTTTAGTCTTGTAACTTACTTTTCTTAAAATTTACTGTGTAAATTGACCTGAAACGCATTTTCAAATAATCACCAGCTGACTATTTCAACTGAGGCAACAGGTCACAACAACACAAGTTGCTATCCTAATAAGAACGAACATGCAATCTTTCATTTAGTTTTTACATATGAACACAAAAGTGACAAAACAAAGCAAAAATGAAAACCCGATGGGAGAGACTTCAAACTGATCACCACAATGATTCTACTGTAGAAACATGTACAGGTAGGGCTATAATGCTTCAAGCCTGACAGCTTACTTTTCTACTTACTGCTTTGCTTTTGGTACTCATTCAAGTTCAGGGTATGGCTGCAGCCCTGGAGTCTGCATGCACTCAACGTTCTTTGTTAGCTTTGTTTTACTATACAGTTGTTTCTATCCTGGACACGGTTTGGCATTTTACCACTGGGTTCATGTCAGTTTGTGCATTAAAAATATAATTAATGTCCATATCCACTCCTCAAAAGCTGTAGACCACTACACTATTCTTCTCCTCACAGCACAAGAATAGATATCAGCTGACTGCTGGATGAAGCGCACAGGAAAAAAAAAACATGTTTACTATTTCTATCTGTGCAGAGAGCTGAAGAATTTTGTAGCCCAAGTAACGACATAGTTGTAACTTTAATTTAAATACTGTATTTAGTACAGTACTGCGCTACTTTGTAATGTGGTCGGCTCTGTTGTAGACTATCGACCTGTCCAGACTACACCTTGCCTTTCACCCAGTGACAGCTGGAATAGGTGTCAGCCCTCCTCCCCAACCTGAATTGGGCAAACACAAGAAAATGGGCTGATGGATGGATGGTTGTTTTAGTTCTGTGGCTTCACACATTACATATGCATTCATAGCAGTGTCTAAAATAGATTTATTATCTTTAGCCCTCAAGCCTAGAAGACTTTTACTGGCTGCAAGTTGAAGAATTAATTTATGTTTTGTCTTTGAGAGTCAACCAAGTGACACTTTACTTGTGAGTCAGTAAGGTTTTGAGATTTTGTCATCTTAAAAATATCCGTTTTTTTCATAACCAATGCATTATGACTACATTTCTCTTGTTTCCTATGTAAACTCCATATATACCACTTGCAGTGTCAGTTTTCATCGGGTTTTTTTTTTCTGTCATCCATCTTCTTGTATGACAAGATATCAGCAATACTATCAGTGTCAAGCTAGGACTTGTTGAGGTCTTCCCTAAACTACACTTTGTCACTCCATATTCCTTAGAGAAGTGAGCTTATAACCCATTTATACATTCTCAGTAAGAGAGGTCAATTGTACTATCGACACAGTAGAATTTTAATATAGCAGAGTTTAAATTTTAATAAAGGACTCATCAGGGTCTAATAATCAGATATCATGTTCCTCCTGGGAATGTGGACAAACTGTTCAGTTTTGTGAGCCTGTGTAACTTGTAGTATCAGATTCTGGTTCTCTGACAGCAGGAACTTCTGATGTGGTCTTCTGCTGCTGTAGCCCATCTGCTTCAAGTTTTGTTGTATTGTCTGTTCAGAGATGCTCTTCTGTATACCTTAATTGTAGCGAGTGATTATTTGAGTTATTATTTCAGCTGGAAGTAGTCTGATCATTTGCTTTAGACTTCATGCAAGGCATAGTTATTTAGAGAACTGCAGATATTTTCTCGTTTTTAGGTGGTTTAAACTTCACCAGGTCATCGTGCCTAAAGGCATTAAATTTGTGATTGGCTAATTATATATTTGTGTTGGCAAGCAATTAAACAGGTGTGCTTAAGTGGCTGGTTTAGGTACAGCATAAACACTTGAAAAAAATGATGTTTTTTTTTTCTAATAAAAGGCTATACAAATGGAGAAAAAAAAAAAAACTAAAATGACTGAACAACACTACAATGTGGTGTTTATGAGAATTTCTGTTGCTTCAATCTAAGGCGATTTAAGGAATTTTTTCTTAATCTTAAACCAGTAATCTAAGTCCAACTGAAGAAAAACTTTGGTTTTATGATGCATCAAAAAAATGTTATATAGTAACACTTATGGCAAATAAGGTTATTCGCTAAAAAAAAGTACTTTTCATCTCCTATCATTATGGGACTAAAACACTGTGATGGCAGTAGGTTATTGTTACGGATTCAAATATTGGGGATGGATACAAGAGGAAAACCAAAAATAACCACACTGGTCCGGCCGGGTCAACTCAAACGATGATTTAATGAACACACGCGTGGGAGATGGACACCATACAGCAGACAGCATCAGATCTCAAAATGGTGGAGCCTTGATCAAACTCTTATAGCCTCTAGTGCCCCCCACCTAATCATAAAAGCCTAAACATTCACATTCTTTTCTCACACAGCGCCTAAGCTACGACCTTGGCTCCCTGTTTATCTGCTCCTGCTGAGATGGGGCAGTATGCTCTGTTCTCTTCTAACCAGACAAATAAGGCGATGACTTTCTGCGAACAGTATTTTCTTATAACTCAGCAGTATAATGCATCATAAAACAATATCATTCATTCACAATAAATCAACAGTCTAATATAATGCAAATCAGTTTACCAAATGTAATAGTTATCACCTTCTTCTAATTCAGGAGAATAATGCAAACTAAAACTACATAATAATTCACAATCTTTAATTAGGGGTCTAACATGGCATAAAATAATATTATAATCCGACATTATGCATATTTTCTGACACCTTGTCAGCAATGTGTAGGTTTTTCAGTCATCCAGGTCGTGGTCATCTAAGTGGCTTTAAAAAAAAGTAACTGGACTTTTTGAAGTTTCGTGAAGACGTTTCTTCTTGGATGTTTCGTCTTCATCAAACTTCAAAAGGTCCAGTTGCTTTTTTCCAAGCCACTTAGTCCTTATATTTATATGAATGATTAAAATGACCCGTATAAAAAAAGAGCTGCTTTACACAAATAAACCCAAATTTCAATCATTTCTGTATCGTCATATGTTCACTGAATTGTACCTTCACGAGAGCTTTTATTATATAATCCTAAATAGTTCTGCGGAACCTCTGCTCATCTGTAATATGTTCACAGTGCATGCCGATGGGCCTTTGATCTGCCTCCCCTTCTGGGTCTCCTCTAAAGGAGGACCCTTCTTAAGCTCATGCAGCCTGGGTATATCTAGTTGGATATCCTCCAGGTGTGATGAAGAGTGGCCCTCATTATGTTACTGCATCTGTATGTCAATATGTTACTTCAGGTAAGCTACGGCACTCGTATGGCCCTCTGTTGTTCAGCTGAAAGCATCCATGAGCACTGGTGCACTGCAGGTCCAGTACTATCTACCTCTGTAGGCCCCCAGTCCTAAGGAATGCCAATGACTGCCAGCTCCAGACAGCTTTTAAGATTTTAACTGATGTATTTCACTACAAAGGCAGATATCTGTGCCATATGCTAAACTGTGGAAAGTGCATGCTCAGACATCTAAGACTACTATTATCAGGGTTTGGATATTTGCCTAAAGCATATCTTAATGACAATGACATGTGTAAGATGTATTTAGCTGTGTTGATAGATGGTTGCACAAAGTATCTGTCAAGTGATAAAAGGAAGAAGGTGTTTATATGGTGAGAGTTTTTTGCACTGTAGCACAGATTTTAAAAATATGCCATTTCACTATATATATGTGTGAAAATTTCTTTGGAGTGTGTGATCCAGGGGGTAAAGGACAGTAAAATATTGTGTTGACTTTACTCTGTTATGCTCTTGTCGTGCGTCTCAGTGAGAGGAGGTTGGCTTGACTCTCTTGTTTTGGATAATTGTACGCTACCGAGGTCTGTGGTCCCCTTCTCTGTCTCCCTGTGGCCTAGGCTGCAAGAGCCATATTTAGGTTGCATGTCCTCTTCATCCTATCCTGTCTCATCCCCATCCTGTCTTACACACCCCCAGAGTGCAGCAGGGGGCAGATAAGAGACAGCAAGTCATCCAAAGGCGAAACTGTAGGTACATTAGGAAACTCTCCTACAAAATCTGTGCTGACATCACAGGAGTGTTCAGAATTTTTATTTTGAATGTTTTGTTTTTTGTTTTTTTTGTGAACGTCAAGTTGTTTGGCTGCATAAATGTTTTTAGGGAATTTATGTAACCAAAAATATTTCAAACCATGCTTTACTTGTACTAGTGGTATTTTATTTTTGCAGGTTGTGCTGGGCCTTTCTTCTTTTAGATGGTGCAGCTTGAGTGCAACGTACGGCCTCTTCTCATATTTGCTTAAAATTACCATTAATTACACCCCTTCTTAAAGAGTTAATGTAGGTCTCACATGTCCCCAGAAAGTCTGTCAAGTTTCACTTCAAAATATAGCACAAATTGTTCATTCTAGCATGCCTGTATATCCCTGGTTTTAGCCCTTTTCCAAATGGGCTGTTTCATTTTCTGTACCTTTAAATAAAATTAGCTGCTGCTGCCAGTGTGCTTTGCCGGAAGAGCAGAGTTCCTTTTATGTTGTTGCCATGAATACGCCAGCAAAAACAAGGGGAAAAAATGACCCCAGATTATAGTATAGGAGTAACCCTTAAAGAGCTGTTGGCTAGCAACAAAACCTTTAAGTGTAATAGTTTATGTTTATTATATTTATATTTATTTTTCACAAGCATACCATGAGGAAATACAAAAAAAAAGCATAGCTCAGGATAGCACTACAGGAGACATATAAACCAATATAGAATAGAAACCTAGTTTTGGTATGAAATTTGTCTTAGTTTCCACAATGTGGTAGTGACTGTTTGACAGGTTTTCAAAATACAGGCTGTGTGAATAAACTTACTACATCAGTATCAGTGTCTACAATGTTGTAACTTTAGTGGTGATTATAAACTTTTGTGGACATCCACAAAAGTCAACAGTGGTGGATGATCGCAGAATCATTTCTGATTGCGGGCGATCATGGCTCAAGAGTTAGGAGTTCGAGCCCCAGCTTGGACAGTCTCGGTCGTTGTGTCCTTGGGCAAGACACTTCACCCGTTGCCTACTGGTGGTGGTCAGAGGGCCCAGTGGCGCCTGTGTCGGGCAGCCTCGCCTCTGTCAGTGCGCCCCAGGGCGTCTGTGGCTACAATGTAGCTGCCATCACTATTTGGCACCACATTTCCATGGGGAAGAGAAACCCCTTCACAACAGCCAACCATGTTAACAAAACTCTCCAGGAGGCAGGCGTATCGATATCCAAGTTTACCATAAAGAGACGACTTCTTGAAAGGAAATACAACTGGTTCACTGCAAGCCACTCATAAGCCTCAAGAATTGAAAGGCTAGATTGGACTGAAGAAAAAATGAAAAAGCCAGCAGAGTTTAGGAAAAAACATTCTTTGGCCATCGTTCTACTGGAACGATGGAATGAAAAAATATGGAGAAGGAATGGAACAGTTCATAATCTAAAGCATACCACATCATCTGTAAAACATAGCCGAGGCAGTGTGGTGGGCGTGCATGGCTGCCAGTAGCACTGGGACTGTAGTGTTTATTGATGTTGTGACAAAGGACTGAAGCAGGTGAATGAATTCGGAAGTGTTCAGAGACACACTGTTTGCTCGAATCCAGCTAAACACAGTCAAACTGATTGGGCAGCATTTCATAATACAGATGGACAATGACCCAAAACATACAGCTAAAGCAACCCACAAGTTTATTAAAGGACAGAAGTAGAATATTGTTGAATGGCCAAGTGAGTGACCTGATCTTCCCGATTAAGCATGTGTTTTGCTTGTTGAAGACTAAACTTTGGACAGAAAGGCTCACAAACGGAAAAGCAACTGAAAGCCATTGCAGTAAAAGGCCTGGCAGATAAAAAGGAGGTAAACCAGCATCTGGTGATGTCCATGAATTCAAGACTTCAGGCTTCAGGCTTTCAGACTTCAGGCTTTCTAATACTTGTTTTTCAACCAAGTATTAGAAATGAACATCTTATTTTCATTTATTTAATCACTTTTGAGACCTTGAAATGAAGGGACTGTGTTAAAGAATCCTTCACTTCCTCAAATTTTGATGCAATTCTTTTGTTCAACCAACTGAATTAAAGCTAAAAGTCTGAGCTTTCAGCTTTAATTCATTCAACTGCATCTGAGTTGTGGTAATGTAGAAATTTAGATAATTTAGAAAAAAAGTTGTTTCTCTCCAAATATTGATGCACTTAACTGTATAAATTATACATTGTTTTACTAATTGTGTCTCAGCTGATAAAAGACAATAAGAATTAAATACAGAGTCCACAGGAGAGAGTAATGATGCGCTGATTCAGTCTTTCCGGTTCCAAAACAATACTGAAAGCTTAGCTTTGAGCATCCATTGATACCAAGTGTCAGTACCAAGTATGTGATATCAGAGCACTTGGTATTGACAATAACTGCTAATCATCGAGTGTTCTATGCAATCAAAACATGCAATTATTGTTTTTATTAAATTGTCCTCCTTAGTCTTTGCAATCAGAGAACAAAGAAAATAATCATTCTAACTGACAATTATCAAGCATGTTTTACATAAAACAGTCAGTGCTCCCTTTTTAAAATAAAGGTTTGGAAGGCGGTTGGAGTTTGGGTTATTACCTGTTAGACCTCAGAGTGTTAAATTTATGAGCTTTGTTTGAGAAGGAGGCTTATAATTGTGATAATCTCCTTATATATGTTCACTAGTCTCCTTCTCAGTGCTAGAGTCATTCGGTTAATTTATTCTTTCTCTGCTTTCAGTCTCAATGTGCTCTTCACACTCATACATGTAAATGTGAGGCATGTGCAGTGAAACGAACAAGACAAGTAAAGTGAAACGGCATTAATGTAACTGAAGGAAACATGCAATAAAAGCTTAAAGTGTAGAAAGTAAAGTACGTTTTCACACCAATCACAACGAGAGTGATAGCTGAGAAGAGAGGGAAACACCATCAGCTGATTTCAGCCATGTCAGCTCACTTGGATTCTTGCCACAGATACCTTATCATTTTTGTAGGCATAATAAAGATTCATTATCAGAAACATTGTCGTATATATCCCAAATTTAAATAGTGAACATGATTAATGTGTTTTCTTTCATGTCTCTTATTTAGCAGTGTGCGCTGAAGATTCACTGAAGCTGGATCTGTCTGTGCCTTTGATGAAAAGCTTGAGGATATGTAGTATATCTTTCCAGAAGAACAACATTTTAGCTTAAGGGGAGTGACTGCTTGGAGAAGGAGCTCGTAATATTTATTATTACAATTAAACATATCTCTCTCTCTCTCTCTCTCTCTCTCTAGATATATATATGTGTGTGTGTGTGTGTGTGTACCCTTATGGAGCTGATAGTGGGGTCATGTATTTCTCTCAATCCTATACCTGCATCAGCTCGCATACCTGTCTCCTGCGGCAAATAAAAGTAGGAGCAGGTGTTATAGCACACAAAGCCACATGGAAGAGCTTTTGATTTCTCTGGCTCAGTCTCTCCTTTTTCTTTTCGTTCACTCACACATATGCACCCCTATGCAAAAACACTTCTTCACCTTCTCTTTGCCTTTCAGTTTAATCATCCAGTGAAGAATTTATGACTTCTGGGCTTGGATTCCAGTCATTATCAACTGAAGTCACCCATGTAGCCAGATGCTTTTTTTTTTTTTTTGCTAGACAGCTACTTTTCAGTTTGCTCTACCTATAGACAACCTACAGGGACTTGTTGTAATTCATCATTCGGTCCAGTTCTTCTTTTCCTTTCTCTGAGCTAGACATCGACCTGGTTTTACTGGAATATGCTTATCTGATAGTGCTATAGCTTTAAGAAACTTTTATCAATAAAAGTACCCGTCTGTCATTTTTGATAATAATAAGACTTAGAAGAATAACAAAACAGGTGTTTTTAAAAATAATGGGAGAGATCCTACCAAATAAGTACACAATCTATATACAGTGAAAAATTGAAGAGCCTGATATTATGTAGGGTTTTGGTGAAAATTCATCTGCAAATGATCCAGAAATGTTATAAAAAAATTTAAATCTCTGTCTCAAACTTGGCTTTTTCATTTTTTGTATTGATTTCACTTCACTTACACATTTACAGGAATCTGTTGCCTTCCTGTGCTGTTATACGGTAAACCGTCACTGATGATGACTAACCATTTCTGGTCATTGTGAGGTTTTCCAAACCTCAAGTCTGTGAAATAAAAGCCCCCTGTTTTCCTTGTGTTCCAATCATCCGTTATATTCCATTTTTGCCTCCTGTAGATGACCGTAAGCTCTTGTCTTAACTGGAATTGCAATGGTGAATTTCCAGTATTTGTCTTTGTGAACAGATTTGTCATACTGTTGCTTAAATATGGGATTCCAGTACGCAGTCAATCATAATTAAGATATTGCGATAATGCAAAATCTCAGGTTAGGGCTCAATCCTTATCTAGGATAATGTTTTTGATAGCTGTAACATTACCTCATACATATGTTTCTCAAGATACTGATACTTTCAGGGTCAATCAAATTTTGAAAATTTGGTGAAGAGACGCATGAGAATACAAGTTGAACAGTAGCCACCCCTGGAAGTTTACTTGGCTCAATGGATAGAAATGTAAGTTTATCTATTGGTCTAATATTTCTATTATCTTACAAAATTGATAATAGACCACTAAATTTGGAAAAGGGTAAAATGTTCATACTTATGGTTTCCTGAACAAGTGCTCTAGTAATGACATTGACATTATCAGCTATTATCAAATTTGAACAGACATTAATGGTTCTCCTAACTTCCTGGTAATTCCCTGACATTTAGTCAAGAGCCACCTAGAAGATGGTAATTGTGGATGACAATGTACCAGTAGTTTATTTTAAACATTTAGAAACCGTGATGACCTCTGTGCTGAATACACTAGCAGATGTTAAGATCCCAGTAACATGGCTAAACAGTGATGAAAACACTAATACTAAATAATCCCTTAATTATCACATTTAGGTTAGACCCTGGAGAGCTGTCCAGGGTGTAACCTGGCTCTCGCCTTACGATAGCTGGGCTAGGCTCCAGCCCGCCCCTGACCCTGACAAGGATAAGTGGAAGATGATGGATGGATGGATGGATGGAGGGATTTGGAGCACGTTGGCCAGAGAATCAGGAATATCACTGACGACACATACCATCTGCCATATTATTAGGTACACTTGTTTTACTGATGTTCTGGGGTTTTCCCGCATAACCATCTCTAGTTTATATAGAATGGTATGAAAAAGAGAAACTATGCAGTGAGCAGCAGTTTACTTAACCTCTTAAGCCCCAACGCCCCCTGATATGGGGGCAAAAGGCAGGAGATCAGGTAGGCTTGGGGCTTAAGAGGTTAACTAAAATCTTGTCGAGATCAGAGGAGAATGGGCAGACTGCTGAGAGCTGATATGGAGGCAACAGAAAGTCACATAACCAATTGTTAGAATCAAAGGTATGCAGAAGAGTTTTCAAATGAACAATATAGTATGTCAGCTGAGAAAAGGAAACTGAGTTTATAATTTCCACATGCTCACCAAAACTGGACAAAAAAAAAGATTAGAAAAATATTTCCTGGTTGGATGAGAGTCCATTTCTGCTCTAACTTTTGGATGGTACAGTCCGAATTTGGTGAAAACCCAACTTGAAAGCATGATTCCATCGTGGCTTGTAGGTTGCTGCTGGTGTAATGATGTGGGGGGTATTTTATGGGCATACTTTGGGCCCTTCATACCAATTTACCATTGTTTAAACATCTTTACAATATAAAATAAGACATAATGATTAAAGTAGTGTACATGGTAAAAACTAGACAAAAGCAATCCTACAGAGGTGAATGTTAAGCTTCATTTAAAATGTATCAACAATGTCCACGGATCTCAAGTGCATTAGAAGCCTGTTCCACAGCCTGGAAGCCACAATCTCAAAACCACAAACCTCTGAGATACTGCCAGCAAACACTGATCAGCTGATGACCTATGAACTGTTGACCTGTAAACATATAAACCAAATATAACAAAAACAGATATTTATTTGTCAATTAAAAATATTGCCCTGTGAATAAAATCTCTGCAGAATTTGTATCAGTGGCAAAGACATTTAAAACAAGACGTGCTGGTTTAACATCTGTATACAGATACAGAACAGAAACCTGTGTGTAAAAATCAGCACACAAAGTTCCCACGCTCAGTTTGATGACAAAGTTAAACAATCACACAAAACCACAGAGACTGCCAAATGCAGGCAAAAACTGTAGATGCAGGCATTTGGGATAGTGACCTAAATATGTGAACAGTTGTTAGGTCTTAACACGTTTTGGGCCACTGACATAATTTGACCCTTCTGCTGAAATCGTCCAATGAGAGAAAGAGAAATGGGAATGTGACAATGAGACAAACAGGAACTGGGGGAGTGAGGGATGACCAGCAGAGAAGGAAGCTGTTCCAGATTCTCAGCGATTACATAGTGACTCATAGGTCAAGGCTTGTAAATAGGATTTTTTTCATGATTGGAGAGCTGACTCGCACGCTACTTTGATTTTAAGTAGTGCTCCCTGGGAGTGGGGGGGGAAGAGTGAAGCATGGGATCGTAAAGCAGTTATCTTTGGAGTCAGGGGAGGTTTTTGGGGGGATGCGGCTGATGATCATTGTGGTGTATCCCAATTGAGCAGCTGAAGCTGGAGCCAAGCTGGTATTTGGGATCATGGTGATGACTCAGAATCGTAATGCGGCTGTTGAAAATCTCTCATCTGCTGCACGGCTGGGTTATATTGTGAAAGCTGTTGTCAGCACTGCTCTGGCTTATCTCTTGATCGGGTTACAAGATGACTGGAGAGCTGGAGTGAATATACGCTCCTCCTTTTGACCCTTTCACTTTTTCCTCTACAAGTCTAAGTTACATGCAGTACTAAAGATTGTTATGGTTACATCACAGACCACAACAAAGGGAAGAGACGGACTGCCACCGTTATAATAATTAACAAACAATATCGTGAGAATAGGCTAAAAGGAATGAAAAGAAGCAAAATGAGGTATGAGTGTTCGTGCATATATGTGGCACATGTTTTAGATGAACAACAGAGCTATAATACAGAGAGTAAGATGGCGCTGAGTGCATGGTGAGGAGCACATATAGGCTCGCTGGTCCACGGGTACACAGACAGAGGTTAAACGGTAGATAATAACCTTGTTGGACACCAGCCAGGTGCTCTGGATTACTGCCAATCATACTTGGCTCCATCTAGAGGAAACCCTGCAGCACATACAAAACACACAGCCCCGGGTCAAAAAGGTTAACGTGAATTTGAGACAGCCCACTAACGGATTCTTGCTGAAGTGTGTCAGTCAATTTAGATTTTAGCTACATCTCCTTTCTTTCTCCCAGCAGGTCCCAGTAATTCTGTTATTAAATTTGCATGCCTGCCTCTCAAAAAGCACTATGCATTCCTCAAATTTTGGAAAGATGATGTTAGGGTCATTAAAGCTGTAAAGTGCATCTGTGCGAGTGTCTTGCAGGTATGGAAGCCATATTATTCACCGTCACATGCAGTCACCAACCAACCATAAACATTTAAACATTTCCTATTAAATGCCTTCGGCCAAGCATCGCTTTATAGATTCAGTTTAACAGTTCTGAAACCAGATGACAGTTGAAACAGTATGGAAAGCAACCTCCAACTGGATTCCATCTTTTGGCTTAGAGTAAGCTCTGTACTGCACACATATATGTACACACACACTTCAGTAAAAGCAGGTGTGTCTCCTTCATCACACAGCTGCACACCAGGGTAAGTGCGAGGTAAAGAACACGCTGTGAGAGTAGTGCACGAGTGTGAGAGCAGGAGGCAGACGGAGAAAGAATTCAGACAAATTTAGATAAACGGTGACAGGCAACAGCAGGGAGGAGAAGAACTTGTGAGTGGCAGAAGTAGAAAGAGAAAGGAAGAGGGAAAAGTAGTTTAACTTTTAAAAACTGCTAGGAAAAAGGAACGGAACAAAAAGGAGCTCAGTAAAAAGAAATCGGTGGAAACAGTGCAGTGGTGAGAAAGTTTCAAACATTTTGGTGGAGTAAAGTGTTCTGATCTTTTCTCTCCTGAGGGCGTTTTTTTTGGAAGCCTTTCTCATCAGTCTGGGCAGGACCCATTTGTCCCTCTAACCTTCCCATCCCTCCTCTTTTTTTCCCTCTGCCTTAGTTCACCGTGACTAGCGCCACGCGATGACTGCAGGTTGAGGAGTAAGTGAGGGAAAGGGAGAGCAAGATCAAGGAGAGGAGAGACTGACACACACCTCACACATTGGAGTTTGGAGTCACTGTGCAGCCCAGAAAGGTGAGCGGAGGAGAGAATGTCTTACCTAATGTTGAGCTTTCCCAGTGTGTGTCTGCATGTGTGTGCGTGCGATTTTGTGTGTCTATATGTAAACACAGGTATCATTATGGTAGAACTGGGACTGTGAAAGATGCAGATGTCATGCAGTGGACTGGGTGGAATTTTCTTTGAATCCACCTTAGCCTCAGAGAAGACACTTATTTATATTTGAGTATGTAAACCACTCTTGTGTTAGTCATCAGACTTTGAAGTGGCTGTGACACCTTTTTCCTCCCCTAGATTAGAGTTTGGTGTGTGTGTGAATCACCAGGTGAAGCAGGTCAAAAGACAATTGAGGAAAGTCGCTGCAGCGGGGTGCACGTGTGCTGCGAGTGCCTTTGTTTTGTTTTGATTCAGTTTGAACTTTGGTTTATGAAAGATCAAACAAAAATTTCTTCTGCTTCAGCAGTGGACAGCTAGTAAAAAAGTCAAGACCTCATCTGGTCACAATATGGTTTGCATGAACATTTTGCTGTCACATGATAAAAGAAATGAAGCATTTGTTTTAAGTTTTGTATGTTTACAGGACATCAGCTGTTATGTTGGCAATGAGAAGCAGAGAACAGCTGCAACAGACTAATATTACAAGAGTCTGTGTAGACTTTGTAAGTGTGCGTTATCTTTTTTGAACACCAAAAAGTAGCAGAGAAGAAGCTACAGCGGTGATCCTGCCTATACCTGTTTGCTGTAATGCTGTTTACACATTGCTTCTACATGCTCCACATTTAGACTTAAGTATTTCTTTTTTCTTCTGCCTCTCATTCACCTTCCGATTGATTCATCTCTGTGTTGTGGTTATCTTGATTTGCTTTCAGCCCACCAGTGACAGCTCAGAGCTAAGAGCTTCCAGGGTGTGGCGAGGAACCTAATGGTGGGGTTAAAGTAGAGCAGAGAGAGAGGTCACAGGAATGTTTGGGATTTTTTTCTTTTTTTTCGCTGCACTACTTCCACAGTGAATATACCCAGCCCCCAACTTACATGCCTCCAACCAACCTGTGTTTCCTTGGCTTGCACTGAGCCCTCCACTTCCCCTCCCTTTCATCCCCACACCCACTTTATCCTCCCCTGCTCCGCAAGTGGAACCTGCTCAGTCATGCCAGTCTACCTCCCTGTGCCAGCCTGACTACCACACTCATTTGAAAGGTGGAAAACTCATCCTCACTGCTGCCAGGTGTGGCATTCCCCCTGTAAGTGTAATGCTGTATTTTGCCAGGTGTGCCATCATGATGTCTGAGTGAAGGAGACGGTTATACTTTGGGTCCTGGTCGGCGAACGCTTTGTTTCAGCGGTGAACAACATAACTCCAAAGATGCTGATCCAATATTTTATTGCGATATGTGTACTTATTACATATTTGCTGTCCACTGCTGTCAGCGCTGTCAATTATTGCCTTAGGTTACTTTGCTCCACTTCCAAGAGAAATTGTGTGTCTATGTGTGTGTTCTGTGAGACAGACTGAGCAGCAGCAAGGCTATAAACTTTGCAATTATGAGTTCATAAAATGTGCTATGTGTTCTGTGCATGCAAGTGTGTTTTCTAATGCTTCTGAAGTCTGTTTATTTCTTGTTGCCACCTTACTCCAAAGCATCTATAAGATTTTATATACCACACAGATTTTATATACCTTTAACAGTGACTCGAAAAGAAGGTACAAATGCAGTGATCAGTAGACAAGGTACCAGATTTGTCCATCAGAGTCATGTTCACGATATAGAGGGACAAAGCAGGTATTCCCTTAAAAACTTTATACGGGGATTGATTGATTTATGAGGTCGTAGGCGGGAGTGAGGTCAGGAATCCAGGTGTACGGGGATGCACATGCATAATCTGATGAGAACAACAGAATGGACGAGTGATGTTTGACATGAAGTTGGTGTGCCCTGAAAATGTTGGCTGAGTGAAACAAGAAGATAAAGGTGTCATTGATAGTCAAGGGAATAAAACCCCAGGCAGTTAGCAAAAGGAGTGGTGCAGATGGAAGGAGAAGGGTGTGTCAGAGGTGGGAGACAGCACTGAAGAGTGACAGTCCAGCTGTATGACAAGCCTGCTGCCTTGAGTTCTTGAAACACCCAGAAAATGCTGCAAGAATAGAAACCATATCAGTGCTGCAGACCTTTTACCTCAGATTGCTTCTCCCCCTTTTGTCCCTCCCCTTAAGATACCCTTTCCATCCTCTGTCCTCTAGTATTGTTATGTTTTTCATTAGCCATTTTCAACCTCTGAATCTGGGCACGTTTCTGCGGCAGTCTTATGTCCTTGTTTCAGATCTTTGCTGGGGTCTCTTTGACCTCTGCCTTCTTTTTTACTTTCTTTTATCTTGTAAATTTGGCTTAGTATCAAAGCTAATCCAGTGACCGCATAAAGCAGCGTGTTATTAAATCACATATAGCAGTCTCTGGAGCAGTCTTTTTTTCAAACTGCCAGTCAAAATCGGATTTGTTTTTCATTTGAAAGGCAGCTCAATTTAAAGAAAATATTTGGCATGTACCAGCCTCTTGCATTTGTATGTACATGTACAGATGTATGCACAGAGCAAGGCACACAGTGCATTCTCACTAGCTGGAAAAGCTAACACATGCAAGCCCTCACTTGCTCCCTTGCATTTATTAATTCAGGCAAGGATATCTCAATATGCCCTTAGAGATGAATTAAATAAAACCTCAACCAAAAAAAAAACAAGTAAAACACTGTTTTGTATTGTCACAGTATTTTAACGTGATGCATGCAAGGCGCTGACAAGCTGATGCATTGTCATGCACTACTTTGAAATATGAGCAGCCAAAATCTTAGAAATATTGTATTTTTTATGACTAAATCATTCCGAATTGAACTAACATTATGTATATAGACCTATATAAGTGCGGGCTTATAAAAATACTTCTGTTTTACAGTATAAATTGCTGCGTTTTAGCTTCCATTATATGATGCTGCCATTGAATGTTCGTATATGACAGGCAGCACTGCAACAAGCCCTGGTGGACCAGTAAACCTCAGAGAAAAGAGAAAAAAATGGGTTTAAAGCACACAGACATAGCTGTCATAGTGCCAAATCATCAGTAAACACCACAAAGTCTCATGTAGGCATTGCCTTAGCATTTCCTTCCAGATAAGTGTCTCATCTGCTCAGCTAGAGCAAAATACCTGGAGCTGTTTCCATTGGTCCATTCAACAAGCATTTATATAAACTGTTTACTACCTTCATTTTTTACTTGCTGTTAATGGCAACCCCAGCTTTTATCAGTTAACATTTAGTCTTAAATGAGCTATAGTTTACCAAAGTGACTGAGGAATGTTGTTTTTTTTCTACCCAGCATGACTTTCTTTCCATTTTCTCTCATGTGCTTTTTAGCACGTTGTCATAAATCTCCCCCAGTAATCTTCGTTTGAAGGTGTTTAATGTGTATTTGCTTACATTTAGAGTATATTTCACTGGAACTATAACGATACGCAGTTTTATTTAGTCGTTTTATGTGCTGGTTACTTTGCATGGAATGATTTAAGAGAGAAAGCTTTCTTTTTTTCATATATTATTTTCAGTTTTAGCACACTTTGGTTAGATGGTTACATTTAGGCAAAAAGATCATGGTTTGGGTTAAAATGCATCCTAAAATACACACTGCCTGCCTGGCAGAAAGCTGTGGGAGCAAACCTCTCCCGTTTGCTTTGCAGGGTTGGTTTATGTGTTCAGCCCATGTCCATTTGAGTTTCAATCATAAATATGTGTATTTGCCTTCCAGATGCTTAGATTGTGAATGATAGTACAGTTTCAACGCCACTGAATAATTCCATTTTTTAACAAATACAGAAAAATGTGTCTTTAACTAAAGTGTGCTGTTATGGAAACATTTTCAGGTATGCAGGCACCTCAGCCTTTAGGCCTGAGGCACTGACATATCAGCTGTCCCCTGCAACCCAGGACTTTCTCAGAACTTTAGCAAAGAACCAAAGGCATGGGTGTGGAGATAATAATGCCCTGATTTTAGCTCTGTTTCCAGACACGTAACTTAATGAACCAAATTCTTGCCTAATGCCTCATCATTACAATTCCTGCAGTATAGCTTTTTTGTTGTTGTGTTGTTTGTTTGAAAAAGTACAGCCTTCACCCAGTTCACTGGAGTAAGATATACCATGGGATCCAGATTGTATATGTCACCTCACCTGACTGGTAAGCAAATATGCTGAGATGATATAAAGAGGGCTGGCAAGGATGCTAACGGTGTAAATACAGAGGGAAAGGAAAGGACACACACACACATATTTATATATATAGAGAGAGAGAGACACACACACACGCACACATTTACGCAGAACAGATTCAACATCACGTGTTATCACACTGACAGGCACATGTCCATACGTCAGAGTATGACCCCGTGTAGGAAAAATTGTTCACCACATTTGACAGGCTCAAAATTCACATGACAAAAATCTCCAATCTCCTTACAAATTTACATTTTTAAAAATGCTTCTACATGTGTAAGGTTTCTTCTTAGTACTGTGGTCACACTTGGAGTATGATTACCAAGCAGAAACACAGCATGAGAGGAAAAATCAACAAATTTTAAATCCTGGACGCCACTTTCTTTTTGGAGTTATCAAAGACACACGACGATCCACAGGAACACTTTGTTCTCCTCTTATGCTCCGTTTCTAAAAATGACGCAGGAGACTGGGACCGAAAAAAGGGCACAGAGTGGAATGACAATGGTGTCCTCGAGGATTAATATGACTCGCATTTCCTTCCATGTTTATATGAGTACATGTGTAACTGTGTGGGTGTGTTGATTTGTGGTTGCACGTTTGTGGCTGCGTCTGTGGGTCTCAATAGTAAAAGTCTTTAACTCCTTGTGGTTGCAGCTCTGTGGTGTCATAGAATAGATGAAGACACAAACACCAACAGATGACTCAGAACACCTGGTGATTCCCAATGGCAGGGGATCGAATGTGTCAAGAAAACCACACAGCTGTACATTCTCAGACTCTGAGAGTGGGATGTAGATTAACCGAGTGGAATAGTTGAATCTGTAGACGGGGGCTGTGCGCTTGTCTGATTACTTTTGTGTGTTTATCTGTGTCTGCGCATGGATATGGGTCACCCAACTCATACTGCCTCAAGTTGTGTGGGAAGGAAGACTCATTTTGGCTACACTGTTAAAAGTTCATGTAAATATTTTCTGGAAAGCCTCCAGGGTTTACCACTTTAAGGCTGCGTAAGTGGCTCTGTTTACTACATGCCTTTATGACTGATTGTGCTACATGTGAAAATCCACAGTATAGTGTACGTCACTTGATATTTACTTCCCAATCTGTACATGGGGCATGTGCTGTGCTTCATGGTAGCACTGCCATGGATATGTGGGTTTGTAAAGGTGATCTGATTGACAGAATACGATTTGAATCTCCAAAAGTTGATTCTGTTCATCCAGACGTGGCGTTTTGTGGGAGAAATACTATTTCTTTTTATACTATTACTACTATTTCTTCTATTATACTATCAAAATACTATTTGAACACACTCACAAAGACAGCAGTGTTATGTAGCTGCCCTTCCACAGATCTAGCTGCCTGGAAACCCTTCGGCAACTCCTCAGTGGTTAAAACCTCCGTTTGGGGTTCTCAAAGTTTTGGTGATTTCTTCATTTAAGATTGCACTGGGCCAAAAATGCATTACTTACACCTGTACAGTGTTCTGTCTCTTTTACTGTAAGATATGCATGTGTGCCTGAATTCTGTGTTTGGCATTCAGTGTGACAGCTAAAGAGCTGATGTGATGGGTTAGATAAGGGAGCAAAATAGGCAGTGTCATCACAGGCTGAGTGGGATTTTTTTTATGTGTGCTGTCACTGCTTGGTATCAATTTGTCTCCTAAAGTGAATGTGAAACATGGTCGGCGGTTGCTGAATACATGCTATAAATTTATGAATTACACCACAGTTGCACTATTGCACTGTGATTTTGTCTGGTATTCTAATGAGAGTTAGTATCTCCCACAGCTTAAGGCAGCTTTAGACCAACAAGGTCCATAGTGGCTACAAAATAACTTAAAAATACAAAAAGAAAAAGAAAAAAGAAAAAGAAATACTGCCTCCCAAAAAGAAGAAAGAAAAAGGGTCACAGGAATTTATGTACAAATTAGCACAAGTTAAAGGTAAAATCCTTTGGACTTTACCTTTAACAATGCATTTTGGCATGATTTGTTAAATGGACTGGTACTGATGCAGTGCTTTTGCTTTTCTAGTTTTAATGAGCACTCAAAGCACTTAAATCATAAACGCATTTACCTGTAATACTCATGCACATTTAACGTTTAACTGTCCAAGGACAGTAAAACAGGCAACCCTTGCTCAGGGATTGAACTGATGTTCAGATCAGTAGATGATCTGTTTCACCTCCTGAGCCACAGTGATATGGGTCCCATTGTCTCTCTATTAAAATATTTCTAACTTGATGGGATTTATCTGTTACAAGATGACGATGGTCCATCCATAGGACACAAGGGGTCACTGATGGAAATAAGAGTTTGACACAGGAAATCCGAATTAAAAGGACTGATAGACGTATTGTATGTATTGAATTCAAAAGCTAATGTTATTTTTAAAATATACTGGCTGATGGTAAGAGGAGGCTAAAATAAGTTCTGCAGTCTGGAGCTGATTAATGGATATTTAGTTGAGGTATTTGAAGAGACCAGTTCTTTGTCTTAATAGAGGATAAGATAGAATAGCTTAGCATTTTAGCATCTTGGAAATGTCATTTCTAAGATACTAAAATGGAAATGATATTTCTAAAAACACAACTGCACAAGCTTTCTTGATGTACTGCTCAAAACTTTGTATCAGACCAAAAGAGAAAAAGCAGATAGGGATGGGCTGGGGGACCGACTAAGCGGTGATGTGCTGAGGGAGGAAAGAGGAGCAGGATGCCACCATCTGTTAGCCACATGCGCGCCCCACAGCAGTAACATAAATCTCAACCACACTCAGCAATGCAAAGCTACATTCTGCCAGGCTAAACTCGCGCTCGCTAGCTGCATCAAGAGAAGTGTGCAAGTCAGGCGTTATATAGATCGAGGATGTATATTCATTATATTGTAATAAAAGTTAAGCCGAAACACCATGGGTGGATTAAGACACTAAATTGGTCTGGAACAAGGTTTAGAAATATACTGTAAACCCTATCTCCAGTTGGGAACTAAAATATTGATGGGATGCTGTAAACCTGCTCAACGAGTTGCCAGCTTTGTAGAGAATTAAGTAAGACTTAGTAGAGCAGTTGCACATTCTTTTTGAATATGCTACTGCCGTAGTGGACCCATAAATTACAGCTCCTAACTATTGGCTAGAAATTCGTAGGAAAAATACTGTGGCTAAGAAATGGTTGATTTAAAAGTTGTTTATAAAGGAAACGTTCTTCTGTTCTTCTCGTGTGGTCCCTTGGCCCTCCACTACACTAGGAATAGTAGATGTGCAAATACACAGGGCACTCTCACACAAACACACAGTTACAGGTCACCGGGGTTAATGGCTAGCCCAAGCAGGGCAATGTGTGGATGAGTTGGGCGTTACTTTGTATTTCAAATGAGCTGGAACTCACAAAGTTGATTCTTCCCACCATCCTCGTTTATGACAGTGTGTCTTCTACTACAGTGGCAGTTTCATCTTCGGTGACACAGTTAGATCTCTGCATCAGCCATATAACAGTCTACATGTGCTGGTGTATGAAATTTGAAAGAGGTTGGAGGCTGATGTCTTAGTTACAGGTGAAATAGTTGGGTAAAAAATGGAAATAGAGGGTAAAAACACTTCACATCTGTCTACTAGTTTCTATTTTTTGATAATTGGTAGTTGTTTTTTTTCTAAATCACTTTTTAACCGGGAAGGAAAACCGATGGGTTTTTGTTTTGGGATTTCCCAGAGAAAACCTGCTCAACACTAGGACAACATATAAGCTGTACACAGAAGGTCTGAAGGGACAAATTTGCAGCCAAGGCTAGAGTAAAAAGTAAAAGGAGTAAAAACTCTTCTCTGTTATTCCACTCTCGTCTTCTACCTCATCAATTTTACTTTAAGATAGGGGCCAAATAATGTGCCCCTAGTGTGTCTAGAACTATAAAGATCTCTTGTCTTGTCTCAAATGACATTTAAGTACTACAATCACATGTCACTCAAATGAAGTTTATGGAAAAAATGGTTTCTAATTTTAAGTGGAATTTTATTCTATAAAATATCTCATACATGTGTGTGTATTTAAGGTTTTGTACTATGTTAAATGAACTATATGAAGCGAAGGAAACCTGCTCTTAAAAACAAATAATTTCCGTCTTTCGCATAGAGACACATTCTTTTGGCTTTCTTGGTCTGATTTCATGGAACTTTAGATCGATTGAAATCATCACTGGTGAAGAAATGATATAATAACATAGTGGCCAGAGATGAGTCACCACTAATTTCACGTTCCCTTTCAAACCCACTGTTCAATTGTACTGTTCAAGAGCTGCGGGCGAGCTGAGCCCAGCCAATATGAGGGCCCAGTCCTGACATCACACTCATGCAGTGTGACAGATGGATGGGGGAGAACGCTCCAGAAAAAACATTTAAAAAAAACAGCAGCAGAAGCAGAATCAGTAAGAAGGTGGCATCTTGTCAAGAGGTCTTGCTTACTAGGCAGTAACACAGTGACACTCTACTGTTACTTTAGGATAAGAAAACCATAACATAATCACAGTCCTACAGAGCATCATTGCTGTATGTCCTTCGTCTGTCCTTCATCGGCATGCGTCTTCTATTAGGCTACAGAAGCCACAGCCAAAGTGGCAGCTTGCCTTATCCTCTGCATATGAAGCAAATGAGGCAATGTCATTCAGAAAATAATTGAAAACTATGGGGAATGCTGCTCAGGGACTGTTGGCTGATGTATTGTTCCAGTAACTTGGGGAGACTGTTGATTAATTCCCAGTATTCCAACTACATTAACAAAATAGCCAGCTGATGAAAGCATAGCCATGCAAAGCTGCTCACCATTCAGCTGGCTATGCTCCAGCAGCAAAGTCAGTCAGCTGCCCGGTGGCCAATTAATCCATGTTTTAGCTCTTTGCTGCTTACTTTAATCATCTTTTCTAGATGTTGCACAAAAGTTATAAATAGAATTCTTTATAAATTGCGGAGAGATAAATGGTTTTCTTTGGCATCAGGATGGGCTGATGTAGCCCGTCACATGCTCAGTCAGTTGATGCAGGACAGTGACAGCTGTGACTTCCTGAATCTCAACTACTGACTCTGTTGCCAAGCCAGACTAATGGCATCTGGAGCAGCGTGCTTCCAAAGCAGTGTGACGCTGATAACATTAGGTTCTTTTTAAACCAAGAGTCATTAGGTGCATTATGTTGAAAACGCTGTTTGAAGTTGTATGGAGCATCGTTAAACATGTACTGTCCAACCACTTTAATCTGCTCCAGAGTTCCTGCCTAGTAGCATCGGATTGCTACTGAGGGATTTCTTTGTTATTTAACATCACTTGGTGACATAAAAAAAAGATAAATAGAGTGTGTAAATGCAGAAGTGTGTAAATCTATTTGGTTTGTACATAAAATTAAACTAACCACAGGAGAATGAAAGGAACAACACAAAGCAAACTTTTCTCTCTGCCATATCAAATAAGCTGTTCATTAGGCATTTCAAGAAATGATCAAAAGAGAATTAATGAAAGACATACAAATGTCATAGTAGAACTGGCTATCCCGTGTGTCTGTCTCACAAAACGCATAAAACTTGTTCATCTTCCTTCACTCTGTCTTTTTTTTTTTTTGCTCTTCTACTTCTTCCTTTCATCTTCAGCCAGACGCTTTTGGACATGTAAGATGTAAAAAAAAAAATGCAGGAAGGAGAAGAAGAAAGAAAGGACAGTTCTAAAGGAATATGGCTCGTATTAATCTGGAAATATTGCTTTACCTCATCTGAACTAAATTACCGGTCTGAACTCGTTGTCCTCAGAGAGCAGGCAGATTTCCACCGGCAGCCCAGATGGGCAAGGAGTGGTCGACAGATCTGTCACCATGACCACAGTGAGCACATGAACTCCTGGTCTGTCAAGCTCTGTTGCTGTCCTTTTATACAGCGGATCAAAAGTGTTTCTTTGTTATTGTTGGGCTTGGATTTTATACTCAGGGGCAGCATCTCTGGAGGGGAATCCAGAAGTTTTTAGACTCTTTCTCTCTCTCTTTCTTTGTCCTGTTTCCTGCTATCTTTGTGGCTTTGTGAATGTGTATTCTTAAGAAACCAAAATTCCTATAAGTAAGGACATTAAGGTCCTGAGACATGATCTATTATTAAAACTATTAAAGACACAATGAAAGTATGGTGTTGTTCAAGCTTACCCAGGCTTATGGTTTCTACTGGTAAGGAATAGGGATGGGTACCGGTATCCGGTGCCATGATGGCACCGGTTCTGACATAAACGGTAGTAACCAGACCGAAAAGCAGCGCACATTTCGGTGCTTTATTTCGGTGCTTTTTTTCCTGAGCTGTGATACACTTTCTTCTTCCTTACATTTGTATTGGCGGTTGGCAAACAACTGAAAGGTGCATTACCGCCACCAACTGGTATGGAATGATACACTTTAGATTCTAGCCAATCATTTTAAGTTTCCGAGAATAGTAGGCAGGTCCAGGTACGTACGTTCTTTTAGAGCAGAGCTACAGATTAAAAATGTCCAAGGCGAAGCGGTCAAAAGTCTGGCTGTACTTCACAGCAAAAGATGCAAACTCAGCAGCTGCAACAAGTGCTTTAAGGTGATACTGTGATACTGTCAAAGAAGGTAACACCTCAAATCTGATGAAACTACCTGGCGACGCATAGTGGTTTTTTTTTAAAGCCGAGAAATGCGCCGTATTTGATAGCTTGCTGCGAGACCTCACACCGAGCACATCTACTGCTTGTGGGTTGCCTGTTATCGGACCCGGAATTAGCAACATCCCCCAAAAACCCGAAGAGGAGAGTCCTGGCCCCTAGCCCTGCCAGTGTAGCAGAAATGATGACGGATGATGATGGCAGCAGCAGCCGTTCTTCTCTGCGTGAGTAGCTTAATGTTGTTCGTGTGTAATTTACGTTGAGTAGGCTAACCACGTTATTACATTAATGCATGTAAGGTGAACTAGCAAACACCATCATAGCTACATGCAGCTGTCTTCTTGTTTGATGGCAGATACTCCCTTCACCCTGGCCAAAAAGGCTAAAATGACCAAAGAAAAAGTGGAAAACAGTTAAACATGAGAGGTTTTTGGACAAAGTTAGTGTTTTTTCCATTGTTTAAGCACTGCTTCCAGCCAAGAATGATACCATATATGCCCCATAGCTGCAGAAAAGGCTAACATTGTTATCTTTTTACAAAAAAACAGCTGAACATGAGAGGTTTTTGGACCACTTTTGTGTTTTCCATTCTTTAAGCACCGGTTTGAGCACCGTTTAAGCACCGGCACCGTTTCAAAAGTACCGGTTTGGCACCGGTATCGGATAAAACCTAAACGATACCCATCCCTAGTAAGGAACAATGCCAGGTTGGAATGACCAGCAGCCTCTCTCACTGCCATTATGAGGGATATAAAGCTGTGTTTTGACACACTAGGAGTGAGTACTAGGCCATTAGCCTGCTCTTACCCATAACCGAGCATAAATTGGAGCTAGAGAGGACCCTCGGAAAGGGTGACGGTCAAGTTATACCTGTATGACACATCAAAGACCAGTGGCAGTCAAGCAGCACTTGTTCCTACAATTGCACTGTGGTAAGAGAGCACTCTGTTTTTAGTGGAATGGTTTAGAATTGTGAAAAGGGGCTGAGATGATGCCCTCAAATGACAGATATTGTTGCATCACTCCACTGTTCTCACCTGTGTAAGAATACTCAAGAGAGACTTTCCTTTCATGTGTACCTGTCCGACAGACGGGGCAGCAAAGGAAGAAAATCGACCTGTTTTTGCTCCTACACCGACTCCAGTTTTCACTGTTAAAATTTTTTTTACAAGACAGAAGTATGCTGTGATTTATCTCCAACGATAATTTTTTGTGAAAGAAATCATAAATTACCTTGCAGATGCCCCAGACAGGCAGGAATGTTGCTGTCTGTGTGTGACATGCAAAAAAGATGCTTTTAGCGTTTTGGTTACAGCTGCACAAACATAACGAGCATGATGGGGCGGCTTACTGATGAACTGATGCAGCTGATCAATTATAAAAGTGAATAATATCATTGAAATGGGTAATAGAACTGTAGTACTTATATTAATTATTACTGAAGTTATTATTTCTATGTCGGTTATTAGGTCTAGGTCTATGTTTCGTATTAAAAAATAAATATGAATATAGTAAATTACATTTGTTATTATTAATGTCTTCATCAAGAGTCATTAGCTCTGATTCCAATGGTGATGATTAGGGATGGGTATTGTTTAGGTTACCGATACCGGTGCCAAACCGGTACTTTTGAAACGGTGCCGGTGCTTAAACGGTGCTCAAACCGGTGCTTAAAGAATGGAGAACACAAAATTGGTCCAAAAACCTCTCATGTTCAGCTGTTTTTTTTGTAAAAAGATAACAATGTTAGCCTTTTCTGCAGCTATGGGGCAAATATGGTATCACTCTCGGCTGGCAGCAGTGCTTAAACAATGGAAAAAACACTAACTTTGTCCAAAAACCTCTCATGTTTAACTGTTTTCCACTTTTTCTTTGGTCATTTTAGCCTTTTTGGCCAGGGTGAAGGGAGTATCTGCCATCAAACAAGAAGACAGCTGCATGTAGCTATGATGATATTTGCTAGTTCACCTTACATGCATTAATGTAATAACGTGGTTAGCCTACTCAACGTAAATTACACACGAACAATATCAAGCTACTCACGCAGAGAAGAACGGCTGCTGCTGCCATCATCATCCGTCATCATTTCTGCTACAATGGCAGGGCGTTTTTAATCTGTAGCTCTGCTCTAAAAGAACGTACGTACCTGGGCCTGCCTACTATCCTCGGAAACGTAAAACGATTGGCTAGAATCTAAAGTGTATGACAGCTCAGGAAAAAAAGCACCGAAATAAAGCACCGAAATGTGCGCTGCTTTTCGGTCTGGTTACTACCGTTTATGTCAGAACCGGTGCCATCATGGCACCGGACACCGGTACCCATCCCTAGTGATGATAATACTTTCCCACATAAAACATGTTTTACACTACATGCATAGCCAGAGTTAAACAGAATCAAGTGTTTGAAAGCTGTAAAGATACTCATTATTTATTATGTTTTCTATGATCTCCAGATGTAATATGGAAATAGGAGTGTTGTTGTAGATCTGTTGAGGATGGAATGTTTGGACAGGTTTTTGACATAATCTTCAAAATACTAAAGTTGAAATGTGATTTCAGACAGAAAGCAGGGCTTGCATGACGCGTGAGAGTTATTGCTGTTAGTGTGGTAAAACTGTCTTCAAAATCCAAATACATGTTAGGGGTACAAGAAGAGGCTCCAGCAAAAAAAGCCAGCTTTCACAGTTTATAGACGCAGTAACCATTTATGGATGTGGTTCATTCAGAGGGACCAGATCACAACATCGATTCATGCCTTTTAGTACAAGACTTTCACAATTATGATACATATCAGTTAATAGAACAGATGAATGGAGGAATGGTATAGAAGCTAGGTTGTGACTGTCTGAAGCACCGCATTTGATCTGAGCTGACCAGAACATGGACAGTAGGACTATGAAACCCATCTGACAAGTTCTGTCCTCAGATGAAGTTGATAGATTTATTCGTCTCTTTGTTGAGAGGTCCCTCCACTGAAAAAATCAACGCATACTGCTAACACATGTCATTGCAGTTTGATGTGTCAAAATATATCATAGCTCAAATTTACCATTGCTGCTGTTTGTCAGCTGATCTGAGAGCTTTATTTTTATTTTTTCTCATCAAATTGGCTCCTGCCACACAGAGAACAAAGATTTTTGCACACCCCTTCTTCATCCAAGTCATTGGTTCCAATCAGTAGCTCCTGTGTTTGTATATTTACCTGGCTTGCCTACAGATGACCTCTGACCTCAGGAAACACAACTCCGTGGGAGAGAGAAATGTTCCGGTGACAGGCCCTCTCGTGGGCGGCAGAGCGGTTTTATACTCAGACTGGCATTATCTGCATCTCCTGCTCTGCTCAAAAGGACAGGGCCACTAAATATACCCTGTAAGGCCTTCCCAGGCTCCTCTGGGCTGGGGAGATGCAGCCACCGCTTGGGCCGAAGGCCAATGACATGGCTGCCGACCTCCACTGAAAGTATTTTTAAGGTCAATTACAGGGTACAGTGCCTTTAGATGGCCGACTGGTGCTGAGGAGGCCTCATATTAAAGGTTTATGTGGAGAAGGACCAGAGAACTTTGCCTTTGCTCACCCCAGCTCCCATTGTTACCACACACCCACTGAGACAGTGCACCCAGAAAGATTCCTATGGTGATATATGTCATATATGCAAGTGTTTGGAGTATGTTTATGTGAGTGTTTTCTCTTGCAAAGTGTTTCAAAGACGGATCGTTATTAAGTAGATATTATGATGAGTCTGTCAGTGGCTCATCGTTCTGGAATGTGTTTTTACTGATAAAGTAGTTTTGTAAAAATGATTATTTGTGCATCTGTCAGTGTTATCTGGAAATTCTTGTAAATCCCGGTGTCATTTAAGGTTATGTTGTGGTTATTGGAATTTTAACTGAAAAGAAGAAACTCTAGCCTTCTAAACTGTAAGCACTTTTCATGCATTAAAAGCTTCCTCCATGCTAGTGTTCCTAGGTAAATGTAAAAGTAATTTTTTTAAGTCTGTATTGGCAACAACAGTCACATGTCCAAATAGCCACTAATTAAGTTATTCCACAAAGTGAAAAAAAAAACTTTCTGGATTAACTGAACGCTTCAGTCAAACAAAACACAGTTTTGTTTCTCTCTTAATGGCCAGTATAAAAAAAGGATGAACTATTACAACAACCATCAGTATTTAAGTATTGTTTTAACTCAGACTTGCAGCTTTTCTTTATGACCAGAGTACTGATTATGACAGCTTATAGTGGCAATTAAAAAATCATTTGAGACAGCCTTTTATATTGCACATTGACAGATACAAACAGATAAACAGAGCTTAGTCCTCATTAGGCTTATCTTAATATTCCCTCACACATACACTAACACAAGCCCCATTCTCTTTACATAGGCCACACACGCAGACCGCCACAGCTGACCGACACTTGATATAAATGAGCATCCAGCAAGATGCATTTGGTTTTTTTCATGATTCATTCCAACACGACTACACTATGCCATAAATACAGGCCTGTCAAAATGTGCTCTACCCCACAGAGAGGGGAGTGGTGTGAGGTACAGTAGACACCATTCACTCTGTGTTTGGAAGGGGCAGAAAGTTGGAGTTGGTGGCTTTGGTCTCCCTGAAGAGTAAGGTATTGATGGGACAAAAGTGAGGAGAAGGATTGAAAGGCCCATTTGTGAGGGTCAGTCATCTCTGTGTTTGCTGTGCTGTGGCTCTGGTGCAATTCAATGGGCGCTCTATCCACCCGACCTATTTCAATCCCAACTCTTCAGTCAAAAAAAATATATAAATAAAGACACTGCAACTCAAAAAGGTCACACTTATATTCATTTTATCATAAAACATAATCACTTAATCATTTTAAATCAGTTGCCCTTCAATTAAGTTCAATAAATTCTTTCTAGAAAGTCCAATTATAGTTTATATCTTTGTGAACATGATCATAAAATTCTGAAATTTAAAAAAAAAACGCTTTAATTACAATTAATAAAAGATCTTTTCAAATTAAAAAAAAAAAAGCATTTATGTTTTTGTGCAGAACTGGACTGTAGTTCACGTACAGTCACAGTCCCGCAGTTAGGCTTATAGATTTATGAAATGCAATCAAGGCGGGTCAACCCAGTGTTTTAGTGGTCTTATCGTAAACATACCATGGGCTGTGTGAGAAGTGCTGAAATTGTCACAGCATACCACCATATCGGTTTAAATTGCCAGAGCAATCAAGGCTATAAGAGCCTGAATAAACACTATTCCATTCCAAGCTGGGGTGTACGGATACACAGATTTTTAATTTGGGGAAAAATGGTGCTTTAACGGAGTCGTTCTTATTATTAGCAAGCGTCTGGATTTGAATTATACAATACACTGATCTACTTTTCTATATAAAACAGAAAAGTAGATCAGTGTATTGTATAGGTTGTATAATCCTTACCATTTCTTGCAGTGCTGTGCAGAGACTTCAGTCACATTTCAAATCTGAATATTTTCCTTTTATTGAAACATCTGCAAAAATACATGAAAATACAGTTTGCAAAACAGAGTTTGCACAATTCTAACAAACTTGAAAGTCAGTATTTGGTATGACCACCTTTATTCTTCGACACAGCCTGAAGACTCTCAGGCAAGTTTTATTGCTTCTTCTTTTGATGTCGGCAGCCTTTTTTCAGTTCTCTGTCAAGATGATCCCATACTGCTTCAATAATGTTGAAGTCTGGGCTCTGAGGAGGCCAATCCATGATTGAGAGTGTTCAATTATGTGTTTTTCTATCCAGGTTTGTTTTTACTGAACTGGTAGTGTGTTTGGGATCATTGTTGTGATAGAAAATACAGCCATCACCAGTCAGATGTTTTCCAGATGGTACTAAATGGTAGATCAATCAAGAAAAACAGATATTTTTGCATTCATAAATTTATTTTTCACAAATCCTCCAATACTACTGGCTGAAATGAACCATGACAAAGCCTCCACTCTGTTTTACAGACAGATACATAAATACATACATTTAATGTTGTACCTCTCTCCTGAACTCCTCTGTGCATATTGACAGTGATATAAACTACAAATGTAAAATTTGGATTTATTATCCTTGTAAAATCCATTGCCATTGATTTTCAGTTATTGTGTAATTTGGCATACAGCCACTCAGCCTTTTCCTTCTGTTTCCCTTCCTGAAGACTGGCTTCTTTACAGTCACTCTTCCACTGAGACCATTTCTGACAAGGCTTCAATGAATAGTTGTTAGATCTGTTGAAAGGCCGGATCCTTTGTTGGATTTTTTCCTGTTTCTTAAGGACATGACTTTCAAATACATTCATCTTCTGTTGATAGTTTTAAGCCTACCACTTCTTCTTTGTCTTCTGCTTGGCCAGTTTCCTCCTTTTTAAGGTCACATTGCACAGCATGCCAAGATATGCCAGGTTTTCTGCTAACAGCTCTTCGGGAATTACCTTGTTGGTGTGAAATACTATTTTATGCCTGTAAAACTATGTTTTCTTTGGCATTTTTCATAGATTAAGCAAAAGACATGGGAACTATTAACTGTTTCTCAAGAGCACTTTAAAACAATTACCAGAAAGTCTGGCTTTTTGGAAACAAAATATCAAGAAATGAGGGGTGACACAAGGCTTTTGCACAGTACCGTACACTGAGAGTATTTTCCATCCATCTTCTTCCGCTGAGTATTAAGCGGAAGAAGAAGCGGAGTATTTTCCATGTGGTACATAAATTGAAATTGTTTTAGTTATAAAATAAATATGATTATAATTTTCAGAATCTTCTGGTAACTAAGTTTTGAAGTAGATTTGAGATTATTCTGTGCTGCTTCTTTCAAGGACGTATTTGACTTAGAATTAAGTTCATAAATAGTGATTATGTCTACCTTTGCTCTTTCAAGAACACACTTTCTTCAGCTTTCCCTCTTTTACCTGCGGTGCACCTCATGACGTTGTCTTCCTGGGAACATCATCACTCCTGATCGACATGATGGGGCGAGTACACATCGCCAAACTGCTAAGTCTACACTGGCTGGGGTGCCCCATGTTTGCCCTGGGGGAGAGCATCTGCTCTTGTCTGCTGGGCTCTCTCGGTCAGAAATGGCACACCATGGTGTGATGGACTCTACCGGTCACTGTTCATCGGCATTGTAGGTGTGAAATTCCCAGGAATCCCCAGTACGGCTGCTTCAGAGTCCAGTAGTTGAATCAGAGAGAGGATGGGAAAGGATGTGTTAGACCTTTTGGTCAGACAGCATCACCGTGTCTAACTTGAAACCCACAGTCTAATATTTCTGGGGCCCATTCTTGCCTCAGGACATAAACTTACAAAGCACTCATTGAACTAGTCTTGGGTTTGTAAAATATTTTCTTTCCTGGTTGTTAGGTTTTAATGTAATTGATTTTATAGGACATTTCAGGTGTCTGACAGTCAGTGACTCATGGAATATACTCACCACATGTAGTCAGCGCCTACACTCAGTGCCCTTAATTGACAGTTACAGGAGCGTTGTTGGTGGTGGTGATGGGGAGGCCTTTCATTGGGCCTCTGGGTGTGTCACCAACATGACCTGGAATAACCCTGTTACTTTAAAACCTTACTGCAACTGTGGCAAAATCGGGTTGCAGAAATAATTTAAAAACTTGGAACCAAAGCAGTGTACTTGCTATTACTTCACTGAGATGCTGTAGTCCAGTGACACTGTCTTAGCTTTTACAGTATAAAAAGCACTCAAGGGTTCATCTCTTCTTTAGCTGTTAAGGTACTTTGATGTCAAGTTACCACATGTTAATTGAGTACACCAAAACAGTAGCACACAGCCAGGGAGCAAGATCTCATTCAACATTAATCTTGCCATGGTTAAACCACTCTATCCTCTAAAAGGCAGAAAAGAAAAGCTGCACTGTATATTTAGGGGAGGTGAATTTACACATTTTCCCCCAATCTATGTTTAGTTTTAGGGAACTATTTTTAGTAACTTTATTACAGTCAGTCAATAAATCTGTGAATGCAGAATTACTGCTAAACGGTCAAAAGTTTTATTAGTTTTTTGACCCAGGTGTTGCTCCATTCAGGAAAGCTAGAATTTTTGTGGTCACTGTTAAAAAACTCAAATAAGCATCAGCATTGTTTTCTCTGGGGGTTTTTTAGTGACACACAGAAAGAAGGACCATTTAGAGACCCCAGACGGTTGGCAGGAAGAGGATTTGTGTACTAGCGGAGAGTGTAAATTGAATTCCCCGTGTGGGCAGCTGGTGGTCTGATATGCACAGACTAGAGGGCTAGGTTTGAGCAGGCTCCACTCTTTTATATACATTCATCTTACAAAGCGGTTCTCATTGAAGTGACGTTCAATTTGGCATGGCTGTTGGTACCAGGTGGCTGATCTGAACATTTCAGGAATTGCTGATCTACTGGGATTTTCCTGCACAGCCATCTCCAAAAATGCCTCGCTGATGTCAGAGGACAATGCCAAGCAGGGGCGTAATTTCCAGGGGGGTTAGGGGGGTTATGACCCCCCCCCTCCCAAATAATCAGACCCAGTCAATATAACCCCCCCAATAAAATTATGAATTATATCTTGCATAAATAGGCTGTTGGTTTTCTTTACTCATTTCAGTTATTACCAGCAAAATAGTTGCATGTTTAATCATCTGCAAATTTACCCATATTTATTTATTTATTTATTTAGACAGAGATCTTGACCCCCCAATGTTCACAAAGCTACACTCATGATGCCAAGACTGCTATGAGCCGACAGGATGGCAACAACAACTCAAATAATTACTTGTTAGAATCATTGTATGCAGAAGAGCAGCTCTTAATACAATTACAAGTCTCTTAGTACATGCTATAGATGGACTACAGCAGCAGAAGACAACACCAAGTGCCACTCCTGTCAGCTGGGAACAGGAAACTGATGTAACAATAGACGATTGGAAGCCTTCAGATAAGGCTTATCATTGTCTGATCAGACGAGTCTTGATTTTAACATTTTGCTGGTAGCATTGCAATTTGTCCGTTTCAATAGTGTGGTGGATATTTCCTTTGCACTTTTTGGGCTCCTTAGTACCAATTGAGAATCATTTTAACTCCAGAGTCTAACTTAACATTGTTGGCGACCATGTCCTTACTGTTTCCATCCTCTGATGGCTGCTTCCAGCAGGATAATGCACCATCACACAAAGCTCAAATCATCTCAGTGAGTTCACTGTACTCACAGAGTTTCCACACTCGCTCAATCCAAGAGAGCACCTTTGGGACGTAGTGGAACGCAAGATTCACATCATGGATGTGCAGCTGACAAATGTGCAGCAGCTATGTGATGCTATCATGTCAATATAGACCAAAATCTCTGAAGAAATGAGACAGTTCCAAAAGCAAAAGAGAGTCCAGCCCAATACTAGCAAAGTATACCTAATAAACTGGCAGGTGAACATTATCATTCAGTTAATTTACACAATCCTCTCTTCTGAAATTGGGTAAAAAGCAACAGAAATTATGTTGTTTATTTTTAGTCTAATGAGTTGTAGGCCATGTCTGACCTGTACTAGATTAATAAGTGATTTAAATCGGTGAGATGGGATTTACAATTTGCTGTACCAGTCATGAAAACAAAGGGCACAGAGGTTTGTCCTCTCTGAAACAAAAAAGAGGGAAGAATGTGAGAGTTGTTGTTACTGCTAAACTTTGCCGCACTGGACTGTACTGTATTTACACCACAGCTCTGTAGAGCCCCTAGTGGCTAGGTAGGATGTTGAGTGTATTCACGTTCCTAAATACCAATTTTAGATCAATCATATCTCTTTCTTTTTTTAACTTTCTCCCTCTTCTATTTCTATTTCTCTATATCTTTTATTTTATTGTATGGGTTTTTGTTTTTTTGTTTTCTTTTGGTTGCAAAGTCTGATGGCAGCCTGTCGTGACACATCTAATTTTCCTTATCGCATGACCACTTTGTGCTATTTTTATCAATTTACCATCTTTAGGGTAATGACCATACCTGATTATATTGCAGACAGTAAACAAACAGCAACTTTCAGATGTTGGATTAGTCTTTTCTTTATCACCAAAGCCTCCGATTAAAGACATAAAACACCACAGAAAGGCTGTCCATGTCACTGGTTTTGGAGGATTAGTGTTTCTTAGCAATGAAGTACACAGAAATGACTTTGTCTCTTCTTTCTCTGTCATTGCTCTACCAAACCATTTTCAGCTGTCTCAATCCCCAGTCTCGTGTCTGAGTTTTCACAGCCTACAATGAAGGCAGCCCATAACTTTAAGTACTGTTTTGTGGACCTGTGTAAATTTGACACCATTATGCCACTGAGAGGGTCTGTGTAGGTGTTAATGTTAGCATGGGAGATTGCCAGAGATCTGTATAATGCCTGCTTACCTCATCATGTGTTGCCAAAAAGTTCTCCTTTACTCTTACATTATGCTGACATTTTGGTCCTTCTGCTCTGCTCCAAGATCTCTGGCTGTCTTTTTTGTTGTTGTTGTTGTTGCGGTATTCATATTTGTCCCAGCTGCTCTTTTGCTTATCCCTCTTCCTGTTCCTGTTCAAGGAGCTAGCACTGTATCCTAGAGCGCTGTCCTCTTATTTAAACTTAATGCCTTCTTTTTCTGCAAAGGTAAATCAAACTGAGGCCAACAGATTTGCCAGTAGTGGTGGATGTAGACATGTCCTGTGATGATGTCTTTTTAAAAAAATAATTTTTAGCATCAAGGTTTAACTTTCATGCTATGATCTTGAAGTTGGCATGCAGCAGCTGAACCTCCACAGAAACCTAACTAGAAGTGATTTAAAGTATAATGTGGTTTTTTGTTTCTGAAGTCTCTATTACCAGTTGACTTGTACCTTAACTTTAACCTTAATTTGTTTTAGTGTACTTTTCTTTCACTTTACAGCCCCGTTTTGCTGCCACTGCCCAGTTTAAACTGGCAGACTTGGCAGAGCAAGGTTTGTGTGTGGTGGCACTGGGGGCAGGGTGCAGAGCTTTCCTGGGCTGACTGTACCCAGCCTCTCATAATTACGGACAGTAAACAGCTAGTGCTTTTAGGTCTGATTTTCCCTGTCTCATGGGGAGAGAGTTCACTTTGGCATGAGAAAAAAAGGCAGAGAGGATGAGAAAAGGGGAAAAGACATTCCGAAGGTGGACAAAAAATGTCATCCTTATTCTTGGTGATGAATATGGAAGCAGTTTGCAAAGAGTTATAAACACACAGACAGTCATTGTGCCCACCCCCAGAACTTAACACACACACACAGTCATAGTCCTTCCTGAGCAGCAGTCGTTTGATGTGATCTTATAGTAAGTCTTAATTAAAACTTCCAACACCCCCTGGTTAAGTATGTGTTTGGTCTTTTTCCTTCACTCCCTGAAACTGTCAAACTGATCACCTATTTTATGTCTCTCTCTGTGTCTGTGTTTTTCTTTCCGTCTGCCTGCCTGTCTATGTCCTTCCCCTGTCTCTTTCCACTATTTCTAAAGCGAAGCCCTTCTGTCCTACACCCAATACTTGGTCTAAATTTACTTTTGGTCTTCCTTCTTTTCTTTCTTCATTTTAATTTCCTAGACATTTAACACGGTCACTGGCAAACTCTCACACTTTATCTCTCCGTTGAACCGATTTTGCGACATTATATTTCATTCATAAGGTCCAAACTAAGCAAATAACTCTCTGTGTATTCAAATGATTTGCTGTATGACATCTCTGTTTCTCCATCTTCTTCCTCATTGCTCTTTTTCTCTGTCCGTGCACTGCACGGCACTAGCAGGCGGTGGGACTGGAGGTTTTCTTTGGCAGCCTGCTCCCCCTCTCTTGGCTGAGACAGGGCCTGTGCTACTGGCTGGGAGTGTGGAAGGGAAGCAGGGAGGTAGTGAAGGCAGAGGGGAGGGAGAGAACGGGCTTGGGAGGAGAGAGGCTAGAGGGGTAGAGGCGTGGTCTCAGCTGGTAATGAAGTCTTCTCTTTTCATCCTCAGAAGGCAGAGTGGGAGCGAACGGGCCCGGGGTCTGCGCAGCTCCACAGCCTTCTCTGCCTCTAAAGTGTGCCGAGCGCTGCTCCGCTCTGCGCTGCCTGTGCCTGTCTCAGTTCCCGTCTGCCACAGCTGAGAGATACAAAGATACCAAGACTGAAAGAGACCGCTACAAACATGAAGCTTTTCCTTGCATCGGCTCCACAGCGCTACTCTTGAGGTAAGACTTCCTTCTTTATGTGCTGCTCCTGACCGTGCCTCGCTATGTGCTCTGCTTTACTGTCCATCAGTCTCTGTTGATTGTTGTGGTGGGGGCTGGGAGGTGGGGGTGTAAGGGGGCCTGTCCAGGTTAAGTCACTCCCACTTTCATTATGCATGTGTACGTGTGCGCACGTGTTTGCCCATACAGTGTGACCAGTTGTAGGTAGCTGTGTTTTGGCTCATGTGAGAATGCACCTCTGAATATGCAGCATGTGTGTGTTTGTGACTTTGCACAAATGAATGCAGTCAGCGTCAGCAGTGAAAGGTTTATGTTAATGGTGACAAATGGGTTGTAGCCATGCAAAGAATGTGGCTGAAGCACACATGAAGGAAAGAGGATGAAGTGGCAGGCATTATTAGAAAAAAAAAACTTTGGAAAAGTAAGGTGAAAGTGACTCTTCTGTAAGAATGTTTTGGGTTTTTAAAAATTGCTTTGTTTGTCAGATGAACTTAATATCACTCTTTTTACTGCCCTTCTGGGCTAGTGTTAATGTAATATAGAGCCATAAAGTCATTTTAAATGAGCTGCTAAATAGTGTGGTGTTACTGCACCTGAGTGTTTGGCCACATGTGGATATTTATTTATTCGCACTGTTTATTGCTGTTGAATGCAAAAGGCCATTGGGGCCCATCTCTGTAAATAAAAAGGACAGCAGGCACTCATCTGCAGCCCAGTGACACCAGGCTTTGAAGTGATTTCAGTGGATCTGTCCTCCTCCCCGCTGGGCATTTCAGATCCGGCCTGCAACTCTCTTACTTTCATCCGCATTCCCTTGGAAATCCATCCATCTGTATTCTTTCACACACCTCCTTCCTGATCCCATTCACCCCATGAGTTCTTGCACCCTGAAACCCCTCTGCGAGGCCTTCACCTCCTATCAGCACCTCCTGTATTTTCATAGACAGTATTCCTACAGTTTTTATTCTCCATCTCATCTGACGTGCTTCCAGGGAACGGGTCTTTCCGATACCTCTCCCAGAAAAAAGAAAAAAAAAGCTAAGTGACTTTCCATTAGTTTTTGCTAGGCCATGAGAATTATGGTTTCCCAAATGAATGGTGTACAGGAGCCTAGCTTAATTGAAAAAACACAAGCATGGTCTGCCATGAGGAGACGGTCCTTGTGTCACTGTTGAACTGTGCGAATGTACTTTCCAGAGCTGGCGAGGGGGAGAGAAGGAGAGAGAAAATACAAAAAAGAGCATGAGAAGGAGTACAGACAGAAGGCTGGGGCAAACAGATTTATTAAATAATAGTGTGGAGAATGAAAAGGACTGATTGAAAACATTGGTGGTGTTACACAATGCCGATCGAGCAGCAAATAAAAATGAATCAGCAGAGGGCATCAAATTATATAAAAGTTCTTCTAAAGAGAGCCAGAAGAGGAAAAAACAGTTCAGTGTGAGTGAACTTCCAGTTTGGCTTTAGAAAGGATAGTTTGGATAAAGTGAGATTTTAGTGGCAAAAAATGACATAAGACTCGCATGTTGAGGCAGTTTGCTAGCACTTTAGCCCCAAGGACAACAATAGAACACAATAGAACTGCACAGTTCTGCAAGTTTGACTTGTAAAGCACTCCAACACACACTATCAATATCTGCCTTGCCTCCTGCATTCTCTCCACCTTATTTCTCTTCTTCCCTTCCACTCCCCCACTCCCTTCACTGTGTTTGTGTGAGATACTTGTGAGGCAGCCCCATATTGTGATGATTGAGGCCCTGTCATTGGTTCAGATGGCACATTTGTCAGACACATGTTTGCCAGCAACTGCTGTTGCTAGGGTGCGCGGCGCTGCTGTGGAAAGCATCTCTTGTTGACTTCCTCACTGGGTGGTTCATGTGTTTGTCAGGTCACCGTAACCCCTGACACCATCACCACCTCCTGCTTTTCGTACTGCCTGCTAATGTAACTCTAGACTCCCAAAGAGATTACCGCCACGCTCATGCATCACTGCTGACATAAGGAAACATAAAAGATCAACATTTGCAACTGCAAGAGGATAACAAAACGTATTTGTTGTGAGAATCGTCCACAAGAATCCTCTGATGAAAACACATGCAGGCAGCCTTCACTGGAGAATGTGTAAAAAAAAAAAAAAAAAAAGATAACCCCAGGACCTACTACTGATTTACTACTCCAGAGGTGGCACACACATATTATTTGTGATAAGTGCACTTTTTTTCAATTTATCCTCGCTGACAATTATTAATCAGAATCCATCAACCAGATACAAATGACTTATTGACATACCCAGTCTAAGGATTACATGTAGTTCTGTGTCTAAGGGGCGTGACAATGGGTACGTAATACAGTGGAGAATATTCCAATATTCCATTAATTTTTATGTTGAGTGATGTCATCATGACTTTCTGACTTCTCTGGCTCAGTGCTGGCAGGACTGAGATGACTTTCATTATAATTTGGTAGTGAAAGGTGAACGGTGACTTCAGTGCTCATGTCTGCGCTGTCCTTCCTCCGTGGGATTAGAATAGAAATATAGAATAGAAATATCCCATATTGTCAGTAACTGGGGAAATTCAAGTGTTCCCGCAGCAAAGTGACAGGCAGATGGAGCGTGGAGATTAAAAAAACAATTTACAGCATAATAAAAAAATACTGTGCAGTTATTAAGTTATTAAAAATGTAAAAGATTATTAAAAACAGAAAATGGAAAAACTGTGCAAATAACAGTGGTGTTATTTTTGCCAAAGTTCTTCTGTTTCCTTCCACCTGCACTGGGTCGAGAGGGCATCCTAAAGCAGCGCTGGCCTTCATGATGAGCTTCTCTAAACGCTTTCCCTCAGCTGTAGATAAGCTACTGTTCCAACAGACAACATCATAGAAGATGGCTGACATCACCACAGAGTGAAAAAAGGTCTTCAGAAGCGCCCCCCTCCAAAAGATCTCCTCAGCAGTCTGCTCTGACCCTTCCTGTAAAGAGCATCAGTGTTGTGACTCCATTTATTGTTCAGGTGAACATCCGTGTACTTATAAGACTCTGCTCTCTTAATGTCAGTTCCCTGGATGTTCACTGGTGTCGGTGTGGTGGGTCTGCACCTGCAGAAATCCTACACCAGCTCCTCGGTTTCCCACATTGATCAGAAGATGGTCCCGCTGGCACCAGTCCACACAGTCCTGAATTCACTATCTGTATTCTGAGTCATCCTCACCTGTTATGAGGCCAGCTATGCCAGAGCTATCAGTGAAGTAGTCCACTAACCACTGGGACAGCTCCAGCTTCTACCTCAGGAGTCCAGGCTGGATGGTGTTCAAAGCGCTGGAGAGCCTCACAGTGCTTCCCGGCTTCTCCAGCTGGGTCAGAGTTTGGTGCAGGACGTAGATGGTGGCATCATCCACCCCGATTCTAGGCTGGTAAGCAAACTACACCAGATCCAATGAAGACTGAAGGAGGAGGCAAATATGTTTGAGGACCAGTCTCTTGAGGGTCTTAATCAGATGTGAGGTCAGTGCTACCAGCCTGTGGCTGCTGAGGTCCTCCGGATGTGTGGTCTTTGGTACTGGTACCATATAGGATGTCTTTCACAGCTGTGGTACTTTCCCCAGCTTCAGGCTCATGTATTCCATGATGCCAAACAGCTGGTCAGCGCGGCACCTCAGCAGCCTGGAGCTGATTCCACTTGGACCTTCAGCTTTTTGCATCTTGATCTCTCGCAGCTCGTTTCTCACCTGAAGTGTTGAAAGGGACAGGATGGTGTTGGAGGAAAGGGGCGTGTGATGAAGTCTTTTGAAGCAGAGGTGGTGGATGATGGCTGAGGGCTAGGAAGTCATGGGAAGAAAAGCTGGCACTGGTTGAAGATAGGATGTTCGCAGCAAAGATGATGGGGCTGGGGGAGGGCCGAGTGTTTGGTCAAACTTGTTAAAGAACTGCTTCAATTCAATTCAATTCAATTTTATTTATATAGCGCCAAATCACAACAAAAGTCGCCTCAAGGCGCTTCATAGATACAGAGAAAAACCCAACAATCATATGACCCCCTATGAGCAAGCACTTTGGCGACAGTGGGAAGGAAAAACTCCCTTTTAACAGGAAGAAACCTCCGGCAGAACCAGGCTCAGGGAGGGGCGGCCATCTGCTGCGACCGGTTGGGGTGAGAGAAGGAAGACAGGATAAAAGACATGCTGTGGAAGAGAGACAGAGATTAATAACAGATATGATTCAATACAGAGAGGTCTGTTAATACATAGTGAGTGAGAAAGGTGACTGGAAAGGAAAAACTCAATGCATCATGGGAATCCCCCGGCAGCCTACATCTATTGCAGCATAACTAAGGGAGGATTCAGGGTCACCTGGTCCAGCCCTAACTATATGCTTTAGCAAAAAGGAAAGTTTTAAGCCTAATCTTAAAAGTAGAGATAGTGTCCGTCTCCTGAATCCAAACTGGAAGCTGGTTCCACAGAAGAGGGGCCTGAAAACTGAAGGCTCTCCCTCCCATTCTACTTTTAAATACTCTAGGAACAACAAGTAGGCCTGCAGAGCGAGAGCGAAGTGCTCTAATAGGGTGATATGGTACTACAAGGTCATTAAGATAAGATGGGGCCTGATTATTTAAGACCTTGTATGTGAGGAGCAGGATTTTGAATTCAGGTCATTCACCTATCCTAAATCTCCTACAGCCTGGGAGTTTGGTTTGTGACCTGAAAAAAAACCCAGCTGATGCTGTTCTGCTGAAGTTGGTCCTCCATCTTTTTCCTATAGATGTTTTTTCCACCCCTGATCTTCCTTCTCCGTTTCTTCTGCACCGCTCTCAGCTCCTCTGTATTTCCTGATCTAAAGTATCTCTTCTTCTACTTGAGGAGAGCCTTTATTTCAGGGTTGATCCAGGGCTTGTTGTTGGAGAAACACTGTACCTTCAAAAGGGGCAGAGTGTCATCCACACAGAAGTTAATGTAGTCAGTGATTATGGATTATGGTGCAAATCCTCATGTTGAGGATTATCACTGGCGATGAAAGCTGAATCTCACACTATGACCCTTAAGACCAAACAACACTCTTGACCTCGTGGAGTCCAGTTCTTCAGAGAGCACATCATTTCAGGAATGTGAACAAGAGCATGGTTATCGTTGTTTTGTTTGTGTTTCTTTCTCTTTTTTTATTTTGAGATTGTCAGGGTTGTGCACTGCAGATGACCATAATCTGTGTGTTATTTACTGTTGTCAAGGACAAAATCCAGATTTTTCTCAGCACTAATTTTTAGATGTTGACTAGTTTCTACTTGCTTAAATATTCCATTTACCTTTATCTTATTCTCACCGGTGAATGATCAAAGAAACACAGTCTTAGTAAAAGAGTATTTCTTTAATTATTACTGACTACACCCATAATAATTTTCAACCATAACTGGAATTACCATACTGTTATATTTTGAATTCCCTCCCTCCATCTTTTACTGGACACTGTTGCCTCCTGAGTGTGAGCAGAAACCATCTACAGTTGGCAAAAACATAAGAGAAATGATGCGCTTGCGCTCGGTAATACCTTAAAGGAAAGAGCTTTGAATTCATGATAAATTATTGCTTTCATCACAGACTTCTCATGGTGCTCCCAGTCATTAAAACTCAAAAAACCTCAAAGTTAAATGAGAGTATTTTTAAATTTCTAGGCCCATATAATTTTCAGCTAAATTTGAATATATAATTGAAGAGATGGCCTCATGATTAAAAATCGTTATGTGTTTGTCGGCTGATCGCTAACATCAATAGAGACCAGTGTGATTTAAGACACTGGCACTATAAACAGCAGACTTCATATTACAAAAGTATTGTGCAGTAATTTTGACTTTTATTGTTCCTTTTCCAGCATCCTTTGTACCGCTCTCGGTTTATTTGTTCCATTGTGTAAGTTGTGTAGTAAGTGACATGAATAGTATCAGGACACTCTTAGAATTGAACTTCTTGACCTCATTCACCTCATATCCTTTCCTCAGCTTGCTTGCTTTCACTGTAACTCTCAAACTTTTCAGTCAGGCATTACTGGCTTTCCTTTAAAGAGTCTTTATAATGAAGTACTTCATTTAGTAATTAGCTCATTTATGCAACCCTCTGTCAGGTGCCTTCTCCAGCTGGTGGCGCTCTAACTGGCGAACTAGTCTGTCCGTGCCTAGAATCAGGCCTGTAAATAGGATTTGGAGGCAGATGCTTTATAAATTGCAGTGCAGATGTAAAACACATGACTTTGGGGAGCAGCGAGTCCCTCAGGTTCTATCATTTTGTCTCTTTCTCCTACCTACTTCTACTCCTCTTATTCTTTGATTTCTCTGTCCTCTTATTCAACTACTGCACATCCGCCATATTTTCCATCTTATTGTATGTCTGTATTTATCAGATCACACCTTCATTCTGAAGGTCTCCTTAACCTCCTACACACATCCAAGTTAATATATAGATATGCTATGTGTTCTAAAGTGTGCATGTGTCTGTGTGTTACGGTGCGCATGTTATGGATTCTTGACTTTAAGTACAAATTTTATGTGTCAGACTGTAGGTGGTGTACTGTGTGTCTGCTGACAAATAACCTCTGGATCAGCCGTCATGTGTTTATTAGACACTCTATCCAACAGGCAGAAAATTGGCCTGAATTTTTGCCTTGCACCTCTGCTCCTTCTGCTGCGTGAAGGCAGACCCAGCAGCTCTGATTGCTTCTGACACTGACAACAAGACCTAGCTTCCTGAGAAGACTTTCTCCAGAGCTCCTCTTGTATCTGCACAGAAAAGTCAAAGGTGATCAAATCAAATAAGATGTTTTTTCTCTAACGCTTGCCAGAACTTAGAGGTCAGACAGCAAGTTACGTATGGATTGGCAGGTTTATGTTTACTTTCAGTGTGCTGAAATATGTCTTTATCCCATTTTTTAACCCTGACATTTGAACCTGCTTCATCATTCCTTTGGAGTGAAGGGCAGATGCATCATTTGTAAATTACGCTATAGCTACCTTGGCCTGCAGCTTGATAACTTCAGGATCACTTTCCCTTTCCAATCCCCTCTCCGCTACATTCCTGCTGGTCTCTGCTTACTTCTACGTTTCGCTCCAGATGTGGCATTGTTTGGACACATTTGTTTTGGGCTGGGGCCGGTAGACCTGCTCACAGTCTGATGTCATGCTCTATTTAAAGGGAAAGCCATGAGAACTGGGTGGAAAGGCGCACGCTGTGGTTTCACTTCAAAGCTTCTTTCTTGGACTACTGATGACTGTCATCCGTGGCACAGCAATCTGTGTCACGGACAGATGACCACATTCATTTTAACTGTTGACAGATATGTGATTTTAAAAAGGTTTATAGAGGAGGCAGGATTTTGCACAAAAATCAGGAAGTTTAACTTTTACCTCATGGCCTATGAGTTTTACTGAAGTTTTCTCAGTTTCACAGTTCTTTAAAATAACCTGCCACTCCTACGAAGAAACAATACAGGGTCTTATTTAAAGATTAGGCTCAGGCTGTTTATGGTATAACTGAGAGAAACCTGATACTATAGTTGGATGAGATGAAAGGATGATGCCCTCAATTGAACCAACAAACATGACAGGTTTTTATGGGTCAGGGGAGTCACATGCTGCTTAAACTTTCATGCCTCTCTAATTAGCTCTGTCAGTCAATGAACCTGGCACCTCATGCCATTAAAGAATGGGATAATGAATCCTGTCTGTCTCTCAGTGTGTGTGTGTGTGTGTGTGTGTGTGTGTGTGTGTGTGTGTATAGGGTATTCTGTACCACATTAAATATGAAATATCTCACTGTTTTCCAGCTATATGGGGGTTAGGATAAGGGCATTTTCCTCGATGACTGAGCTTATTGTGTCTCTTATTTAAACTGTGAGCATAGTGGAAAGCCGCTTTACTGTCAGATTCCCCATGGGAGCTCTGCCTTCAGCACTATTTGGCCTTCAAACACATATATATTTGCCAGGTCCTCTCTAGTGTTTCTGCTTCAAAGAGCCAAAAGTTCTAACCCTGCTAAATATTTCCGGTTCAAACGGGCATGTTTGCTAGATGTGCATCCCTCTCTGTCCCTTCTCCTTTCTCTCTGGTATTTGCTAAAGGAGTTCACAGTGGCCTTACAGGAGTTGAAATCTGAAATGACTGAGGTGAAGTGCTATTAGGCAATTTGGTAATGCTCACACACATACTTCCAGAATAAGGGAAAGTAGCAGTGAGTTAATATTGTCATCACACAGGCTCTCTTTGCATCAGTTTGGCATGCCCACATCCTGACAATGCTTAAGTGTTGTATTCACACACTCAGGCACAAATGTTTAAAAGGTTAGGTTAGAAGGTGACACGGCCTGCTGACTGTTTTTAAATGCATTATTGCCCATTTGTGCATTGTGTTTTATTCCCAGATTGTTTAAAGAGAAAGATGCTGGCAACGGAAAGTGAGTTTTCCCACTTTTGCAGCGTACATATAATTCAACAGTTGTATTTTCGGAGCTGTTATATATAAATGCAGATGTTTTTGACACCGAAATGTGTTTCTCTGTGGGTCTCGCTCCCATTCGGCTTAAAGTTCACTACAGTGCATTGCCACTGTGGTCGACATCAAAGGCCTGGATATAGACATGTTTACACACTTTCATGCACAGACACGCAAACAGACCTTTGGATCATTTATATTTACTTACATATGAGAACGTAAACAAAAAAGATGAAATCAGGAAAACTCTTCAGCTCATGCATCCTTTCCAAAAGCACACTCACAAAGTCACACGCTCACACACACACACACAAACAGTCTGCCTGGCTGCGGTCCAGTGCTGCGCCCCGTGTTTCCTCCAAACACCGAGGCCAGATATTACACATAATGAATGGATAACAGTTCAACCCTGGGGTCATGAGGTCAAGCATCTAAATGATCAGTGCTTCCACTCCAGATTCTGTTTATGACTATGTGTATACTCACCATACAGCCTGTCAGACAATTATATACACCCCACACCCAGCGTCAAGCTCAGACAGATGGCGCAGCCAAACATTCACCGTCTGTTTTAGGGAGGGTGGTGTGTGTGTGTGTGTGTGTGTGTGTGTGGGGGGGGGGGGGGTGCGTGGAATTACTCATGTTATCAGGACATAAGTCTGTTTACCCACCGCTTGCCTCCTTTTGGGGAGAAAAGCAAGAGTCCATAACATAAATCAGAACAGAATGAAGGACTGGGTTTACGGTTTGGTTAAACTTAGGTTTAGTTTTAAGTTAGAGTTAGGGTAAGGCAAGTAGTGATTATGGTGAGAGTTTGGGAAAGTTTCCAAAAAATGAATGAATGTAATATCTTCTTGTGCAATAGATACACAACGGGCATCTGTGTGCCCGTTTGTGAACTCATTCAACTTATTAATCTGCTACTAACACAAAGATTAAAAAGAAGGCTAAGGCTGTGAGGAAATTCTGTTAGTGCCGGAGAAAAAGTCTTCTTCATCTTAGTCGGAGACCGTCTTTATTGCTGCCCTTGACTGTCTATGTTTCCTCACATTTGTGCCATTTTCTTTCACATATTAGTCTATCCTAGTGTGCTGCACATTGCAGGAAACACAGATAATGAATCTCAGCGTATACCGTGATAATGTGGGGAAAAGATGTAATTTGTTCACACATGTTCACTTTTCAAGGATGATAAACTCACGTTTTATAGGGCTAAAGCAGGTGTTTGGGTGGGACAAATGGGAGGTACTGATGGATAAGGTGACAGGGTGGAGTAATAACAAACTTCAGTATAAATTAGAGTTAAACATTGTCATTTGATGGGAGTGTCAGACTGGTTGAAACATAGTTTCATGTTCATCCTTCTTTTTTTTTATTTACTTGTGTTTCTAGCCCAGATTCCCACAGTCCTTTTTACATTTGAAAAAGTTGGACATCTAAAGAGAACAAATTAGCTCATTGATGTAACTGGATTCCTCTTCGCCTGCAGACAGTGTTATTTCATAAATAAATGTTTCACTGATCTTTGAAACAGGAAATTATCCAGTGGGAAAAGTCCAGTCCATGAAAGCAGCTTTGCATCCTTTCACAGCAGTTATATTTCATGTAGCATCTTTTGCTCTGTACCCGTTTGGAAGTAGGGACAAAATCTTCATCATCACCGCTCATCGACTCAGCCCGTGTGTATGTACATATCCATTCGTTTGGATTTGTTTATCTTCTTCCGTCTGTGTTGTATATATGCAGCCATGTATACGTACACCTACACATGTTTTTGTTCAAATGCCCTTTTGTGGTATGTCATGCCTATCTGTGGGTTATACCTCTGCATTAGAAAGTTGATGCCTGACTCTTCAGCCTCAGCACCATAGTGTATATCTCATTTCCGTGTTTGCATGCAGCCTTAAACTGCCGAGGAGAAAAAAAGGGGTTTGTTATGTGAACCATGTGTGGTTACCGATGCACATCTGAAAGGTTAAAACAGCGGGGAACTCAAAAAGTGTGGCTACATCTGCCAACTTATTTCACTCTGTATCTGATGTCTGACATGAGACTGTCAGTCTGTGAGATGCTATCAGCTCCGAGGCATCCAGCGAGGCCTAAAATGACTATTGATACCAGAGATAGGTATGATTTTGGTCTGTGTAAGTCCTCTAGGCCCTCTTGGCTGAAACAAAAACTGTGATGTACATCATTTCTTACTACAAAGTCACATTTTGCTCCGTGGGGTTTTGAGGAATAACTTTCAAAAGCTTCCATCTTTATCCAGATTTAGCGAGTGGGAACAACTGCTTCCTGTAAGACACGGTGGGATTATGAGTAAATGCAACAGACACACAAAGTGTCCTGTGGAGGAAAATGTATGAACAGACTTAATGGTGAGATTGCAATGTCAAGTTTGAGTTTGTGTCAGTAGTTACAGGGAGGCTTTGTTGATATCATATGTAAGATGTGGAGCAGATCATCAGCTTTCTTCTTTACCTTACATACCTTATGCCTATCACCTTAAATCTCAGTGATGTTAGAATGATCGTTGCTTTTATTTCCAGAGCTTAAACACATCTAAGGATCTGTCTGTGTGTGCACCTTGGAGAGGGCCAAAGGTATCCCCTGTACTGTCTTACAGCACTACTACTATCTTCTTCACTGTCCTTACTTTTGAACTAATCTCTCTCTGGCTTCTTTCACCCCTGCCACTCTATGTGTCCTGGTTCTAGACACAAACTAAGACTTCTCTGGTCCTACAGATGTTGTTGGGAAAACCACCTCAGTCCACCTCTTCTAAATCCTCATGGCTCTGTTAGATGCTACAGTGCCACTGTTGTCTAAGCCCCTCCTACAACTTGAATGACAGACTCATAGGCGAGCAGAGCAGAGGTATTACTATCAGGTTTCCCACTAACTACAGCAAAGACTGAGTCTGAGCCTGCTCTGCCACAGGGATCTCATATTCCCAGAGGCACTCACGTGCCTTCTGCTTATGAAATTACACGCTTGGCCTTAGCTATTCTATTTCACAGAAGAAATTCACTTTTATTGCTGACATTTTGTTTTCCATGACTTTACTAGAGAATGAAAGAGATGAAAAGAAGGATAAGAAGGAGTGGGGGTGGTAGTGTTTAAGAAAAGCCAACATCTATTTCCGTTGGGGAGCTGCTTTGCTTAGTTGAACCGCATGGTTTGGATAAGAGTAGATATTCCGCATAAATATTTTTACCTGCGATTGACAATTAGCCCAAATGTGCTCGTAGTTCAGCTCACGATGCTTGAGAAGAAGCCATTTGAAGTGCTTTGATGTAGCTCAACGCTCTGTGATCATTTTCTCTTTTGGTTCGTCTTTATTACTTTCCCTCCTCATTTCCAATCTTCCTTTGCATCAGGTAGATAACACCCTTTGCTCATTTTTTAAGCTCTGTTGTGAGAATATCAGAAAAGTTCAGAAAGTTTCAGGTGGAGAAAGCACGTGCACAAAAAGAGCTCCAAACACAGCGTTCAGTTAGAAACTTTTAATCTCTGTTTATCTAGGCTGTTGATTTATAACTGAGTTCGCAGGACTTATTGGTCAAGCTGTGATGCAGAGGATTATAAACCCTTCAACAGAACCGCTCTCTGTTAGTTATTATTCAATATCTAACACAGAGCTTCAAGTCATGATGGACCTTGAGTGAATTTTAATGAAAGATTTCCTGCTTGGTCCCTGCCAGGCCGACTAACACGCAATATCGCCCGCTCCTTAAGAACTCACTTCTTCAAATTAAGGGTGAGGGAAAGGCTGCACTTCTAAAAACAGAATATTTTCAAAGGAATGAGGCCACTTTCAGGAAAGTTACAGGAGCTGTATCCGACTTTAGACCTCGGTATGGGTCAGTGAGTGTAGGAGCAGTAAAACCCAGAAGGCCGTGTCTCCCCCTTTTTACTTCACCAGCTCAGGCCAGAGATGAGGTGATCCACACGGTTGGTATGTGTGTGTATGTGTTTGCTCGCAGCGACAGGAGGAAAAAGTCAGACTCTGGTCACGGTCCAAGACAGGAAAAACGCTGAAGTAAGCTCGCCCGTCACCTCCCAAACTCCACTGGCCTAATTATTCCTAATGCAGTTGTGTGATTTATTCTTTTAGCACCCTTTTAACAGGGTGTAGATGTGTGTGTGCGTCTAATGTGGTAGTCTCGCTGAAAAAAGGTCATGTGAGGAGAACTGCCCTAAGGATGCAATGATGTATCAGATGTGTGATTTTTTTTTTCCTGCCATTGCTTGATTTGTGTCAGGAGCTGAGACTCACCCGTTTTATGCTGTACAGAGTGTTCAGAACAGCCCCCACAGAGAGCAGAGGAAAGAGTTCAGTCTGACGAATGATGTCAGTGTTTGGAGAGGATGAGTGTGATGGTGGTGTTGGGGCGGGGGGTTGGGGGTTACATGGGTCTGGGAAAATAAGAGTTTGTGTGGGGGAGGTAACATGAGATCCCCCACAGAGATGCTAAACTCCTTTACAGACTGAAAGAGAGAGAAGAGGACTCTTTACAAGGATGAAGAAAAACGTTCCCCTTTTAATCTGTTTGCAATCTAAAAATAACCTCCCCTCTCTGTCTACTGCCCACTGGGGCAGGCTTGTTAAAGTGTCTGTCTCCGAAGGGAGAGAGTCAAGTGCTACAGAGGACCAAACAAAAAAGAAGCTAGTAAAAGGGATGAGAAAAGAGGGGAGGGGTTAAAATGGAAAATGGAGCAAAAGTAGGAGGGCAGAGGCAAGGTAACGGCAAAAATATGCAAAGAAGGAAGAGTGCTGGGAAAGATTTAGGACAGATGGATCCTCGAGAGAGTGAGAAAAGGTTCATGAAGCTTTAAAGACTGCTAAGTGGATCATCAGATTTCTACCATGTCAACTGTTCCTTCTCACCACGCCAGTCAGCTAGCCAGACTGAGTGTAAAGCAGTTACACACCAACAGTATGTGGCCCCAAGGTTTTTCTGACTGTTGGTGCAGCAGTAAAAGCACCTAATGCTTGGAAATATGAAATAACAGAAAAACTTTTCCTTCGCCCAATGGCATGGCACTTCTCTGAGGGGTTCACTGCACATGCGCTGAATCGCACATTCCAGATAGTCACCCATTCTTCAAATGCTTCCCTAGTTTTCAGTCTGACTCACAACTTTCTAGTATACCAGTGTGGCCAGCCACCCAGCCTGATGTGTCATCCCCATCTGTTACTGTTCTTTTTCCTCTGACTTCCAGGAAAATGAATGGAACAGGACAGTATTTGTTTTCAGTGGGATTTGGTAATTTGTACCAACAACGTATTAGAAGAAACGAACAAAGAGGGGAAAGAAGTTCTAAAAATGCAAGACACTGTCTCCAGGACATGCTGAGCTTCTCTCGGAAACTAAAACAATCTCTGAAAGGTGGAAAAGAGACTCCGAGAATGTGGAGAAAAGTCTACTTGGTGAATTCTTCAAATTGCGACTGTGCTATACTCAGAGGCGCCTTCTTTCTGACCTGCACTACAGAGCTGGCTCTCAACTTGCTCACCTCTAACATTCCACCTTAAACAGCGGCAGATAAAAACATCTCGTCATCTCTTCTCTGACCTCAGTTCCCTTTCATTTTATAATCACACTCACACTGTGGTTAGCAGAAATATTATTCAGCTACTCTCAGGTGACTTAAAGAGCAGACTGTTGCCTGCCAAGTACACAACTGATATGCTACAATTACTCAGCGTAGCTGATAAACAACATATGGACGCTTCACTTTCAGACAAGATCACACAAAAAATACTAAAGCTACATACCTTATCAGTGGTGCCTTTTTTACCACTGTGATGTCATTTTCCCATTTAAATCAGGGGGAACTAACCTCCCTGCCACCATTACTTTTTCCTTTTTTTAACAACGGAACATCAGCTGGGCGTCTGTGGAGAGATTGCAACACTGAGGTTATTCTAGTCTGCTGGAGCTGCAGCAGTCTGGGGGAAAGAAATCAGCACAGAAATATCTGAGCCCCTGACCAAACCAGCTAAACACCATTCATAAATTCCTCCAAGATTGCAGCCAAGAGCCTAAGACCTGACGACGTGCGGACTGCCTGACCTGCTATTTGCTCTCTCTGCTGGTTTGAAGCAGACTAGGTATTCTAATGTTAGATAAGAGCATGTCCTCAGACACATTTTCTGTCTACTGCTAGTTTTCCCTATCCTTCAAAACATAACAGCGGAGATTTGCGCATTTGTTTTTTGAGGTCAGTAGAAGCTTTTAACATTTCAAATCCTCTCAAAACTTTACGAGCCGATATTTCATTTTAATTTCCCTGTCTTAGGTCTGCATGCGCGATAGCAAGGTGGATAAGAGATGCTGGGAACCTACTCTCTAGAGAAAAATCACCAATCACATGAGACTATCTTCATTTGTTATTCTTTCCTGGACGTGTTGCAAATGGTACTCCTCCACATAGTTTTCAGTACATGAACTCTGAAAGTGTCTTTCTGTAAAAACAAAAAAGAAGTTAAGGTACGCATTTTGCAGTAGATTAAAGAAAAAGGACATGAAAGGGGCTTCCTTGTATTTATGTTATGTTTGAGATGGTTGTGAATCACAGTTAAGCAGATCATTTCTAATGTAAATCTCTATCCTCAGTAAGTGGATAATAAGAAAGCAAGATCAAAGTCATCTTTTGTAATCACAGTTTACATTTGAACAACTCTTATTTATTTAGCTTTTGTAGATATTTTAATATTTATACTTGCTAAATTATTGCTCCTATTTTTGACTAAATCTTTGACCAAAATCTGGGTGTGTTGTAGTGGCGAAAGGTCCTCACATGGCCCCTAAAGACCCAGTAGCCCTAGATTAATGGCTTTCCTGCTACCCAAGAGATGAAGACTGTGCCAAAACAAATGGTTGGGCACGCGATGTTGGCATGACAAATTGAAGTGAGGTCAAAAGGGCAAAAGACAGACCACAGCCCAGGCTGACAGTTTTTCTAGTGGGGCTGCAATGAGACCATAATGCTAAGCTGATAGGTCACCAGCGCAGGGTTACAGGTTGTAGCTTGTCCCTGTCTCAGCCTTTTAATGGACTGTGACAGGGCTTCCGATCCCAGCAGCCTGGCCAAATGTTATATTCATCAGCAGCTCCTGGGTGCAGCACTAGCACTTTTCATGGATATGGAGTTTGACACATAAATTAGAGCGTGCTATCCTTACCTCGGCTTGTGCAACCAGAAAGGTATTCATCTGATGTGCATCATTCTGGAAGCGAAGACAAAAAGAAGTTGGCAAACTGTGCTGTAATGCTCACAGTAGTCATTTCACTTGAGTTATTTATTGTAAGTTTATAAGATGTCAGAAATGTGAAATGCTGTTGTAGTATGCAGTCAACCATGTAAACAGCAAAAGAAATAAACACCAGTTCTGAGTTAAAAACAAACGTCATCTCTCACTTTAAGGTATGTTACTTCCTTAAGTGAGCTCATTTCAGATTTTGGAGACCATTCTTAGCACCGGCGCGGGCGTTTGTCCACGATTGTTCAGTGTTTACTTAATGTTTTCCAAGTGTTGATTTGGTGACAGTCTGATATGGGATTGTGGTTTCAACTCTTGCGTTTTGAAGTAAATTGGCTAAATCAAAGTAGAAAAACATAGGCTGTAAATCATTACTCGTTCACTGATAAAAATGTTTTTTTGAAATGCACGGAGCATTATGTTCACACATAACTCAGCATGTGAATGCTCACATATGGCTGAAGGTCAAGAGGGGATTGTTGGTGTTTGGGTGACTGTGAGAACCTTAGTCTTGAATACTCCGGGTTTCTTATATTTCTTTGTGACCAAGGAGTAAAGCATTCAAGCAGATCTAGTTGTGCAGCAGCTGTAAAAATAGGAAGGAGAGGCAAAGTATAATTCATGAGATAGCGGGCACAACTGTGGCTTGCATATACTATTTTGCAGTGTTCAGATTTACGTTTTTTTCCTTTATTCATCTAGATTGTTACAGCAACTAAATTGCTCTTGCCGTTTGGTACGGAAAAGTTCAAAAATATATTTAAAAAAGTGGAAACGTCTCTTTCAGAAAATCATTACTGAGATACTGAAAAAAAGCTCAAACCTTGTTTTGAGTGGTGCTATTTTCTCTCTTTCAGACCTTATCCATCAACCACTGCTGCTATGCAGAAAGACATTTTTACTCATGCCCCTGACAGCAAGACCTGTAACAATACGCCCTGTAGATAAGCTCTTAGGTTTTCAAGCTTCATGCCTTTCTTCTGGTAGAAGAAAAATTACCCACAGCAATGTTTGCAGATGAACTAATTCAATATTATTCATTATGTCCAAAGCCCAGATAAAATAGCACTACTGGCCAGAGGATGACATTTGTGTACTTCTGTTTAGAGTGAACCTTCCCTTAAGCTGCGTGTCTGGAAATAAAATGTTTTCATCATGAATAATCCCCTTTTAGAAATTTTGATAGTGGCATTGTGTACAAGAGTAAGTATATTCTCCATGGTACCCAAGGGTATTGTAAGTCTCACTTTCACTTTTAGCCATTTGAGGCCCCATAATCTGTCAGATTTGGAATAAGTCACACTCACTATACTCACCTATATTAAAACCTGAGAACATATAACAATGATTTTATGTAAGCCCTCTATTAATTGCTAAGACATGGGCTGAGAAAAATATTCTTAGGTACACAGAATATTCTCTGGTTTGCCCTTTGGCTTGCTCGACCGCCAGCGTTCCACACAGGTATGTCAGACAGGTGGGGTATGGTTGATGCACAGAAGCTGCTTTCTCTATCTCAGCCTCCTGCACTGGTCTCCAGTGAGCCTGAGCACATTTGATGGGAACAAAGTGAGTGCTGCCAGGCGCTTTGGCCTCCTTTTCAGCACTGGAAACGCATTGGGGAGTATACAAAAACAGTTGATTAAGTTTGTTGATCAGCAGGAGATTAATCGTGTAAAAACTGGTTTATTTCTTCATCATACACTCCTATGCTCCAGTGAGAGCTCAGTCAGAAATACCAATGTTTTTAATAGGCTCTAAGCGTACTAGCTCATCTGTGAAGATGTTGAGCAATTGAGCACAATCTTCGAGTCAGTGGTGATGTTGTGCAGGATCCCTGCAGAGACCCTGCAGTGATCCTGCTGAATCGGTGGGCATATAGCCTTAGGATCACTGTGGCATCCAGCACAGAAAGATCAATACTGATGTTGTCTGGTGTAGAGACAGCAGGGACCGGATCAGTGCTGGTTCTGTTCCAGCCAGCATGGGTCAGTGCTGCACACTCTCTGTGGTGGAGTTGTGGATGTATGAATGGCTTCTTGCAGCGGCTGTACAGAACGTCATTCTTCTCACCCTCATCTGAGGCTGACATCCGAGGGGGAAGCCCAGGAAGCCGACAAGTTAAATGTTTTTCTGTCCCCCTGGTAGGAATGGACGTATCGGGTGCTGTTTTAATGTGTGTAAAGTATAAACACACGGCAGTGTCCAACGACCCAAGGCAAAAACGACAAGGACATTAGAGAAAACAGACTGTGTCTCAGCAATATGCAGGGGGGAAACCAAAAACATTAATGCTGGGTTTGTTTGTCCTAAGAGTTACTTGCCCACTTTGCCATTTCCCCAAGAATCTTAAATAGCCTTACCTTATTGGCCCTCATAGGGTTGTGTAAATATTCCAACTCAGGTGAAGACTACTATTCCCAAGTTCCTGTTCTCTCCACTGCTGCCAGGTCTAGATGGGACAAAGTACGCATTCCTGGAATAGCAGCACGACTCCAGTAACCAAACTGATTTGCTCCCCCTAGCCTCAGACAGAGATTTATTTATTTATGCATTTGTTTATTTTACCCTCCACCTTTAACTGTGACTGCCGGGATTCCCTTGCAGTGACTCAATTACAAGGCGCATTAACCATTAAACATCTATATAACCTTTTTTCTATGTTCAAATGCATCATTTTATCAATGAACCTTGCTGCTTACTTTACCTTCTGACGTAACTGGATGCATGTCAGAGAGACAGACACCATACAAAGGCTTAACACCAGCGCGTTTCACCTCACCAGTCTCGGGGCAGCACTGGCACAGCTTGTCTGTCAAGCCCCAGTTAAAAAAGGGAATGAGCAGTTGGTTTATCTCAATGCCTCTGAGAGGGGAATATTTGTGAATTTTAAAATAAAGCTATCCTAAGGTTGGTTGGGGAGAGAGGGGAGGAGTCTTGGGGAGAGGATGAATAGGGTCCTGTGCTCAGCCCCTGGGTGGACTGAACCCCTCTGTTTGAGCTTTTTTCGGCCTTGGCACACAGGATTCCCTGTGAGGAGTTGGTCGGAAGCAGGAAGTGGTCGTGTAAGTCGATCTGCAGATGCAGCACAGAGCTCCTTTTCAACAGCAGACCCCTTGGTCCTATTCTACACAGCGACGCATCAGGTAGTCCTCCTGCTGCACCCGCAGCGAGACACATGCCACACAGGACCACTGGACAGAGAAAGTGCAAAAAGATAAGAGGAAAAGCTAGGAAAGAGGACAGAGAGACAAGGAACAAAATTGGGAATGATGCCGAAACAGTGCAGACTTCCGCTATTTAAGTCATTGATCAGATAGGAAAAGCTGTTTACCAGCTGTGGGTTAGCACTGCTGAAGTCTCTGCCAAAATCTGACACGGCTGGACAACAGTCCAAACTGTTATCCATGAAATCTTCTTTTGACAGGCAAGGAAGGGTAAAGTAGCCAGTGCTGATCCTAAAGTCAGGAAAGAAAGAGTAAGCTACAGGTGCACTGCAGCTTAACATTTCCACGGCGTATTGTGGTCGAACTGTTTGTTGCAGATAAGTGACTTTATTATTTTAACGGCTCTGAATTAGATTCTGAGTGCAGTTTGCAGTCCTCTCTACTTGAGATCCCTTCGTCCTCCACATATCTCTTCTCCATCCTTTTTGTGACTTTTCTGATTTCCAAGAAAGAACAACTCCAATTGTGAATTTGCTATGCTACTTCTTATTTCAGATCCTGTACATGCCCCCCAGATCCCTCCCCCCACCCCAATCCATGTGGACTTTGTTTATAGATAGTTTTATCAGCAACATATAAAAAAGGTCTCACTCACAAAGGTGGCACATTGACAAGCTAATTAGAAAGGAATGCGGGGCACTCCAACAAGTGTGTCACGTTCTCCTTCATTTTGCCTTAATTGTCTTGGCTTTTCCAAACCATTACTATAAAGTGGTTTTGAGCAGGATGTATACCACCTTGTCTCTCAGCACTAAACAAGCAGGCGCAGTAAAAGGATAAAGTTAGAATCCTGCTAAAATTTCACTAAATGACAGCTCAAACTGAGCTTCTGTTGCTATGAATGAGACTATTGTTTAAATAGGATTCGTTGTTATTGTTTCCAAGTGCTACTTTAGGTGCAGCTGAACTGCTGAAGTGGACCAAAGTGTTGAGTCTCCAAAATAGAAACAAATTTTTAATGATGTTTGTTCGGGCAAGAGAGCTTTTGTGTGTGTGTGTGAGGCTGCCACAGTTCAGTAGTAGTTTGACTGCATTTTTAGTGATGTAAAATGCATTACTGAAACAGAGTTTCCAGTTTGCACTATTGTGACATAGAGTAAAGGGTGATGAATTGGTCCAGTCATGTCTCTGGCAGATCGTTTAACTTCAGGAAGCCTTTGAAGAACTGCCGTGACCAAGGAAATCCTTGACATCTGAGACACAACACAAAAAAACATAGACACAAACACAATCCAGCTTATGGTCCTAACATACGTCTAATAAAACCAAACAGAAGGGAAGCAAACTTTATCACCATCAAGATCCTGCTGTTTTGTCATTGTATATTTTTGAATACCATGTCATGCATTAACACAGGCTACTTAGGAAAGTCATAATTAGGTCATTTGGACATTTCCTTAGGCTATTTAAAGAGACACAGGCAGAGTGAATTTGGAAAATGCTGGTACTGACTCACGCACACTAGACCTGGAATTCCCTCTTTGCCATTTGCCAGGGGCCTACTGATTTTGGCATTGGTGCAAATTGGACGGAAGAATAAAAAAGGGAGAGAAAAATATTATGCTACCCTTTCCACTCATCTCCTCACATAAATGCTAGAATTCTGCTGGAGACACAAAATACTTATTGTCACCCTAATACACTCAACTCCAAACAACCTAAGCTCATGATCTTATTCTCTGAGTTAGCCGTGTTGCTTTTAGCATTAAGGTCTAAGGAGCTTGGAAAGAAAAGCGTCTGGACTTCTTTAAGTTGCTTGAAGACGTTTCACTTATCATCCGAGAAGCTTCTTCACAGACATTTTAGCATTAAGCTGTGACTGTCAGTCATGCGGCCACTCCAGTAACCTTCGTCCTAAATCTTCCACAAATGTTTTTGTTTCCTCTCAGGACCAACCCCCACCTGTCCCTCAGTTCCTGTAGCCTAATGCTAAACTGAAGAGATTTTCTTTCATGTGGGTGTGGGATGGAGACAGAAAGAAAGTGTTAAGACAGACAGCACAAGATAGAATGAAGGAAAGAAGAGGCACAATGGTTCATCTGGGAATGATGTTTGAAGCAAGAAAACAGAAGTTTACTGGTCATGGTTTTTTTGTTTTTCCTTTGTTCTTGTCTCTGTCCCAACCTAACGGTAGAATACTGAGCTCTTTCTCTCAGCATTCGGCACATCAGATGCTGCCAAATCTAAAAGGAGTGAATTACTTTCCATTACGAACCCGCTCTCCTTTTGATTTAAATCTCTGTGACAAGATCAACTCAGAATTAAATCTGACTTTGATTCAGCCGCTGGTGCCGTAAAGTAATATTACATCTACTACTCTATAAAAACCCAAACATTGTCCATGTCAGTCATACAACTTATGCTCACGTTATACATAAACAGACTTGTCTGGATAAATACAGCACACATATACAATTTTACTCCTCCGAATGTGTGAATGCACTTTCACGCACTCACGTAAAACCTGAACCATTTTCCTAACTGCTATCATGAAGTGAGACCAAATGTTCACAAAAAGAGTTTTTGTATATCTGCCAGCTGTGAAGTCTCACAGAAAAGCTGTATTTCATGAAAATGTGCTTGTTTTATGTGGCACTGACATGTACTGCATTTAAATGGCCCCCTTTCCCAAAGTTTCACAGTCACATGCCAGGACTCGACTGTCCTCATGTCTGGAGATATGTGCACGATATGTACTAACTCCTGTCTAAACCTTACTAAGCAAAAGTTGTACCTGAAGGTGAAAGGTCATGAGTATAGCCTGCAGGTAAACAGGAGTCTAAAAGACTTTCACCTCATTGTCTTTAATGGGTTTTTGCCACTCCCAACCTCTTCTAATGAAAGCATCTGTCCACAAAAGGCTGTAGTATGCGGGCTTATCTGGCTGTCTGAAAGAGAAACAAATCTAACTAGAATCTCAAAATGATTTAATATTGCCTGTTCTTCTATACTTAGTTCAACACACAACATGCTTTAAATACCCAGTGATGTTAGGTTTGCGTTTACTCTTTTTGCAGGGGGATATAGAATTTCTTCACTGCTTAAAACATTAGTGTGAGGCACAGACTTTATGCCAGTTGTAAAAATCATTTTAGAGCTTTAGTTACCGTGTAGAAATAGCAGCATGTGCATGGCTGAATAAGTATTTTGCCGTTTAGGCACGGCGTATGACGACAAGGAAGGTTGTGTCAAAATTTTGTGGCTACCGCTCGGCATGTTTCTGCACGCTTGTGTTAGGTGAGGTTGTTCATTTGCTCATGGGAGGTAGGGTGATGGGTCACTAACAAAGGGCTGATTCCCCAGAGGCCAAAGAGGTTGTTACGCCTCTTTTGCAGGCCCAGTCTCACCTCTGGACTTTCACTTATGTGCTACTGGCCCCAGAGTCTCACTGCCTCTGGCTTCTTTAAGGCACAGGATATGCAAATAGTAATGGAGCAAAACATGTAGCTCATAAATGGACACTTTTATTGTAACATGGTATCATGGATTTATGGGAATCTGATAACTAATGGCTGCAGAAATTGTTTAATGAAAGAGAAACTGCAGACAAAGTTTACATAAATACCGAGTATGTACCGTATAAACCTACATGCCGTTTCAGTCCTTGAGTATGTGTGTACAATAATTTACCTCAAGGTTTGTAAAGATCAAAGTTTATTTTCATGTAGAGGATGAAAAAGACATGTGTCTAATTATTAAGTAAAACCTGTTTCAATTATTTAAAGAAAAAAACTTCACATACTATAACATCAAAGTAAAGATTAACAGATGGTCTTTTTTTATCTGGCACATCTGAATTTGTCAAGATTGTTATGATTTCTTTGTAATGTGTGACTGAAACAGCTGAAGCCAAAGCTTCTATGTTTCACCCTTTACCTTTTGCATCTACTGTGTCCAGATTCAGTAATTGTTCTAGCATGACCACTTTATAACGGGACTTTCCTCAGATACCTTTCAGCCAGTGTTTAATGAGTTTAGGTTGACTTTTGCGGTATGTGGCTTGGTGAAGAAAACATGAAGTGTCTTTTACCTTATAAATACCTAGATATGTGCAGCAATTAATAGTTAGTTATTTTACTGGAGCTCTTGGTGTGTCTTATAGTATTAACTGTCATCTGGTTAAATTTCCCCCGAGTACAGCCCTGGACCTAATTGAAACAATTACAAATGAGGCTAAATGAGAATGTGAACTGATGATTTTTTTAGAGGCAACCAAATACTTTTGCCCAGGCAGAAGAAAGGACAAGCAAATATTGATACGGTAAAGAAGGAAGACTTTCTCCATTAAAAACAAGAAGGAACCAGGAAATTTTACCTCCGTCGCCCTTTTCGTTAATATCCTCTTCTACTCACTCATGTTTTACATGTCTGTCACACACACCTTTTTCTGTCACAGCCACACAAGTAATATTCCACAGACGAGCAGAAATACTGGAAACTGTGTCAAAAAAGAAGAAATAATAACCTTGAAATGCTCTAAAACAAAGATTCCATCATGTTGATGGAATGCTGTGGTTAGCAATATGGAAACAGACCGACTCCAGAATTCAGTGGTTAGCAAAAAAATAAATAAAAGAAAAAACTCGTCTGTGAAAGAGGAAAAACTTGGGAGGGGGTAAGGACAGCCTCTGGAATTACACACCAAAACCTCTGAGACGCGCACACTCATGCACACTGACAGATTCACATACACATACGCACCTTCTATCTTACCCACTGAGCAGTTAACCACAGTGGGTGAAGGGTGGGGTTAGGGTGGTGGCGAGCAGGGAGGCACAAATTTAACAAACCTCCTTTAGTGCTTCGCTCGCTGCTTCGTTTGAAGTGCTCAGATGTGCTCCTCTTTCAGACACCCTGAAGACTTCTTGCAAAATGTCACCAGTATGGCAGAAGACAGATGACTCATTAATTATCCTCTGTAAATCGTACACTGAGAAACTAAGGTTATGAACTACTGACAGGCCACTGCTGTTCGCACACCCGCATCCATTGCTTCTGTTTTAATAACTGCGGTGGCAGAATTGAGAAAGCGCATCACTGTCATATCTCTCCTCCTAGCCTGCCGTTAAATAGACATAAGTGCGGAGATCTTAAAGGCAAATTGCTTGCATAATGGATGTCTCCAGAATTACAGGGAAGGAGGCAGGCACGCTGACAGAGGTTTTGGCGGAGAGCCCCAACAAGGGCCTGGGGCCAGCCGCTCTCACCATGCATTCTCTTCACTGGACCGGTCATGCTGGGAAAGGTGTGAGGAGAGCAGTCAGACACCCCCCCCAGCATCCCTCTCATTACACAGCCTACTGGGCTACGCAACGCACTGAACAACCCATCCCTTTTGCACACTTTTCCTTCTCCTTAATGGAATTCCCCGTTACCCCATAAATGCCTCCCCATTCCATCACCTCTTACCTCTCATCATCTCTCGTCTTCATCTGTCTTCTCTCCCTCGGTGATCTTCTAGACCACTGCATGTCGATGTTTCAGTGCACAAGCATCTGGAAAAGACGAACAAGCAGCCGATGGCAGTTATTGATTTCCATTATTATAAAGGAAGCCATTCTTTGTAGGAGTGGATTACTCGCCCTGCTGTTGCTTTTCTCTTGGCATTAAGGATTTTTTGTTTCTCTGGAGAGTCATTGTCTTCCCGAGCCACCTTTTTTTTTTTTTGTGGTGTCTTAAGCAAATGTTGAATTGCTGCATTGTTAAGATCACCCATTTTAGTAGCTCTGGTCTGCTTTTACCATTTCTGCGAGCCACCTTTGGGTACTCTCCTATTACAGAACGCACATCAACAGAGGTGTTGAGTGGCTCATAAAAAAAAAGAGATGCTGAGCCTGTAGTCTTTTATGTTAACTGATTTTGAGAGATACGGCGCTTCGAGGTTTTGGCCTCTAAATGGCAAAAGCAGCTATGTGAGACTGATGTGATGAGTCGACAAAGATTTTGACAGCGCTACTAGCAAATATTCACTTAAACCAACACCACATACATCCTGTTCTAAAATGACAGGAAAGGGGCTTCCAGGAAATTGAGCTTTCATTCAAGCACCTTATAACCATCCCTTCCTTCATTCCTGCGAGAAACCAGTACAGACCCTTGTGAAAGTAATGGGGGGAAAACAGTGTAGCCACTTTTGTTACAGTTATGTGCACGCACACACACACAAACACGCATGGACTTATACCACAAGCACACCAGTTCTTAGGCACTCAGCAGTCTCAAGCTGAGAGTCAGGGTGGTGTTGTGGTGAAGCCATATGGGGCGCCACTGCCTGAAAGACTTGGTGATTTGACAGGAGGCCTGAAGAACACACACTCACATGCACACATACACACACAGCCTTAATTGACTTATAAAACTGCACTAAAATGCACTTTTATGGAATAAATTTTAGACCAGTTACACAGGATTTGATATGAACTTGTGCCCAGCTTGCAATTCTGTCACCACCACATTGTCTTTATACACAGTCCAACTGCAATTCATGCTATTTCATGAAAAAACTGAGTAAGCAGTGCAAAAACACCACCAATTTGCCAGATTAATATGCAAGCAGTCTCTGTATGAAATAATTCTTGTTTATGAGAAGGGAAAGAAATACTGTGCAGCCCAGGGCTGTAGGGGAAGTGTCCAAGACATTTTTAGACTATAATTGACCCTTTACTCTTTGTAAACTGACAGCTCAGGCTTTGGTGCTACTTCTGTAAGGTTCCTGTGATCCTCATACTGCTCTTTTTGTTGTTGGAGGCGTTCATTCACAGCCACAAACCGCAACAGCCAGTCTAGGCAAATACAATTGGGGCTATGATGTATGATCGTGACTGCTGACTCAGCAGTGCTGGATCAAGCGCTGCCTGATGGAGACGCGGGCAAGACCGTTCACCCCAGTTTCCCCAACCGGTGGCAGAGATACTTGCAGACACTTTGGCTTTCAGATTCTGTGGAGCTGTAAAGGGGATGCGATTTTTCACAACCAGGTCAAAACCTAGCCAGGTCTCAGCTTCAGGTCTCCCTTCCAACCTGTTAAATACCTCTGGGAGGTTTACCACAGGATGAGACAAGGAAACGAGCAGCACAGGGAGATCATGTCAGAAAAAATTGAGGGTCATATCTCACTGTGTGTCATGCGGTATCTGAAAGCATTGACTGCTGCTTTGTGGATGGAAACATAATGGCCTTCGAGGCTCAAAGCTGTAGGCCAACACATCTTATCTCATATCAGCTCATCTCCTCGTCTCTGTGGCTTTGAGAGGGCTTGAATTTATACAGTGAGAAAAAAATTGTCCACTTTTAGGGACCTATCTGGCTGTGACCTCACTTACACTACAATACAGTCAGCATACCATGCACTTGCTAACTTATTACCATTAATAAGGCCACAAGACATACTCCTACAGAAACAGGATTGTATTTATGTTTCATCGTGATTAGATGTGGTTTGGTTCTTTGGCCAGGGTGCACAAAGAATTCATTTGTGAGCCGTCTGTCATCGTCTTCCAGATAGTCAGCACTAATGTTGTGCTGTCAAACGGTCTTATCTTAGGCTCGGTGCTCAGGTGATCAGATACGATCTCTACGAAAGGAATTTGGACGTTTTGCAAAAAAAAAAAAACTAAAGTAGGGTTTGTTTTTTTTAAATCTGCCTGAATTATACCTCTAACTGAATATGGCTATAAATAAAAGAGTACATAAATCATAATTACCATACCAACCTGCTAAAGGATGTTTTAGTAAATATATTGATTCCACAGGATGGATTCAAGATGGAAACAAAATCAGGTGCTGATGACAAAATGACCCAGAGAGTTCCAAAAAAAGAATCTCCTGAGAGACTGATGAGGGTGCACATACTTACTGTCTGTTTGTCTTTCACATCTGACAGTGTTATATCCAGTTTTCTGGCTCCATTATAGTCACTGCCTAAAAGAGAGGCTCGATTCAGTGGTACTTAGTTTTTCATTTTAGTATGCAGTTTTCACTCATTCCTGACAGGCTAAAACTTTCCTCAGTAAACCACAAGTGCTTTGCTCAAGGACACTTCAGCACAGTGGATGGTAGCCAAAACAGATGCTTTGACCAGAATGGTAGTCTCGGCAAACACAGGCTACCTCCAGCACCGGTATAGTCAGTGGAGGCAGACAGAAGGTGTGTTGGAAGTTTGGTTACCGGGCCTAGAAATTACATTTTGGTGCTAACTGCAAGTTTCATTTGGTCTGACCTCAATCAGCCAGGAGCATTGCCGGGCCAAAGTAAACCAGGACCCGAGAGCACTGTCTGGGATGCCTGAGGAAAGGCAACAAACGTCAGTGTGGCCTCACTTCTCACTGTCTAAGGGCTGGCTGACTAATCCTCGATATTCCTCCATGATCTAAACCTGAAGCCCTCTGTAGCAAAAGAACACTGCGGCATTGTGTCCCTTCTCTTAAGGAGTCTGTGATTCATTTACTGGCAATGCACTTTGGATACATGTACTGAATTTTTCTCATCCTCAGAACTACGTTCAATTTCATCATTCCAAGACGAAACTGCTTTCTTTGTACGACTGTTGAATATGACACAACAACTATTTACTGCTGTCAAGCGGGAATCAAGCACTCAAAAAAACTCTATGTGATTGTTTAAGATGTGTCTGTTGTTGAAAAAAGGGAACTTAGACTAAGTAATACCTCACGGACTAGTATGAAAAGGCAGAATTTTGGAGTTCCCTATTGATCACACAGTGTATATTGACAGTATTGCTGTTTGATGCTGCAATACTGCTCTCTGCTGGCAGAAACAGGGAACAAGTATATGATATGAAGTAGCTTTGTGTGAAACTGTAGGGTTTTTTGTTTTTTTTCACTTTATTTGTTTCATTTGGAAGTTCCTGACATTTCTATTTTCAATACTAACACCTAGGCTGGATACACAAGTTTTTTTGAATGCTGTTCAATGTTTCGCTTACATGTTTAATTAGTATTGTTTGCTTTCATCTTACAGAAAACATTTAATTTCTAAGAGTTTTTAATTGTTCAGATAGTTTAAGGTTGCCATCTGATCCTCTTTTCTCTTTATTCCTTCCAGGTCTGATTTGCTTTGGTGCCAGATCTGCAATTGACAATGAGGGTGAAGAGATGAGCTTGCAGCGAGAAGCCCGGTCCCTGCAGTTCCTGCCACTGGACATTTAGTGATTATTACTACACACAAGACGATGTCCCTGTCTCCCAGATAGCACTTCTGAGGACCAGGCCTTCACAGCACACATTGTGCACCATGGCAGGAGAGACTCAGCGAATGCATGCAGTCAAAGAGCTGGACACTGAGTCCAAACTGCAGGATGAGGGCACCACGCTGGAGCAGACGAGTGAAAAAACCTCAAAGGAATCTTCAGAGCACTTTTCAAGCACAGGCACTGAGGCCAGAGCCAGTAGCAGAGGGCCCAAAGCTGAAAAAATAGAGAAGAGAAGGGACTGTCCTCAGCAGCGTGAGGCTGTCATACGACCACAGCAAGCAGGGAAGATTGACTTCAGATCACTGCAGAACAGATCAAAGTTCGCCACTGACAGGACTTGGTCGAGTGGCAAAGGCAGTCCCCAGTCTCCAAGTGGAAAGAGCCGCAGCCGAGAGAAAGGGAAGCGGTCAGTAAAGACAGAGCGAGGCAACCCACAGCAGCTGTACAGACCAGGCATTACAAATCCACGCACTGTTGGTATTGCATATCCACAGCAGAAGGTTTTGCCACCCAAGAAGTTGGAAACCAGTCGTGGCCCAGTTTCGGGCAGCTACAGATTCCACGTTCCCAGTATACCAGAGAGAGAGGCCGAACTACAACAAGAAGAGCTTAGCTACAGCCGCTGTTTCCAAGAGGCTTCCTCTAACCTCACCTCCCAAAGCTTTACCTCACAGACACTGGGCCCCTCAAGTGGAACATCATCTCACCCACACCCACCCCTGTCACAACAGCAGCAGCCAGCATCCATGGAGAGCAACGGTGCACAGCCTGGCGGCCAACTGATTCTGACTGACTTTCATCTGAGTGGCTCTAATGCATGGGCATCTCCTGAAAGGACTTTCAATGGTGCTAACTTTGGGGTTTCATCGCAGAAATCCACTGCCCTATCAGAAGCAAATAAGGCAAACACATTTGTGCCTGGCCCATTTCAGTATGGATATAATTTAATGGAAGAATCAACCTCTGACTCTTTTCCCTGTGAACAGGACCCACAATCCCAAGACTTCACAAACGCCTCTTTGGGTTCTGTTCATGTGACCCATAACTCGTTTTCTTTCGCACCTGCAGAAGGGCAAAATATTGCTCAGAACAACACTCAGTTCAGTAATGAACAGCAACCAGAGGATCGAGGCACTTATCCTCACACTCCGCAGTCACAGTTTATGCAAGGGGTGGTATCATCCATCCAGTGTCCAAGGAACCTGAGTGAGGACTCAGCCAGCAGCGACAGCTCTGGCTCCAGCTCACAGCAGTCGGAGCAAGGAAAGACTGGGCTGGCCGAGAGCACAGATGCAATTGGACAGGCAGACAGTAGGGATGCAGCCATCACCTCGGGGAGTAAGAGAAACTGTCACCCCAAAGACACAGCTGCCAACCAAAGAACACTCATTCAAGGAAGTATGCATGCAAGAAATATTTCACAAGTCCCAGGCTCACCAATGCACTTTCCCACCAAAACATACAACAGCATTCCAGTCAATAACATTCGCTCGAGCACAATGGCTTTTGATAAAAACATCAACAGTAACGTTCTAAGTAGGATACCACACTCATGGGAGGGGCCTAATAAGGCATATTCACAAGAAGATCCAAACACGATTCAGTACACTGATATAAATGACAAGTTTCAGTTTCAGAACCAGCCAGCGATCGACCAAAGGCCAAATTCATCTAAAAATAACAGAATGCCCTGGCAGCAGATACGACCCACCCCTGCCATGCCAAACCAAAGTAGAATTGAGTTATCTAGACAAATAAGCAATCAAAAATTGGCTTACATAGTTTCCCCCTCTGACTGGCAGGATGACATAAAATCTCATAAACCCAGCTCGTTGAAAACTCCTGGCTCGTTTCAGAACAGCAGAGCCGGTGATGGCTTTTCAAACCAAAGACAGGAGATTGTTAAAAAAAACAGTAACACAGTCTCAACTTTTAAAGTAGAAACAAGCCACTCGCAAGTATGTGAGTCGAAAAATAAGGTAGTATTCTTTGGACTCAATCATTCTCTTCCAGCAGCACCGTCAAGAAACTACAGCTTTCCACCATTACAGGTGCCGCCTATGGGACTGATGATGGTATCGCCTTATGAATCCCCTTTGCCATCCCCAGTTCATAATCCTGCATCTAGCAGTACCTGCTCCTCCCACTCCCCGGCATCCACGAGCCCTGTTAACATCAGCTCAGAGGACACGCAGATATCTAAGCCAGCACCCTCTCACCCATTCTATCACCAACCACAAGGCAAAACCCAGTTACCCTCAGATCACCTGAGCACTCACTCCCACCAGTTTCATTCCGACGCTCCGCGGAACCTTCCTTTTGTACCAGACAGACCCAAAGACGACATGATGAGCTACCTGCAAAGCAGTAGTCACGTAAAGACAACTATGGATGGAAGCAAAGCTTATGTGGATAGTTTTGGCGTGGAGCACCAGCAGCCTCCCCCGCCATACTCTGCACATCAGCTGTTAGCCAGCTCATTAGCCACAGCAAATCTTGACCAGTTGGATGTGCTCCTGACATGCAAACAGTGTGATCAAAATTTCAACAACCTGGCCTCGTTTTTAGGCCATAAGCAATACTGTGCTCATCACACGTTTGCACAAAACGACCTCAAAGAAACGGCAAAGATTGAGGACAGTCGAAAATACCATTCAGATCCAGCAAAAGCAGTGTCGTCCGTGTCGAACGTTTCACTCTCAAGGTGTCCGTCTGATCTTCACTTGTCTTTGTTGGGCCTCAATAAAAATGGCGACCTGATATGTGACAGTGAAATGAAAGGAGACAATAAAGACGATTCAATGAAGCTGTTCTCCAGTTCAGTCAACCTCCCCGAGCTGGAAATGGACGCCAAGTTGGACAGTTTAATCACAGAAGCTTTGAACGGACTGGGATATCAGTCAGACAATGCTGAAATAGACAGCAGCTTTATTGATGCATTTGCTGATGATGACCTCACCACTGTCAAAACATCGTCAAACAAACAATCTCTGAAAATGAAAGAATCCCTGGTCTTTGAGAGCAAAAATAAACAAGCAGTCGATGATGTGTCTTTCACACAGGAAAAGTATTTTTATGACTCTGATGTAGAGAGCCCTGAGAAAATCTCTCTGAATCTGGAACAAGATGAGAAAATTAACATAAAAAATGAAGTCTCTCATAAAAATTCAAGAATTGCCTCCAGGGAGAAGACGTGGGAACAAGGCAGCAAAGTGAAAGAGGCAAAAACTCTGTGCAAGAGCGGGGACGAAAACACGGGGACACAGAGGTTACTCTTGTCCAGCAAGTTTTCGGAACGCTGTGGCGTTAAGAGCTTTCAGGACAACTCCGCACTTCGAGGGTCGGCACCCTCACAGGCCTCCACCTCCCCGACTTCAAGAACTGCAGTGAAAGAGAGCAAGAGGAAAAACACTGGAGGGGGCACCTGGAGCAAAGAACTTATTCACAAAATAGTTCAACAGAAAAACAAGCTCCATAAACTCCACGTCAAAGGTACTAAAAACCTTCAGTTTTCCTTGGTGATGGAGAGACTAACTCCTACGGTGCAGAACACCGCCTTTGGAGAATACGACTATGTCTCAGACTCAGATGATGAATGTGAGCCCGTAAAGATAGCAAGCCAAGGCCGACTGAATCAGAGTAGTCGCTGTAAATATACATACACTAAAGAGTGCAAGTGGCGAGCGAAGAGCGAGAGGGACCAGGCAGCGTGGAGGCATGAGTCGAAGGAGTGTTTTGAGATGAAAAAAAGCGAAGAGGTTTCTCTCTCGCCCGACAAGCACGGCTCTCACCAGAGGCTCAGGAGGCGGGGTAGCAGATCGTCCACAAGCAGTGAACTCAGCACATCTGTGAGTGTTTCAAGTGATAGTATCAACAGCCCCAAAAGCACTGATCGCACTGACTCAGACTGTGAGAAGAAGACAGACAAAAACAAAGAGTCTCCAGAGCAGAAAACCCATGAAAGGTCTTCCCCTCAGAAGTTATTTAAAGAGTCCAGCACACTTGCACTGACTTTCACGAAATCTGTCAAGAAGTATAACAACAACAAAGCCATTCATTCTGATATCAAAGACAATACAGAGGATCCAAAGAAATGTCACTCAAATCCTGAAGCTGCTGATCTAGCGGCATCCTCGCAAAAAGCAAAAGACACAGTAAAGCACTTGGAAAAAAGCAAAACGTCTCATGCGAAATCAAGAGAGAAACCCGTGTCTCACAAAAAAGAAGCCAGTACAACGGTTACTTCAGACAGAAATTCCCTACAGAGGGCAGACAATCTTTGCCCTAAAGACGAACCAACACAATGTGGCGGCACAGATAACAAGACGCTACCATTTAATTCACAGTCCCCCGCTACCAAAGAAACTGATTTCAATATTGACAGAAAAACAAAGGGCAAAAGAAGAGAGGGCTCCCTGGCTGCACAGCCAGAGTTATCAGACACTCCCACGTTTGAAAAACAGAGCGACAGTGTCTGTGCGGTGAAAGAGGCTATCACTTTAGCCAATGACCTAGTCACGCACAAACCTGGGTCTCTTTGCAGCTCTTTGATGGATGAAGTGTGCCTGTCTCCAACCGAAAGCCAAAGCCCGCTGATACAAAAAGACACACTCCACCTCATGCCTTACCCCCTGGACCAGGAGCAAGGACTCATTAAATCTCCGCTTTCATTTGACACCTCATCAATGTTTGGGGACCTCACAGGCTTCGACGGTGGCCTTTACTCGGAGATGCCGATACAAAAAGAGGGTTTCCATTCAATAGAAAACGCGTCGGAGAAAAAGGACGAGTTTGTGTCATCTTTCTCTCCTTTTCTGGAGCAAAGAGACTGGAGTCTCATTGTTAGCCCCGTGCTACCAGATGAGATATCCCAGTACAAAAGCAACTCGGAGAAATCAAATGAAAAGAAGCCAGATTATAATCACGTTCCTTTGTCTCTGCCGGAAAAAATAACTGACTACAGTGCAAATCTCAACAGCTGTGCATCAGAGGATGAGCTGGAGATAAAGAGAATAGTGAACGAGCTCGAGAACCAGCTGCAGACAACAAAGTTGGAAAGGCCACCGATACTAGATCAGCACGTCCCCAAACAGCTGCAAATGAGCAAATTTTCACCTTTACGTCTGGGCGATGAGTCAGAGAGTGAGTGCCCCACTTTGGATGCTAAATGCTCTGTACCGACAATAGATGTACCTGTTTCGATGCCTTCAGAGCCTTTCACTGAACAGGGACTCTCGTGGCACGGCACATTCCAATTTGAGCTAATGGGTGAACATCACAGTCCCCACACTGCAATTCACAATGAATCAGGGGCTCTTGAAATATTTTCAGACAAAGAGGGCCACGCACCAAATTTAATCTCTGCATCCACACGTATTGAACACCCACAGCTCCACCTTGATCAAAAAACGGAGGAAAGAAGTGCCGAAGAAGACACTCCTGCGGAAACAAAGGAAGAGATTTTGGAGCAGAAGAGATATACAGAAAATCTCATGAAAAGTCTGGAGGTGATTTCACACTCTATATTCAAGAAAGAACCCCTTATATCAGTAGACAAAACGCTAAATGTCAACTCTCCCCAAAGTCAACAACATGTAGAAGCTGAATGTCAGGCAACAGATGCAGTTGAAAGAGAAGATCATGAGGAAACGGAAGCAATTATGAAAAAGGAGAATATATTATCACCTCCAAATATCAGTGAGAGGAAGGATGAAATTGAATTCATTCTGGATGAGTCAGAGTCATCTCTCTCCAGCAAGGCTCACCCCAGAGTCAATGGCAGCCAGCCAAATTCATCGCAGCCAAGTGAGGCTGCAGAAAACAAGGATTACAAGGCGCAGAGTAAAGTCGCATCAGAGCAGGATATCTCCGAGAGTAGCACTTTAACTGAGACTGCTCGCTGCTCAAGTGTGGTGACACATGAGCCACGTGTGGATGAGGAATCTTGCGGGAACTGTAATGCAGAGGACAATGTCGATCAGCTGTTTAAAAACAGTAGCGTCAGCCGAGAGTATTCACCCACGGGTGAGGAAGCGGAGGCGGTGAAGGGAATTACGGGTCACTCTGGTGTTCATCTGTTATCACCAGCTCAGGCTGAGCCCAGTTCAGATATTAGTGAGAAAATGGCAGATGTGACGAAGGCAGCAGCGGAGCGACAATCAGCTGGTAGCCATGGTAATCGTGACGACAACAGTTCATCGCACGCTGACGAATTAAAAGTGGAGCGCTCAGAAAGTAAAACTGAAACATCAAGCCGAGATCATTTAATAGGCCTTTCGACACAGATTGTCACCACAGACAAGCCCTGCAGTCCGTTACTGGTGGAAACCAAAACAGAAAGCTCTAGATGCTGCTCGCCCTTCCATGACACCCAATCCATAGAGGGACAAAGCAATCTGTTGATCATTTCACAGTCTGATGGCATCATTAACGGTGATTCCTGCAAAATGACTCAATTTAATGACTCATTAAAAACTGAGACAGGTCTCATCTTTGAGTCTGCTCAGAAACGAGAAGAGATTTTAAATGTTCAGGACATCAAAGAGCAGCTTCCCATTGATTTCATGGCAAGTCAGCATAACTCACCGTGCAGAGACGAAGTGGAAGAAAGTCACTGCGTCTTTTTAACGACCGCTCCATCAGTCAGTCCTCTATTATCGAGCTCTAATCAAATGCCTATGCGGAAATGTGACACAGAAGAGGATTCGTGTAAGTCAAACGATACATGCGACAATAAATTTATTGATCGAGACTCCGTTCAAAATACAAAATCCCCAAGAAACAAAGGCAAAAACAAAAATTCAAACAGTGAGGAGGTAAACACAACGGTGGAGATGGAGTACTCTTTAATAAGTCCGCCTCACCTGCACTTGGGAATGATAGAGTGTAAAATCCCCAGATCTGAAACCACCATCTCCTCTCCACTTCCAGCAACCGCTATGGCAGAACCACCAGTGGTATCAGAGAGCCTTGGAAAAAGAGATTTAATGTACGACTTCAAGCTCAGCCCACTCAACTATAACAGCATCTCAGATGAACCTCCACAACTAAACCAGTACGATTACATACCAGTCTCACCAGCCAGTCAGCCTAAAGAGAATGCAGATACCGCGCTGAGACCCAGTGATGACTCTGAATCGTGTGATCTGAGTATAAACCCTGCACTGATTTTTAGCAAAACTGAAGCAGACACGGGAGAATCACTGAATTCCAACCCTGCAGCTAAGCTATATTCATCCGATGAACCACTGGTGCTACAGCAGAGTATGAAATTCACATGTTTTTCACTGGGGCTCCCAGCTCAAAGCAAGAGAACAGACTCTACAGCTGGTAATGTAAAGACAAACCTGGAGGTTTGCCACGAGGTGCTCAAACCTGTTGAGAATTTGCATATGCATGCAGACCTTCTGAGCAAGGCTGAAACGGAGACTTTAGATTCTCACAAAGCTTCTGTTGAGGACAGTAAACTTCTCAAAAATGATCCGCCCACTCCTAAGCCACTCATCATCTGTGAAAGTGAACAAATGCTGATTCCATCAGACCCTTCAGAGAAGCGACCAACAACAGACACTGGCCAGTGTTCAACAACGCAAATACAAAAAGATGCGACGCAAAAGAAGACACAGAGCAGCGCTCAGCAGGGCAAAGTGCTCTGCGAAATTTGCTTCATGTGTTTCAGGACTGTGCCGGGGTTAAAGAGGCATAAAGCAATGAAGCATTTGGTCAAAGCTGAAAAACACACTGGCCCACAGAGTGCAGCGTCAAGCCATCAGGGGAGTGCGCTTGTTTATGAAGCATCACAAACTACAGAGAAAAAACATAAAGATGATTCACAGACCTGTTACCCAACAAAAATAGATGGCCTGCCTGAGATAAGTAGTGCTCTCATATCTAAAGCAGCAGAGACCGAATCCATCCTGGAGGAAATGGCAAGTGAGACAAGTGCAGTGGCAGTAGATGAAATAGGCTATCAAAGCCCAATGCTGTCAGTAAAAGCAAAGAAGAACAACAAAGCTAGAAAGAACAAGAACAGTGAGGTAAACAGAAAGCCTAACCATCTCTCTGATGAGCTTCTGAATATATTAAAAACAGATATACTTCAAGCTATAACTCCCGAATTCAAAAGCGGCGCAGAGCGCAGCCAATCTTCTGAGGAACAGGAGAAAGCCAGTGAAAGAACTGAGGAATTCCCTCACTGTGCTGCTTCAGAGCCTGCTTTTGACAACACGGCCCGATCTCCAACAAAAGAGACAAATGTACTTAATGAAACTGTGGAGATCAATCAAATTGCTGATGCAGAAGAAACAAAATGTACGAGTATCACAGAGATGGCAAATTTGGAAGTGTGTACGGATAATAATGTGGAAAGTACTATAACTGTAGAAAAGGAGGTTATCAGAGAATGCGATGAAACCAGAAGGACTCTGCTCCCAGTGGAAGACATGTGTGAACTGAAAGGTTCAGAAGATAGCCTTGCCCAGGAGATTCTTGGAAATGTGGCAGGCGAAATAAAATGTGAGAAAAACAGTAGCCCTGCAGACAAAGTACATCCTCTCTCCTGTTTGAACTCCACAGCTCTCAGCCCTCCAAGTATAAGTCCCGATCTGAAGGCCCTATTTGACGATGACACCACATTCTCCCAGCTCTTCCCCAGAGATGATGAGGCAAAAAGGAAGAAGTGCCCAAGGGTGTACAGCAAAAGAAACAAAAGGCAGAAGCTATCGCCCCGTTCGAATGTGACTGCTGACTTCCTTCCTCCTGAAACATTCATGCAAAGTAAAGATCGATTCGCGGAAAACCAGGCCGAACAGACTTTTAATGACAATCACGCAAAGCACTGTGAATATGAGACAATTTCTCTTGATGATGCCATCATGTTGAATATGTGCCACAACAGCACAATAAAGGCAGATGTCACACCGCTGGCAGATGTTAAACAGAGGGATCAGGGGGATGCTGTTCATGACAACATTAAAGAGCTCTGCGGCAGCCTCTTGAAACCACTCGAAAGCACAATTGATAAATCTTCAATTGAATGGAGCGGCCCCGCTGCCTTCACCAGCTTTGATACCAGCTCATCTGTGACCTCTGACCCCAAATCTTGTAAACCGGAAGTAGCATCCACCCCGTGCACTGTGGAGCCAGAGGGCGTTCAAACCTTCCACAGCATTGACATCCAAAACATGAACACCACGTTTCAGCTTCCAGAAATCCAGTTCTTTGATTCTAATAAAGATATCTCAGTAGCTCCTCCAGCAATCGCAACTGTTGACGTGGAGAATAGAGATGATGAAAAGTCCAACAAAGTGGCGGAGCGGCGAGGCAGGAAACGGCAAGATGGCGGAATGAAAGTTAAAGATAAACAATACAAGTGCAAAGTGTGTTTCACTTGGTTCCTTACCCTGGGCGAGCTGAACTTTCACAAACTCTCCCACAACCCCTCTCCACCTCCAACCTGCTACATGTGTGTCCAGCGTAAATTCAGCTCCAGGGAACAACTGAGAGACCATCTGAGGGAGAAGCATGCAAAGAACAAGACGGGTATCTGGACCTGTGGGATGTGTTTGAAGGAGATATCAGATGTGTGGATGTACAATGAACACTTACGGGAGCATGCCACACAGTTCGCCAGGAGGGGTCAGACTCAAGGATCCATGCTAGGCATTTCGGGCAGCTTCATGCAAGAGACAGCAGTGAAGAACTTCATCTCCTCAATAATGCAGCATCGCCCCAGCAAGGTGAGCAGAGAGGCCAGCAAAGTTAATAAAGAACAGGAAAAAGCTGTTTCTGCAGACAGCACAATGGGAGAGGGTGCTGAGGCAAAGCTTCACAAATGTAAAAGCGCCAGCGGAGCTGGTGGGAAGAACGCATTAACCCCACTTGAAGTCCTCCACAAAACAGAGACACCTAAAAGCGTGGAGATGCATCCCAACTGCAAAGACCCCTCAAGAGACTGCCACCACTGCGGAAAACAATTCCCCAAACCATTCAAACTCCAGAGACATTTAGTGGTTCACAATTTGGAAAGGATTTTCCTGTGCCACAAATGCCCCGTCTCTTATCAGGAGGCCCAGGAGCTTAAAGATCATCTGAAGAGAGCTCACGAGGAGGTGGATGAGCTGGATTCGAAGCACACCACCCTCTACACCTGTGAGCTCTGCGCTGATGTCATGCACGTGATTAAAAAGTCCTTCATCTGCAGCACCTGTAACTACACCTTCTCCAAGAAAGAGCAGTTTGATCGTCACATGGAAAAGCACCTGTCAGGGGGAAACAAAATTTTCAAATTCCGAGGCGTCTTGAGACCCGTCAGAGTGTCTGCATCCAAAGAAGATGAATGTGTTTCGCCTACAAGTAAAAAGAGGAGAATTCTCCCTGACAGTCTGCAAGAAAACAGCTCAGACAGTGGCATTGCTAGTGTAAGCTCACTGCACTTAAATCAAAACTCTGACACACAGTCTTCCAAACCCCCTGTGTCCATGGCAGACGACTCCACACAGACCATCACAAATGAATACCGCAGTGACACAAACAACACAAGTGTGAAGACTGAGGACATTGCTGAGGACTACTCTGAACTGCTTGTAGAGTTGGAAAAATGCATTCATATGGATTCTTCTGAGTCTGCTACACCCAAGAAGGAGGAAATTGACCCGACTCCCTCGCCTCATCTTGATAAAGAGGGTAATGAAATATCAATTCCTGAAGCATGCGACGTGAAAGAGGAGAATGAGTCGGTCTGCATTAGAGCAGAAACAACCTGTTGGTCAGCATCTAAAGAGAGTAGTGGTGCGGGGGAGGAGATTGTTAAAGCTAAGGAAGGTTCTGTCCAAGGTGACGCTACAGAAAAGGAAGAAAAAACTGATTCACCTCCTCCTAGTGACAACTCTGTAGTCAGCTTAATAGAAAATCAAATCAGTTTAAAGACACCCGAGTCTGCAAAGGATGAATCAGCTGTCGATGTGATGGACCAGCAGGGGGATGAGGAGCAGTGGCATCAGGTGTCCAACTCTTCTAGTAATAGCAGCAAACAACAGATCTTATCTCATGGTGCTGAGCAGGAAGATGACAGTCAGAATAAAGAGAAGGCTGCCCTTGAGAAGTCAATTGACAACACCAAAAGTAGTCCAAAGACCACAGAGTCAACACCAGGCCTTCACTCCAAGGTTTCCTCCAATGCCTCAGCTTCAAATGAGGATAAGGAACCGCTGAGACGACAGAAGAAGAGAAAGGACACGAAATCCCCTCATAGCCTGCAAAGGGTTTCCTCTCCAGTCACACAAGAAAATTTCGGCGTTGATTCTAGACCCAAGAAGAAATTTTGCCCCAGCAAGTGTGCAAATCCGTCTCTGCAGAGAAAGTCAGATGGACTGAACGAGTACCCCGTGCTGTCCTCAGTACGGGATGACGTCGTTAGCAACAAAATCATTTCCAAGTGCAAGACTGTAAGTTTGGGCTTGCAGTCGAAACGAAGTCTGCTTGATAGCTGTACGCAAAAGAAGGCTGAGTTTGTGAGCCCTCAGAACGGGGACTATAAAACCAAAAAGGGAACTCTGGGGAGAGCTTTGCATTCTCAGATATCGAAAGTTTCTTCAGTTCCCATGAACAATTCTTTGAAATCTCGACCAAAGATAGGGGTAAGGTCGATGGAGACCCATTCCTACCGGACAGCAGAGTCACAGAACCACCTCCTCAGCCAGCTGTTTGGCCAAAAACTCACTAGCTTTAAGATTCCTTTAAGGAAGGACACATCAGAATCTATTAACTAAGGGTTGGGGGGTGGGGGGTGAGGGATCTGTGAATAATAGACTGTAAATGTTCACAGGTATAAATGTTTAAGACAATTCATTATGGTGAATGAGATTGCACAGCTCTTTTCTGTGAAATGCTTTAAATCTTTAAATACTTACATAGTCACTTTATTTCTTCTTTGTACATGTGTTTTTATTACATAAATGTGAGGATGAATGGCAGATATGAATATTGGGTCAAAAATTAAATATGCTAGTTGGAGAAATCATTGAACGTTTTTTTTAAGAGAATATATTTCATTTACCTAAAGGAGAGAAAAAAGAATACTTGAAAATACAGTAAAATATTTTGTTTTTATAAATGCATGTTCATGTTGCATTCATAAAATAATTTTTTTTAATGTTTTCTACTAAAGGACCAAATGACATCAGAACTGACATGGACTATTGTCTGTGCACCTTTCATAAATACTTCCTACATAGTCATTTTGTGTATTTTTTTTTTTTTACCTTACTGTACTGCATCGACATTCATCGTATTAGCCTTTGTATAAACATTACGTGGTGCTACATTGTGTTTTTTTTTTTTATTGTAATGTGAATGCCAATGTCCTCAGAAGGGAACGTGAGATCTGTAGCAGTTGCAGTTACAAACGTACATCAGACTGTTTTTACTGGCTCTCTGTATTTTATTAATACTGTGTAAACCATCCAAGTAAATCACATGTAGGCTGACAGAAAACAACATTAGGAAAAGCTTCCATTGTATAAACTCAGGTGCATACAAGGACATCAAAGTCCCAAGACCTGTATTTGGAGTTCTTCCCATGCACTGAAAATACCACACACAAATTACAAACTCAATCATCTGTGTCTGTAGCTCCAAGTGTTTAATTCTTAATAGTATTTACTAGGACAACAAAGGTGCTTTATCTTGTTTATACTGTATGTATCTTACATTGTATTATATTGTAGGTAGATGAATGTGTGGTGTAAAAGTTTTATTTTAAAAAATGTGCAAAATAAATACGAATGAGAAGAAAGGGAAATGCAGTGTCTCTTGCAAGTTGTAAAGTGGCTCACCAAGTGCCTGTTTTATAGTTGGTTATTAAAGATCTGTACAGGTCTCTCCTTGCTCTTTTCTTCTTTTGTTCATGATGTGTTTTGCAAGTGTTCCTACTTCCGTCCCTGCGGACTGCAGCTGTCGCCGCATGCTTCAAACACTGGAAGCAGTGGAAGGTGCGTGTGCCTGGAGGCAAAAACAGGTGCACACACAACAAACTCTGACGCCATATTTTTGTCTTCAAAATCAGCACTTCGCTGAGCTCACTTTTCATCAGAGAGACGAGCATAAATGTATCTTTACTACAGGGGAATATTCAGCAAGAAGACAGTTGCATTTATCCAACCATATGTTGTTGGTCTCCGTGAGCGCTGGCAAGCAGGCAGCGAGGAGCTCCCGCTTGTGTCACGCTTCCGTCATGCTGCTCTACCACCACGTGTGAAATGGCTTCTGTTCCTACATGAACACTTTTCATCATCACATAGGAATAAAAAGCCATATTACACAGTGGCATACACACAGAGAATACAAGGAGGGGGGTCCTTGCATTTTTCCCAGTATTACCTGAGGGGAAAAGCAAGAAGAAAAGAGGATAGTCAGAAAAATCAAGTCTTTCTTTGGTTGAAGCTCAGGATTTGGTTCTTGAGGAAAAAAATACATAAAAGATTAAAAAACAGTATTCAAAAATAAGAGTAAGCTGACTGAAGTGGATGTCTGCATTACAAGATGACATTTAACAGCAATCATCAGCACACTGTAAAGGACGGTTTAAACTATTAGTCTGTGTTGAGGATATAAGCGGATTTCCACATATGTGGCTCCTTTTTCTTCAAAATCAAAGATCTCACTTGTGGTACGAACACACTGGTGTTTTCTGTAAACACTGTAAGCAGCCATCGGCCCATGTGTTGATTCAGAGGGAGTGTGGAGGAAACAGAGCCCCCGTGTTGTTGAAATAACTTCTCCAATTATATTTGCGTGAATGCTGGTTTGGCAGCAGACGCAAACACCATATTTTTGGACTCACTGATGACAACTGAAAATAAAGCAGGCATAACTGGGAGGGAATTATAGGCCTCGGTCCCTGTCAGCCTCTCTCAAGGAGAAGCAGCGATTCAGACTGCGTGAACGTGTGCCGGCACGTGTGCTATATCCTGACCTTTGTTACAGTACTGTAAAAGTCCAAAATAAGCACTTTAAAGATAGAAAATCGAGATCGTTTCCTTGAAGCGGTCGAGGAGATGTCGTGAAGGCTGAGTGCTGAAATGAAAACTCTTACAAAAATCAAGCAGTGTTCAGAAGCATCCCAGTTATATCATCCTGCGTATAGACCCTAGAGTCTTATGCTTGTGAGGCTTTTCCAATACTCCTAAACATTTTAGATACATATTGCATAATCAGAAATGGTCTAACGTTACCAGTGATGTAAAATGAAGGATTTGGCATTTAAGTTATTTCTGGACCTAGGTATTAGCAGGTTTTGGCTATGAAGTAATGAAACCCATCATAAATGTCACTGCATCAGTGGATAGTCATTTTTAATCCTTCAGTCAATAATTAATAAGACTCTAGTTTGCCTTTTCAGTGTCAAAAAGTGAAGACTGTCTCCCCTGATGTTTATCCTCAGCTGTCTATCTATATATTTAAAACCCAGTCGTCAATCTTTCGCTCAGCATTTGTTAAATACTTCCAGATAACCCACAGAATAACTTGCTGTTTAATATTTAATGATGTATAGCAATGACTCGGTTGGATTATTAAAGCAGCTCACTGAAGCATAAAATATTTTGTGGTTTTTGTAGAGCTGCTTTTTTCTTATTCTAATCAATAATTAAATTCCCACCCATTAGTAGATCCACAGCAAAAAATAAATGAAAAACCTTTGTGGGAGGATGGATGACCATCTGTTGATGCGTGTGTGTGTGGGGTAAAAGAATGCCACTGGCAGACGTATCAAGATTAATTAAAAAAGAAAAGAGTTGCTGAGGATCACAATGTGCTTTGGTTTAGCCTCACAGATTAATCATTTAAAATCCTTAAATATTGAAAGACCTTGATTGTCACAGTAAATATGGGGTGCGTGGTTCATGAAGATTTTAACAGTATTCAAAAACAACACAGTTCTCAGTGTAACTGTTATGAAGTGAAATCTAGTTACAGATCTAATTAATGCATGATCTGGACTGGGAGCAAATTTATTGCACTGCAGGAATCCTTGCAACTCAGGGACTCAGGCATGAGTGTGGTGCCTGAAGGCTGCATCACTGATGACTTCAGTGACGTCTAAGCCATCAAATTGTGTCAGTGAAATGCCTGTGCGGTGATTAACATGTCAAACAGAGCAATTATAATAGAAACAAAATTACAGTTACATGTTGCTTTGTACGTATATTACAAAGTTTGCCATTTAACCGTCTCAGGCTCAAATTAAAATCTTTGTTGCTAATGCACAACCAAGTCCTGCAGTGGTACTTCTGAGTAAAAAAAAAACCTCATAAAATATGTATGTGGGGTAATCAGGTTGTTAGTTTTTAACTGTTGCAAATTGGCAACGCCTGCCTCGAGAGGGTTAAGTGTTTACATTTCAGATTTAATTTCCTTCTGAGCTCCACTGGTAATTTATACACTAATTAGTGGTTGATGTTTCGTCCTTGACTGCATCTGGATTTTACCTGAATGTCGTGCTGAGCTTGGTTTCTCCCTCCCCCCCTCCCCCCGTCTTGTTGTTGTTGATTAAGACAGAATTAGAGACCTCAGCAGATTGTGTCACAGTTTAGCCCACAAAGTGTCACACATAGCGAGTATGAGCCCCACACGCCCTACTGCCATGCATCCTTTTATCATCTGATCTATAAGGAAATTCTCCAGAGGCACAGTCATGCAGGAGCCTGACAGGAACGCTTTGCACTTTGAAGTAGAGTGACATTATCAGTAAGTACGGTCTTGAAATAGCATCTCCTCTCACTCCATATCTGAGTCTCCCACCCCTGCCTCATCTGATTTCCGACTTTCTTTCTTCCATTTTTTTTCTCTGCCGCCACCCTCATTTTCCTGCTCGTCCTTTTCTCTCGCTTTTCTGCTCTCTTCATCATCAATTTCCAATTCAGTGTCTCACCCCCCTCTCCCCTTCCTCATTTTTGCCTCTGCCTCTCCCCATTTTCTCCTTTCACCCTTTATCTCTCATTCATCAGTCATTGAAAAATCAGTCATTCACCTGATTTTTCATACATTCCTCTGTTTTTTACATTTCACCCCATCTCTTTGCAGCTTCCACATTTTTTTTCCATCTACCCCGGTTGCCTGCACACCTTTCCACCCACTCTTCTTCCTTGTTTTTTTCTTCCTTTCTATCTCCCTCTCATTCTATCCCACTATCTCGCCTCACCCTTTGCTCCCTCCTCCCTTAGGTTAGTGTTGGCAGCCTCGCGGGGAGGTCATGAGATCAGGGGCAGATAGAGATGGGCTACTGGTCAGCAGTAATGACACACAGGCTGAGGGGCCACTCAGGTCGCCTGTGTTGGGAATTTTCACTTTCAGCCATCATGGAGAGATAAATGGATAGGCGGGAATTCGCTGCGTGAAAGGGAGGGAATGACTGAGCATCCCTCCCGGCACACACAGGAGGGAGATCGTGATGAATTTCCACGGGGATTGTATCTGAAATCATTTTTGTTCAGCAGGAAGAAGGTGTACAAATAACTCAATGCAGGCACTTTGCCTTGATGTAAACAAAAAGGGAAGAGAAATCTTTGAAGTCAAATGATCAGTCAGATTTTTCCTGACAGACATCAAAACAATCTCTATCCCCTTTCTTTTTTTAAACAGGAGCGAGAAATCTATGCAAGGAATCTCCCACAACACTGGAAGCTGAAATAGAAGTCAAATGAACTAGGGCAGCAACAACATCAACATGAATTATGGAGCAAATGAGCAGATAAAAATATATCTCGGTGGGTAAAAGGTAATATAGGAAAATGAAACATTAAAGTGATGCCAGGCACACTTCAGATTTCCTAATTAATGGCCCCTCACCATGAAGTCCTGGCCGCTTACTGCCAACAGAGGCTTTATCAACTCAAACATTTGTCATTGCAGTCAGAGCCAGAGAGGAAACAGGCTTCGCACAATAGCTAAAAGTACCTGTTTGATGTTCCAGGTTTACAGAAATAAATGGGGTTGCACTGTAGGGGCTATGCAAACAAAAGCCTGTCGATGTGTGTCTGCAGCCACTGGAAAGCTGCAGCCAACAGCAGGTGTCTCCAGAGCAGCTGGCCTCAGCAAACAAACACACAGCTCATGTTAAAGAAAGTTTAATGCAGACAGACATCGTAATGAGTTTAGTTGAATTTTGTATAATTTTCTCATTTCTATTCATACCTCTTTTATACTGATTCATTCTTTAAGCTGTTGACAGACTTGAGAAAAATCCAGCAGATAATTGGTGCTGGGTCAGAGTTAAACAACGAGAAATAAATACCTGCGTCGTGATATATACATTTCAAAATTGGCTTACAGTAAGAGCGACCCATTGTTGCATGCAAGGCTGGATCTGACGGCCAGCAGGGTTTCCTCACGTACCTCCAAGACATTCTTCACCCTCGTTCCCTTTCTCCTGTGCTAAAACCTTCATCCCTTCCCCCCTCCTCTACCTCCACAGCGTGCTCTCCCAGCTTTGCCCCTGCTGTTTCTGTGGATATCACAGAGAATCTGAAGGATCTATTCTGACATTTGATGTGGCACAAAATTGGATCTCCACTGTGATTCTCTCCCCGAGCGCCTCGTGGAGTGTAATCCACGCTGTGACTAATTGAGTGACATGCCAACAGCCTGAGAGTGTAAATGGATGGTTGCTGGTGATATGTGTCTGTGACCTGTTCTTTTTTTTTTTTCCAAATGCCGGTGAGTTAATTAGACAGAAAGCAGAAATAACACACACAACCTCTAGTGGTGCTGAATTCTCCAACGCAAAGACACATTTTTGTGACACATTTCGTGTCATCTTGTGTCGTTGCCTATTGAATGTGACCCTGCATTGTTGTCTGGCTGCCTGTGACATTTATAACTAATATCTGCCACAAAAAAATCCAATTTCCTTGTATAATAAACAACACACTCTATAAACTGGCTTAATTTGTGTGATGGGTAGCAATGACATTCGCCTTGTGGATCAGAGAAGCTGTAATCTAAAGTGGGAGACAGAGGTGTCAGTGACAGATGTTACAGGATGACTCACCACTGCTATGTCACCTGTATGACCACCAGCATCCCAGAAGGCATTGCTTTAACCTGGCAAATCCCTGATGCAGACAGAGGAAGAGCTCTATAACAATGACGCAACAGACAAAAGAGCATTCCTCCCCCCCGCCCCGTGTAGATAAGTTATCTTTGCACAAAATCCCTACATTCTAATCTCAAATCTCTGTCATGCCCTCTGCTCTGGGGATCCTGCATCTGATTTGGATTTGAATAATTGAAGCCGCTTTTCTCCTCCGAAGACTGGATACAGCAGTTTCCTCTTCATTAAAAACTTTCCACTAATGCGCGCGGGTGCGTGTGTGTGTGTGAGTGCACCCCTTACACGAGCACTCTCCTTTCACACCCCCGCTAAAATATACACACCCACACAAATTCACACGGGATTCGACCGGGATGGAGAAGTGTACACACACTCGTTCGCTGTGACACGTTGTGAAAACATGATAATTACTTTGAACAAGTGAGTTGCTGGCAGCAATCTAAAGCGTAATGGCAGGCAGCACGCAACAAAAGACACTAATGAATGAACTCATAGATGGATGCTAATGTGGCATACGTACCTGAATGAGGATCATCCACCAGACTCTCCCTGCTTTTCTTCTCAGTTCTCACCCCCTTCCTCCCTCTTTGTGGATGTTGTTATGGCTGGTAGTCTTGTACTGGAGAACAGAGTCTTCACCCTTTCGAGTCGGGGACCGGGGCTCAGCTGCAGAGACTGACATCATCCCTTTCAGAGAGGAGGTTTTCCCCTCCCGCTATCTGCACCCTCTGTGTGTGTGTGTGTGTGTGTGTGTGTGTGTATGTGTGTTTCATGGCTCTCCCTATCCCTCTCTTTCTCTCTCTCTCTCTCTCTCTCTCTCACACACACACACACACACACCCTAACTCAGCCGCTCACTCTGTACAGTAGTATACTCCTCCTATCTCTCCCTCCCCATGCTTCTCTTTTTTATCTTTTCTCATCTATTTTTTACTTCCTAAAATTGCTGCTATTTTTCAAAGCCACCACAGGTGAGTAACACAAAACTGTACAGTAACATGCGCTCAAGTAAGACCATACCAGCAACAGCACCTTGGACTTGTGCTGCATATTGCTCCTCGTAGGTGTGTGAATCTGCCGTCACAGAAGGAACCCATCCACAAGGAGTTTTACATTAGAGATTTTATTAATAGATGTGATTGCCCGCAGGTCTTTCACAGTTAGCTTCACCTCTTCTTCTATCACCCCCTGCATCTGCTTTCCATTCCCGTTATAGACCGAGGGCTGAAGGTGTACATCAAGGCTGAAGCTTAATGGGCAGCCCACTTTCACCTATCCAATTCTTTCACATCAGCAGAAAATGAAAATGGAAAGGAGCTAAGCACAGGAAGCCTTTTTGAGTCTATTGAGATGGATGCCTGCTGTGGTGCCTGTGATGGTGGAGATCGGTGTTGCTGTCCGTGGTGCTGATTACTCCTGAAGGAGACATCACTAAGGACAGCAGTGACCCTGCAGACCCACAGAAAATAGCCTTCAACGGAGCAAGGAGGAAAAACCTCTTTCAGCCACTGCAGAAACCTTAATAAATGCACATGCACGGACTCACACACGCAGACACACACAGATAAGAGTGCATGTGTACACAGCAACAAACACACACACACACATAGAGACTTAAATCTACCTCCCAGCCTCCTCCTCTGTCTCCCGCGGGCATTTCTCTGCGTCTCAACTCATTTAGGCTTACATTCATCATTGTAAGGTAACTGTGGCAGGTGGGATTAAAATGGATTAGCCCTATTAAAGAAATGTGTGGTGCATATTACACCCCAAGCCACACACACATATTGTCCTCAGAGCCACATGCATTTAACTGCAGGCACAGCGCTGGGCTCAGACATGTAGAAGAGTATACTGAAAATACATGAACGTGTGAGGGAAGGTTAAAAAAAAAAAAAAAAAACACAGAGGGATAAAGATAAAAGGGCTGGCAAAGCAACTTGATGAGGACATTCACAGGAAGGAGAGGTATAGCCGCTGTGTATATTGTTGCTTTTCTGCCACTCACACATTGGACTCCTTTTTGTTGTCTTAACTCTCGTCTCAAGAGGTAGCTTTTAGAATCTCGCCTCCTTGTTTCCATAGTGACACTTTCCCTCCTTTGTGCGAGAGAGTATGTGTGTGTATTTCAGAGACACACAGAGAGGAGAAAGACAGGCGTAGGGAGGGAGAGAGGAGGGGGATGACAGCAAGATAACTTGGTTCACTTACATTTATTCACAACAACAACAAAAAAAAGTCCACACAGCCAGTTTTGTACATCGGGGAGAGTTTCCTTTGTTGATGTTTTATCGGCCAACTTTTGACTAGTTGCTTTGCAACGGCTCAACCAAAATATAACTGTTGTTACTTTACGTGTGATACCAACAATAGCACATGCTGATTCCTCTGAATCTTTCTATGGGGATTTTTAAGGCATTACTTACTGTGCTAAATGCTCCATGTGGAGGGCTGCCAGTTCTTTTAAAAATACACCAAAAAAACGACTAAAATCAAACCAGTCTCTCTCCTATTTTCTTGCTGAAATAGGAGAGAAACTGAAAAAGCGTGTCTTTTATTTTCTACTCATAGTGCCATTTAGTTATATCAAAGGCAGGTTACTGAAAAGCTTCATTGAAATTAGCTTAGAAAGAATAATGACAAACATTCAGAATGACCTTGAAGGATACAACTATTACCTGGATAAAATACTACCTAATCTAAATCTGTGGCGCGTTGCGTGTAATAAATTATTAATTATGGATATTAAATGGCTAAATTTATCACTTTCAAAACAACCTGGGTTGGTGTGGGAGATTGATGGCAGGAAAACAGATGTGTGGATGTGTATGTGTAGATATATAGATATATAAATTGAAATCTCCTCTTGTGGCTCCAGAAATCTGCACAAAAAAAGACTTAGCCAAGGAGCAAATCCCTTCTCCCCATGCCCTCCAGCATCTCAGCCAACTGCGTTCCACATCAGTGATCCTGATTCAGGAGCGAGGACACTGGAGGCTCGGCTGAGACGCAGGGTTGACTACACATAAGGGGATTGTCTAAACTGAGACGTCTGCCATCTTGAGCTGTCATAACTCTTGTGTATAAACAAGGATACATGTGACAAACTTAATGCAATGATGGAAGAGGTAAATGGATCCTATAAACAAGGTTCGACTACTCATCAGCTTCTTAGCCATTTCCCATTCTGAGATTGCAGCACGAGGCTTCCTGTTAAATCCAGAATTGAATTCAAAATCCTGCTCCTCACATACAAGGTCTTAAATAATCAGGCCCCATCTTATCTTAATGACCTTGTAGTACCATATCACCCTATTAGAGCACTTCGCTCCCGCTCTGCAGGCCTACTTGTTGTTCCTAGAGTATTTAAAAGTAGAATGGGAGGGAGAGCCTTCAGTTTTCAGGCCCCTCTTCTGTGGAACCAGCTTCCAGTTTGGATTCAGGAGACAGACACTATCTCTACTTTTAAGATTAGGCTTAAAACCTTCCTTTTTGCTAAAGCATATAGTTAGGGCTGGACCAGGTGACCCTGAATCCTCCCTTAGTTATGCTGCAATAGATGTAGGCTGCCGGGGGATTCCCATGATGCATTGAGTTTTTCCTTTCCAGTCACCTTTCTCACTCACTATGTATTAACAGACCTCTCTGTATTGAATCGTATCTGTTATTAATCTCTGTCTCTCTTCCACAGCATGTCTTTATCCTGTCTTCCTTCTCTCACCCCAACCGGTCGCAGCAGATGGCCGCCCCTCCCTGAGCCTGGTTCTGCCGGAGGTTTCTTCCTGTTAAAAGGGAGTTTTTCCTTCCCACTGTCGCCAAAGTGCTTGCTCATAGGGGGTCATATGATTGTTGGGCTTTTCTCTGTATCTATGAAGCGCCTTGAGGCGACATTTGTTGTGATTTGGCGCTATATAAATAAAATTGAATTGAATTGAATTGAATTGAATTGAATTGAATTGAATTGAGGTTTGAAAGTGTGGCTGCAAACTTTTCGAGAACCGGCATTGACACAATATCTCCACAATTTTAACCACTGTAGCTGCTCTCTAAAGTTTCTGAATGCTCAATGATTACTAACATGGCAGTAGAGCATCATATAAGTGCAATGGCAGGGTGGCATTACATAAACTGAAGCTGTTCCCCATGAGTGGCAGGAGGTAAGTGGTGGTTCTTGACATCCATTCTGGTTTTGTATGAGAGAGAAGGGAAAAACCAAAAGAGCGGAAAGGAAAATGCAGAAAGTGGTGCGATGACAGCGGTGTTGACTGATGCCTGAGTGGCTCTGAACTGATCCCAGCAGCAGGTTGAAGTCGTCATAAGCCCAGTATTGCTCAGCTGCTCCATCAACACGCAGTTATCTCCATAAAAAGAAGGTCTATCACCCTGACAGCGAGGCAGAGGCGAAGGTGCACCACTCGATCCTTCACCATTTCAAATTACTGTAACCTACCTGCCAGCCACTTTCCACAGTAGGCAGAAGTGGGGCCGCGTTACCTTGTAAGGATTTGTTATCACTGAGATATTGAAGCTGTTCGTCCATGTGATTTTTAATCTGTGTGCGCAAGCAAAAGAGTGCGTGTGTGTGTGTGTGAGACTCTCAGCAAGTGGCGCATGGCCGCAGATGACTGTGTAGCCTTCTCTTCACTTTTCTATTTTGTCTTGAATCAATCCCCAGAGTGTAACAATACCTATTTCTCTCTGTATAATTGGACTGGATGACAGGCACATCTGAAGTCAGCGGATGAAAGCCTCTCCTGACAATGAGAGAGTGTCTGGCCTGTGACATGACTTGAATGAGAAAGAGATAACACTGCCACACACACACACACACGCGCACGCACGCACGCGCGCACACACACACATTGTAGCTGATAAGCAAAGCAGGTCAAAAACTTTTACTCATTTGTCACACGAACGTGATCACTGGACAGCTAGTGATCCCAAAGAAAAGGCAGATAAGGGATGAAATGATATCATTTGTGTCATGATCTCTAATTTGCCTTACAATAAATCTCTCCCTGCATAAGCAAAAGATAAGTTGCAGATTGAATTTATTGCAGTGCTCTCCAAATATTTGCTAGCATTCTGCTTGCTCTGCATAATGCTACTTTGACAGACTGTAAGTTTGAATAGCTGCCAGTGAAACAAATTATTATTCACTTCCCCCTGTATTCTGGCTTGCCTATTTATATCTGCGTGTGAGGGTGTGAATGTAATATCCTGCATCCTGATGCATACAAACCCACACGCGTGCACACAAGGATCTCTCACACACACGCGCGCGCACACACACACATAGACACACACACATGCTAACAGAGTGTGAACAAAACACCGAATGCATCTCAATAAAGCACTCAAGGAGGTATTTGTAAAACCAGATCATGCCCCTAAAAAGCACAAAATGTCTCTTTCTTAGTCTATTTGCTGTTCGCTTTGTCACCACGGAAACCACCATTGCCCAAACATCCCTACGCTGATGGACACTTACATTAAGTGTCTTCCCATCTCTCCCTCTGTTAGGCCCCTTCCTTTCCTCCCCTCTCTCCCCTGCCATCACTTACCACCATGTGGTCAAGCAAGTAAACAGCTCTGAAAAACTTTGTTACCCCCCCAAAACCAGTTTCTTGCTCAAGTACTGGATCGTATATTAAATGAAGGGGGGAAAAAACCCTCCATCTCAAAAAGCCAAGGAAAAAAAAAACATTTTTTTCTCCCACATAAATTAAAGGCACCAAGGTACAGATCAATAGCCTTAGAAGTAGGGAAATAGTTCCCTGGACAAGAAATTTATGTATCTCGCGCAGGCTGGCTATTATACTCTCTAATGATGCCATCTGTGCCACATCATATACTATTTCAACCATCTATGTATATAGATATATATATGGAATAGGCACTGGAGTGTATAATAGCGGCCATAAATCAATATGTCACAGTGTACAAAAGTGATTGGTTTTCTTTGTGTCCTTTAAATCCCCTTCACAAACTGAAAACACAGTCTCATGGACTGAGCATTCCTCTCTGCAACACTAATTCAGCAATGATTTATTCTCATGCGAATGTTTTCCAGCAAAAGTGCAAACTGCAAACAAAACAAACTCCTAATCATGGGACATTTTAACAACATAAAGAGAGAGGAAATCTTTCTTTTTCAAGCCTAATCTTGGGCATTATCATTTTGTCAATTTGCCAATTTGCCAATTTGCGAAGAAGCAGTGACACATCTCTCGCGCCGCATGTAGCAGACGGGCGCATTTCCATGAGCACGTGGACAATTTGATTCAACTAAAGCTTATTACGTTAAATTTATGTTGAGCCTGACTGTCACGGAAGAGTTGGTTAAACTCTTTGGAAAGTTTTGGGGCTTCAGTTTGTTTTGAACCACATTCAAGTGAACCATAGCAAAATAATATGTGCTTTTAAAAAAAATTGTGTGTGTGTTAAATGCATTTATCTTAAAAAGTACATATAAATCCATTTAATTGACTTAATTGTGCACCAATCAATAACAATAACATTTGGTCAGAAACCTTGGAAAAAGGAACTCAACTGTCTTAGGAAATTATAAAATACCTACAATAAACAGTTTGCAAAAAATAAGAAGAGCTGCATAGCTCAGATTGCTCTCAACAATCTAAGCTAGTTGCCTCTTCAACGAGGCAACTTGAAGTCCAAAAGATACTTTTGGGGGGCTTATATGCTTACTATAGAACATCTAGCAAATTTTCCCAGATTTTGCTTTTTTTTTGTTTGTTTGTTTATGTCTATAATCCACATTTTTACCATATTATTTTTTAGACGATTGTGGAATAGGAGACAAATTCCTGGCTGTGATGAATCTCAAGGAATTAGAACCTGCTCAGCAGTTCTCTTCACGTTTTATTTGTCATTCTGCATATTTTTAAATGTAATTTCTTTTTGTTTGCTTTTGTAGGCTGCAGTGTTAATGTTCTGATTCAGTCTCACAACATTCACCGCTTTCATTAAGACTCAGCTAGAAGCCGTATTCAGCAATTCGAAAATCCCACAGTATGAGTCAAATGAAAGAGAGACGAAGTTGGTGAACATAATGGAGCATTTACCAGCTAAAAGAAGACGGATTGTTGGAGACCAGAATAAAACTGCAATGATAATCAATGGTGAACTTTCACTCACTGAATAGATACAAGCATGATTAGAGTGATGCAAGTGTAGCCATATGAATACAGCTTAATTACTTCTCACCACATGTTAATCAATTTTCTGCCCACCTGTTTTGCTGTCAACAAGTTGCCAGAGACAGTTAATACCTCCTTTAAGTCTTCAGGGTGGATGGTACTGAGATATAGGCATTGTTGATTTAGACTTTTGACTTTTAAAAGTATTTAGTCTGTGTTTTATACTGCATATATGAGAAGGTTTGTACATTTTCCTTAATGGTGGGAGCAGTGGGAATGATTTAACGATTCTCCCACTGTGTAGTACATCCATTATGATATGCCTCTCTGACACTCTGGTCAGCAGCAGCAGCAGCAGGTGGCATGATGTGGCTGAAGTGTAAGTGGCTTTCACAGTGCAAGATAGCCTGTCAGTCAGAGGCCCTAAGGGAAACAGCTTCACACCATGCAGAATGGCCTTTCCAAACTCTCTGTCTTTCTGTGTGTGTGTGTGTGTGTGTGTGTGTGTGTGTGTGTGTGCGTGAGAGAGAGAGAGAGAGACTGAAGTTGACATAGAAGCTCATCTCTTTTGTTTTGTGTGTCTGTGTTAAAGTCAGAGGCAGAGGATGTTAGTGGGTGGGTGTAAATCTCTGTCCAGCAGCATGTTGGGATGGGTGTTTGGGGACTAGTTGGAGAGCTGGCTCACAGGAGCTTAGATTGATGAAGTGATGGTGATGGATGGTAGTAATAAAGGCCTGGATGTCCTGTCTGTTGCTAGTGATGAAGCTGGTATGAATCACCCGTCTGGGGCTGCTGAACATGACGCTGCTCAATCCCCACGCCCTCCACCCTGCCACCCTTCTCGCCTCTGTCCTTCTACCCCTTTATCTTTCCGCCTTGTGCCTTTGCCGTCATTACATGGAGAATATGCTTTGTGCACTTCGTGCCATTATAGCATCAATTGGTACTGATGCATACTCTAAGATATTATGAGGCTTGTTTATCCATCTTGAAACACAGCATGCCCACAGTTCAAAGCGTTGTACGCTGTTCATTAATTTTGTGTCCAAACATCACTTGTTGACTGATTGCGATGCATGCAAGAAAAAAATCCAATCAACTCAGTCAGCCACTCCTCATGAATAGGGTCATTTGAATATAGAGGGGCATCTGAAATTGCAGTGTTTGTGTCAACATAACAAGTTAATGATCTCAGATGATAATTGGTAGTTGGATGCTGAAGCGCTGTGCTGTGGCCCATGAGGTTTAGTGCCAAGGACCTTCTGTGATAAAAGAAGCAGCATGAGGGCTTTCAAAGTGGCACGATGCTGTAGGCAACACAATTCATCACCGCTCCATGAATATTCATCCAGCTCTCCGCTTCCTCCTGAGCTGCTGAAAACACGTCTGTATTAAGTCTCTTCTATGCGCTGCAGTGTGAAGACACCTAAACCTTCTGGCCTCTCATTACCAGACTGTGCTCTTGCAGCCCCGCATTCAGCTGCCTACCAGGGAGGGAAGCCACGCTTCATTAAAATCAAAAAGAAAATTCTCTTACTCGCCGCACTAACAAGGCAGAGGGTTGGACGGTCAGATGATTGTGAAGTCACCCTTCTTCGCACACGCTCGCGGGGGTCAGGAGTAGTGATTGCCACCCAGCTTTCTCCTGCACATGGCAAGCGGGTAGATGAAATTGCCAGCTTTGGGCTGTGTGGTTTGCGCGTGGGCCCAGTCTGAAGCTTGATGTTAGCAATTTAAGAACATTTGCTGTGTCTTTTTCCAGTCCAACCTTCTCGCTGACGAGAGCCGAGAGAATCGTGGATTGGTTTCTCGGGCATCTTTTCGGCGCTTTATCGGACCTGCAGGCTTCTCGGTGCTGTCCCCAGATTACAGTTTAGGAAGACGGTGCTTGACTGACAGGCCTTGGCCTTGACAGTCCCTGGGGGGAAGGGGAGGGGGATTTGTGATGGCTGAACTGACTCGTACTTCTCTTACAATTTTCTCCAGGCTGGTTTCAGACTGTCAGGCTGAGAGAAAGCTCTCTCTGCATAATTCATTAGATCTCCTCTCTTTTTCACTCTTGGCTGGTATGTGGCAGGCACCGTAGCCCCATTGTTTAGGAAGACAGAGTAATGGAGCTTGTCACAATATGGTAACATAGTTTATTGTTCACAGCAACAGTTTGAAAACAACTTAACTTCCTTTGAAACACGCTATTTGGCATCTCCAATGCCGAATAATTACAAAGGAAAACGGAGTAATCAAATAGGCTATTCAAACAAAAACAGCTTAAGCCGCTCGTTTATTTTTCATTTATAATTGGTTAAGAGCATAAAAAGAATTCATAAATGATAATTACAACTTTAGTGTCACAAACAGTTTTGGCTAATAGACTGTAATACAGAGCAGGATATATCTATACAGGTTGCCTCGACACCAACCATTGTTTTGCAGCCAATTACCCCAGCATTGTCGGCATATGACACATACACAGGCCTGTCCTTTTGAAGCTTGTATACTGTCTCTGGGCATGATCTAGCTGGCATTTATTTCTTGAAAATCTGCAAGGGAAAATATCTCATCTTTGATGCTACATGACATCTCCCTTCACCGAATATGACTAAACAAGCTCGTTTTCCAACACACAATCCTGCGTGTTGAAGCCAGAGGACAACTTCTGTCACTGTAGCAGTAAATAAGGGCTGGTAGGAAGGGACTTTCTATGAAACTATGCAAATGCAGCAGCATGCTGACGTCTAAAACTCCTTGCGTGGATGCAGTATGTCAAAATCACAAGGCATACACTGCCAATGACAGAAATGTTTAAACAGGGCCGTGGCTAATTTGGAAATTATGATTACAGCATTTAAGGTGGGGGTAAATAAAGCTGAATTTATCTGTACTTGATTTGAATCATTCATTTTTAAACACGTGCTCAAAACTTTACCCAGCCAATTAGATTCAAAAACAAGCTTCTGCACTGTTTTCTACAAGGAGTTAAAACCAATGGTAAGGGCAAATATGAGAGTGTCGGTCTCTGCTACAATAAGGAGGGATAATCTTTCACAATAACTAGTTTGGGAAATTCTGTAACTGTCGCAGGTACATTCCATAAATCCCAGAGAAGACCAGCCCGTCTGGCGCCAACAGTTATGCCACGTTTAGTCACTTAAATCACCTTTGTTCCCCATTCTGATGCTGAGTTTGAACTTCAGCAGGTCGCCTTGGCAATGTCCTCATGCCTTTGAGTTGCTGCCATGTGTAGATTAGATATTTGCATTAGCGAGCAGGTGAACAGGTGTGCCTAACAAAGCAGCCAGTGAGTGATTATTACTTTCAAAGTCTTTCAAAGTGGACTTGAGTGCTATATAGTGCAATGGAGGATCCTCATCTTGAATAAGGTCAGCAAGTACAAGGAATTCCTGTGAGTCCCAAGACCAGGTTTCAGACTTCTCTAAACAGTCTGTTTTGGATAATTTTTTTCTACTTTTGGGTCTTTGTGATGTCACTGAGACAGCCAATCAGAAGATAGCTGGCTTAAAAGGAAAGGAGATAAAACAGACTGCACTAAGGTACAGTAATGAAAATACTCTAGAGTTAAAGAGAAAGACTGTAGAGTACAAAATGACCATAACAGCCACGTTTTCTACATTATTATCCATTAGTCTTTGTATGTATATATTTCAATAACCCTGAGTGTTGCTTTGATTGAAAGAAAGGTCAGAATGTAACAGAATGATGTTCAGTATTTTGCTTTTGAGAGAAAAACACACGAATTGAACAAAAACACGCCACGGGCGAAGCTCCAAAGACATGCAAAAAGTGAAAGCCAAAAATTTGCACATTAATATAAAAGAGAACAGTTTCTTTCAAGTTTAAAGCCTGGTATTAGTATTCTGATGCTACACTGAAAAACACCCTTGGTTTCTCATTCAAAGTTAAGGATTACCTCTGGAGCGGTTTTCTGTGTCAGTACTGAACAGCTGTAAATAAGATTTGGATGCTTTTAAAAAATACATTTAAATCTAGTCAGAGTTAGAGGGGTGGAGCACAAAAGTACAAACGAAAAAGAATAAATGAAACGCTAATGTTGACTGAAAGAAACACATCTGATGTAAGGTCACATGTGGACACAGGACAGGAACAGATATTAAAATATTTTTAAAGTTTCTTTGATTAATAGCTCTGCATGTTTTAACATCACTATATCAGAGTTCATCACAACTCGCAGCTTTTCACTGTATAAAAACTTGGATCTGTATGTAACAATATGAATACTGTAAACATGTAACTTAAGAGCCTTAAGAGACAATGGATGTCGTCCCATTCAGAAAAATAGCAAATGTATTCACCATTCAATGCTAATTCTTAATACTTAGATTTAGCAAATTTAATGAGCTAAAATTGGTAATTGGTTTAACCAACTGTTTGGACTTTGCAAACATAATTAGTTAAAATTAGATTCCTGTCAAGGTGCCTGCACTGAACCGGTTTCATTCAGATGAAATAACATTAAGAGCTCATTATGTTAAACCTGGAGAATAAGATCAAGCTATTTCAAAGAAAGAATACAAGACAAATGTGATCGTGTGTATATTTAAAGCTGAGCTTTCTTATCAAATCAGGACTCTGGACTGACTCCCAAATAAAACCTAAAATGTGGAGCTTTTGCTTTGTTAGAACACGTTTCTGTCTTTTGTTTATACATATTAAAACATATCAACTTACTTCATGCAGCAATGAACCTGATGACAGTACATGAGGTTAATTCTTGTCATAAATGACTGTCCATGCTTTTCAAAATGAATAAAAGTAAACATTTGTGCTGTGACTTGAGTATATTTAGTGCTTTTATATTCTTTAAAATGTACCAGGTAAAACACGGCTGACTCTACAGCAAGTGCGAGCAGATGGAGAAATGCGCCTTCAAAGAGCTGCTCTTTGTCGTCTGTAATACTTTTCAAACTGAGTGAACAGTGCCATCTACTGGGAAGACTGGCGAAGTCTTCAAATATCAGAAGAACAAAATGAGAATGAACATGCATCCTATTTTTAATCACTTCAAATTTGTGTCAATACTGCAATTATGTTCTGCTATTCTCCAGCCGTTTGTTGTGCTGTGATGGGGAGAAAAAAACTAATGTTATGAAGGAAACAGAAAAAAAAAATAGTTGGGTTCCTCTTTACTTTGTTCTTTATTACACATTAAATAGGAGTGGTGAGATTTATGGCAAAATAGACTCATTTGAGATTAGATCACCACTCTACATTGCCCACCACAGGTATGATGTAAAGTGGTCATTCATTCACTTCCCTAAACCTGGACCCCAGTCACACTCGCTGTTCACATACAGAGAGCGGAGTGAAACTCCATTAAAGCAACATTCATGTAGACACAAATGAAATGAAGCACAATTTACAAAATATGCACCTCTCATTATCACAACTATACAAAGGTTGTTAAAATACGATCCAGGTATAAATGATACATTTCAGAAATCAGCTGTTGGCACCCATTAAAAGGAAGAGGAACATTTCAAACATTACAGTAAAACTACTTGTGAAACAGTATTGTGGACAGGAGGGTTCCATAATTAAAAATTGCATCAACAGTTATCATCTACTTCATGAAAGAAAAAAAGAAAAGAGGTAATAATAAACTCGGTCAAAATCCATTAATCCTGAAAGCAAAACATCACTTTTTGTGGGAATAACAACGCTCCCCTAGAAGAGCATTTTGTGTATCTCTAGAGTACACGGGGGAAAAAATAAATGATGTTTCGGCTCTTCCGACATCTATATGTAGCACCTAATGCAAAGATAAAAGGCGAATTTAAAAAACCCAGATGAGCAGTTTGTAAATACAATGGAAAATGGTGAAATTGGGGTTGACCCCAGAAGGAAACTGGACTTTTTATTATTTTTGTAATAAAGTCAGACGATTTAATCTAAGAACCAATTTTATGGCAATTATTGCCTCATTTACAAACATCCGTTCCAGCTGCATCGCCACGCTAAACACATTTTATGAGAGAAAAAAAAAAAATTATTTTGCTGGACAGTCATTTTTGTTGAAAGGCAGGCCAACAAACAATTTCAACACTCAAGCAAAAGAATCCAAGGAGTAGGAGAGAGAAGGGAAGAAAGAGAAAAACAAAACCCTCTTCGAAAAGCTAAACAAAATCTGAAAATTTATTTGGACAACATTTTGAACAACCTCTGTGACTCCACACCAAGACAAATATTCTTGACAGCTGCGTAAAGGATTCGTTCTGCTTTCTAGCTGCTCACAAGCAAAGAAGTTAGTGCGCAAGACACCTCCGTGGCCTCTTATGTTCTGCTGCTGGACAAACATTAAATTATGCAGTGAACCCAAACATTACGGTCAAATACGAAGTCCACAAGGAGGAGGACAGCTGTTAACAGCTGTTTTTTGAGCATATATTGATGAAATGATTATTGTCAGGATGAATCAAAACAATCCTACAGTCAAATCTTAGCCTAAAGAAAAGCAGGAAACTTTTAACCGAAGTCAAAAAAGGCAACACAAAATGACCCACATAATGTGGCTGCTAGTCCCATCTTATTAAGACAAAAATGGGTTTAAAATATATATCTTGCTTAGAATTTCTGCTTTTAAAAAGAAAAAAATGGCAGATTTATTTCTCACAAAACCAAACAAAAGCAAAAAACTACTTTCAAAAAACCTGAAAAACTAGACTTTATGTCCGAGTCAGAGTTCTTTATCGCTGGCTTCGTTTAATCCATCGACCAGAGGCAGTTTACCCATGTCTTCTAGGACATAATTCATGCAAAAAGGAAAAAAAAAAATCTTTCTCACCTCATGGCAAGAACACACAGTACTAAGAAAAGACAAATTACAAATTAATTAATAACTAATGAAGGTGTTAAAACATTCAGAGATGAGTAGGAGTTTGCATGCATACTTATCAGTTAGAGACGGGGACAAAACACAGGGGCTGGGATTGGATCTCATTGGATCTCATCTGGCTGACTGTTGGTCCTTTCTTCATATCCATTTTGTCTACGTGAGCGGGATGAAAATTCATTCTTTGGCATCCCATCTTTTTAAAAAGGTCATTAGAGAACATGACCTTTCAAGCAAAGAGAAAATTAACTCAAGGTTTAATGAATAATTTGTTAAACATAATTTGCAATGCAATTGGCTCCCAGCTCTGTAAAATGCTCCAAATCAGCATTATCGTTTAAAAAATAAAAATTCTAAATTTATCAGGCTCTTGAACCCATATTGTGGGCAACTGGCACTAAACTGAAAATGAAGCTTATTGGTGTCCAAAGAAGCAAATAAGGAGAGAAAAAAAAAGAAAGAAGAAAAGGCAGGAAATTCAGTTCAGGTTTAGTATTGTGTGGGTATGGAGAAAGAGGCTAATAATTTAGTGTAATGTACAAAATGTATTACTTGAACTGTTCAACATAGTTGCATTTTTTTTTGTCTTAAAAGGGAATCATTATTCACATAATTGTACACTTTGTCTTGGACTTCTTTTTCTTCTTTTTGCCCTCCTTGCTCATCTTCTCCTTATGCTTCCGGATTTCTCGCACTAACGTGTAAAAGGCATCGTCAACGCCCTGGAAAACAAGCAGAGGGTGTGCACCGTTAGAGTTAAGCTTTGTTCATGACTGCACTGTGTAAACTTGTCTACTAAAAGTGAATCAAAATCTCCAAATAAAAAGTCTGTCCATTTTAAATACACCGTTTTCTGATTAAGCGTACATTCTTTATGAGACACAATTCGGGGGATCAATCCGATTCGAAGCATTTAAGATATGCTGAATAAAAAGTGTTGTTTCAGAATAAATGTCAGTGGTGCTTCCACTGACATCAAAGACAGTGGCTGCAGTTACATGGGCTTCATTTCTCAATGTCATCAGCACAGTCTGGCACCAGTACAGGATTTAAAATGTATGTACCTGAAGTATTCATAAAATATAGTTCCAGTGGAAAAGATGCACCGCTGGGAAAAGTGCTCTCACAAGCAATGAATAAACAAATTTAAATTACCCCTTTAAAAAGAGTTTTAAAGGGGTAATAAAATTTTGTTTGTTTGCTTTATATAAATACGCCAATTTATTCTGACAGAGGTATTTAAATAAGGCTTTTATTCTCTCACAAAGATCCTATTCAGATTATTGGTGAGTAACAGGCTCCATGGAATTGCAGCAAGTGTCGTTTTAATGGCACACTGACGTAAATGTGTGATAAACATTTTAACGGTGTATAAATGTGACAATAATCTGTAAGGAGCAGTAGAGTAAAGAGCCTGAGGCCAATTTAAGGTTTTGACAAAGACAGCAGGAAAACAAAGAGTAAAGAAAAAGGGATTTATATCAGCAGGAAAAATTGCCTTAAAACCACACGCACACAATTTCTTGACGACACATCTCTGCCATTTTCTCAAAGCGCATCCTTCGTAGAAACACATTCCAGCAAATGATTCAGTCCAATGTTTGCAGTAACATCCTCTAATCACACATGATGGCTAAACCAGCCCAAAAACCCCATTGTTCATGCCGATTTCAGCCCATTAGGACACTTTCACACTGGTAGTCTGAATCTAGGAACGGTTAGCCTGGAAATCTGACTGTGTGAACACAAGTGCAGACCCCTTTCCAGGTTGACTAAAAGGAAAAGGTCTGGCTGCCAAAGAGCAGAAAGAAGGTTTCTTTCATTATAGGAAAATGTATTTCAGTAGTAGTGTTTGGATTAAAACAGGACAGAAAACAGACTCCCAGCTTTACAGTCGGAAAACAAACCCAAACCTGGTGCCGTGTTCGTTTTTATGCTCGAGTTGAGCAATAAGGTAGGCACTTGTTTGGTTCTTTTTGTAACACTTCTCACTCTATGCAGACTGTTACTTCAGTCGTGCTTTTTCTACTTACAGCGTTCAATTTTTCTGACATCTCTCAATAAGCACAGTCATCATTCATAACGGAAATAAGGGGAGAAAAAAAAATCCCCACCCCTATATGAGGAAGGCATAATGCAAATGTCCACCAGTGTGAAAGTAGACTAGCTTGCATAGATCAAAGTTCTTTAGGCTCAGTAAACCAATCCAGTGTGAAAACAAACTCAATAAAATCAACCATGATACACAGAAACACTGAAAGGACAGGAATCATCAGCTGCCTCAGCCTCATGTTAGACTCACACCACAGCCCCAATAGAAACCAGCAGGTTAGCTTTGAGAACATGTGAAGCACCAGCTCCTCACTGAGTGTCTTCTTCCATTTCCTTCACCACAATTCCCACTAACAACACACACGCAGAGCTGGTGGGTGTGCGGCTGCATACACTTACCCCTTCACATCACAACACACTTTTTAAGCTTGACACAGCGCGGAGTCTTTTCTTCCTTGCTGATCTTATTGACCCGGTACAGCCTGATCTCCCGTACCAGAGTGTAAAAGGCATCTTCCACTCTCTGCAGTATGAAACACAACTTTCCTCAATGTTGAGGAATACACAGGAGGAGGGGGGGAGGACATACTGTTTGGATGCATTTGTTACAAACTACAAATACGAAGGAGTAAAGCAAACTGGCGGTGCATGTCTACTTGCAAAGTTTGCCCTGCCTAATCCTCTGCATAACACTTCATTTCAAAATCTTGGGATATGGATGAGTATAAATATTGATTTTTTTTCCCCCTTCATATCTTTAAAAAGATAATTTGAGTGTTTTTAAGGAGAGGAAATAAATATTAAGTCATTCAGAAAACAAATACTTGGATTCACTATGTTGCCTGACCTGACTACTATTAAGCCATGATGCACTGTAGTCTCCTTACTTTTCCACCCACATTGAAACTGACAAAAGCAGTGTATTCAGCTACATCAGTGCAAAACAAGTGCAACGCATTGAGTATATGTATACAGTTGTAGTCAGAAGTTTTAATTCACTTATCATGGGCATGAATGTCCTGATAATTTTGGGCCATTAATTTTTTCTTTCAACTGATTGTACAGCATACATCTTTAAGCTTGAGCTTGGAGCTCATTTTAGTTTCCTCTAATCCACACAGGCTCAAATACAAAGACACGCCCCCACTAATATTTGGCTAAATGTCCCTTAGTGAGTTGCACCTCAACCAGACACCAGCCATCAACAAGCTTCTGGCTGGATTGCTGACCACCCTTCTTGGCAGAATTTGTTGAGTTTGTGTAAACTTCTGACCACAACTGTAAACAGACAGTGGAGAGGTGTAATATGGTGCAGGAGTGGTTCAGAATTTGGATTACCAGTGTGGCTGCTCTTATTTTCACCTTCTGAGTACATGTATGCAAGTGTTCTGTGATGGTAAATAAGATCCCTGAGACATCTACTGTAGTGAGGACTAAGACAAGGCGGCTCTCTTTGCTTTAGCTTGTGGTTTTATATCTGCTTGTGGACAGATTGTTATGAATATGATACCTTTACAACTATGTAAGACGCAGTTAAACTTTACAGGTGTGACCTGAACATCAAACATAGGGGTGCAGTACAAAGGCAGGTGTGGTTAGGGAATGCATTGCTGGATGGAGGCCAGTTGAGTTGTCATAATAAAAATGTCACAATATGAATATATTTGCATTACCAAAAAATAAATAAATAAAAATAAATAAATAAAAAAGCAAAGCTCAAGCCACCAGATTTTAATTTAGTTTAATTTTTTAATTTAATTATCCCCTTTGGCCTCTGCACCACAGCCAATTTTAGATGATTCAGTGAAAGTCTCATTCTTAGCAGATGCATTTGGGAATCTGAAATGGAGTTACCATTACTTCCTGCATGAACAAGCTTAAATGCTTCTCTAGAACTTTATTTTTTTAAGATGAAAGGGGGGGGGGGGGGGATGCGGCAAGCAGGGTAGGCTGTGAGTGAGGACTGTGTTGGTGTGTCCAAAACCTCCTTCGTTATTCATGTAACGTGTGCAAGTTCCAAAACTGCATGACATTTTAAAAACAGACACCTTCCAAGCTTGCAGTGGGCGAGTGGTAACAGTATTTGTTTGGTATCATTTTAAAATTGTACATTGTGCCCATTGTGCATTTCCAGAGAAGATTAAATTATTTAAGAGTTGAGTAGCCATGAGTGGCTTCAAATAAATGTAATAGTGCCGGGTCTAATAGAAGCAGCACTGTGTGGACACTGAACTTCCCTGCACCGAGAGGAACTATGATTCACCCCAGATCAGAGAACACTAAAATGCGCTTACAGATCACTCCAATAGCCAGTCTGCTACCTAAAGCCATGCCCACAACACACACACCACTGATATCACAGCAAATCTTCCAAAACCCCAGATACAGCAACCAGTAAGCAGAATCATTAACCCTCTGATTAATTTCCGACACTTTGCCTTTTCATGCAGAGTCCCTGACACCGATTTGCTGATTATTTATAAAGCAGGATCCTTTGCAGGTGGGCTAATAATGATTTAATTCACATATCCGTGACAAAGCAGCATGCAATGATTACATTGTCACCCATTAAATTTAAATTAACCAAAAAAGATTTAATGATGCACAGCGTGTTACCTGAGACAATTTCAAGCAAGATCATCATTTAAAAAAAAAAAAAAAAAAAAAGGACCAACAGAGATAGCAACACAAATCGATAATCCCTCATGATTCAATCACATTCTTGTGATCCATTTCCCAAAATCATCCAGCTGTGTTACCAAAATTACCATTAGCTTACCTTTTCTGAAAAAAAACAAAAACAAAATTTGATACGAAAGGAACATTTATGGAAATGACAAAACGACCAATAACCCTGAGACCACATGCACCTCCACACCATTTAACATGCTCTCCATACCTCCAGTGCAATCCCAAAACAGTTTAGTGACAGAGTTGACAAATGAGCCACTTTGAGTCTTGAGGACAACACCCAGTGTGTTGTTGGGATTCTCACCTGTCTGGTTTTGGCTGAGGTCTCAATAAAGGGAATGCCGTAGCTACGTGCTAAGTCCTGAGCCTGCTTTGTGTCCACTGTCCGGGACGGGAGGTCACACTTGTTCCCCACCAGCACCATGGGGACGTCCTCAGAGTCCTTCACCCGCTTAATCTGTTCTCTACACATTCACAGCCAGAACAGAATTGCAGTTTTAGTTTCATTTTACTTGTGTAGTACTCCATTGGCTACGTAATACAATGTTAGAAAACACTGTACAAACAAACCACACTGAACACATAAAACACTTGTAGTGTACAGAATGACTTTCTATAAACTACAAGTGTTGCTGTAGTTTTCAGAAACAAGAACATTAATGACTTAAGCTCAGCCCCTTACAGAACACTGATACACACATATTCTGCTGTAGTTGTAATTCCTACAGTGTTTTTTTTTTTTACATTTTAATAGAAGATCCCATATATTTACAATATTTTATTATATCAATAAGTTAATAAATTTGTCATTTATTAAAATTGTAAATATATATTTTAACTCAAAAGTACAGTTTTTAAATTTAATGTTGCTGAAACAACAAAGTAATAAAAAAATAAATCTATCTGATCAAGAAATCACTCATCTTCGGAAAAGAGAGTTTATTAAAAAGAAATGGCTCTTTCCAAAATAAAAGCTATACTATATGCTTCTTCTGGGCTGTATTCTCAGCAGCATATTAAACATATCAGGTCCCCATAAGGAGAATCATGTGCTAACGGCTGTCTAAATGACTCTGTAAAGTTTGTAGCATGCGTGCTTGTTGTTTTTGTCTGCTTCCACTTGTCTTTGCACTAGGATGATGTCGGAGTAAATGTGCAGTCATATTCGTTGTGTTCCCACTAGTGCTGTCAGCGTTAATCTCGTTGAAATGATGTTAACACCACAACACGGCAAATCTCCGTTAACGAGCTACCGCGGATCGCCCCGTGAGTGCGGCTGGACGGCCAACACGTTAACGAGCTAACGAGCTAACGCACTAGTTCCAAACGCCACATCTGAATGTGGCGTTTGGAACTATCTTGGTTTTCATGTGAAGCATGACCCTGATGGTAGGCGCGTCATGGACAAAAGTAAAACAGTATGTCGGATGTGCCACGCAATGCTCAATTTGTGGGAACTAGTGCGTTAGCGCAGTTAGCTTGTTCAGCCCCACGCACGGAGCGATCCGCGGTAACTTTTTAACGGAGATTTGCCGCGTTATGGTGTTAATGTCATTTTAACGAGATTAACGCTGACAGCACTAGTGGGAACACAACGAATATGACTGCACATTTACTCCGACATCATCCTAGTACAAAGACAAGTGGAAGCAGACAAAAACAACAAGCACGCATGCTACAAACTTTACCCGAGTCATTTAGACAACCGTTAGCAAATGATTCTCCTTATGGGGACCTGATATGTTTAATATGCTGCTGAGAGTATAGCCCAGAAGAAGCGTATAGTATAGCTTTTATTTTGGAAAGAGCCATTTCTCTGTAATAAACTCTCTTTTCCAAGGATGAGTGATTTCTCGATCAGATAGATTTATTTTTTTTATTTTGTTGTTTCAGCAACATTAAATTTAAAAACTGTACTTTTGAGTTAAAATATATATTTATAATTTTAATAAATGATAAATTAAAAAGGCATGAACATTTTTTTGTATCGAAAAAAATATCGAACCGTGACACCAAAGTATCAAACCGAACCATGAATTTTGTGTATCATTGCACCCCATACATATATAAAAAATATACATTTTTATATATACACTTTAGTGACTTCAAAATACAGCATGTTATTTCTTAGTTTTAAGTAAACTACTACATACTGGTTACAAGGACATGAGGCAATTTCTCCCCTAGCTCACCTATAGTGGTGAATGTCTTCAAAGGACTTGGTGTTGTTGATGGCAAAGACACAGAGGAAACCCTCCCCTGTCCTCATGTATTGATCCCTCATGGCGCTGTACTCCTCCTGACCTGCTGTGTCCAGGATGTCCAGTAGACATGTCTCTCCGTCAATGACTACCTGCTTTCTGTAAGAGTCCTGGAAGCAAATCACATGAGAATTGTGGAATTTAGTGGTTTTAAGAGATGTAATACAATGAGATGATAGCTTATTTAATAATTTTTAAATAGATTTTAAGTTACTCTAAATGTGTTGGTTGAGTGTGATTTACCGATGATATCGCATTTTTAATCTAATAATTACGATACTTAAAGTTATGAGATGATTTCAATAAAAGATACGACAGGGCATCTTCTGTTCATTACACTAGTAGGGCACATTATTTTTCAGCAGACCTCATATTACAATGAGCTCATTTCTACCGTGTCGACGTACTCCAGCTTTTTATTACACTGATAACTACACTCAATCCCATCTAACACAATTAATTACTCTTTGCTCCAGTGAACAGCCATACCTTTGGATGCTATCTTCTATTTAATCTATATCAAGGGTCTAACCTCCAGCAAGAAATCAATAATTGATTGAAATCATGATGGGACTTGGTTTGATCACTGGCCTTTTGAGAGCTCGGGCAGGAAGACATCCATTGAAAGTTCTAGAAAACCTGTTTGGAGTTTCTCTTTAAAGCTTAAACCAGTAAAACCTGTTGCAACTCATTTTTGTGAATATATACACATATATATATATAAAAACAGGACTTACAACTTGTGCTGCCCCCTTTTATATGTCGACACATACACAAAGACACAGGAACAGAAACATTCTATATTTTTCCTTTACCTCAATGGTCGGGTCATATTCATCTACGAAGTGATTCTGGATGAGCTGAATGGTAAGTGCGCTTTTGCCAACGCCACCAGCTCCCACCACAACCAGTTTATATTCTGTCATGATTCACCTGTAAGTTAAAAAAAACAAAAATACAATCTCATTATATGATTATCTTCAGTGAAAGTCAAATGGAAAGTATTAGTTTATCTGGTGCACATTTTCCACTTAAAACAATTTTACAATCTAATCGCATTCACACCTTGTCATTTCTGTACAACAACCCGTTTGTTTAGTGGAAATCGGCACACTCAGGACTGGCAGAATGAGAAGATATTAATATATGAACACCACTTCCAGTGAGTAACTCAACTCGCCCTCAACTATTCTTTTAATAACACACCTGAATCACTGGGAAATTAGATTTCACACCAAGTTTAGTTTGCTTTTCACAGAGAAAATGCCCATTTTAGTATTAACCAAGAGGCTTGTAGAAGAAGCTTGCCACAAACACAATAGCTGGTTAATCTGCATGTGTTTGTATGCAAATGGAGGGTATAAACAGAAAAAACCCAAATGGATTCACAAAAAGATGCTATATTGTCAAATTTTCTTTAAATAATCAATTGAAATTGCTGCCTCTGAAAATTGTCAGAAACATCAAACGTGAAATAAAATGCATAAAGATGAGATTATGCGTATATATAATTAAATGTCTAAATTCAGTAGTGTTTTCTGAGTGACAGCTCCACAACAGACGCCAACCCCAGGCAGAAATCCATGACATTACATTAAGGCTCCAAAATTGACAGGCAACTGGGAGGGTCTCTGCTGTCTGTCTGCTGTGTGGAGCGGAACACATCAATAGTAGTTGCTGGTCTTTTTAGAGGCTACAGCACAGACAGCTCGGCCGAGCCTGCAGTCAGGGAGGAGTGCCACTAAATATTATTGCTATGTCTAGAATGCTATGCATTTGCCAAACTACTAATAAACTGGTTTGTGCTCACAACACTTTTCTTTATAAAATTGTCCCCTATTATTTCATCTACACACTAAGTGATTTACACATGTCATTGATGAGGACGCTATCTGTAAAGAAACAACCTCATCTTTAACCTGAACAGATAAGACCAATTCCAGTGTCAATAGCGATTCCTCTGTGTGTGCCACATGGCTTTCACGTCTCTATGTCTATGCTGTCACTTTACAATACAGCAAGCTGTCAAGCAACAAACAACAATTTAAAAATAAGGAATGTAGCTCTTGTACTCCAGTAAGGAAATATCATTTGCGTTTTAAGGACTGAGATTTTTTATTTTATTTTTTTTTTTAATACAGTGAAAGATATCTGCTTCAAACTGTGGCAAAGTTTTGAAGCTGTGGAAGGTCGATGGAAACCTTATTTCCTTAAGATAGGAGTGTGCCACTCGTGGCTGTAGCTTGCCTTAAACTGAACCCATTAATGGCGTGCAGTGCATCCACCTTTATGTTGACATTCCTGAAATCAAGGACATTCCCAATAGAGGAAGAAGGGAAAAAAAACCCACTGAACTGAATATCACTGCGGGAGAAAAAAATCACCTATTACACAAGAAGACTTGTCGATATTTATTAGCAAACATATCGTTATGCTAGTTTGGAACGGTTAGCCGGCTACGTGATTTAGCTTTTCAATGAAAGACCACCTATCATGCTTCAACAGGTAGAAACATCAGTAGCATACTTAAAAGTCAACGGGGATTTGGATTTAAATTCACCACTTTGCGGCTACAGGGTTACCAGAAAGGCTGTGTGAAACCGTCTGAGCACCAGGCTGCTGTGCTGCTAGCAAGCTTAGCATTGGAGCTCGCCAACAGCCTCGAAAGTAAACTCACCATGAGACCACATCAGCTAACTTAACGAATTATAAAAATGTAATCCATTAAAAGGAGCACTGGCTGCACCGCCTACCCCGACACAGTCGTTATCATTCATTCAAAGGGGAAGGGTGCCAGATTTTGAAGCCGCCATTGATAAGCTAGCTCACAGGTCTGCGTTGCAGGGCCAGACGGTAGGTTAACAATTGGGCGTAGTTAAGTTCAAAAGACCGAAAATGTATAATACCACTATAGCGGTGTTGCTTAGTGTTTAGATAGCGGGCACGGTGACCGACTAACTACATTAATGAAAACAATGTTTCGACAAGCACTACAAAAAAAAAGGAAAGGGGGCCCAACATGTAATAATCTCCTCCATTTGTTTTACCTTTTACTGAGTGGAGTTCCGCGTCCGAAGTAGCGACCGAGTCAAGCTGATATTCCTCTCGTTTCACACGATCTCTGCATGTCCTATTTCTCACCAAAACTCCCGCATTTAAGTTGATCTGTCGTCGGTTCACAAGCAAGAGAGAACATGCGAAAAAGTGAGCAAATTAATCGATTGAACTTTCCATTTGATCCAGCGCCCCGGCCTAGCTGCTCCGTCTGGCCTGCTTTACGCGTATATGGGCGGATACCAGGCGTACTTTTACCCATAAACCATAGCAGGATTTCAACCGGTCTGGGGCATTTATCTCTCGATGTGTGTATGTGTCGCAATATGAGTTGTAATACACTGTACTTTGTCATTTGTGTGCGCATTGCGGCTCTTTTACACAGCTTTCATTTATGACTAGATTTATATAAGCACTGATTATTCTACTAGTTGTGGAAATGTTACCTGTCTTTTTTAATTCACATATGTATGTTTTTAAAATTATTATTATTTTTTAATCATAGTGAGACGTTCATATCAATACTTTAATGATTGAAATGATTAATGATTTCATTGATACACCCACAAAGGTCACAATTTGCAGGACTTGTGCTCTGACTGCTGCTGCCTGCAGTCAACAAAGCCTAGGGGGCACTCCACGAGCCTATTTATAGGCTCTAAATATAACTGGAATGTGCAGGAGGGACGTCATTCCCAGGCAGGAAAATGATTTGGCAATCCCTTGTCAGTTTTCCTACGTGTTCACAAGGGTTCCTCCTGCGCACTGTATGTGCAGGCGTTCGTAACAAAAGACGGACACAAAACCCAAACTTATGTTTAAGGATAAAAGGAAAGAACAGCATATAGCATGTTTTTGTTTGTTTCTTGTTTTGTTTTGTTTGTTTGTTTGTTTTCTCTTTTAGTCGTGAGGATTATTGCCCATTGTATCAGAAAGGTTGTTTTAGTGGATTCTGTCTGGGACCTTATAGTAATAACATTAAATAAATAACATGCAGCAAACATAATACGTTCTTGTACCGTAAAATAATATGACGTTGTTTTTAAAACGCAATGCATTGCTTTCACATTGTACAACAGACACGCTAGAGGGCACTATTGAGCTCTCAATTCCATGTGCTGCTGGATTTAGAGATCATCTGTGAAACAAATGTGTAAATTGAGAATATCTGAATCACTTTTTCAATTTTGAATCACTTTTTCATTACTTTAAAAGATGCCAGGTCAGAGAGGTATAGGTAAGAGGTAACTTTACAGCTGAAAAAGACTATAATCAAATGCTCAAACGTATTAAGGTCGCATCATTCATTATGCTGTGAGCAAATAACAGTAATTATCATAATCTGTGCCTGGAATTTTACATTAGTGTCAGAGAAAAGGCTGCATTGTATCTACATCTCAAAAAAATATACAGTGTGTAAAACTAAGGAAGTAGTTAAAAGAGGGAAGTCTCAAGTTCCCTCTTTTCAAAGTCATACACAGTTCAAATGTTAATTGAACAACAAAAAAAACCCAAACCCAAACCCTCCTATCTACCAACGAAACTCTAACTATAGTTAACCGTCGTATCACCATTGAACTACACATATCAAAGGCACTCTTATTTGCAGACATGAAAGCAAATTTTGGACAAAAAGTAATTTCCACAGTGACAGGCATGTTCCAGCCACATGTTCATCAGTAAAATCACGTCCATATGTTTTTGGACAAAGATACAAATTATTAAATTTTGGTGGACAATTGTCATATTACATCTAAGCCTCAGAAAATGAAATGCTTTAACCCTCTCAGGCTCAAATTAAACTTTTTGTTTCTAATGCACAACCAAGTCCTGCAGTGGTACTTCCGAGTAAAAAAAACTCATAAAATATGTATGTGGGGTAATCAGGTTGTTAGTTTTCAACTGTTGCAAATCGGCAATGCCTGCCTTGAGAGGGTTAATTCTTCAATAGTTAGTCTTTTTTTTTGCTAAGCTAAAAATCTGTACTCAACTCAAATCTCGATTGTTTGATTTAGATTCTACAGTGGTGTCACACAGGGGCAAAACTACAAAAAACAATGTGTCACTCTCCAAGTATTTAACTGCACATTAAAGAAGCTTCTGTGCTATGACACATTTTACTCATTGTTTGAACATTTTGATGAAAACTCAATTTGAGCACTCAAAGCACTTTTTACTTAAGTCTTGTTCACACCTCACTTTTTTATAGGACTAAGGAGTTCTTGTCTAACAGTTGCACACACACAGTCCAACTGATACAAGGATATCTCAACACATGGACTAGAAGAGCCAGGGATCAACCAAGCGACCTTCTGATTGGTATGGTCTGCTCTACCACCTGAACTACCGCTGACCCCCACAAGTAGTGTCTAATTTCCATCAACCCTTCCAGGGCTGGACTAAAAAAAAATAACAACAAAAAGTGTTCCATAACTTTTTAGATCAGTATCCTATATGTTGGTCCTACAGTCAAAGTACCCAAGTGCATATCAGAATTTTAGCACCTAGCCATTGATCATAGGGTTGCCTTGTGCAGCTGGTGATATATCCAATGAAGAGACAGCTAATGTAGAATAAAAAGCTTGTGTACAATAATCCAAGAATATAAGGTGACTAAATATATATTTTAAAGATTACAATATATGTTGAAAATGATCTAACAGACCTTTATATATATATTTATATCAGACATTATAGGATGTGTTAACAGGAAACCACAAGTGTAACCAGTAACACTAATGAAACTGTATTTGATTTAGGTATAACTTACTGACACACTCCACTCTGCTGTGCTTTAGTTTTGAAAGCAATTTGGCAAAGATCAAATTGGTTATTACAAAAGCGATTATGCACATCAGTAAAATAAAAATGTATAGATTTATACCAAACCTCTGATGAAGTTATGTAAACCTCACCAGACGTGTTGGTTAAGAGCACTTAAACCACTGATTGCACCACTTCTCTGTCCTTAAGAATTTAAGAGGAAAGTCTGTTTTGTCACAAGAGGGCACTAAGCCTCCGTTTATACGTGGTCTCACTGCTGTAGGCTCATCTTCATCATTTGCATCAGTTTGCATGCATCTGCATGCTGTGTATTTGCAAGAAACTGAGGGAATGTAAATGCAGCCTACAAATTCATTCACGTGATTTCTAATAGGAATATTTGACAGTGTAAATGATGTTGTTTGAAAAAAAAGTGTTCAGAGCACCAATTTGACCTTTTTTCAGTTAGATGATACAATGTTGATTTATCAGCTCTTTATGTGAGCTTGCCTTTATGGTGTCTCAACAGAACTGGAAGTGAAACACGATGGTGTTTAAATGTCTATTTTCACTCTTTTGGTGCAGTCTAACTGTAGTTCAAAGCTTTTTCGCTCTCTCACGGGCAGATTTTCAGTCACAGCCTACGCGACCCAGTATTTCCTTATGTAAGAAAACCCTGCATGGTATTTTTCTTCTTCTTTTAAAAAGTCTGCGGATCTGTAAAAGTTGGCTGGAAGTCATCCTCCCCCTCACAGTGTATTGCAGCTTTAAAACAGTCCACAATGCCTTGCGGTGCGTCCCAGTTCCAATGCGATGTATTTACCAGCAGGAGTAATGAAACGGGGGAGAGGGGCTTTTTCCGCAGCTTATTGGTGAGACCGCAAAAGACTGTGTGCCTAGAGAGGACTGACACAAACTTTCGGACCGCGGATTGAAGCGTCAGTTCATCTGTTTTCGGTGGGTTTCCTTAGCCTCTGTTTTTTTTCTGTTTTCGAAACGTGACTTTGTCGCAGTTCGTTGGTAGTGATTTACTGGGCAATGCTGAAAAAGGAGGACGAATTTTGCGGAATTCTCTCCTCTACCTGTGTTTTCCCTCTAAACTTCAGTCCGGACAGGAAGGACTAACTTTAATCCAGCAAAGGTAAGACCGTTACGCAACGTTGATTATTCGCAGATTGCGCCGCAGCTGAGCCCGCTGTAGTTGCGTGTAAGGCGGAGATAACGGAAACATTTCTGTAGTAGAATTTAGTTGGGCTGCTCAGGACCCACTACAGCCCACTATCGCCATTTCTCCGGCTTCCTCCCACTCAACACCAACTACAGCTCGAGCTACACAAGCAGCTAGAAGGTGCTTGTTTTTGAGGTGTTTCAGCTCACAATGCTCCTTGCGTTCTTTCACGTGAATTTTAGAAATATTGTCAGTTACAATCATGTGACTCATGTTTGCCCGTGTTGTGTTGGCTTGCCCCGGGTTTTTCCACAATATCGGGTAAGCTGCAGCTTCTTCTGCAAATATGTCAAGCTTGTATGGTCTCAAAAGTATGTATGCATGTTTAATAATTTAATAATCTGCATATAGAGACACTTGGTTTATTCTGTCTAAAGCTCCAGTGCTTTAACCACATTGACACACACACACCAAGTGCAGCAGAACCAACCTGTAGAGTTGTTGCACTTGCACAATGTCTTATTCTCTGCAGCCTTGGAGCATTACTTGGGTTTGGTAGCGAAATCGAGTCATTTGGTGGTCTTTTCTGCATTCTGTAAAGAACCATGAAGACCAGGCTGAAAACAACCACCTACAGACTGGAAAAAATATATATAATTGGCACATTTTTTCGTGGCTGCCACTTCAGTTGCTCCTGTAAAAACCATTTGAGTTCTATAAACGCACACGCAACAGTTTGACTCACAGCTGCAGCTTTGCAAACCACAGTAACATGTAAAAGAAATTGGCCAAAGGCCTCTGGTTGCCCCGCTGAGCCGCCGCTGTGCTGCCCTGCTGCAGGAGCCTGCTGCTTGGCCCTCTGGCTCTTTAAAGCTGGCTAGTGAGCAGAGAATATGGCAAGGGAACAAAGGCGGCATTATTGCTGGCTGAACGTGCTGTCCAGATGTTCCAGATTCTGCCAGCACTGACCTCCCAAATGGGGGAGGTTGCTTCAGCGCTTAATAGTTTAATATCAACCAGACAGAAAAAAAAGAGAGAGGAGTAGCTCCAGGGCAAGGGGCCACTGGAGACATCCCAAGAGCTGTGGGTGCTGGGTGTAGCCTAACTGGATGGGGGTTTAATCCCAAACTCTCCTATCTTCAGAGCGAAAACACAAATTCTGAGGAAGTGCTGGAAACTTGTTTGTCCTTATTTTTGGGGTTACTTTGGTGGCTTGGAGCATTTACTTAAGGCACACACATTTAAAAAGCTTCACATGTAATAAGTATGTTGAATGCAATCCATTATCTTCTGCTACGTTTTCAGCGGATTTGCAATAAATGGACAACAACCATCAATTGGGAATCCTCAGTTTGAGCCTTGCAAACGCAATTTTTCTGACCTTGTAATTATTATTATTGTAGGTTCATGTTATTTAGGTGCCATTACCTACTGTTGTATTTTCCATCGCCACCAGTATCACTATGCAAAGGACCCCATAGCTTTCTTATCTCTTAGTCACGGCCTATTGGATTCTCACAGCCCAGGAATGCATACCCTGTATGTTATCAGTTTCCACTCTCCAGGATCAAGGCTTTTCTCTAGTCCTTACCATGCTCTGTGATGTTTACAGTTGCACAGGAATTGTACACACTCTAGGCTGGCATATCTGTGATCACGAACTTCTTTATCTGGTCATCAGTGCAAGATGGATAACTTTAAGCCACAATTGTTCCATGATATCATGTCTTACATTAATTAAAAACTTTTGCCTCACACAAGTGATTTAAGGCCAGGGATTATACTTGTTTATGTAGTTGTAGCGCTTGACTAAAAGGGAAGCAGTAGATTACTCCAGTTTGTTCCAACCCAGTCGCCTCCACAATAAAACCATCATCTGTCTCTGGCTGCTCACAGAGATCTATTTCACAACAGGTCTGCTACCAATTACAGCAGAGTATAAATTGCTGCTAATTACATGCTACCCCGCAGGGTGTGCAATTTGAATTAAAGTTTGGTAAGTAATAGGCTGGAAGGCTTAGAGAAGACTTTTGTTGCTCCAGTCTATAAGAAGGATCCTATTGTGTTTAGTTAACAGCAGTGTGGGGGAGGTTTAAATCTCAGAAGGCTTCTGCTATAAATCTTTATTAATAAAGATGCTGAATGCAAATTCCAGTAATATTGCAATGCCTGAACCTCTGCTAGTAGCATTGTTTACCACCTTGTTGAACAATGGTTAGCAAATATAGACAGGAACTGGAATTTTATAAGAAACATTTTATTTTATAGTCTTGTGTTTTGTTTTGTTTTTGCTGCTTTACAGGCCTTTTCCTTGGTGAAGCACACTGGCTTTGATGTCCCCTTGTTCAGCATACTGATAAAATGCACAATACACCTGCCAGATCGCGATGGCTGACAGACTGTAAATCCAAGACGCAGTTCCGTATTTAAGCTCTAACATTGAAACTCCTACAGTATTTCTGTGTACTGTATGTTACTGAAATGTGTTGGTTGTGCTGAAACACCCACAGGAGCATATGGTAGCTTGTTTACAGCAGCAGCCAGTAGAAGCCTTTTCCCTGCCAGCTTGGTGTGCTCCTGTAGGTCTGGAGAAGTGTCATCAGCAGCCGGCCAGGCAGGCTGCTCATTTCTGCTCGTCCACCTCACCACTCAAAGAAGACTTCGTCATCAGTCAGTGGTACTTAACCAATACCAGAGCGAAACAAATGTGAGCAGTCACTAAAGTCATTTGAGGTTGATGTTTTTTTTTATGCAGCTGATCTTGGCTCAAATGCGCTTAAGCAGAATTTGCAGAAATTCAAGTGTTTCTCTGTCTTGTGAAATGCTTCTCTGGCAAAACACAAGCTGCCCAAATCAGCAGGCGGGCATCTCCCCAGGCTGTGGCTTTGACTGGCCAGAGGAATGGAGCTTGCAGGGCTCAGGATGGCACTCTGCCCCGCACCGCTGTGCCTGTATCATCAGTTGGGTTTTCTGGGTTAATGGTAATGAATACAAATGTTGCAAGCCTGGACTAAACCAAGTGACATTTGTAAATTCCCCTCTGAGTCTTATAGAGCTTTTGCAAAGAAGAGGCCCTGAATCAGCCAGCAGATATTTCTAATGCCAGTGAAATACAAAGTGTTCCATGCAGTGGTCTTTTTAAAATCCCTTTCAGCCAGATGCCATTAGTCTGGAAGTGTTGCTATAGTTTTTTTTTCTTTTTTTTTTCTTCCAATCAGAATGGCTGATCACCTCTGGCTGCTCCACTATGACTGCTTTGCATCAAGACCTAATCAGTGCCTGTTACTGTTTCTACGCCCCCCTGGAAAAAGGTCTTTGAGTGATGGCAGAAAAATCTAAGCGTCTGCTTGTGTTGCCCGTTATTCATGTTCCTCTACGTCCTTCAAGCATTTAGATTCTGTTTTAAAAGACGGATAATAGCACTTTACAAGCATAATGTGCCGAGAATAGACTGAAACTAGATGACACTAGTGCACATACACACATAACACACACTGCATTGAAACTAGGGTTTTTGCTTTTCTGCTTTTCTGCTTTTTGTATTGCAGATAGGTACAAAATTCTTCAGTCAGTATTATGAAAATTGGAGGATTAAAAAAAATATATATATTTTTTAATCCAACACTTTGGCTGTTTTTAAATTTCTAAAAACATCCATCCATCCATCCATTCGCTTCCGCTTATCCTTCTCAGGGTCGCGGGGGGCGCTGGAGCCTATCCCAGCTGTCATAGGGCGAGAGGCGGGGTACACCCTGGACAGGTCGCCAGTCTGTCGCAGGGCCAACACACAGGGACAGACAACCATTCGCACTCACATTCACTCGCACATTCACACCTAGTGGCAATTTGGATTATCCAATTAACCTATTCCCACAAATTCCCTATTCTAAAAACAATCATTTTAAAAATATCAACTTAAATTTCTGATAGGCTTTGTGGACCATCTTTTAAAACAGTAAATATTATTAAGAAGTCTACTTCTGTTTCTCTATTCTTGCATACCATACCTTGTAGCACTGCACAACGTCTTGACCATATTTAGAAAAACAATTGGCGATGGTGACTTTGTGGTTGTGGACAGGAGATATGTGGGGCGTACAGGAGGTTTAACGGCGGGGGGTGAACAAAAGAACCTTTTGACACAGTCGTGTAGGTGCATTGAAGGTTAGATTCATGGAGAGTGATACAGGTCTGCAGAGAAAGTATGCATTCATTCGGTCGCTGTCCTTGAAGTGCATGTCGACGGATGCCTCCGTGTAGATTCTTGTTTCGTGTGCGGTGTTTTGTCACTGGTTATTTACATCTTTGTGGAAGTAACCAGCTTTCATAGGCATAGCCACATAGCTGTTGGTATAAATCAGTCAATGTTAATATTAAACTTCACGAGGATACATCTTTTCTTGTATTTAGCTGTATTGTTCCACAGTGGAGAATACGGGATTCTGTCAATACGATAGACATGCCACGGGCATTTTACAGAACCGTGAGCACACATCCAAAACGTATCTTTACTCCCCTGTGTTGTGATTCTTTCTTTCCTTTGTTTTAAATTACGTTTACATTCCTTCTCTGTTTCTGTCCACCCTGCATAACTGAGTTAATCTTTCTTTCGTCGCAGCTGTACAAAAGCAGGAACTGGCCTTGGGAATGTCTCCTGGCACTCTCTTCCTGCACCCCCAACCGACATGTACCTATTCATAGAGAAGAACAAAACAACAGCGTTATGGCCAGCTGGCCCTGGCATGCCAGCCTCTTTGAGTCACTCTCACTGGATTATTTCTTACCTTAACCTACTGCGAAAATAGCCACTCTACCTCCACATTATTATTTTTCCCTTCCCTTTCCCCCAACTGGGTTCTTGTTAACAAGTAGGAAGTATACACCTTTGTCCTTGAGTACATGCAGACTAAAGACTTCCTGTTTCCCCTTGTTCTCTCCACAGCGAATTAATCAGAGGGGCTTCCGCTGCCCTGCCATTGCCACCTTCAGTAATGTTGGGGCCAGCACGCAGCACCCGGCCCCCTTGCTTCTGACCCAGCATGGAGCTCAAAGTATGGGTGGATGGAGTCCAGAGGGTTGTCTGTGGGGTCACTGAGGCAACCACCTGCCAGGAAGTGGTGATTGCTCTGGCACAGGCCATAGGTAAATAATCCCTATTTTATGAAAGCTACAATAAGCACACCTAAAGAAGGTCATTCACAATTCAAGAACTGTCTTGCATCTCTTGATTCAAGTAGTGTGAATGTATTAGTATTGTCATGCATCAGTAAGTAACTGATTTCTGCACAAAAATGTCATCGTGAAAACATGAAAGGTTACACCTGCTGTAAAAAGACACTGATAATTGGCTAATAATAATAAATTATTTTTCTTATACATGTTGGCCAAAGCTTGAATAGTTTACAATTATTTTTTTTAATACCACAAACACTGAACAGACAGTAACTTTCATCAAGTGTATTTTTATGCGTTAGCCAACCCACAAAGCTTTAATCTTGGTTTAAATCCCCTAAATGCCGAGTAAGTCCTAATGAAGTGAAAAAACAGAGTCTCCTTAGCCTACATGCTAAGTCCCTGCAGAGATGTAGTGGGTCGTAGGCTTCATTGGTACTTCCTTAGATCTCAACACCCTACTCTCTCTTTCCATATGGCTCCTGCAAGAACAGGGGCACTTGAGCATACTGTATTGACATCACTTTCCACAAAGCCCAGGGTAGGAGGAGGAGGGGGAGGAGGAAGGAAAGTCTGACTCATCCCTCAGTCTCCTGCCAAACTGAGAAAGCAGCACTTCTGAGCCCCCTCCTTTGCTTTTTAACGCCATGTTAAGTGATCAGACATCAGAATTGATCTGGTGCTTAAACCTTTTCTGTCTGCACTCTACTACTAAGTGTTGCGTCTACGTTTTCCCTAAACAGCAGAAAGCAGTTTCTTTGTTATAATCATTGAATGAAATGTACTGTGAAAGGATTGCTCATTGAGCTGAAATCGCTTAATAACACCCCAACAATGCAGATCTGTGCAGCTCACATCCTGTTTAGGCTGAATGTTCTGTATTCCAGACAGTATTTTTACACTATGTTCAGATTGTACTCTATAGTGTGAGACTCAATGCTCTTACTGCAATTATAAAAACCACTATAAGGTGTTTCAGAAACCATGTAAATAAGCTGGGTGAAATTGTTAACTGGTATTGTTTATGCAGCCAGAAAAATCATTGCAATGAGGTCATCATTCTAATCTGTGTGTGCTAATGGTTTAAAGGTTGGAAAGATTGTAAACACCAATCAATTAAAACCACTTGCATAATATTTGTAGGTCTCCCTTGTCCTGCCAGAATATGGTGTGAAAGTGGGACTCTTGGCACTGGTTTGCTGGTCTTTAGGTAGTTTTTCCAGCATTTCCCTCCAATACCTGATCGGAATGGGATCTCTGGAGTTTGAATGCTAGACGCACATCTTTCAGACTTTGTCGTCTCAACATCCAGTTGAATATTAGGACCCAAGTTTTCTTAGTCAATGTTTGGTGTATGTTGATCACATCACGACTGCATTTCTATGACTTTGTTTTAGAGATTTTTCCTAGCAGCAGTTGTCACGTAAATGTAAATGTGCTATACTGTGTTGTTTTCAGGTCGCACTGGAAGATACACTCTTGTAGAAAAATGGCGCGACACTGAGCGTCACTTAGCCCCTCACGAAAGCCCCGTGGCTTCCCTGAACACTTGGGGCCAGTATGCTGGTGATGTCCAGCTGATCCTGCACCGCACAGGCCCTTCACTGACTGAAAGACCCCCCTCAGAAGGGCCCCCTCTCAGGGGGCCAGAACGCGGTCTGCATCGGCAAAGCCTCCCTCCGCTTGCAAAGCTTCGTCATCCCAATGATCGCTCCCTTCGCCGCCGTGAACCCCGCCGCAAGTCTCTTACATTCACTGGTGCACCCAGAAGCCTTAGGGAGATACTGAGCGGAGGCCGGATTGGTGAAGCCGAAGCCAAACGAAGGCTTCTTCTAGGAAACGGAGGAAGCCTTCACCATGCTGGACCCACTATCGGGACCACGTCCCCCAGCCTTTGGGCCTGCCGCATGGAAGATCTGGTCAGGCTGGTCGGTCTGCAGAGAGAGACTCTCAACGTGTTGGAAAAAAAGATTGAGGCCTATGAAGCTGAACTTCAAGTCTGGGCTGAAGGACGAGGGGGCCGAGGTGAAGGGTGCGCTGGGAACCCGGGTGTTGGTGGAGGGTTAATAGAGGAGATCCTGAGGTTGGAGAAGTACCTGAGGAAGAATGAGGTGGAGATGGAGGAAGAGGAGTTTTGGGCCACTGAGCTACAAATTGAGCTCGAAAGTGAGAGACAGCTGGAGGAAAGGCTGCAGGAGCTTCGTGGGCGTCTGCAGAGCTGTGAACTGGAGATTGAGGAGAAACTGGCAATGGTGCAGGTGTGTTGTATGTGGGAGCTTTTTTTTCTTTGATTGGATTTGTGGGGGGAAAATAAGTGTTTATCATTGTTTCAAAGGTTTTACAGACTTTCTAGTCATCTTTTGTTCCTTCCTTTTCCTGAGTAGTTTAGTTTCTTTTTTTTTTCTTCCACCTTCAGGGTGTAGAGGCAGGCCTGGAAGAAGAGAAACTGCAGAGAGAGCGGCAGGAGACGCAGTGGGTCAGTGAGGCTGAAGCTCGGGCTCAGGTCCTTAGGATCAAATCAGAATTGAAGGCCCAAGAAAGACAGGCTGTCCAGCTGGAGAGCAGTTGCAAAGCTGTGGACAGGTCGCTTGGACAGAGTAGCAAGAAATTGCAGGTGACTGATTTGAATGCAGTGTGCAAACTTTCTATGAAAACACTGCTGCAGAATGATGTAATTATAACACAACTCTATCAGCAAGCTCTTCTTTAGCACTGCTCCTCTAATCTGTGAGGAACAGTGATAGAGGAGTGCTGAGTATTACTCACTCAATTTAGAATCAATAGGAATCACTGATAACAAACAAGTGCTGATGTTTTTTTTGTTGTTGTTGTTTTTTTTTAATTAGTCAAACATTTTGAGCATTTGTCTGAACTGAAAGCTGTCTGAAGCTGCTGGTAATGCTTTGCGGTCCTCTGAAAAATAATTTCTCCCACTGCTGCGTTTTTTTTATTGAAGGACATGCAGCACGACCTGGAGCAGCTGACCAAGGAGCTGAGGCAGGTTAACCTGCAGCAGTTCATCAAGCAGACTGGCACCAAGGTCACTGTACTGCCAGCTGAGCCTGCTGAGGAAGGAAGTACCCACAACAGCCCCGGTATAGGTAATGAAATTTTCTTCCAAACATTGAATAAGTAGCTGTTTCGGGTCTTCTGAGGAGTTTTCTTTGGAGTAAAATATGTAACTACAACTCCGTATTGCAACGTGGATGCTTTTGTAGCCAAAGTGTGGAGTCTGTAACAGTGGTTTCATAAGCAAGTGCTTTGAACTAATAGTATGTCATAGTGCAGCGTGCCTTTGGTGGTTTTTCACATGCTTAACATGTGATCTCTTTTTAATGAAGTAAGAAAGCTGAGATTGAGTTTGCCTGTGCATTAATACAGTCAGTCTGTTCCATCGAGGCGCTCGTTATTCTGCTGCCTCGTGTCTTAACAGCATGCTGAGTGAAAATGACTCTGCTGTGTGTTTAAGTGTTTGTTTTCTTTGAGCTTAATCTCATTGTAAACTGTAGGGATTGTATTCACCTTGGACCAGCAGGTAGAGACTAACTGCTGAGGGCCAAGACTTGGTTTTAGGGATTCAAATTAGATTAGGTAGAAAAAAAGTATCTCGATGGCTCTCCCTCACCTTGTCCCATCAACTGACTCGTTAAACTGGGAAGGCAAAGGCTCAAGGCAAGGTTGCTAGGGAGCTCAGTATGCCCATGTATGTTCATAGGGAGCAAGAGTGAGAGTTCTTTATTATGTAGGATAAAAGCTTAAGAGTATGTTTGCGTGAGAGAAAGAGAGCGAGATTATCCTGCTGAAAACTGTGGTAGGTAAAGGGCTCAGACCTAGTTTATTACCCCCTTCTGTGGCAGTTTTAATCTCCACATCAGTCTGAATAAAGGGAGACCTAGTATCAGTTGTTTGCTTCGTTTATTTATTCTCGACTCCTTCACATCTTCAGACGTTTCTGTGGTGGGTCATTGGACCAAAGCTATCTCGTCCTACAAGAAACCGTCAGACAGCTGACACGTAAATTAAGAGCACTCAGTGAGAAAGTAATGCAACAAAGGAAATGAACCATCATCCAGCTAGTTGTTAAAAACTTTACGATACCAACCCACAGTTTGATATAACTCTTAAGTTTTGCAATTCAGCCTTTGTAAAAACATAAAAAAAACCAACCTCAATCATTTGTTTGATTTTCTGACCAAAGCCATTGGCAGGGAGGTCCCATGTACCCCCTTTGCAGCATTGTTCAGGGTGTCTGAACCGGGATGGGCAAGGGACAAGACAGAGACGCAAGTTGTGTCAATGACTACACTTGTGGCCAGAAAGCTGATACTTTTCTGCTGGAAGTCTGATAAACCTCCTACCTTCGAAATGTGGTTGAAAGAATTTGGAAATGTACTCCATCTGGAGAATATCAGGTTTACCTTGTCTAACCGAGAGAGTGTGTTTTATAAGATTTGGCAACCAGTCATTAGCCTGATGGATAAACTTAAGTGAAATATACTCTGTCTTAACATTTATGTATGCTGTATTACCACCTTGTTGACTTGCCGTCCACCTTCTATTGTGTTCTTTTGAGGGTGATTGTTGTATACTGCTCAATTATAAAATCAATAAAAATATATTTAAAAAAAACAAAAAACAACAACCTCAGAACCAAATGTATAAATGCAAAGGCATAAATATGATATCATAAATGTACTCCACATTCACACCTCCTTAAAAACTGAGCATTTATTTTTAAGTAAATAAAAACCTGGATTTCCGTTTATTAATACTGAATATTGAATCGCTTTATTTAAATGAAGTCATTCATCTGAATGAATTCCATTTACTGTGCATATAGTGACGCTGGTTATATAGTTTGGTTATACTGGTGGTGTAATAATGTATGCCACATTGGATTTGTGCTAATTGAATTGAGCTGTTTACACCATTGGATCTCTTGGATGCACTTCATGGTAATAGTTTCTCATTATGAAAAGTAATAATGGAGGGTTGATGATGATCTTCTTGTAACCTTCAATGCAGAGTGTAAATCAACAAAGGCTTTAGTTCCTGGCCATTAAAATTAACTGCACTGGCTGATTCTTTGCACGGCCCAGTCCTGCCCCCTGGTGCCCGTTTAGCAAAATTACACTGCATTACATCATCAGCATGTGTATGTTTTTAACTAATGGTTGTCATTTGGAAATCTCACCATTAAAATTTGCGTTTATTCATAAGCTTTGAGGCATTAGTTGATCATAAATCAAGTTTTAAATTTAAAAAAAATGCTAAATGTTAGTCTTTGATGCCGCTTGCCACAGTCCAATGCTTTTATTATTAAAATTTTGAAATGCACTTGATAGTTAGAGTATTGTTTCTCATTTTGGTGATGTTTTTATATTTGTTGTCAGATTTAGTGCCCCTGTCTGGCTCGTTAAAGCGCCCTGTGTCGACCCTCCCGATGCCCAATCATCTCCGGGCCCTTCACAGTCCTCTCAGCTCTGGTCTGAACCCAGAAGGCATCTATGTGTGAGACGGTTCTGCTGTGGAAGCAACACATCTCGCCCCCGTGCCAACAGCCAGTTTCACCCCAGAACAGTTTTGTAAGTTGATATTTTAGTACAGAATGCCTCCGTAGCACACTACTATGCACTGTTTTTGTGTTTTTCTCAATTAAGGCAACCTTTACTTTGAAGATGTAATCTTTGATTAAAAGGCATGGAGCACTTGGTAGGAATGAGAGATGGTTAGCAGCTATGGCATGAAAAAAAATGATAACGGAACCAATAAATTACCATGTAAACATCTGGCCTTTTGTTATAAACATATCCACCTGATGTACTCTCACTTCAGTACCTGCTGAATGATGTTTATTGTTTTCTGCATAGCATGGTGAATCAAAACTATTGCCTTTGGAATTTTGGCTATGTGAACCTATGAACCTTATGTCTTTAAAATCAGCTGATTCTTAAATAAGTGAAGGATCTACTTAGAGTAAAATTGTGAACAATCCATCATTTTGCATATCAGAATCTATTCCTGCGATCTTTGTTCAAATGAAAACTATGCACAAATGCTTTCCTTACTGTAGAATGTTGCATTCTGTATGCACCAAAATGACGGCTTATTGTAAATATGTTTTCTTACTTTTCATCTTTATTTAGTGGATTAGTATATTTTATTACCAAGCGGTGCATTTACCGTCATACCAATGCTGTTCCTCATTCCTGCAGTAATATCTGCACACTGAAATGGTGTTATTAATCCTTTTACACTGATTTTGTTTTTTGTTTGTGTTTTTTCTTCATTTTGTGTCCTCACACTATATTTTTGCCAAATGTGTTATGCTTGTTTTTCTTGATTATCATATGGCCAAAGATAGGCAGGTCTTGATGCATGATTATGTTGTCCATATATGAATGTGCACAGCAACCACACTCCATTTAATCTGTTAGTTAGATCTGAAAATGGAGGCATGTAGTAATAGGGTGGATAGTTCCAGCTAAGCTAGTGTGTCTATTAGAGTTTGTTTGTAACTATGCGCATCAAAATAGCCAAGGTATGAAGCCCTTATTAAGTAGTAAATCGTGTGTGACTGTGTGTGTGACTGTGTGTGACTGTGTGTGCACGCGAACACAAACGTGTGAACTCCTTGGGTTGTAGTCCAGCTGCTAATTAACATTAAAGTGCCTTATATCAATTCCACAGTGGGTGTATTCAAATAATGTACAGTAAATCTTTAGTGGGGCCATTTAAGGAATGAGCATAGCCAGTTTAGACCAAATGTGAGTAGATATTAGTGAGAGAAGCTAAAACGGCACAGCAGCAAAGAGTATATAGTATTTTTTTTTTCTATAGTTGTTGTTTTTTTGTTTTGTTTTGTTTTTGTTTGTTTTGTTTTTTTGTGTCCCTGTGGAAGGAAAGTACATTAGTTTTCATGCTTTTTTTCCCCCCCCTTGGTGTATTATTGTCACCATAACAGTAGTGCTGTAAAATGAAGTAAACATTAGTTTAGATTTATTACTTGTCATGCAGCACATTTATACTGTAGTTTGGATCAGTACTGTCTCATAGTTATGGTCGTTGTTTACAGCTGCATATCTTCTAGAAAAGCGTAAGATGTCAACTGTACATAACCTGTTTTTTGTTGTTGTTGTTTTTTCTTCTTCTTCTCTGCCTTAATATACTGCAAAGTGTTGACAGATGTATGGCTGTAACAGGCTGCTGATATGACATGGATTGCATGGTTCAATAAACCATCTGACAAAATTAAATGTGTCGCTGGTGCTTGATGTAAGTGTTAAAAACAGCCCATGGGTGTAAATGAAAAGGATTCTGTACTACGTTGTATAGTGTTTCCGCTTTTCACCAGTAGGGGGAGACATTTACTTTGTAATTGAGGCAAACATGGTGGGAAATGCTCAGAAGTTGGGTATGTTTACATGCAGTGTGGAAAAAGAATAATGTTAGAATATGAAAATGAGCTGTTTATATATTAAAAAAAAAAAAAAAAAAAAAAAAAAAATCTAAACTTTGAATCTAAACCTTCAAGGGTTTTTCTTTTTTTGTACCATAATTAAGACTTTTTTTGAATTTTGTTGTTGTTGGATTTATAGTGTGGGTCTTATTCCATCAGTAATGAAACGTGCATAATGAACTTGTTTATACCGTTACCAAGACTGCTTTAAAAAAAAAAAAGGGTGAGAAACTGGAATGCCATGTTAATATTAAAATGATATTGCTACAAGCCAATTAACGGCAACAACAAAGACGAGTTTTAACCTTGTTTAAAGCTTTTGACAGGTTGGAATGAGGGCCCCCTGTTTTTCTTCAGCCTGTACAGACAGACTATAATCTCACTTCATCACCCCTTTTATCACATGACTTTTGTTTAAAGCCTTGGCTTACTGTACATTCCTCTGCTGTGACCTGTCAGCTGATGTGTAGCATTACATTCCACCCATTGAACTTCTAATATTTTTATTATTCATTAATCCCATTATACTAATGCTGTCCAATATTTTGTATTGTTTCTCGTGACTCGTTGCTTATTAATAGACAATGACCGAAGCTGGATTTTATTGCACGTAAGACTGTGAAGACATGAAAAACTGGTGTAGAATAAGAAGTGATCTGCAATGTTCAGATTTTGATATTTATTTTACAACTCATCAGCAATAATTTAGAACAGCATATGTGTAAAGCATTAACGAAATGTGCAACAGTTGCTCAGTTAAATCTTTAAAAAAAATCCATAGACTTCTACAACATTGACAAAGACATGTATACTTCTTGATATATTCACAAAAACCTATTTACAAACACACATGCCACTTTATAGAACAGCTGATAACAGATCTGAGGCAAAAACCCAGCTGAGGGAAAACTACAAAAGCAATGTCATGTAGGCGAAATACAGTGAGAAATCTGAAAAAGCAGAACAGCACTATACTTGCAGGAATTATTTATAAAAAGAGGCCAGGATAAAGTTTTTAAAATGACCAGACTTTCTTTCCCAGTTTTAGTTCATTTAAAAAAAAAACAAACTATGGTTTTACATGATGATAGCACAGTATCCCAGATGATGACCTGATGTGTAGTTGGGTTCAGGGTTTTCAAACTTGATTGTGATTTTAACCCCTGAAAGAGCTAGAAATCAGTGTGTTTTTTGTAAAATCTGGCAACTTGGTTAACTCCCACTTTACTGCATGGAATCATCACAAAATATCCAATATCTCTTTTCATTGATGGAACAAAGTCTTCTTTTTTTTATTTCAAGACAACACAATAGAAAGGTTCAAAGAGAACTATAATGATTTACTTTAATGATGAGGTGACTTTTCAGGGTGGAGTGGGTAAAAGCAGAAAAAGTGCACTTAAAAGAGTAACTCAAAGAGCAATGCCATTCTACATACAAACTTTAACAGCTGGGAAAATACAGGTACATTCAATATCAAAGATCTTTAAGGTGCTATCCTACAATGTTTCCTGGAGGTACAGAAGGTCACTGCATCTCTGTGCAGAAATGCTTCAGTCAGGGGATGTACAATATGCTGGTCAAGCAAATCCTTATGAATGAAGGCTTTGTCTCTCCATTAATGGTTTTATTACATCTGTTTCTTTCTTCTTTTTCTTTCTTTTTTTTTGCCACAAGGATACAGAAAGCAACGGAAACCAGAGTAACTTTAGTGGGAGTGAAATGAAGGAATTTATGCATAACACCTCTCCCGTGAATGTATTACTAATGTTTTATTAAAACATGAGACTTTTATATGTGTTGTGTATGATGGAGATGCTGTCTGTGTATGTTCTGAAAGGGGGATGCGTTTCAGTTCTCAGGAGGTACAGTAATGTGCCTCCCAGCTTACCCATGCAAAGTTGGGGATAGATGCACTTCCAGGACCACCCATTTTATAGGCCCCATTTAGTGCACATTTACATGGTAATGAATCTTTCAGGTAATAATATTTACAGTCAGAGTCAGCCAAGTTATTAATAACCTTGGCAGAGGTCAGTTGCAACTTCATACATCCAAAGAGACTCATTGACTGGAATATTGCGCACTGCTGCAGTACTCAAAGTTTTGGCACCAATGCTGCCATGTCAAAATAGTTTATCAAAGAGGATAAAAAAACTAACTCCAGCACAACACGGCCGTGTAGTGTCAATCATTGTCGATAATCATTCAGATTGTTTAATCTAGCATAAGTGCAAAAGGCACGCGCCGTCACAACTGTCCTCTCTTTTGCCAAGATATTATACACGAGCAACTCTCCTGTGAAACCCCGTTTAAAATTAGCCTAATTATTAAAAAATGAAGATACATAAACTCCTCGAGAATGCGCAGAGAGGTAACGCGGACTAATTAGCTCCTCTGACACCCAGAAAACTGGTCGTGTGAGCTACTCTTGCTCTCCTGGGACGTGTCGCCTACGTCACCCTCTCCGTCGTCACTAGCGGGACTCTCCCCGCGCTCCTCAGGTGAGCCCTCGTCAGCCTCGAGTGACCCGTCGGTGTCTAGAGAGGGTGAGTCCTTGGACTGACAAGCGGCTCCAAAGTGCGCAGACAGGCCGGGGAACGCGGCAGCAGCGGCCGCCGCCGCCGCCGCTGAGGCGTGAGCGGGATATAGCCAAGGGAAAGGGGAAGCAAGGGCGGCCGCCGCAGGATACATGTACTTTTCAATGTTGTTCTTGTCGAAAAAAGGCATGTAAGAAGCAGCGGCTGAGGGGTTAATGAAGTAGAAAGGCATGCAAATCGGTGTCTGCTGTCCCACACTGCTTATTCCCATCAGAGAGTTCATAAACGCCACGTCGGGCCTGGTGAGGTCTGCGCCCCCTGCCCCGTTCCCAGGCCAGCTCATCTTTGGTTTTTTGGCAGCCCGCTCATCTCCGAACTCTTGCTTGATTTTCACTGCCTTTTGTCCCTGCGCCTTACTGCGCTCACATTCTTTATCTTTGCCGTCGCTCTTTTCTGCCTCGCCCCCGTATCCACTGTCCGTGTCTGTGTCATTCTCGTTGAACTCTCCACCTTGGGTCCTCTGGATGACGGGGACACAGTTGGCTTGGCTGTCAGATTTCTGACCATCCTGTGCGTCCCCGGCGGGCAGCTGGTGTTGTAGTGGCTGCGCGCCGGACTGGAACTGCGCCAGCACCTTGTGAAGGTGGTTGATCAGCTGCGCGCACCTCTGCTCCCGTGCCGTCCAGTTCTCAAACTGACTCAGGTATTGCAGGACCTCTTTGGCACAGGCCTGGAATCCGGAGTGGAACGCATCCAGATCAGCGTGAATGGAAGATTTCATCGACCGGTCTCCTGCGAAGCAAGGAGTTTGAAGAGTAACAGATCATTATTCTGTAAGATACTCATCATAACCAGTGACGAGACGAGGCTAGCGACTCAGACAAAGTGAACAGATGCGGTATTAATAGGAAGAATCTTGAAATACACAATAAAGCATCCAAGCTGAGTCTACTCTAGCTCCTCTTTCTTCAATTCTGCTCGTTCTGCTATTTTAAAAACGGAGATTAATAAAGTTTCCCCAAATCCGGTCAGTTAAATGATAAAAAAAAAACCATATGCATTTAATTATTGTCAAGAAGTGCAGTTTCTTTACAAAACTTTATGTATATGAGGATTGAGTTCGTTCATCTTACCATTCTGCAAAGCAATAATCTTCTGGTGCTGCTGCTCGGTGACAGCAGTCAGCGCGTTTAAGTGTTTCAGCGTTAACTCCAGGACGACTGCCTTCTCCAAGTGCCCGAGCGTCTGTGGAGAAAATCAGAGGTTGTGTTTGGCTGTTTACGAGGTCTCTGTCATGTAAAGCCATGTCCTGAGCACATATAAAACTTTTCATGATTTCGTGATCTCACCGACAGCTTGAGATGTTCGGGTAACAAATCCTTCAGCTGCCCTATACATTCGTTGATTCTGTCTCTCCGCTTCTTCTCTATCAACCGGTGTGGTAACTTGTATGCGTCCTGCTGACAAAATACGCGTGTTTAATTAATCAGAACAGGAACACGCTATTAACACTATAACAGTAGTTACAGTGTGTTTCATATCATTTGTGGTATTTTTAAGGAACAACTGTGAAAACAAGCTACATATTAGAAAAATAATATAAAAAAAACAACGCGCGCACCTTCCCACCATCCTCTCGCTTTATTCCTCTTTTGGATTTACACATGTAGAATGAGGGGTAATCCACCCTACGGACACGGGGAAAGTGTCAGATTATTCACCAGGTCGTCGTGACAGTTTATTAGGCATACTTTGACAGAGTTTGCCAAAAGCGATACTCACCCCAAGAAATCCGCGTGCTCCATGAACTGCCTGTCCTGTAAATGCGGTATTCGTTCATCCATCTCTCCTCTGCTGGTTCTTTGCTTCTTCTGAGCTTCTTTTGGGAATGTTTGTTATTCCAACGACCCACGCGCGGACGGCTGAGGCAGATAATGCACAGTGCGTGTCCTCCAGTGGAGCTGCGCGTCAGACTGATGTCTATAGTTCCCTGAGCTGCCACTTTGCAAAGCCGTCGGCTCTGTGGTTAGAGCGCACGCGCGCCTCCGGTTGGGAACAGCTTCCGACTCACGTGTAGGCTGCACCAGCACAAAGTCCGGTAATTAGACCTTGTCTGTAATATTGCAGCTATCGACGCTGCTTCTATGGCGACTTAGTCCAGGCCATTTTGACCAGGCTGCTGAAACGTGATTCGTGCGCAAAATGCAAAGGAGCAGACGCAGGCGCGTGGAGCGAGGCAGAATAATGATCCCCAGAAGCAGCGGTTTTGCATCTAGTTTTATGGGCTACAAAACTTCACAGCTCGTGTTTGCTGTGCAAGCGCTGAGCTGCCGGAGCGAGACACAGACTTCTAAACTGATCACGAACAGTCGCACTTCGGGAGATAAAAACAAGAACTGGTCACGTAACGTGACCGAGCCTGAACAGCAGACAGGTTATTGTGGCGTAAACACGGAGCGTAAACATGGGGGGTGTGAGCTTTTTAAAGTCCACAAAATGTGTGCGCTCGTGCGTTTTCATGCACCCTGCACGCTCTATGTACGTTGTTGTGCGACAGGATAACCTTAGTTGTACATCAATTCCCCAAAGCTGCGTTGTCAGTAACCATGGCACCGGCCCAGCTGTGTGCTGAAACACGTGCGTCGCAGTTCTTTTATTAGTCTCGGGATAAAGTTTTGTGACTTGTTAGTCCGACGTGCCGAAAATGATGAGTGATCACAGTCCCCTTCAAACACCTCGGTTTCTCGTAAGCCCGTTAGTTTTCTGTATTGACCGCGATAAACACGTGAAGCGTGAGGATTAAAAGAAAAAAAAAAACCTTTTATATATAAATGTGTTACTGCATGTTTATAGTTTAACCACATAAAGTTCATCTGTTACTGACACCTGCTCCTCCCTTGCGAACGTTAAAATGATCCAAAAACACTAAAATCTGCGCCACTGTAATGCCCTCACATGCCTTGTGATCACATTACTCGTTCCTGTAAGTCATGTGACACGTTCTGGCTGGCGGCATATGGTTGTCTTGTGTAACTGCTGACAAAGAATGAAACAGTCACTTGGCTCTTTAATGAAGTGTCACCTCCTCTGTGCTGGCTGTTCATTAACTCATACCTGCTGATCCCTCTCTGTACTTTCCCTTTCTTGTTTTTAATGCGAGTACACGAGAAATCGTCTTATTGTCGTAAGTTGGAATCCCCCTTTGTGTCTTCCTGCCTCCCATCCCTTCTCTTCCTTCCCTCCTCAGTATGCTGCCTGCTCTATATGTGGCACTGGAGCCGCGTTAGGATTCCAGTCCAAATGTTTTCCATATTAGTTCAGAGTCTCTGATTCCAAATAGCAGCCATAGCTGTGTTTATGGTGAGAGAGGGAAGGGAGGGAGACCGCAGGCGGGCTCATACACCCCAAAGAGTAAAAGTCGTGTAGAGACACAGGAAAAGAAAGTGAAGGCAGAAAGAGAAATGAGACAGACACAGAAAGATTCCTCAGACAAGAAGGAGGGCAAGAAGAAGAGAGAAGAGAGCCCAACACCAGATGATGGCCATAAGTGCAGAGTCTGTCGTTTCCCTCTGCTCATCGCTCTGCTCCAGCTGCTGTTGGGGGTGGCTGTCACAGCCGTGGCCTTCCTTATGTTGGCTATCAGTCCCTCACTTTTGGCCAGGGAGACTCCACACTGGGCTGGGATCATTGTAAGCTGCATACTTTACGCTCTATCATCAGCCACTACACTCATTTGTTTGCATGGAACCTCCGGTTTCTGATACTTCTGCATGAGCCTCAGCAACACACCTGTGTTGTACATCTTTAGCACACTGTATGTCAACACCGGCCCCCACCAGGCTGTCTCTGCCAGACAGGCACCGTAGCCATGGGAAATCACTAATATTGTCATGTGGTAACAAATCTCCATCTGTCATATTCACCTGAATGCATACACCTGCATTTCCATTATTTCGCAGTCACATGCATCAGCTTGCACCTTCTGTTGTTCACACTGCATGTCCAAGAAATCTTAAACATCTGGACAGATGAGATGAGTCATCCAATAACAGCATGCCACATTCCAAACTAACCCGCGAACACCCACACAGTGTCAGAAGACCTCATTATTATTTGCAAATATGATGTACATCTTTTTGAGTACCTCTGCATCCTTGCCATCCGGTCCATATACACGCACACATCACATGTAGTTTCACACAAAAGTTTTACTTTTACTTTTACGATGCAAACAACAAATGAAAGATAAGTCGCGTGTTTCATTTAGGTTAAGACGAGAAGCGGAATTTCAAGAGAAATTAACAAAAAGGTCACGAAAGCACTGAAAGTAGGTTAATGTTGAAGTGTAACTGACTGGGAGCATCAGTTAAACCGTAAACCATGAAACGCACTTTGAGGTTTCAGCTCACAAAGGTGAACTTTGTTAAGAGTAACACGTAAAAAGTGGATAAACTGTAAGTTGAAGTGTAACAAATGCACGCACTTTAACTTGTATAACCAATGAGGCACAAAGTGTTCATCTTTCCTTGTGAAATGTGGCAAATTTACTTATTATTATAGTTTGGGCTAAGACTTCAGGTCACGTTTCAGTGAAATATGTTTTAAAAAAATGTGTTTTTTGTGTCTGGGCTCTACCCCAGCCTATCGCAGATGCCATCTGCCTTCGAAAACATCCCTGGACATCAACATCCCGAGTTAGATCCTCACGAGATTCAGCCAAGTGAAAAACACTGAGGTCATCAAGAACTTTCCAGAGAATCCTGAGTGCTTAAGAACCTGAGAAAAACATTTAAATAAGATGCCTCACGTTAGTCACAAGACTCCAATTGCACTGAAGACACAGAGATAGAGTGTGAGTGTGTTTGTGTGCAAGAAAGAGAGAGGAGGGGAGTGAAAGGGAAAGACAGAGTAAAGTAATCAGATGGCAGCTTACTGCTGAATCATGTAATAACAGAAAACACCTCTGAAAACCTGGGGGAAAGTATTTATTTTTCTTATTCATGGTCTAAACTGTATGTAAATGTATGATCTTCAAGTCATTCATATATGCTATATATATGGATGAAATGGATCTTTGTGGCGCTTAAAAATCATGTTGTCACAAATCATGTAGATGTTTTTAATGCCTTGATGACTGAGTCTATCCAAATAATGCTAAACCCTTTTTTTTCTGTTATGTTTCAGCTGTGTTTAGTTTCCATCCTGGGCTTTGTCCTGTACTGTATTACCTATGTTCCTGATGAGAGAACATCGAAGCAATTCATTGTCAAGGTGAGCTTAGCGAAAGCCTGATGACTCACAACGTTTGCTTATTAATGCGAGAACAAGTGTCTGAAATTGTCCAACGATTTGTAGAATCAGTCAAAAGTATGACCAGGCTTAGTGTTCAGACAGAAAACCTCTGCAGAAAACATTATTTTACTCCCTGTTAAAGTACAAAGCTGGTCGTGGGGAACTGCAACTGTCAGAAGCATAGAGAGAAAAGCATTTAACAGCATTCCTGTTTAAAAGTGCTCTGCAGGAATCCGTGTGAGCGGAGGAGTGCTTTCACTAATGCGACTTGATTGTACAGCTTAATTAGCCACACAATGTATGCAGCTGGAATTTCAAAGCAATTAAAATCAGCCGATCATTGTTTCCTGGGAAGGGGCATCCTTTTTTTTTGTCTGGGTCTTCTGTGCATACTAGGTTCAAATATGTAAATGATGTAAAGACAGCATTTCAGCAGTATTTTGTATTAGGAAATGCAGCTAATTTGCAGAAAGGCTTGTTAAAAAAAACAAAACAATGCTAGCATGTCTATTTTGTGTAGCTTTAAATGTCATCGATGTACCTCAGTCACCAGAAAGACACAGATTCTGATTATTTGCATTTTCAAGTTCACAAACTAGTGATATTAGCCGATCCCTAAATGAGACGAGACAGTATTGAACTTGTTGAAATTTGACTGCATTGTTCATTTATCCATTTGTCTTGCATAGCAGCAAAGTATAGTGCTGTGAAAAAGTGTTTGGCCTCTTGATACAATGAGTCTTTCACATCACTGTGGAGGAATTTTGGTCCACTCTTCTTTGTAGAATTGTTTTAATTCAGCCACCTTGAAAGGTTTTTGTTCATGAACAGTCTTTTTAAGGTCATGCCAAAGCATCTCAATTGGATTTGAGTTCAGACTTTGACTAGGACACTTCAAAACCTTCCTTTTGTTTTGAGACATTCAGGGGTTGACTTGCTGGTGTGTTTTGGGTCATCGTCCTGCTGCCCAACTCAAGCGTTCTCGAGCTTCAGAGCACAAACTGACGAACATTTAAAAATTTCTGCTGGAGAGAAATTTTTTTGATTCCATCAATTACAGCAAGTTACTCAGTTCATAAAGCAGCAAATAGCCCCAGACCATTAACCCACCATTGGTTATGATGTTCTTTTTCTGAATTGCTCTGTTAGTTTTATGCCTGATGTATCGTGACATAAACCTTCCAGAAAGTTCAACTTTTGTCTCGCCAGTCCACAGAATATTTTCCCAAAGGTCTTGGGGATCATTAGCATGTTTTTTTTGGCAAATGTGAGATGAGTCTTTGTGTTCTTTTTGGTCAGCTTGAACTCTCCCATGGATGCCATTTTTGCCCAGTCTCTTTCTTAGTGTTGAATCATGAACACTGACTTTAACTGAGACACATGAGGCCTGCAGGTCTTGGGTCCTTTTTTGGCCTTCTGGAAAAATTGTGTTGGTCTCGGATGATAATGGCTCTCATTGTGGTTCACTGGACTCCCAAAGCCTGGGAAATGGTTTTGTAACCCTTTCCAGAGTGATAGATGTCAATAACTTTGTTTCTCAGCTGTTTCTTTAGATCATGTGTTTTTTGATATCTTTAAACTTACTAAACTTTGTCAGTCAGGTTCTGTTTGTGCTTCTTGGTTGATTCAAAGGTCTGTTGTAATCAGGCCTGGGTGGGGCTGGTGAACATAACTCATTAATCATAGTTAATTCAAGATTTTACAATGGGGGCAATTACTTTTTCAAACAGCATCAGGTAGGTTTGGATAGCTTTTTTTCCTTTAATAAGATAAGCAATCATTTAAAAACTTTGTTTTTGTTTACTCGGGTTATCTTTGTCTGATATTAAAATCTGCTTGATTATCTGAAACATGTAAGTGTGACAGTTATATAAAAAAAGAGATCCGGAAATGGGCAAATATTTTTTCACAGCACAGTATGTCCTTATGTCATGTGTCATTTCTTGTAGTTTTTTTTAGCCAAAAGTTCTGTGTAGCAGAAACAGCCCTTCAAACAGCCCTCAAACCAAAACAAATGTGTTTTAATTTGTTAATTTACTTTGTCAGTGAATACGCGACTACACTGTCTCTCTTTCTGAAGAATCTGTGGCCTCGCAGTGAGCTTGTTTATTAATTCCAGTTGCCCTTGGTTCAAAGAGAGACCAAAGGGAGAGGGAGCCGTTCTCACATTAAGTGTTACTGTGTTGTTAGATAGGGACTCATATGACCACTTTATTTCTCATTAACTGTGTAAAGACACTCGTGACTATGAGTTTTGAAGTGCTCTGCAAAAGTGGACAGCACATAGACTCTTAACAACGACGACGACGACAACAGCATCCTCACTTTCAACTTTGGGCTTTCCGATCACCTGTTTAGTGAAGCCCACACTGTTCAGCAGACTGCTTGTTGATGCACTTGCTTTACATGCATCTCCCCTGTAATCATCCATACTCTCCATCTCACAGCTGTTCCAAAATTAACATAAATGCAGTTTCAAATCAAGCACCACTCATCACTTGCATAACTCTATAAGCAGCATGTAACTGAAAGCAAAATACACCAGCGAATGAGGGCTTCTTTTATATAAGCGGTGGATTAAGATGAAGGTTTAGTGTTATTGCAATCGTGCAGTTGCATAAACAGCACAAAGCCTCTGTCACATTTTGAAACTGTATTTTTAGACGCTCTCTGCAAGTATTCTCACACAGGACATGCACTAAAGGTTAGAGGTGGCTGTAGCTGCAGGGCACTGGAATATATGTGATATCTCCCCTTCGTGCTAAGAGCTGGACCAGTACTCTTAGGGTCGGCGTATTCTGGGTAATCTCTTTGATCTTAATTTGCCATAGGCACTGAGCCAGCACGTCTGTTTCTAAGCTACAGTTTTGGCACTGTGGGGTAATCATGAGACAACAGGCTAAAGCGGGAGCCGGATTAGAATATAAAAACACATTGAATAAAAGATAGAAAATGTTTTCTGATGAAAGCTTTCATAGTGTCTGGTCTCACGCTAGCTTTCTGCCCCTACAGCTCCTGTATTTTGTCCTGTGCATGATTGGCCTGGTCATCTCTGTGCTGGTCATGGCGTTTGCTGCCCACCATTACGAGCAAACCAGCAGCTTCATCTGTGAGCAGGAGGTAGAAGCCTGCATCTGCATACTCGATAAAGAAGATCTACTAGCTCGCATCTTCACTTACGAGGGAGTCGGTGACTGCGAGGCGATCACCGGTACACTCACACTTTACTTCCTGATCCAGATCTTCCTCAATCTGGCCCAAGCGCTCATCTGTGCCGTTGGTGCCTTCATCATGTGGAAGCACCGCTATCAGGTCTTCTTTGCTGGTCTTCAGATTGGCTCTCCCTCAACCCAGCAGTGGCAGAAAGTTTAATTGAAGATGGCAAAAGTCACGAGGTGCCTCTGGTCAGTCAGCTCAAGAGGGAGGTTGACTTAACTCTGGCGGACTGGAATATTTGTCTTTTTGTGTGCCTTGGCTTGTTTTCTGTCAGCATTTCTGTCAGCCAATCACGTGGCAGCAGCTCAATGTATTTATGCTGGAAGTTGTACCAGCTTTGTAACAGCTTTTTGTATTTTATATAAATAAAGTTCTACTTTCAGTTTCCAATTTTTAGTCCTTGAAAAGATGTTGTAAAGCCAAAAGCAGCTTATTGTGTTTCATATTTTTGTTAGTTATGTTTTCATCTCATTCACAGAAATTTCATGACCACGAAATCTAAAACACATCAAATCGCGGTGTTCTTGTGTGATGATTTTCAATTACAGAATGAAACTGCCTCAAGAATTAAAAAAGCAGTGTTCACACATAAGCAAATATTAGTAAGATGAATCTTAAACCTTAAAATGAATGCTTTATTTATTGATTACTGTAACATCATAAAATCCCCTTTTATTAAAGCCTTGTTTTATATTATGTGCATTTTGAGGTTCATTTTCAGGTTTTAAAAATTTAAAAAAATCTTTTTTGATGAAAATCATTTAGTTTATTAATTTTGCCACTAAACATATGCAGCTCGCTAAATACAGACTTCACTCCCTTGATAAAAAAAAACGTTATCAAAGTCCTTTTCAGCTGGTACAAGTAAACGCCACACAGTTCTGAGTGCAGTAGCATAACCTGAGCAGGCTACACTTCATAAGACTGGTTTCAGACTGAACTGGGCTGTGGTGGAAGGTGGCCAGCAGCCAGCATGAGTCAAACAGCCTGTAGGAGTGGAACTGCTGCAGCCACAAAGAGAGGAGGGGTGAGACGGGGTGAGGAAAGGGGGGACTCAGACCGGCAGCTGGACTGAAGTGACCTATGGTGAATCATTTCACAGTGTTTGAGCTGTGTTAGGAAGCGGGGGGAAAAAATAAATGGTGGTTTTTATTTTTAAATGAAATATGTTTCTGTGTTATTTATTACTACTCTAGCAATATTTAGCTGCAATCTCAACATGCTAAGCAGGAAACGTAAGCATGAGTCAGTTTCCATATGAATGAAATGTATGCCCAGAGGAAGAGTGTAACTAGTGCTGAATCAAATACACCTCACATTGTTTTGTCAGTGATAAAAGGTTAACTTACTGAAGTCTTAAATTTTATGAATTAATTTGATGTGGATAAAAAAATGGCAGTAGTTACTCTTTCAAGACTGTCTTAACATATTTGGGCACAAATAGAAACCTTTTTGTCAGCTGTATGCAGTTGCAGATTCCTTTTTTTGTAATTACATACACAGGTACCAGGCACTTTAGGTAAAGTGTTGAGCTGCCTATTAACACAAAGGTCTAATCAGCCAATCACATGGCAGCAATTCCACCGGTGTTGGTGTAATGGTGTGGGGGACATTTTTTGGCACACTTTGATTCGCTTAGTACCAGCTGAGCATCATTAAAATGCTGCAGCTTACCTGAGTATTGTTGCTGCCTATGTCAGTCCCTTTATGACCACAGTGTACCCATCTGCTAATGACTGCTTCTAGCAAGATAATGCACCATGTCACCATATCGTCATCTCAAACTGGTTTCTTGAACATGACAATGAATTCACTGCACTCAAATGGCTTCCACAGTCACTAATCTCAATCCAATAGAGCACCTTTGGGATGTACAGTTGACAAATCTGCAGCTGTGTTACGCTATCATGTCAATAACTAACCAATAACTCTGAGTCATGTTCCTAGCACTTTGTTGAAGCTATGCCATGAACATTTACGGTAATTCTGAAGTCAAAAGGGGTCAAATCTAGTACTTGCACAGTGAACCTAATAGTGTCTAGTGATTGTATGTAGATATCAAATGGAGACTGAACATTGCATTTAGAATAAGTACTTGATCTTAACATTAAAACATGTATTATTATTGCTGAAAACAGAGTAGAGTAAGCTTTACCTATGCTACCTTCAAGTTACGCCAATCTATACATCCATTCACAAGCCACAGTATATCCAGGCAGAAGGGCAGCCTATCATGATAATGTAAAACGTAAAAGCAGGCATTGAAACTTGTTGTTCGTTAACAAAATATGTAGTTCTCAAAGTAAAGATGCACTGCAAATGCACAATATCAAACTGTATGTGACCATAGTGAAGACAAAAATGTTTCTGTTAAGGTTTGGTTACAATATGCTTTGATCATAATTTACACGTGACTGCTCACATGTGGCTTTCCTCAAAGACTATGGCATAACTTAAAAAATATTAACTCAGTGTGTCATTTACCATTTAATGATTTATTCACACACATTGCACGATACACAACTGTGTGTGTGTGTGTGTGACGGCAAACAATATTCTCCATGTGCTTGTTTTCTGTGATATGTCAATGCATCATGTGACCAGAAACAACTCAACTTCACTGCCATACAAAGGAAGTCACATGCCAGTCGTCATGAGGGCATGTTTATTTATAAAAATGAGTGCGATGAGGGACCTTCCACCCACCTCTTTGGAAGGTAACAGCTTTCTGTGTGGTCAGTTTGTCTTTCCAGGCAAAACAACAACAAAAAAAGCATCGTCTGATATCTGACTCTGGTGGCCACTGACGCTGCTGTGAGTCTTTAGAGAAAACTGCAGAAGACAGAAGATCAATATGTGTATTGACACGAAGGAAAACGATGCAGACTGCATCTCTAAAATAGACTGAACAACATCAAGTGTTTTTGATCATTTTATATGCAGATGCTCTTTATATCCAGCTAAATATGGCTTGATTAATTCTGTGCATTGGTGTCAAAACGCCTTCCAGGCACAGAGGTGTCTCAGATGTTGCCTGATATTTACTGATCTGGGTGTTTTCCTACTTGCTCTAGTGAATACACAAAAGCTAAGCATGTGACTTGAAGATGATCCAAATGTGTCTGAGGTTGTGTTCATAAAGTAAACAAAACACTTCTCATGTGCATTAAAAGGGCTTTGGTAATCATTTGGTAATCACCAAGGATGAAGTTAAGCAGACTGTAGAGTCTAAGCTATTAGCCATTAATAGTAAATGGACATCAAAGTTAAATGGTTTCTCTCCAGGGTCAAAGAATAAATATTAGCTGATCAAATGTAGGAAGTGAGGCAAGGTGAAGCAGTGTTGTTACAATATAGCATTAAGAGTTTTGCCAGACGGCAGTGATGGTCCTGATATTAGCCTCTCCCTCCTTTCCATTTCTGAGTGCAACACATTCCAGTGAAGCTGCACTTAACCCTTCTTGTCTGCGCAGTGACAGCTGCTCGCCATTATGGCACTGCGTGAACTAATTTTAATGGCTGTCACAGGCAGCAGGAGCAAATGCAGGCCTGCCAGCGTAAACACTGAACTGAAGCCAAGAAGGATGGGCTTCTCTGCAGAGGGTAAACGGCAAAACAGGATAAGAGACCAGTTTACTTTCTGAGACTTGTTAATCATTTCAAATTTCATACAGACAGGTTTGAGTTCACAACCTCCTCAAGTGATGACTGTGGAATTACCAGTGGGGATTTCCATGTGTGGAAACAAAGCTCAATGTAGCTAATGCTTCAGTTCATTAATGCCGTAAATATTTGTCTTCTTAAAACCATCACCGTTTAGCTTTTGGCGGGGTTAGTTTTTACACCAACATTTTCTACATTACTTTTAACTATTTTTACATATCCAATCTCAGGTGTTACAGCTTAATTTGTTGCGAAAACTAATGAATAATTGCACCTATTTTGCTTTCCCACCACACTTTCACTGATAGTTAATTACTGCTCTAGAAATCCTGTACAATCTTTTATTTTTGTAGTTTAAAAACTCTTTTTTTACGTACTGAATTAGACTTAAATAAATCTAATTAGATGGATGTGATTATTTGAACTATTCATTAACCGATATGATGGATTGAAATGACAAGGCTATCTAATTAAACATTTGGTATCTCCGATTGCTAGACAGCTAAGCGTACAGATTCAACACCGCCCACCCATTTAATTCAGCTATTGAACATTTTGAAACTATAGACACTTAAATCCCCTTTTCAGGGAAATGGTTGCAAACTTTATAAGGTCAGGCAGCCATTCATCTCACACATGAAGAGCTGCAGACTTAATAAACTACTTGATAAAAATCTGATGATGATTCTGTATTGAATGAAAGGAGGCCTTATGCTTTTTTTTTTTTGCCATTTTCCATCACATTTATTCATGGATACTTATATTATACATAGTCAAAGTTTCATTTAATGTAGACAACATCTTTGCCAGGCGCAGACAGTCAGTGGAACGTTAACTTAAGGGCAAAGCAAGTAAAACAGCTTGTTACAGACAGACGATGAAGCAAGGGGCCGCACTATACTTAGATATAAGCAAAATTAATAAAGATTATTTTGTAATTTGAATCACGCATAGCTACTCAAGTAAAGTACAAGAATAAAAACACTGGGCTTGAAATGTACATAATTAGTCCCCTTTAAATACAAGGGGTGTAGCAAAGCTGGAAGAAGTAAATTTGTCATAACAGTCATGAAACTGAGCCGAAATATGAGCTCATCTAAAAGAAGACGTGACATCTTGCGTCCCCCTCATGGACGAGCACAAGTAAGTTAAGACTGGTGTAGAGGGGCTCACGGTGAGTACTCATCCATTTCCAACAAGAAGATTTGAACTGAACTTTACTAGAGAGTTGAAACATTTTTCTACACACTGCCTTTCAGCTAACGGTGTCTCAGGACATTGAGTGATGGAGTACGCCACAGTCTGGTGTTCATCTGTGCAACTTTAAAACAACTGCAGACTTCTCAACTGCACTTCACGAGGGACTAGTGAAAATTATTTACACTAAAAGACACTTTATAAAACAGTAGGAGATGGATGTTAGAGCAGATACAGTGAATTACAGTATTAGCTTACATCTCTATAAACACAAGGATGCTCATAACGTAACAAAAAACTGTGAGCTTACCATCTTCAGTCAAGATGTATCAATACATGATTTAAGACCATCAAGAAAGTTTTGCACAGGAAATAAGTTTATTCACATTTATATATATATATGACATAGAAATCTGTAAAAGGCAACTGAAATGGTGCGGTGAATGCGTATTTAAACAGAACACAAAGCATTCGAATAACAATAATAATAATACCTCAAACCAACCTGTTACTGTTTGCAGTTAAAGGTTTTTACCCCCTTTTTTTTTTTTTTTTTTAAAAGTGCACTTTCAGCAATTGCAATGTTCCATTTATAAAAGTTAACGAGTAAGGCAGCATGAGTCTTTTTTCCCCAAAATGCAAAAATACTCCTCCAGTTATGAACCAACAATTTTCTCATAAATACCAACAAAAATCTAAAAAAGGTAAAATTCTTGATCTTAGTGTGCACACTCTTCCTCTGGAAGCCTGCAAGCCAATCATTGACCTCTGTGGGGCTGGCTGATCAGCACTGTGACAGTGGTGGAGCAGAGGCCAAGACAGCTGTCCACAGGCTTGACAGCACTTAACCATTAACCTACCTTAACATTTCCCTCAGCTTCTGTCTGGCACGCTATCACTACATTGGAAGGTGTGTGCTGTGCCTGGTCAATCATTGACAGACCAGTTTTTCTGTACACAAGGGCCCTTATGGCTGAGTGGGCACATAAGGCACACTGTCTCCAAATAAGGCCGTGTTTGTGTCACGTTATGTCACAGAAAAGGCACTATGTCTAAAATTAAGCATCAACACTTGCTGGTCCCTTGCAAATTTTGACATCAGTAATTGTAAGTGTACATTTGAATACAAATGTTGTTCTCAAGGCTGCAGTTCATGTGTCTGCGTTTCTCTCTGGCTTTATAGTGAGCCAATAGCAGCGCTCAGTGAGTTGGAATGTGATGATTGGGCTGAGGAGGACCCAGGAATCCGAGCCTCTGTTTGTATTTCCTCTGTTCTGTCATCTGTTGAGGAGAAGGGGAGGAAAACAAAAGCTGTAAGGTTTGTATATTTTTTTTTTTTGAGTGATATGTTTTTTATTGATTAGCATTCAAATATCTCAGTGAAAACAGAACAAAGATTTACCACAAAGCAAGAAAGCATGAGACAAGGCTAATCAAAAGGTATTGGCTGAAGCATTTGCTTATTACGCCAACCCTTTTAACAAAAGATCTTTTAGCATGCAGCTCCTGTACACAGGGCTCGAAGCAAATAATAAAATTCAATTCAATTCAATTCAATTTCATTTATATAGCGCCAAATCACAACAAATGTCGCCTCAAGGCGCTTCATAGATACAGAGAAAAGCCCAACAATCATATGACCCCCTATGAGCAAGCACTTTGGCGACAGTGGGAAGGAAAAACTCCCTTTTAACAGGAAGAAACCTCCGGCAGAACCAGGCTCAGGGAGGGGCGGCCATCTGCTGCGACCGGTTGGGGTGAGAGAAGGCAAACAAAGCAAAAACAAAACAAACAAACAAACAAACAAGAAAAAAACAAAAAAACAGAAAACTTTCCACCTTAGTAAGTAACTACATCAAAGCAAAAGAATCAAGAGGTTTTTTGTTTTTGTTTTTTTTCTGCTCTTTTCATTCTTGATATATATATTTTTCTAATACTCTATTTTTAAACATATTTTTAAACAAGGAAAATGAACTACACCTTTTTAAATCACTGTCATAACTATTCCACAGGTTAACTCCTCTAACAGAAACACATCTCTGCTTGTATGTAGCACACACAGAAACTTGGTCTCTTGCCATTAATGTAGTAGTACAGTTATATATCTATATCTATATATTTATCTATATGAATAAACTTGCAGTACATGTAGATTTCTCCTCCAAGAGTGAACAAACTGTTTTAGTTTAGACAAAAATCATTGAATTTGTCATTTCAGAAGTTACACAGTTATTCTACAACATTCTTCTATCAATTTTAAATCGCCTGAGATGTAATCTTCTGCACGGCTGCATGAAAATAACACTGCCGTGTTCAACACTGCCGTTATGACTGGAAACTAAAATGTCCCTTGGAAACTTCATTAGAGGACACAGTCATGTGTGGGAGTGTGCAGAACTGTGACCTGCACAGTGGATGTATAAGAGTAAGTGCGTGTGTGTGTAAATGAATCAGAAATGCTGGTTCACATTTACAGTGGTTTCCAGTGTTGACGTCACAAATGGGGTCCATGGGTTCTGTGAGCCGTAAACTGTATATGCAAAATAAAGGGGGTGAAAAAAAAAAGCAGGCTGTGCAGAAAGCCACACTGCTAAGTAGCGACACACATAAACCTACACAGAGTCTCAGCTGTGATCGTGTGCAGAGGTCAGCAAAAGGTTGTGATGAAGGAGGAGCTGCAGGAGAACTTTCCTCCCAGTGAGAAACAGTCTTGAGTTCATATCTGATGTGAAACCTGCAGACCTCCCTTGTGACTGCAGAGTTGTGGTTGGGCCTCACCTAACCCTCCATAAACACACTCACCTCCTGTGGCGTAAACTACACTTTCTGTTTACCATATAGGTGGAGTAGTAATCATGCTAACCCTATGATTCATTATTAGTCAGAATAGAACCGGCAAACTTAGATTAGAATAGGTCCGCCTGCAGCTGACGCAAAACAGATTCAAAGATAATGCCTTGCCATCTTTGTTCAACCGCGCTGTAATAAAAGACATATTGAGCTGTTACTGGCGGTTACATGAGAGATCCCAGCTCACAGGGAGATGTTACCAACTTTACTGCTTGCAGAGGTCGACAGTAGCTGTTCTCTTTTTTTTGTTGTTGTTTTAGTTTTTTTTAGTGGAGTGTTATTCTGCCCCAGTAGGAGCTGTTTTCACACATTAGGCAGAAGAGGAACAAGGACAGGCCTGTGACTGGAATCACATGCAGAGGAGGCAGGTGATGAGAGTGATCAGTCACACTGCAGCAGCGGTGCTAGTCATCCAAACAGCCAGAGGCTCACTGGCGGCTCTCAGTCGTGTCGACTGCTGACGTGATAGTCACCTGTCGTGCTGCGTTCAGTAGCAGAATCCATCTGCATGAATAAACCGAGAGCATAGGGACTCTGCTAAAGCTATATCTTTTATGTGACCTCCTCCCCTGTTGGTGTTACGAGGAGTCATGTGACGTGGACTTCACAGCACACGCGTGGCAGTCAGCTACCGAACAAGGCGCAGTTTTACTTTGTGCTATTAAGCAGTTACAAATAGCACAATGCTCATAAGAGACCTTTCCCACAAGAGCATGAAAAATGCCTGAAGTAGCATTCTACCTGTTCTTTGAGCTCAGCCAGCTGGCCTGAGAGCTGAGCCACCAGATTGGCAGTGTTCTCCATTTTCTCCTGCAGAGACCGCATCTCGTTTTGCTCGTTGTCTCCCTCGCTGCTCACCAGAGACATGGCTCTCATACGGGGGAACCAGTCCAAGTTCTTCTCCTGGAGGAAAGGGGGAGAGAGATGGCATGTATGAGAAACGGAGAGAAAGGTGAAAAGAATAAACGCCTGAAATAAAGCTGCCTCAATCGGTCAGAGAGATGGAAGCAACAGTATGTTGGCACACACGCAAGATTTGCATAGACACGTCAGGAGCATTACAGTGCTGAAGCCAGACTGCAGGAGGAGAGTAAACACAGAGGTAGTGGTAAGTGAAGACAGGCGTGGAGGTTTAATATTAATCATTTCATCAGAATGGAAGCTGCTCTCCGTTTTGCACCTGACAGTGTAAATTTTTTTAAGCACCATTGCTGTCTCTTGGATACAGCAGATAGCAATAATACACTAAATGAACAGTAACTGGCATTTCAATTCTCACCCACTCCATAAGCACACTGTTGATGCACACAGGAGATGAGTCACTGTCGTCTATCAAGAACACAACTGGGAGTATAGTGTTACTTATGCGCTCGCGCGCGTGTGTTTGTGTGGTCACATGCAAAACGCGGATGTTTATTTTCTGTTTTTCTAACAGCACAGCGGCAGCAGAGCAAACACTCTGCAGCAACGGTATAAGAAAACAAGGCGCATGCAAACCTATAGAATTATGTAAAGCGTGACTGTGTTTGTCTCTGTGTGGGTGTGTGTGCTGTTCATTTGCTACTGCATGGCTATGTACACAGAAAGGTGTGAGCGAGCGTGTGTGTTTTACAACACGCGTGGCTCTTGTGCAACGCTGAAAGTGAGATAGGTTTCACCGCGACAGACTGCCATCGGCTTATCTTATGTAATATTCTTTAGCCAGTTCTTCTGATAAAAATTACTTAAAAGGTGCTGAGAGTGGGATTTGACTGGCACCACGTTAAGTCCGGTAGGAGGAGTGAGGTATTCTCCCACCTTCTCTTATATAAGAATAAACCGCAGGGATAGAAGGACCGATCGGAGTGCGAGACGCTGAGGACAAAGAAGAGGGCATGCCGTCTGAGGGCGGACAGGGATGTGGAGCGTGTCGGTTATTTGTTTGCATTTCCTCATGTGATGGGTTTAACCACTCTGCTAGGTGAAACATTCATATCTTGAGTTTACTGCTTTGTCCATTCCTCGTCAACAATACAAATGGAAACTCTCAGAAACAGTTCATATCAGTTTTATATATGCTCGCAGTGTCAGATTTTTAACATTCAAACTCTGAAAAACTGTTGTGAATTTGACAGTTGTATACAAAATATAAATTTCTACTATATAGACTGAAATTATAATAATAGCACTGGGAATACATGAGAAACTCCAGGAACCGAGTAAATTAGAGTTACCTTGTTACCCAAATCATAAGTGAACCTTCAAAGTAATTTCAGTTTAGCATGCACATGCACTCACCAGAGACTGTTAGTTTTACCTTGCTAGCATATTGGTATGACAGCATCACACAGCTGGTGCAGATTTGTTGGCCACTCATCCATGATGAGAATTTTACCACATCCCAAAAGTTGCTCTATTGGATTCAGATCTGGCAACTGTGAAAGCCATCCAGGTGCAGCAGTCTAATTGTCATGATGAAGAAACCAAAGCTTTTGTGAACTTTGGTCCCAATTTTCTTTTCCAATTCTGACAGGAGTTGCACCCGGTGTGGTCTTCAGCTGTCGTAGCCTTTCTGCTCCTTCTGCATGCCTTGGTTTTGTTGATGGGTTATTTGAGTTACCGGTACCTTCCTATCAGCTCAAAGCAGTCTACCGTTCTACTCTAATCTCTGGCAATAATAAGGCATTTTCAACTAAAGAACAACCAATCTTAGCATATTACTTTACAGATGGTTTTGTGGGAAAATCCCAATATTTTGTGAAATGCTCAGACCAGCCTGTTTGGCACCAAAAATAATTCCATGTTCAAAGTCACTAAAATCACCTTTCTTCTTCATTCTGATGCTCAGTTTGAACTTCAGCAGGTTGTCTTGGCCATGTCTGCATGTCTAATTGCTCACTGGATATTTAGCAAGCAGCTGAAAAGGTGTAGCTAACAAAGTGGCCACTGAGTGTGTATACATACACACACACAGTAAGTAAAAGCATAATATATCCACTTTAAGAGATGCATCAAACAAGCCGTTTTCTAAAGGAAATAGTTTAACTTACATTATACAGATCAGAACAATTGTACCTAATGAAGTGGCCAGTGATGTTATAAACTTTGCATTTTCAGCATTTTGATAGGCTTTAGCTGACGCCAACATGAAGTATTTAAATTATCACATTTAACTGATGTTATTATATAAAATCAAAATGCGTCATCTGGGGTTAGAAACAGAGAAAAGGGTGAAGAATGGAACTGGAGAAATATGATCAAGTACACATATTACTAAAACTGAGTTTAAAACACGGTTGAGTCTCTTTCACTGAAGTAGATTTATGATTAGGTGCCATTTAGTTGCGTTATCACATAAGCAGACCCTCTTCGCAGAATGTCAGCTTTTATTTTAAATGAGAGGCGACAGCCACTTTAAGTAACATCACTTATCTGAATCACTGTTAGCAGGTCAGTTTAAGTTGTGAGGTTACAGTTTGCTCCATTGGCCATTTTGCAGATGTACATCTGAGTCAGATCACTCTGTAAATAAAAGGGTCCTTTCACTCCTTTACTGTACTTTGTTTTCTATTCCTATTTTTTCTTTTAACCAGAACAGTCTGTTCGCTACTCAATGCTGTAAAGCAGTGGTTCCCAAACTTTTTTTGCTGGGCCCCCCTTGTTTTACAAGAAAAATGTTCACGCACGAACACATCCTCCAACCACACAGACCCATATTTTGCTCCATTGCGGTTTATTTTACACCTCAAACATTTAGTAAGCAATTAAGCAAATACAAGTAATCTGCAATAAATTACAGGTAGTAAGAAAATAAACTACTAACTCTTTTACGCTACGTCCACACCTTCACGGGTATTTTTGAAAACGCAGCTGTTTCGTCCACGTAAACGGCGTTTCGAATCACCGAGAACGGAGATTTTTTAAAACTCCTTTTTTGTGGTTATGTGCCTTTTTTCACGTCACGCTGTGTGCACGTTATTGTTTACATGAGATGAATTGCAGAATGGCAGATAGAGACGAAATACTGTTAATCTGACTATCTGCAGGTTTTACACACTTACATATACACGCAGTTACTGTCCCTCCATTTAGAAAGGCAGAGGCGTCATGGTGTAATTATTTTACATGTAGTTGTTTTTTTTCCTGTGTAATAATATTCAACATTGCTATCAATACATTTTTCAAAAAATCCCTCTGCAAAATGGGTTCAAAAACATAAACAACTGTTGGATGCTGTTTGTCCGTGATTTGAACCGAGAGAACAAATTGTGGCAGGAACGACCTGATGTTATTTGTATCCCGCTGTAACTTTACTGTATAAAGAGCTAACATTTCCAAAATGTCAGGAGTAGTTAGTCATTACAGCAAGTGTTTGTGAAATGCAAATCAAGAATGTGGGATACTGTTTGTCCGTGATTTAAACAGCCCAGCGCTGCTCCCAACGAAGGGAAAACCAATTCTGCAGGAAGACCTACCTCGGCACTTGTGCAGGTAAAACCAAAGGGAAGATGTGCTTCACCATATTTTCTAGTCTTTGGCTTAGAATGAAGTTGGTTTGGAAACATATTCAGCTATGCTTCATCTCCTGCTTTGCGTTTGCGTGGGCGCCCGTGCTAGCAGTGTCCAAGCGTTGTTGTTTTGTTTTGTTTTTTCCCTTTTCATGCCGCGCCCCCCCCTGCAATGGCTCTGCGCCCCCCCTAGGGGGCGGGCCCCACACTTTGGGAACGTCTGCTGTAAAGTATGAATTAAGTCATTCTATAAGAGCTTGACTGAAGATCTTTTCTAATTTAGGCATCTGGCATCACAGGGGACATAAAATTAAAAAAGGAAAAAAAAAAAACAACACAGCAAAGGCTGTGAGAGCTCAGAGACAAAGCTCCAACATCTGAGGACTATCTAAAGCTCACTCTTAACAGCCGGATTAAAAAAACACCTCAAAAATGTGAACATAATATCATTTTGTATGTGAAGTCCCTCATTGTTTAATTAAAGAGATAAAGTTAAACAGTGACTGTATAGAATCTAAATCCCACCAATGTCTTGACTGTACAGTATTCCACTGTGGGCTATGCTGCACTGTCAATGAGTCAGGCTTTAGTGTCGCTTCATGATCAATTTAAACACATAACTGAGCGTTTACAGACATTCATGTGCTTCTCACTCTGCTGTCGTCACCAGACCAGTGTGCGTTTATTTCATCACGTACGGGTACATACTGTACATACAATCTGTAATATACTCCAGAAAAGTCAGGCTACTGATATAAAAGTGTGGGAACAACCTTAGATGTCACCAAAGACAAACACTGTATAATCAAATATCATCAACGCTAAAAGGTTCCAACCACTGTCTCGTTGTTGTTGTTGTTTTCTTTTTAAAAACCCAGGCTTAAATCATAGGTTTTAATCATGAACAATAATGCTATCCATGTAATTCTACAGGATTCATTAAACTTCCTGACATATCTGAAGGTATTAGACATGCTGTAAGCATGGAAACACACATTTATATGCATACAGTACAATAAAAGGACATATTCATTAAAACAGTGCAGCCTACTGGGTAAAATTAGTAGTTGAGAGTCGCTGGTTAGCTAAAACCATCTTTCTCAAAATTTATTTTTAATTTAAAGTATCTGTGCAGTAACGATTTTACTTGCTTTACTTTAATTATCAGTTAAGTATGCAGCACATAATTATTAAAGTGCTATGAAATATGTTTTTTGTATTATGTGTCACAACTCCATGGATCCTCTACCCTACACGCTTGACTTTGAGGTTAGTCAAGCTCAGTGAGGTTAAAATAATGGAGTTCAGCCTGAATGACGTAGCTGCACAACACGTCCTTGTGATCAGCAGCCACAGAAGAGTGTGAAAGTATACAATGACACAGCACACAACAGTGCACCACACAAGCATACACATATCACAAGTATCTGACACACACACACGCGCACACACACGTTCTTGACTGGGACATTTAACAAAAAAAAAAAAAAAAGCACAGCAGTATTTCATCTCATTAAGCAAATTCTAACCTCTGTCCTCAATTTACATCACAAATGCCGGCCCTTTGTTTGCTTCTTCTATTAAAGGCAATGTGTTGCATGTGTGTTATATCAGAAATAAAGGGTTCATGATGTGACAGTGACTGTGTACGTGTGTGCGCGTGTACGTGTGTGCGCGTGTGTGTGTGTGAGAGAGAGAGGGAGACAGAGAGCGAGAGAAAAAAAGAAAGGGACAGGGGAGCACGTGCCAGGCAGGGCTGAGCTATTAGCAGGCCACTTGAGATGGGTTATGTAACGCTGTGGCTGCTGCAGTACTTGCTGGGCCTGTAGTCGCTGTCATAATTTTACACACAAACACCCGCACACTGACTCACATCCACATGCACAACACCGTCAAGAACAGTCACAGTGTAACAAGATCCTACTTTTTTTCTTTCTTTTTTTTTTTTTTTGCTTTGCACCACATCACTTTATCCTACCAGATGAAATCATTAGTCAGGAGCTGCTTGTGTGTGCCTGCATGCATGTGTGTTTGAGGTCATCAGGTTACAGCTCTGTTCCATCACTGGGAGGGCAGTTTAGTTCATACAGCAGCTGCTGCCAGTGTTACCCTAAAACTGTAGTGAAGTAGCGGAGAATAGAGTTTAAAAAAACAAAAAGATCCAATCAGTGAACTGGCACCAGCAGTATTTCTACCTGAACGTCACATCAAGCACAACTCTGCGTTGGGATGTGGAGAACATAAACGGTGCAAGCTGCTGCAGACATCTGCATCATGACACATCTTGGACTAGCACTTCTCTCCAATTCAGCTGCTCTTTTACAGCTTACGTCAAAACACCGACACTTTCTCTTATCAAGACTAAGTTACTATGTGTGAGCAAGTGAGCAATTTAATTAAGATGACGGGGCAGCGAAGAGACAGACTTGTTTAAAAAACAAAAAAGCAACAACGAAAAAAAAACAAAAAAACAAAAACAGGAATCCTAATCAAGGCAGCACAGTCTGAAACACGAGTCCCATTATGCCCTAGCAGAGCAGTTTATTGCATTTTTTGATTAGATCCTTACTGTCTGGTAAACGCTCACACAACTTGTGCATCTTCTGTTCAAAAAAAATAAATCTAAAATAAGATGAGTTAAAAAGCTGAAGTTAAGGTAAAGTAAGCAAACAACTAATACCCTAAACATATACCAAACTTAAACTTAAGGAATGTCAGAAGCTGAATGCATCAGACAGTAAAACTATTTCTGGAGATTTTAAAAATGTAAAAGTCTGCTTTCAGTTCCCTGTGCAACCTGCACGTAGGTGAAACCTGCACCATCTGCACTCTGACTACAGCACAACCTCTTTATATTTATTCTGACATGGTGGTAGGATTTTATATGAAAGATTGCAGTAAAGCACACAAGCGCTGCACAAACAAACTGTACACAACAGGCTGTTTGTTTAGTTATCCACGTGCGTGCGCATGTGAGTGTGTGGGTTCTGCAACACTTAAGAGGTGTTAATATGTAAAACCCAAAAGAAGTTAGAAGTTCATTTTTTTTAAAAATGAATAAATTGCAAATCAGTTTATTCACAATAATATTAATATTAGCTCATTCTGAATTTTATGGCAGCAACATGTCTCAAAGTTCGGATAGGGGCAACAAGATGCTAGAATAGAAAGTGGTACTAAGTAGAAAGAGGTGGAAGAACATGCAGCTGAACTTCTCAGAAGTAAAGATCGGTAAAGGTTCACCAATGTGCAAAAAACTGCATCTAAAAACTGTGGAACAGTTTCAGAATAATGTTCCTGAATGTAAAATTGTAAAGATTTTGAACATCTCATGACCTACAATCAAAGGTTTTTTTTATAATCTCTGTGTAAACGTCTGGATTCCTGTGATCTTTAGGCCCTCTGGTGTCAGTGCACTGAAAACAGGCCTAAACTCTGTCAAGGAAATCACTGTACAGCCTCAGAAATGCTTTAGTTCATGATGTCATCCACAAATGCAGGTTAAAGAAAAAAGAAGAAGCCAAATGCGAACATGATCCAGAAATTGTGTTGCCTTCTCTGGGCCAAAGCTCATTTAAAATCGTCTGACGTAAAGTGGAAAACTGTGTTCTGTGATCGGACAGATCGATATTTGAAATTCTTTTTAAAGAGAGCAGGACCGTCTGATGGTACGGGGGTGCATTAGTACCTATGGAATTGGCAGCTTGCACATCTGCAAAGGCACCATCAATACTGAAAGGCATACAGCATACAGATTTAAGAGGAACGAATGCAGATGATGTTGTTGTCAGAAAAAGCCTTACATATTTTTGCATATTTCAGCAAGAAAACATACTGTAGCCATTGAAACAGCATGGCTTCATAGTAGAAGAGCCAGGTGCTGGGCTGGCCTGCCTGCCTCGAAAACATTTGGTGTGTCATGAAAAGAAAAATACGACAGACGGCCCAGGACTGTTGAGCCAGTAGAATCCAGTATCAGACAGGAATGGGACGGCGTTCCTCTCCGAAAATTCCAGCACCCAGTCTCCTCAGTTCCTAAATCTTCACAGGCTCTTGTTAAAAGAAAAAGGTTGCTGTGTGTGTGCAAATTCAAAATTGGCTCGTGTTTCTTCAAATGGTGCACTTTCTTAGCCTAAACATTTGATATGTTTTCCATTTTCTGTTGACAATAAATTAAGAGTTTCTGAGATTTTTTGTTTTTAAGTACATTTTACACAGTGTCCTCACTTCTTTTTTAAAATTGGGTTTGTAAATTCCTGACTCATCATTGCATCATCACCCGGCAATACTGGCCTGGCATCAGAGAACCGACCTGTTGGACGACTTGCTGATGCATATTAATTCAACGTCTATCACCTGTTTGTTATGCAAATTGTTCATTATAATGCCACCATTCTTATGCCCATCACGGCTGAATGTTAATCACAAAATGTGCCATTGTGCTCCAAGGCTTCATTTGAATCCATTAACCTAACAGCAACACCTTTAGTTGCCCTTACATCCTTCAACTTCTTGTCTGTGTGTCAGTGCGGCAAGTTGGTACATTGATGATAATGGGCCTGGACTGGGTTTAATTACTATTTAACCACACTGTGTCCCTGCAGGTTAGCAGCTCAGTATGGTGAGGACTACCTGAGTATAGAACCTCATCTCTCTCCAGCAGCGAGGGGAAAGGAGAATAAATTGGGATGCCTGGCACAGTCCTAGAGGCTCAGTCTCATTTTTTGATCACTCGTCTGCTGTAGAGGATCACGCTTCTATAGCACACTGTGCAAGTCTGCTAACTAAAGAGGCGGTGCATCTTTAAGGCTCTAACACGAAGACATCTGTATGCTCATCTGCTTGGTGCAGCTTGCCAACAAAATATGAATTAGGGGGTGAAATGAATGTGTTTGTTTGTCCATATGTTCCTGGAATAATAAGGAGGCTTGGGTGTGTTTATGTACCACCTTAAAAATGTGCAGTCTCAAATTCCTAAATCTTTACACTGCTGTATGTCTCTTAAACGTGATCTGTATAAAGAGAGTTAAGCTGTTTTGATCAGACAACAGCTTGTGAGGTGTACCTGTTAAAGTGGATCTATTACGCTTTGACTTATCGTGTGTGTGCGCATATACACTAAGTAGCCGCTTTGTTAGGTACATCCGAAAAATGGCTGATTAACAAGCAGCCAATCACATGGCAGCAATTCAGTACATTAAAGCATGTAGATGTGTTCAAGACAACACGTTCAAACTGAATATCCGAAAGAGGAAGAAAGCTGATATAAGTGACTGAGCATGGCATGGTTATTGGTGCCATACAGATTGGTCACGCAGAAAAAAAACATGGATCCATCCTGCCTTATATCATCCATTCAGGCTTCCGGTGGTGGTGTAGTGGTGTGAGGATGTTTTCTTGGCACACTTTGAACCCTTTAGTACCAACCAAGAATGGTTTAAACACTAATGTAACCCTAAACACCAAAGCCTAACCGAGTACAGTTGTTGACCATGACCATCCCTTTATGAGCACAGTCTGCCCACCTTCTGACGGCCGCTTCCAGCAGGATAACTCGACATGTTTTCTTCTTCATGGTTTCCACAGTCACCAGATTTCAAACCAATAGAGCACATCTGGGATGGGGTGTAACGGCAGATTCTCATCATGGATGTACGGCCAACAAATCCGCAGTAAATGTGCGGTGCTATCATGTCAATATGGACCACAATCTCTAAGCAATGTCTCCAGCATCCTTTTGAATTTATGCAATAAGAATCAAGGCAGTTCTGAAGGCAATAGAGGGTCCAACACAGTACTAGCAAACTGTAATTAATTGTGTGTGTTCATATTAAAGCTGGCCAAAGTTTCAGATAAGGTTAGCATATGAGGACGAGTAGAAATGATCCTTTTGAGCTGCTCTGTTTTTTCTACTCATCACTATAAAAGATCAGTGTGTTCGCTTAGCATCGTCATCTCAGACACAGAGCGCCGGCTGTGAACACAGCAGCCCCAACCGCTTGCTGCTCAAACCTTCTTTTTACGAGAAGCTTTCAGTCAAGCTTTTTAAGCACACTTAAAAAGTTTGTTTTACAAAGTGGGTGAACTGACACACTGCACCAAAGCCCAGCATAATATAAATAAGAATAATAACTGTTTTAGTAGATTCTGAGAATAAAAATATGGATGTGTAAATGAGCATAATGGGTCACATTTAAAGAACATGAATCTGCATTACAAAGATACACTGTAACAATTTCCTGTGTGTATAGTGTGTATATATTTGGCCTACTTACTGCAATCATTTTGTTTACGTAGCTCTCAGGGCCAGTGTACTCGGTTGGATCCTTCACTCTCACCAGAACCATGAAGTAAAGGTAGTGCCACATGTTGTGTTCAGACTTGATATGCTCCTCAAAGGACACCGTTTTGTTATCAAATTTGTCTCTTTCCAACCCTGCAAGACATTAGCTCTGTTACGAATTCTACCTTAGACCATTTTGTCTATCATAGGCATGCTAGCTCTACCACGAAGCTGTCTGTACACACCACAGATGAAACAACTGGTTTTGAGGATTTCCTCCTTCCCCTGTTTCTCACTCCTCAGGTCTGCAAAGGTGTCAATGATAACACCAAAGATGAGGTTGAGAACGATGATGATGACAACAAAGAAAAACAGAAGGTCGTAAACCACTCGAGCTGCAAATAGCGGCTCCTGGAAATATGGAAGAAACGCAGAGTTTTATTTCAGGTTTTTCTTCAGACAGAACACACAATGAGAAAATGCCATTTTTCTGTATTCCCTGTATTCGTTTTAGGCTTGTCCTACCTCTTTGGAGGGTCTCCTGAGAATATCTCCCACACCACCTCCATTACGCAGGCCCTGGTTCAATACAGTGATTATACACATGAGCAGAGTGTCGCACACCCGCTCGGTCCCATCATCTTCACCTAACAAGACGAAAACGCAGAGAAAAACATGTGATGGAAGAAATGGAGAGAGAGAGAGATCAAGAGGACCTTTGGTGTGTAATCGGATAAATGTGCACCTTTAAATTTGTGTTACATCTGGTATGAAATTACACAAGATTGGACTGACACGCAATACTGTTGTTCTTTAAAAGTTCTTCTAAAAAGGTGCTTCCCTTTTCCATCATTACATTCTGCTCATTTGATAGATTGTTTTTTATTAATCTCACAGTAAGAATATTTGATTTTTATATTAGTCTTAATTTTATTAAACTGAGCTAGAAGAGTTGAAGAAGTTCATGAAATGAAAACATTCAGAAACAATTTGATCTAATTCAGATAAAAGTGTGACTCAGCTGACGCTGACAAGTGACTGATAATAAAACACCTCCAACTCCTACTGTAAATGCATAAAGCCACGCACAGCATGACTGCTGAGGAGAAAGAAGAGGTGAAGGATGTGGCTGAGATCACGTGTGTGCCCTTATGGCGCAGGTGATCCGTGGAGACGAAGGAGAACAAACAGGAGTAGGAGTCACCCTCCTGCCTCATCAAGTTTCTTTGTGTGCACAAACTCAGTGTGTGTGCATGCGTGCGTGCTTATGTCTCAGTACGTGTGTTAGTAACCTTTCAGGAAGTGATTACCGCTGGAAAGGTCACATACACGCCCACCACCCCAGTCAAAACACAAAATCTTAAAACTTATCCACTCAGTGACTTCCACCATGGGTAGGACATATTCAGTTTAATTTTACCCCAAAACCTACCAGGAACAGATGTGGGTGTAGAAGCAGGGCATCTCTCATTCAAACATGAGCCTGCAACCTCGCTGTTACTCAATAAATCCCTTTTTCCTACAAGAACAACAAAAACATGGGAAGTTTGTGTCAGTGACAACGGCACAAAAAATTTCCATATGAAAGGTGACGATTAAATTATGCTCCTGCATTAAACCTTCTTCCCGCTAATTCTCATCAGCGCTGGTAGAAATCAGCAAGAAAGATATAGTCAGACATTATGTAAACTGAGGCAGCAGCTGCTGGGTGGGCGGTGAAGTGTTGCTGAAAAAACCTGAGCAAATCATTTGCACATCGGCAAAGCCCCGAGCAGCAGAGGAGCCGCACCGCCTGAGCGGGATCTGCTTGGGCAGACAGGCAGAAGAAAGAACTGTGCATCTGGATCAGAGTGTCACTAAAAGAGCTTTTTACAATGATAGTCTGGAGAACTGAGGGCAGGTGACGGGAGGTTTAGGAAGGAGAAGAGGACGACAACTTGGCGGGACAGGGGAGCACGGGGGGGGGGGGGGGGGGGCAGGGGTCACAGCTCCTGGGAAGGGTGCTCCCCAGTTCTGATGAAGCTCCCTCACGCCGTATCTCCACTCAGCCTTCAGCTAACATCCAGAGAGGCGTGAGCCCAGCTGGTTACATAACCCACCACTGCTCGGCTGTCTGCTGTGCTCTATTCAGTAAAACACAGGATGGCGCGGCCACCAGGTTATGCAACAGGTGCACATGTGCTAGCAGGATGTCTTCCTGACCGTGGGTGCTGGAGCTCATTAACACTACCCACACTCTCCACAGTGTTTTCAAAACATGTGTCTGGGTATATAAATATATATATATATATATATATGGCTTACTCTAGATGGTTGACAATTTCTATGGGGAGATTATACACAAGAAAATGCTGATTTGATCATCGTAATTAAGAAATTATAGATCAGATCAAAAGTGAGGGGGAAAAAATTAACTCGCTGGATCAACTAGCATCCAGCAACTCTAAAATGTGAACAACTTTGTACATTACGTTCTATGATTTACACAAATTCAGAAAACGAAAACACAGCTCACTAACAAATCACAGATGTTCATGGCTGGAAAAGATTAAAAAAAGAAGAGCAAACTTGTTTCAGGTCAACTAAGGATAACTTTCACGAAAGATAATACTTTGCGCTCTATACTGAGAGAGAGCGCAAAGCACAACTACACTACTTTCTTTCTCCTCCTTACACAGTATAGACTTGAAATGAAGTCAAGAGAGATAATACATATCACCAGATATGCAATTACTGCACATGCTACTAGAAGATTTGATCTTTTTTTACATTGTAGAAATGATTATTTATTTAATTGTTTAAACATTGCCAAACTGGATCCATCAGTGCATTTTTAAAGGTTTTTAAGTATGACACATTCATTGGAAAGGTCAGGTATAAGTACTATGACTAAAATAGATGTGGCATTCTTGCAACTGATTTCTGTTGCATCACATTTCTTGCAGCTAAATCTGAAGATGTTGAACCCCACACATGTCTCACTCAGTGTTTTTTCTGCTTTCCTCATAAAAGTGGAAGTGGAAGTGAAACTGTCACTATTTGGTGTAGTTTGTTTTAAATATCACACTAGACTGGTGATAAACATAAGCGGCATTTTTGAAGCATTATTTTCAAATGGCAATATCAAAGGATAGCTTGAAGCCCAAGGGATTTACGACAGGGAGAAGACCACAGTAATGACTTGGTGTACTTTAAAAGTTAAAGTTTCTGACCTGGTGAAGGAAGGCGGTCCACCTCCATGCGGAAGTCGTCTTTGAGGAAGAGGAAGCCGATGATGGAGAAAAAGTAGACAAGAAAAACGGCCAGAACCGCTGTCAAAAAAATGGAGCGGCCATTTCTCGTCACACTCTTTATCACATTGAGCAGCGTCTCCTCTCGGATCACCAGGTCGAACAGCTGCAAAATCGTCATCTGTGAGCCATCAGCAAATATTCGGAGAACACTGTCACAAATCAAACGAGCTCTCTTACCAAAAAGCTGTAGAAGAACTCATGAACAAAGAGGCCCAGGACGCAGATGATGGCATACCACAAATGGTAGATAAAGAGCATGTCCATCACGACTGCTTTGTAGCCTCGAGTGAACGTCCCCTGGTTCCCCACAAAACTTACAAGAAACACCAACTTGTTGAAAAGCTGAAAATGGAATAAAAACAAAAAAACTGGTACGTGTGAAGAGGCAAGAACAGACACATTCTTCAAAAACAAGCCTTTGTTCACTTACATTGACAGCACCGAGCAAAAGCAGCGCAGGGCCGAGGCCCATTGTGTAGATAGCACGCAGAATAAGGGAGACTAGGAAGAACCCGATGCCTATTGGTTTAGGTAAGACGGGAAGCAGTGCGGTGAAGACTCCCAATGCCACCCACAGTAAGATATTCCAGAATGGGGATAATGTGCCTGTGTGGAAGAATAAACAATCGAACAAGGCACAAAACATCAATGCTTTAAAGCAACAACATCCCTCTAATGAATTATTTATCTGAGCTAAGAGCTCAACTTAGCAAAGAGTCAAAGGAAACACTTTAAAAATGTCAAACAACCATCCATGGGGACAGCAGTCAAAACAACCAACTCTTCTTCAGCTCATTGAGTAAATCAGCAGAGTGATGCTCATGGGTCTTTTGGAAACTGCAAAGTGCCGACAAATCATTGAGGAAGTATTTATCAGAAAGCCATCTTTAACACTTCTGTACGCCACAGGAACCACGTGTACAGTAGGTTTACATTTCAGCGAATTACACCAAGGCAAGCCGGCAAATACAGCAAGTTCTAGTAACATTTCGCAAAACCTAAAATCAGGTAATCTAACATTGCACGTAAAGAAATGAATTTTCAAGAGTAAAATAGGATGATTATTGGGTGATTTAACTTCATCTGATTAATTAGGTCTCAGGCTAAAGCCAGGCTGAGGGCAATGACATGAAGTCGTATCAACATACCGATAAAAACGATTAAAGTCCAAGTTGTCCCACCTCAAAACGATATCATGATGACGTGTGAAGGATTTCCTTTAAGCACATTTTGTACACACCTACTGCTTCTTATCCAATTAGATACTGTATGTTAGATAAATCACCAGCGTTCATGGGAGTTCATCTGAGTGACCAAGGTGTTTAAATAAATGCAGCATCACGTGTCACAGAACACGCATTTTCAGTCATAAAAAGAAAGCAATAATCATTAATAATTAACATTCCAAAAAAGAGAATTGTTATAGACTTACTTTACTTGAAAATTAATACATTCAAAGTGTTCCTCCATAGGTTTTTTTAAAATGATTAAAACTGCTTGATAAAACAGCTGTAAATAGATGATGTAGTATACCTGCGCTTAAAATCAGACAGATGCATAAAATTAATTATTTCTGAATTATTCAACACTATGTCTGCTGCTAAGCTGGGCTAAAGGCCTCCTGATTTTCAAAAAAACATCACCCTTTCCTCAAAATCTGTAAGAAATTACGCCTAGTGAAAACAGTCACTTTGGAGAAGAATAGACAGTGACGTGGGCTCTTGGCCTAATTTTTTTTAAAGATCTGCCTGTTGTTCATTGCGTTGTAGCTGATGGTTGCACAGGTTTTCCTCATGTCACATGTCTCATGCTGTATTCACCTCATTTGCCCGTCTCAAAACTGAAATTAGTTTAAATAAATGGCCCTTTGCCAACAGTTGCTTTAAAATTTACTACATTTCTTTCTTTCTTTTCATCACATAGCCACTAGTCTCTTTAACTCTCTGTGTGTACGCCTCTTTATTTTGCATGCTTGACTCCCTTAGAATAATAAAATCCCCTCATTCTTTTAGTTGGATAATACTAATGAGTGTGTCTGCATTTGAATGAAAGAGATACAGCATAATTTAGCTGATATTAAGGGCTTTTATTCTTCACATACATTTTCTCTAGTACATTTATGAGATGTTATTTCAGCACCAGGAGCTGTCCATACTATGCCCTATACAAATTTTACACAATAATTCTGTCTGCCTCATAAGGTAAGTTCATCTCTACTTTAATATTGGCAGATGTGCTGCAGATTAAATAGTTAATCCATGTCCAGTAGGAGCCATTTGAAGACCACTGCCTTAAAACATTGGTTTGCTTAGCAAAAGGTTTTTAAAAAAATGGCTTGAAATTACAAATTACAATTTGAGAAATATGCAGAAATTCTTACCCTCATCTTCATCGTCACCAAAAGGGTAGAATACAGCCACAGCAATGTTGAGCAGGAGGGCCAAGTAGAAGGAGATGCTCCCCCAAAGAGAGATGTGACGTGAGAACCAGAACAGAGCCTTATTTTCTGTGCAAACACAACAGGGAGCATAAGTACAGGCACACGAATTCAGCACACACCACATCACTGCAGGCCCATCAGTTTACTGTGAAAATAACATAACCAGACTTGCTGGATGGGAATCGTGATTTGTCGTCCTGAAGCCTGTTCCTGCTGCCACCACCACCACCACAATCATTATTATTTTCCAAGAACTGGATGCCGAATGTAAGGAAGACTTACTGCGGATCTTCTTCTGCCACCTCATCTCATTGTAGAGGTTGTCAAACTGGTGGAAGAAGTCATTAACCTTGCTGCCTTGGTCATCTCTCTCAGTGGTGGTGAACACACGCGTCTTTGACTCCTCAGTTAGGTACTCGCAGATGTTAGGAACTGGAAAGACTATCTGCTCCATGCTGCGGTCATTACGCACAATCTGATAACAAAGATTAAAGGTTTGGCTTACAGTTTTATAGTTTGACGAAAGATTTAAGAGATTTTAGGATAAATGACAAATTGATGATGCGGGTTACCTCTATCTGAGCTGTGTGGTTCGCATAGTAACGGAGGGCATCATCCTTTTCTTTATCGTAGTCCATGCCTGACCCCAGACCTAACCCTGACCCAGGGGTGAGGCTCTGCTGCAAGATTTTGTTGTGCCTGGCCAACTAGGAATGAAGAAATATGATTAATATGAAGATATGATTTTGCTGCACTACACTGGATACTGTAACCAGTAGCGAACCAAAACTAAACAAATATGGTTTACAAAATCTCCTCATGAGCGTTAATGTCATGGTCATTTTTATGGATTTTACAAGACACGACTGTGACTTTGGAAAACAAGAACTGGGTGCTGCTTTAACCTTGATTGAAATTTGAAATAGCCCATATGGACAAGAAATATTCCTTCTGGAGAAACGTTTTATGGTCAGCGGAGACAAAGGTAGTGCCATGATGACAAGAGGTATGTTTCGCGGAGTAAAGGTGAGGCTTTCACACTAAGAACACTCAGCTGCCAAGCATGGTGGTGGTAGCATTGTGCTCTGGGAAGTTTTGCTGTCAGTAGTACTGGTACACCGCACAAAGTGGATGGAATAATGAAGGAAGTTCTTTCACATTAAATTAACATCTAAATGGTTGAAAATTTGGCAAAATTTGGTTTTCCATCAGAGCAATGATCCCAAACACACATCAAAACTGGTTTTGGGATGGACAGACCAGGCTAACATTAAGCTTCTGGAATGGCCTTCCCAACTCCATGAACTCACCTCTATCGGAGGATTTTGGAGCAGGTCTAAAACCCAGGTGTGTGACAACCAATTTAAATAAATTCTGCCAAGAAGAGTGGCCAAATATCTAAGCAGAATTATGCCAGAAAATTGTTGATCACTATCAAAAGGTGTGTGTGTGGTCGAGATGCAACTTATTAAGAGATATTTAATACATATATTTGATCACTGTTTATATATTTTTGAAAGTCCAAAATAAATGCAATCTTGTGCACCCAATTCTTGTTTTCTAAAGCCATTAAAGATGTAAAGTATACAATGATTCCACCCTGGAAAAGCCCTAAATTGTTGTGAAATTCGTACCCATGATGAGCCCACAACAACTGTAAGTAATGTCTATATACCGTTCAAATTCAAGCTTTATGGCCTTGTTTTTTGTAATAGAGCTAAAGCTGCCATCTCCCATTAAAGGAATTGAATTATTTCACAGTTTTAAAGTGATCCAGATCCAAACCAGAAACCAGCAACAGTTTCTTTCTTTCCCCACACTCTGCAGAGGTAGTTTTTATGTATCCTTGTTGATAAAAAGACATTGAAAAGGACACCTGTGGCACAAGAATTAATAGATGAGTAAGAAACAGGTTCTGGCCTTTTTCCTTTCCTGTGTTGTTTACCTGTTTTGTGTACACTGAGGTCAACTAGAAATCTAGGTTCTGCTTCTGCTTTTCTGCTTCTCTTTTTAGGTGAGGAAAACTTAACATGGTTTGTGGAAAACATTCTGAGTTCTGAATGCTTGCTGAGGTTTTTTTATTATTATTATTATTATTATTATATTTTAAACATCTATTTTACTCCTTTAAAATAGGCAATTGTAGAGAAATTAAGAACCATTTAGTTTGTGCATCCTATCTATTGTTTATTTTATTTTATCAATTTAATTTATTTATTTAGATAATCAGAAAATATATTTCAAAGCTGATGCACACATTTGTGCATTCCTGTTTTAAGCTGAAAGGTTATTTTTAAAAAAAGTCAAACATAAAAAAATAAAATGTAACAAAAAAAAAAACATGCACACTTCCTTGTCATGATGAAACTCGTCTGCTCTGCAGACCAAAATATCCTGTCTGACACTTTGCTCTAAAGAGACAGAAGTGAAAACCCACAAGACTTGGCTTGCTCTCAACAACTTACAAACAGCGTAGACAAAGACTGAGACACGTCAGATGGACACACACATTTAGAACAAAAACACATTTCTCAGGGGTACAGTACTCCTGCCTCATTCCCTTGTTCCTGATCCCTGGACAAAGCAAACCATGTGTATTTAGTTGTGCAGGGACTACCTTCCTCAGTGAAAACGCCTAAAGCCTATCTGTCAGTAGAGCCAATGTCACAACACAAAAACTCATTTCAGAAAACTGTCAGAGCAGTTCATTCAGAGAAGCACTCTTCCATCACTTGGTACTCCTGCACTGCACTGGCCCAGTGGTCATTAGACTAAAGCATCACTGCATTTCCTGAGTTTGTCTGACCACTTTAGACTAACTCAAGTTTAATCTTTTCTTTTACCTGGTGGGCCAGGATGTAAATGTTGTGTCCGACATCTTTAGGTTTGATCTCGTCTCCCATGCCGTCGTCGTCATCTTCACTCTGCAAACCCTGTTTGTAGGCGTCCTTCATGACATCCACCTGAAGCAAACGTGTTTTAGAAGTCACAGTTTTTGCAGCACACGTCAGATGTAGTTTGCGTGCATGCATGACCACACTCACCAATTCAGTGGGTCTCATCTTGTAGAGAATCTTCTCTGCGTTCTCACTGTCATGGCAGCTCTCCATGATAGCTAACAGGAGCTTGGAGGCATTGTTCTATGATACACGTTTCAAAATAATCAGCTTTTATATTTTGATCAGTTACACAAAGCTGAATAATTGAAGGGAAAAAAACCAACAATACAATACAGTTTTTTCAGAGTGCTGTGATTCGACTAAAGGGTTGTACTACTAAAGACATCTGCAGTCAGACAGCCAGTAAACATGGGCTTTATTTGCCCTGTTGCCTTTTTCATCATTGCACAATTGTTATCTATATTTAATTAATACTATGCAGCAATGTAAGTATATAATAGGGTAATGGAAATGTGTCGCCTCCCAGACCTCTCATACAACTACTGCTCACCTTGAGTTGCAGCACCAGGTCCAGGCGATCCTTACCCAGGGGGTTGATGGCATTGACAATCAGTGCTATAATAATATCAATACCATTTGACTCATGTTTAGCTATACAGCTCTGGAAAAGAAAAAAATGGACATGCTGTAGTCAATGTTGGCTACATTACAAAAAAAATCAATAATATAATTCATCAGAAGAAAGTGTCTGTGCTTTACGGGTTAAATCCAAATAGAAGATAGTTTAAGACGGCTTACTACACCACAGCTCATGATTAAAACAGCGGTGTGATCACAAAGTGACCAGGTCCACTGTAGACAGACATTTATGCTCATATTCACACCAACAGTAGATTTAGAATCACCAGATTTCCTCCCCCTTCTAATTAGAAACCAACACAGACACAGGGGTAACATCCAAACTCCATACAGAAAGGCCCCAGCTGCTCAGCTGGTTCGAAACCAGAAATTTCCTGTTTCCTGTACTCTTAACTTGACTGGACTTGAACACATGAAATAAAAGCTTTTCGCTACAGGTTTAATGATACTGTATGATGCTTCACATTTAGGAAAAGATGAACAATTTTTCAAATATGTTCACAATCTTAGGCTCTATTAAATAAATATGTTGACAACTTGACTATCCAATAAAATCGAGCATTTTCTCTCAACTAACCAGTCACCCTCCTCCTACCTGGTTTTCATGGCAGGGCCCCTGGCAATACTCTGTAATGGTTTCCAACGTTTGGAGAATGAGATACACATTAAACTCATTTATATAAAGTCCCAGCAGCCCTAGACCTCCAGTGGTGCTCCCACAAATGCAGTCCAAGAACTGAAGAGTCTCACACACCAGATTGTAGTTAGTCTTGTTGTTCTGACTGCGCAGAAAGTTCTGGATTCAGAGCAGGAAAAAAAAAAAAGAGTAAATCAGCGGTCATTTTAATGACTGGACTTCAAAGGGCAAAGTTCACAGAGCATCAGTACCTGCAGCTTTGAATTGTGGTTCTCACAGAGCAGCTGTAGGTAACGCAGGATTGGTTTCATGATAGATACAGCCGGGCTCATCTGAGTGTCTTCCAATGCCTCCTCAGTACCGATTATTTCACTGTTTTGGCCGAGGCCTTCAAGGTCAGGGTCCAGCTCTTTTCTGAAGGATGAGAAGGCCTTTGAGGTCACTGAGGAGGCTTCTTTTAGCTGCCCTCGCATGTCGTCCCTCATGTGAAGCCCAGAATCTTTCCCTACAAAGAAAGGATTTATTGAAAGAGAAACACACACACACAGACACACAACATTGTTTAGCTGCAGGGCAGGAGCAAATTGCTTCCATTCATAAGTGTGGCAATTGTATTCAAGAGAAATTGATATGTGTGTGTGTATATATATATATTTATTTACAGACGTTCACTGACCAGCAGGCAACAATTTAGTGGATTTCTGTAGCATAAAAACACCCAAACTTGATACAATGGCCTTTTGATAGGATTGCAATGTGGGCTGTCACATGCTTCAGACATGTGACTGCTTGAACTTGGAACAACAGTTTAAACAGAAGTCAGCAGAGCTACAAAAATCATTGTGGATTTATCCACTACAACTGTTTTAAACTAAACTAAACTTGTAGACCTCAAACACTGTAAAAGCATTACTTTTTTCCAGTCTGTGGCTTTTTAATTCGCTCTTTCTATGGAAATGCCTGGATGTGCTGAGGACGTGAGCCTCATGACTCAGTATTGCACTTTTAAATCCTCATCGCTAGATACCTCTGACATTATAACAGAGGTGATTCACTTCAAATGAACTTTGCTTACTTACTTTCAGCGTCCCTTTGACATTTTGACACAGTAGTTAGCTGCATTTTGAGCTCACAAACGTTATCCGGACATTATGTGGTGTTTTTGCTCTAATAAGTCAATAATGTAAAAAAGAAAAAGAAAAATGCACCATCACTCTACGGTACCTTTTTTAACCCTGATACTACTGACATCACTGTCATCGTCCCTTTTTCTGCAGCTGACTTCAAACATGTTGACCGACACGGTGGCTCGAATCTCCTGCTGGGCCAAACGCATGCGGTCGTAGAAAACCTTGAAGAACCTCTCGGACTTTTTCTGCTTGTTCAGTTGGCTGTAGAATGAGTTCTAGTTGGGAGCAAAAATGGCCATGAGTATACTTCTAAAACATGTGAAGGAGAAGTACAGGATTCGTGTATCTGTGAAGCAAACCTGTATCTGTGTGTTTCCACCCCTGAGAAGGGCAATGCCCAGCTCGATGCTCTCCTTAAACAGTCGATCATTCTTGGTGTTGACGATGAGTTCAATTACCATCTCTGTTGCCCCAACATTGTCCAAAAGACACTGAATATCCGAAACACTGGTGGCTGGCTTGTCAGCGTCTACCATGGGAGAACCTCCTGCAATGATGTAGAAATTTAAATTCTAGCTTCTGCTTCTCATGCTCTTTCCGAGTTAGTCTCATTTATGTTGCCTGGTTATTTTTGTGCTGCTGCTCTCCCTGCCTCTGGCGTTCCATGCATGCACATACCATATATAAATAATTGTAGATAGAAATAATCTCTTTTTGAGAAATTGAACAGGAAAAACTTTACAAATGTTAGATTATTTGTTATGCTCATCTACTATATTCCACACCTGCCTGGACCGAATATTTATGGGATGCATTATAAACCTCTTATGTCTGCCAACAATTGTCAAACAGCATACTGCCTAAGAAACAGAGCGCTGTCATTTTAGTTCCTGTTGTTTCCTCGGCTGTGAGTAGTTATTGCAGCATCTACTCGGTTTATTTGGGGTTCTCGGTACCTCCAGGTGACTGCTTGACAAAGCCACCAGATGAGCTGTTTCCACTCCCGAGCTCTGACTTGGAGAGAAGCTTTTGATTTCCAAAGTAGCGTGTGAGGAGAATCTTTCTCAAGTCGTTTCCCTGTGGAGACAGAAATCATAATGTTAAATCCATTTAAAAGTCTGACTGAGTATGAGCTTTAAACTAGGAAATTCACACATATTTAATAGATTTTGATAAAGCTTTTTTTTCCCCTTACAGAAAGGGAAAGAGGAATAACTATAAAAATGATCAAAATGAAGGACAAATCTTAAGAAGGGAACATTGGTGGTAAGGTGCATTCATTGGCATGAAATCCATCCGATCATCTCTCAGAGGGCTGAGCAGATTTCATCTCATTTCACCTAATAGGAATCATCGCCATCATCCCATGACACATTTCTGCCTTGATGGAAGCAGTGGTTTGCAGGATGACAATGCTCTTATCAACAAAGAAATTGGAGCTTGAGAGAGCATGATGGTTACAATGTTGTCCAATATCTTGATCCTATCTGAGCATTTATGAGAGATTCCGAGATAGCAGCCAGGGTGTGTTTAGAGAAAAGCAACTATATATGATGACAGATGTTACTTTTATTTTTAGTTAATATTAGTTGGCAATGAAAGTCTCCAAACAGTTCAATTCTTAAACTGACATGATGAACCGCTGATCTTACCCCAAACTATTTGGTTTGGTTAGTTGGCTAGTTTTCCCTCTCTTATTGTGCAAAATAGGAGCACACTGTCCTTCTTACACACACACACACACACACGCAAGTGAAAACAAGTGGAAAACGGTTATACAGAATGTGGTCATTTGCGTGCAAGGATTACTGCTCGAATGAAGTCGAGAGATGACCGGGCCTTTGCATCCGTGGCACCTAGACTCTGGAATAACCTCCCTGTTCATATTCGTACTGCCGAGTCTATCCAGTCTTTTAAATCACGTCTTAAAACTTATTTTTTTTACTTTGGCTTTTGATTCTGTCTAGTTGGCTGGTCTAGCTTGTTGTGTTGTTACCTATTGTTTGTTGTCCTCTTTTATTGTTTGTTTTAATTGTATCATGCTTTTACTGACTGTGAAGCACTATGGTCAACACTGTTGTTTTAATATGTGCTATATAAATAAATTTTGATTTGATTTGATTTGAAGTCCCAAAGGTGCTCCATGTGATTGAGATCCGGTGACTTTGGAGACTATTTGTGTACAGTGAACTAATTGTCATGTTCAAGAAACCAGTCTGAGATGATCCGAGCTCTGTGGCATGTCACATTATTCTGCTGTGAGAAGCCATCAGAAGATTTGTGCACTGTGGTCATTAAGGGATAGACATGGCTAGAAACAGTACTCGGGTAGGCTGTGGTGTTAAACAAATTGTTTCTAGAGCCTAGAGTGTGCAAAGAAAATATCCTATACTACTAGACCACCACCACAAGCCTTAACTGCTGATACGAGGCAAGATGGACCCATGCTTTCATGTTGTTTATGCCAAATTCTGACCCTGCTGTCAAAAAAAAAAAAAAAAGCATACAATGTTTAGCCAATCTTCTATCGTCAGATTTTAGTTAACCTGTGCAAATTGTAGCCTCAGTTTCCTGTTTTTAGCTGACAGGAGTGGCACCCAGTGTGGTCTTCTGTGGCTGTAGCCCAACTGCTTCGATGTGCTTGATGTGTTTTGCGTTGTGCATAGGTTGGTTGTAGGGACACAATTTTGGCTTCCCACATTTAAACACAGACAGTCTTGAAAATGTGTTATTTAAATCAAATGCAAAGCAAAAACAAATGAGGCACTCCCCCACCTGACTAAATCAGCGCTGAACCACATCCAATCACAACTGTTCACTGCATTACGAAGCCTGAAACTTCCTGGACTAGTCTAGACCGATAACCCAATGTAAAAAGACAGATATATTAAAAAATCAAATGACTGACACAGTAGAAGGTGAAGAGCTTATCACTCAAAGCGGATTTAGGGTTAGTGACATCGACCAAGAAGAGTGTTGTAGAGTTGTCTCTGTGCCACAAAGCAACACAACTAACATAACCAGCGGCCTGAAAACATACCACCAAATAATTAGTATAATTAATGCATGAAGGACAAGAGAAGCAATGCAATGGTTGCTAACATGAATTGCTCAACATCAACTCAGACATTCATAAAAGTGAGGCTGTATGACACACCACTTTGCTAACAAAGATGTACTGAAATCACTAACGCAAAGCGTTCACTAAACATTTTTACTATTGAAAGCTTCAGGAATGCATTTGGGGGTTTTTTCAAGATGGAAAAACCTGCAAAATGTTGCAGGAGAAAAAGAGATAGATCTCACAACAGTAAATTACTATGCTACATCACTCATGCAGGTCCAACAAATTTAGTTTTCTTCCAAGCGATGCACCGAATTTACGCAAATGAGGATACATTTTCTTTTGATGCAAAGATTTGTAAATGAACAGGAATGTAGCACAACTTGGATGCGAAAACAGTGTTATGTTTAAGTGACAGAGAAAATTTTTTTTTTGCTCTTTTCTTGCTTTTTTGTCAGTTAATTTTGACAATGATCGCGCAACCCTACTTGATTGTAATGGGGTGGCTGTAGCTCAGGTGGCAGAGCAGGTCAGCCACTAACCAGAAGGTTGGTGGTTCGATCCTAGGCTGCCTCCTGGCTGCATGCCAAATATCCTTAGGCAAGATACTAACTGGTGGTGGGCAAACATGGTGGTCAGAGGGCCCGGTGGCGCCAGTGTCCGGCAGCCTCGCCTCTGTCAGTGCGCCCCAGGGCAGCTGTGGCTACAACGTAGCTTGCCATTGCCAGTGTGTGAATGTGTGTGTGAATGACTGAATGTAGTGTAAAGTGCTTTGGGGTCCTTAGGGACCGAGTAAAGCGCTATACAAATGCAGGCCATTTAATGAATCAGTATTTGTTGCCTTCCTATCAACTTGAAGCAGTCTGACCTCTGGCATCAGCAGAACAGTCTCTGTAATTGCTCTGGGTGGTTGTGCAGAAAAAGTCACCTATATTGCCATTTCTCTCCATTCTGATGCTCAGTTTATAATAATAATACATTTTATTTATAGGCGCCTGTTGAAAACCCTCAAGGTCACCTTACATTAGTACAGCAAAATAAAAACATAAGATAAAGTATGTAAGTATAAAAGCTAAGTAAGGTAAAAATAGACTAAGACAGAGTCATGGTGAAGAATATGCAATTCTGAATAGATGGGTTTTAAGACACAATTTAAAAGTAGAGAGAGAGTTTGTAGTCCAGAGATCCGGTGGAAGTGCAAAGACTTCCAAAGACTCAGAAGGAAAGTCAGAAGGACGAAAGATTGAACATCGGGCAGGCTGCCATCAGGTCGCTGCCACATGACTGGCTGATGAGATGTTTGCATTACCAAGCAGCTGAACAGGTGTACCTAACAGTTTTGAATATATGTGATAATTTTTAGGCTCTAATTATGCAACCTTTAGGCTATAAAATAACTAAAAGCTGAAATTGTTCATTAGGTGTTAACGTTAATTAATTCAAAGTTTAAGTAAAAGTTCAGACTCCTGCTTCAATAATGTGAATATTTGGTGCGTGCTCTGTTTGAACGATTAGTAACAATCAATTTCTTTCTTTAACTGTCCTTTTATTTTACTTATATTGTAAATCTTGTTTTATATTTGGTACTTTTAATTCTTTTTATGTAGCTTTTATAACATGTTGAATCATCTATGAAGCACTTTGAACTGCGTCAACCTTCATGAAAGGTCCTATACAAAGAAGGATTGATTTATTCATTAACTGGCATTGTTGGTTAGACAAGTCACCTCACCTCACCTGACCTACAACCCTATAGACATTTAATGGAAATTTTTCCCATTCCATTTGTCCTAATACTCGCATGAAAATAAATACATTTCCTTTATTATACATTTCAGAATTTTGCAGTTTGTGACTGACGCACCAGCAGTTCAGCAATTATCTGGTCTCTTTGTTCCTTTGCAAGTTTCCCTGCTGTGATTGTCACACCTCCTTTAAAGCTGACACATACAGCTAATTAGTATTCAGATGTATATGACTCATTTGTGTAGCTGCCATTGTAAGTTGTAAGTAGTTGCTTCTTATAATAAATTGTGGGTGCATTTGGATGCGTCAAATGTAGTGTGGTTCATCCAAAATGAAACTGAATTATCAAGCAGAGATAATGTGGTTTTCTTTTTAAAAAAAAGAAAGCTCCAAACTGCAACCTTAAAAAAAGAAAAAGTCTAATTATACGATAGCAAGGCATCAGGCAAATGAGGTACCCCTATGTCTCATCACAAAGGCTGGCCAGATACAGTTCAGCTAAGCATCCTCAAACTAAGTGTACCGAAGAGCAAAGATGTGGATGAGCACGTGTAGCTGATGCTCCCTGTGTCAGTAAACACTCTATCTCATCTGCAGTCAGCAGAGACACTTGTCTGCCTGCACTGTCTGGCTGAGATGTCTCACAGAAACACAGACACACACCCACATAGACACACACGCGCACGTACGCACGCACACACACACACACGTGCACGCACACACTTCTTGAACTGAAGGTGAGGATCCATTGAGTCAGTGTCTCTCATTTCCACACACCACTACACAGACACAATCCCAGTGCATCTCCAACCTCAGCACTACACTCTATAAGGCAATGCATCCCAGTGCATGCTCCCTTGCAAACTAAACATGTTTGACTTTGAGAAGTTGAAAGGTGGGGGTGGTGACAGGTTTTTGGGGGGATTTTTTTTGTCTCCCTTCTGGGTGATGCAGTGTGCTGGCTAGGTCTGCAGAGAGAAAGGAGAGGATAGAGGAAGCAGGATGGCAGTAGAGAAGAGTCAGCCCTGCCTGACTCATCTGCTTGTTGCTGCATTGACAAGAAAAACTCTAGTCAGGTGATGTAAGAGCCAAGAGAGAGAGGGAGAGAGAGGGGGAGAGAGAGAGAGAGAGAGAAGAAAAGAGAGGGAGAGAGAGGGGGAGAGAGAGAGAGAGAGAGAGGGAGAGAGAGGGGGAGAGAGAGAGAAGAACTGACAAAAGTAAGAGGAGGGTGGCAGGAGGAGGAGGAGAGGAACAAACAAAACCTAGCAATGAGCAGACAGTCGTGGTGTTTTAAAATGTGCACCGGCACGCCACACTGCGGCTCTGCTGTCCAAGCTGAGGATGAGCTGCCGATCCCCACCTCCGGCTTCACTCCCCCCCCCACCACCCTCCAGACCTCTCGCAGCTCTGCTGTCTACAGATTCCTGTAACTCCGGTGAGAAGCATGGATAAAAAAACACAGCCTGTTCTGTGCTTCTTTAGGTGGTCTGAAAACGTATGCAGGCATCGGAGGGCAGTAGCAGCTGTAAACCAGGACATACACTGCCTGGGTGGAGAAGTTAGAGCTGCTGAGCTCTGATAAGGTCAACTGCAGCAGCGTGTCAGGCTGTGCAGGAGGACAATGTTCCCCAAACAAGGTTGAGATGAGAGGGGTGGACTAACAGTTTTACTTTTCTGCATTGCTTTTTCCTCCACAGAGGAATCCGAGTCTGTCTTTTATAAACAGAATGACTCAAGCACACGGTGGCATAGCACAGTTTCTCCACAGGCTGTGAGAGACCAACAACTTCACCATCACAAAGCTTATGTTACTTCAGTCAATACACTGTTCAGTACAGTGTCAAACTGAAAATCTACCTTCTGTTATACAAAAACTCAAAGGTTTAAAAGCACGCGCTGCATGTAATCTAATAAAAATTTCTGTTGTCTCTAAGGCGAGCTTGGAGCTGAAGGAGAAATGAAAAGCTTAAAGTGGGAACCTGTCATAATAAAATCCATATCAATATGTTTTATAAAGTGTTTTCTCCAAGATATTTATTCTTTTTTAAAAAAGAAAAGAAATTAAAATGTATTTTATTCTTTCACATTTTTCTGCTGTTCTACCATAAACACCACATGAGCCCAGATTAAAAACAAAACACGAGGGAACATAGGCTGGTGTGCAACTGCCACCCATAACTGATCACTGGGTTCATCGTTCTTTGGTGAAATTGTGGCTGGATGAGCTCAGGATTACCTAAAACTCTTGCCATTAGTCAAGTCCATTAGGGTGAACCATGTCTGCATATTTGCATTTCATCCCAACTCTTTTACCTGCTGCTGAATATGACGTGTTCAGAAGTAGCTGTGGAGCGCTGTGTGCGAGGCCAAGAGGTTACAAATGGTATCTGAAACCTGGAATCCTGCAAGACATGCGCATCAAGTGGTGCCATTTATGTTTTCAAGCTGCAGTTCCACAGCACATGAAATGCTTTTACCCAACAAACAAGCACATCAGCAAAACAAATTAAGCCCACATGTGAGAGCAATTGGTGAGAACGATTCAGGGAAATACAAGCGTAAACAAGTAAACAAGCATTCAGTAACAGGTCTGCTTTAGGGAAGGCCTGACTTTTAACCAGCGGGTTTACGGTGGAAGTGTTATGTGTTATTCGCTAATATCATTATGTACTAATTGAGTTTATTAAGAAGACTATGATGCTGAAGATAAGCTGACTGGCAAACACGGCTCGTCTGTTTTGCTTCCTCACTGGAACTCAGGCAATTTAGGCGACATAAAAAGGCAAGGATGTGGAAAACATAATAATTTTTGAGAGCTTATGTTTCAGCCATGTGGCTTCTGAAAAATTACATCAGCATAAAAATAAGATTACATTTGGCAGAATCACTCATGGTTCTCAGAGAGCATGGGGCCATCTGATTTTTGTGATCCACGGACTTTGAGTCTAGCAATTGCAGCGGATCAAACTTTTCCCTTATTCTAAGCTGCTGGTTACTGATGACACACCCTCGAGACGTTGACGTTTATTTTTGAGAGACAGAGTAAGGAATATTGCATTTATTCCAATCAAATACGGTTCAGGTGCTCAGATCCTTCTAAGGATAAATGGTTAATAAAGCTTAGTGAGACTTTGATTTTTTTGTCCACCCTGTAATAAAAGGCTTTAACAGAGGTGTGAGCACATGTGAGATACCATGACATAAGAAATGAATCAAAAACTGAAGCAGATACTGAACGCTGACTGAAACACAACAGTGTTCTTCACCAGACTCTTGTTTGTCTTGAGTATTTTATCATCACTGGATGGTTTGTGTCGTGATGTCCACCAGCTATGAGCAATAAACGCAAACAATTTCAAATTCATGTCATTTCGGCTCTTTTCTTGTCATGTGCCTCTCAGACTACAAGTGACCTAACGACACACTATGAACTTGTGAAACTCTGTTTACACTGAAAACCATTAAGATTCATAGAAACACTTAGATACCATACGTAGGTAACTCAAAACCTCAAAATTCCTGCATGCTAAAAATAAAGACAATCTCTTTTTAGAAAATCTCAAAGGTAAATAATCTCATTGCACACGTAATACATTTGTTATTTTGCTCGTGTCAAGGTAAATCAGTGATTTGAAAGTAATTTTTCAGCCAGCGCTAAACAAGAAAGGAGTCCGACAAATGAACGTGATGGTCTAGTTTCAAGCATCTTCAACTTTTTTTTTATAAATTTTTATATTTATATATATTTTTAATTTTTATAAAGCTACACAGGGTTAAAAATAATTATCCACCCATGTTCAAGGTTTTATAAGAACAACTGGAGCAACTGAAATATTTTTGCTCAACCCACAGGAAGATTATTTCTAAGTTCAAATAAGTATAATTCAGTGTTTTATATTCTAGTAGGATATCTTCTTGCAGTACAAGTGAAACTTTCTCTCTGTCTCTCTCGGCTTGGAACTAAAAGAGTTCAGCAGGCATCGTGCTCCAGTTCTGGAGGCATCTCTACATGGTGTACGCAGACCTCCAGCGCCCAGTCACGGCCAGACTAGACAAAACAACGTGTTCTAATCCCTCATCGCCATGGAAACCAAAGCATAATGCTCCCCTAACAGACACCTGGCTGATGGATCGAGGGAAGCAAGGGCAAGAGGAACTGAGAAGAACCTCCTCAGCACAAGTTCACGCAGCAAAATAAACACTTTTTTTGTATTAGATAAGTTAAACTTCACAAATCAAAACTATTTTGGTTACACCTCTGCAATCTCCAACTTTCTGACTCAACTCAGCATGCTGTCTCAGCCAGAGTCAAGCCAAAGGTCAACCTTTACAATGTACGCATGAGCTCACGCAGCTCTCTGCCAGCCTGACCCTCTCCACCTAGAAAACCTAAAGGCATGGTCCATCATGATTCCCATCAGAGAGACAAACAAGGAAAGGCCTGCAGGATGAGCTCACGCAGGGCAAGCCAGCATGACACTGCATGCCTGGGAGTGTGTGCGAGTCTGAGTCCTTGCATCTACGTGTGTGTTTGTGTGTGATGCGCTTAGCATCGAGAGGGTGGTAATCTGTAAATCTGCTTTGCCTTGGGCAGGTGGTGTGAAACTTGGCAAGCAAGACAGAATGAGAGACAGACAGACATCGTGTGAATGACAGATGAGTGTGATAGAGAGAGGAAAAAGAAACCACGTGAGAGTGGTTTAGATTACATAATTAGCTGGTTTTTTTATTCCTATGTCACTTGTTTACATACTTATGCATACGTCCATATCAATTTAAAAAATATCTTAAATACAGGCTAGTAAAAGTTTAATCACAGGCTGCTAACATTTGTAACTGCAAGGATTTATAAAAATATCTTATTGCTAACAAATCCCTGAAACCAGCAACCAGCTGATCCTATTATGAAGTATTCTCTGTGTAGCCAAAGGCGTTTACATCCTTCTCTTTCAACAGCCTCCCATTGTTGGCGAAACAAAACTATTAAAAAACACATGAGCGTTTCCTTGCGTTGTAAATACTGGCTGGCATCAAATGTGTGCCATTAAAATCTACAGTGCTCAGCTGTTTTGGAGAATTGCTTCACTTCATTAAAGAAAAGAAAAGCGCCGATCATTCGGTTTTCTATTTATTTATTTTTATAAGTAGTCCTGACTGATATCCACCTTAGAAAAGGAAAGAAAGCTAAATAAATCACTAAACTTTTTACCCCGAACAATACAACCCAGACTTCCCAAGGGCAAGTGAGAGCACAAACATTTAAAGTGGCCTTTTACTGACAGCCAAAATAAGTGACACGCAGCAGTCAGACCCAACACATCTCTGTGCAGTTACTGCAGATCTTGCCTTCTCTGATCAAGGCAAACACCTGAGCGGGGCCTGGGTGGGAGCAGGCGTGAGCGAGACAAAAAAAAATAAAATTATAATACTAAGGCGGGCAGACAGACTGCCACAGACTAAGATAAAGCGTAGAGGGAGCAAAGGAGGAAGACAGAGGCAGCAAGCGGACAGGAGAATGAGAGTAAGCAGGGAGGGAGGGAGGGAGAACGTGGTGGTACACGTGACGCTGGCTCAGCCACTGCAGGCTGTTACGTAAGCGCACCCCCTGCCCTGTCTCCTCATGGTCTGAGCAGACTCTGCTTCTCTCCAATCCCTATCCCTGCAGCCGCTGCCCACTTTTTTTTCTCTTTCACTCACATGGCTCCTCACATGGCTGCTTCCCTCGCTCCCTCAATGACTCTCCCTCCATCTCTTTCACTCACTCTCCTCCACCCACTCATTGCACCCCAGGGGAGCCACCAACCTCTACTGCCTTTGCTGTCACTCTGTCTCTCTCCTTCTGTTTTTGTCTGTCTGCTTGCCTGCCTCTCTCTCTCTTTCTCTCATTATTTCCATCAATCGTTTTTCTCTCTCTCTCTCTCGTGCAGTAAGGCTGCAGCTCCACACTCAGGGCTACGCGGATATGACAAAGAGAGGCCGCAAATACATGCTCGAGCACACTCATGCACACCTACACAAACTGACATTTCACATATCGTTACCGCACTGTCTGGCTTCTCGAAGCCGCTTTTAAAAAAAGTGACTGTTTTTCCACTTTGAATTCCTCTTATCTTGTTCCACACAACTGTTGAATCATTTGCCTTTCAAATAAATAAAAAAAAGCACACCAAAAAAAACCCAAAACACATAGCTTGGCTGACTGACACACAATACAAACACAAATAGGGAAAAGCAAAACTCTGACTCCTCAAGCAGCTGGAAGTCAAACAAGTTGCCGTGTGCTATATTGAGCAACATAGTCCTGACAGTATTAGTAATACCATTATACTGAAATAGAACACACATTTGTTCTGCTTTAATAAGCTGTGCCTTAAGTGGACTAATACTAATCACATGCATGCATGAAACATGCAAACGTGCTTTCCTACCACTTTTCTTTAAAAAAGACAAACGGAGCTGCAAACTGAGCAAAGCAGTGGACGATTAAAACAGGCCACGTCATGTTTTTGTGCGAACTGATAAAAGGTCTTTACAGGAACGGCGCATCCTGTGTGAACTTCACACTGGCACCTTCTCTCGCCACACAGCTGGAGCAAGAAGTAATTACAAGCTTGATGTTTTTGTACTTTGGCCCTCACCTTCCACCCCTGTCAGTGTGAACAAACATGCGCGCTCTCGCACACGTAGCCACCTCTTCGAGTCTCCTCTACACAAATTTGCGTGTCATCCTACCAACTCTAGTCATTCACTTCCCGGGCCTCTGGCTGAGAGGGAGGTGCAGCAGGACAGGGGCTCCTGTACCCCCAACTCGCTGCAGTATTGATTTGTTTGTTCAGCGCGTGCCCCCACCACCACCTCCTCCTCCTCCTTCGTTTACTTCCTCCTTCCTTTTCTCCCTCTCAGTGTGAGTGTGTCCTCAAGTGCCTCCCTGCCTTATGTAACACAGAAAGGCCCACAGCATACTGATGAAGGGGAGTCTGGGCTCTGGGCTGACAGACCTGAGAGAAAACAAGCACTACGCTGCACTGCTATAGGAGCACAGCATTGCCAACACATGAAGTTGAGGATAAATCCAAAGCAAACTTTTGGATGTTCTCACTCACGTAATGTAATTTGTATGCAAAGGTGAATGTGACACCCTAAAACCATTCACTTGGTGAACTTGTTAAAGTCACCTAAAGTGTCATGTACTCACAGATTGCTCAAAGCTTTCCTTCTTTTCCAGCATCTCTCTGAGCGTCTCCAGGATCTTCAGACACAATTTATCCTCTTTGTCCATCAGCTTCTTGGTGTGTTTGATTAGTCTGGAAGAGTGATAAGAGTTGCTGCGTCATTTTGGTTTCTGGTTAACGCACTCACTTGCTCACAAAACAAGGCCACGCTTTAATGATCACCGCAGGTGAAATCTCCCTCTCTGTTCCCAGAGGGTGTCATAGAGAAGAAATAGTGAGAGCACCCTCAGAGGTTTGATGATGTGTCTGAGTATTTTTTACAAAATGTATTTGTCAATTCATGCAGACCACTGCCATAAATACTGACTTTTTTTGCTTCCATGCTCTCATTCGTTTCATTTAAAGCTGAATGTGGCTCTATGCAATGACGTTCATTTATCATTTAAAGTGTATTTTGCAAGTTTATTCTTTTTTTACTTTTCCAGCATCTACACAGCTGATAAAAAGATGAAAAAAACAGTCAAAAACTGCACATAACTCCAAATACTAACTTAATCATGCTGCTAGTTTTCCCAATCGTCAGACAAACACTTTAAAATGTGGCCTGTGGGCTGTCTTTGTTCTAAGGACAGTTTATAGAGAGCTGCTTACTTGGACATAAAAGCTCCACCCTCACAGCGTAAACGAGCAGGCTCTGGAAACAGCAGTTCTGGGCTGTGCAGAACATCCACCAGCACAGAAAACTCTGCCTGAACCTTTGGACTGAACTGCTCCTCCAGATGGGACACAACTCCCTGCACAACACAACAGACGCATTAAAAATGCTGCAGCAGAGACTGTAGTGCTGATGAGCATGCATGTTCATACATTACGTAATTTCAAGGGCTGGCAATGTCAGTTTGTCAGGCCACTACTGTGACTATTGAAACTTTCTATATACCCAGAGGATAAATTCTTAGCACAGTCGTCAGATCAAAATGTTCATTTGCCTAATATTCCTTCTTGAGCATGTTGCACATTATCATAGACTCAAAGCACTGCAGTGTCAGAGCTGCTAGCATAGATGTAGACTCCCAGTGTTAGAATAAAGGTTCACCTGCAGCTTCTCTATGATGTTCTTATAATCAGGCCCACCCAGTGGCTCCTTGCGAGGTCGTGTACGTGCAGAGATCCTCCAATCTTTAGCTGCCCGCTGCACCATATTACTATGGAACTTGAGAGACAAAGTGTTGACCTGGCTGTCCAGATCAACAGGGATGGCTATGGACCGTGCCTTAGCTGAAGGAAGAACACGTAGAACATGTAGGAGATGTCATCGTGAGCTTAACTTTACAGTCATGCGAAAAGGGAGGCTTTCACAGGATTCTATGCAGCCCTATGGAAAACTAAGCACACACCAAGTACTGCTTGCAAACATCAATGGAGTGAAGCAACACTGTAAAATTCTTCCACAATGATGTCAGAGATTGTTAAAGTCATACAGAAACTAGTTACTTCAAGGTATAGCTGCTAAAAGCGGCTCCTCAAGCTACTGAGTCACAGGGTGTATTTAGTTTTTTATAAGACTGCGTGGAGGTGTTGTGAAAGATCTCTTTTTCAAATATGTTTCAACCTCAAATGCAACCAAAGCCTAACTTTGGCTGATCCAGCAAAGGACAATGGAACTGTGCTGCACACGATTATGTCATATAATAAGTAAAATAAAGGCCAATTGAAAAGCAACATTACAGCAATAAATATTGGTAAAAATTCAGATCAGCATATGCGCTGTAAGATATGGATTGAAACTTTTTAAATATACAGTGAATGTGAAGTAATGAAACCATCTCCTATCGAGGCTGAAGAGCAAAGTTGCATCACTCACCCACATCGGACAGTGTTTTGATACAACTCTCAATATTAGCCTTCTGAGCTGAGCTGAGCCATGTGCAGTTGTAAATCCGGAAGGCTGACTGGAGGAGCTTGATGAAGATAGACTGGTTTGTCTATATGTTAAATAAAAGAAGAAGAAGAAGAAGAAATAGCAGGATGCTTTAACTTAAAAAGGCATAACCACAGAGAAATACAGAGGAACAATCAGATGGCATGACTTGAAAATTGAATGTCTCTGAGGTAATTACTGCATTACTGCTAAAAAAGAACTCAATCTTTATTAAATATGTTCACCATAAAGTTATCCAAATCCATGACATTTGCATGCTTGTCAGGGGTGAAGAGATACCTGTAGGTTAGAGTGATTAACAGAGAACTGAGAGCTGAAGAAACCCTTGACAATGGCCATCACCGTCTCCGTCACATACTTCTCCAGGGCTAGATCTGCATGGCTACGCTCCGTTGTAGTGTTGCACACCTAAATTACAAAAATCATGTAGAAGAATATGTCTATTATCATTTCCTATGCAATAGTCTTGACACATACACGGGCTCATAAGGAAAGAAAAAGAGGTGAATGAACCTGACTTACACTGGCCATGTCCACCAGGAAGTTATCAAAGAGCTTCCAGATATGGGAGGAGGTGTAGATCTCCTTCATTTCGACCTCTGTGTCCACATAGCAGTGATTCACAAAGTTCACATAAGCAGTTTTGACCTTAGGGCGAGAAATTAGAAAAAGCACTGCCCAATTAGTTTTTGAAGGCTCACAGCACTGAAATATAACCCTTATATATATTATCTTTACCCTACACCTCAATGTGTATTCTTATTGTGTCGTAAAACTATCTGGTCACTACCTCTGGTATGCAATTCACATCAGTGACAACTTTAACAATGTCATCCAGCGGCAGCAGGGAATTGCATTTCAGCTCAGTGTAGACGTTCTTTCCCTCGGTGCAGGCAGCCAGCAGCTCCACGAGTGTGTTGTGATACGCCAGAGCTCCATACTCATCGGCCCGCTCCCGCTCAGAGCCCATCATTTGCAACAACACCTGGAAAGACGAGCGGTCGTTGTAGAACACCAGCACGTCCTCACCGGCGTTCACCAGCTGGACACGCAAACAGAGAACCCAAGAAAAAGAAAGGTTTAAGGAAGAGTCTCGCACACCGGCTTTCATTTAAAAGTAAAGCCTTTCAATTTATAATTGATTCTTTGTGTAGTGCGCAAGTATTCTCATCTTTTCAAGTTCAGTGAAAACCAAACATGAAATGTTATGATTAGTAATAACAATCTGTCACATGTTACATTCTTAAATAACCAGTTAGATTAAGAAAAATGCAGTTATTAAGAAAAATACATGATAACTGATTTGGAGAACTTCCACATGAGTGTTTCCTGTTCATAAGATACTTTTTTCCCCCCATTTTTCACACAAAAAACAAACAATAAAAACAAACCTCTGTCATGACTTTGTCCTGACATTTCTTTACATATTTTGTATCAGCCTTCACAATGGTTTGCAAAAACTTGAGGTACTGAACATGTCTTCCGTGCGTTTCGATGCAGTGGACAAAATGATGGACCACCCGCTCACTGATCTCATTGCACAGCTGGTAGTTGTTCATAAAGATGTGGCGCATCGTCTCAGCTTCCAGCAGCTGGAGAAAAGCAGGAGTTGTGAAGATGATAACGTCCACTTAAACGGCACACTAAATCATTCATCAAAAGAAACCATACGGCTGTCGCGCTACTAGAAAGAGGACACCCAAAGGCATGCCAGCATGAGAAAAAGTGGAGCATAGTCATGTCTACACACCCCTGGAGTGAGGAAGAGGTTCAGCTGTTTATGTAGGAGAACTTGATTCTGATGGTTTCCTTTGCAAAAGTTTTGGAGAAATGTATGTGCCAGGGTCATGATGTCATTCATCTTGTCATCACTCTGTGAGAACATGGCGCCGGGGAAATAAAAGATGATTACAGAATCAGGAAGACATCCAGTAACTATGTTGCACACAGACTGAAGCAGAAAATCATTGAACTGGCTGTTGTGTACACGGCTTACCTTCTCGTAAGGGATCTGCAGCAGGTCCAGCACCACTGTATGAGCTCCCATGTTCTTCAGCAGCCTCTGCTGCTGCGCGCGACTCTTCTTGTTGCCGTAACACAGCTTACTGAGCCGCAGCAGGATCTATAGAAGAGACGCACAAATTTTTTCTCAGATGCCCCAGAGCCCAACAGACATTTTACAGGAACACACTTAAGATAAGGATGTGCAGCGCACCTCTTTTACTATGTTATAGTTGTTTGCCTTGTTACCGTCAATCTGAGGTTTACTTTCCCCATCCTGCACTGGGCTCAGAACAGCCTCCTGAGAGAGACATGAGACATGTGAAAACAGTTGTGCTCAATGTCCACTTTAAAACAGGTCTGTTTTTAATATGAAACAATCTTATCCCATCTCAGTGAGTTATTAAAGTGTGTTCAAAGACTTCCAGCACTCACGGAGATGCTCTAAAAATAACAATAAAGATAACAATTTGTGACACACAAGTGCCTAAATGCAGTTCCCTGTGAAGTCAGACATTTTTTACTAATTAAGCTAACAGAACAGTTGGACTTTTTCATTAGCTGTGAAGAAAAAACAACAATCATCGAAACCATTTACAGTGCAGAAGAATTACTGATGGCCCATTTAACACAAACAGTAATTTCTGAGAGAGCTGAAAATGTCATATCCAACTCTAAAATGTAAAACGTTACTTTTAGATGCTGCTTCTAGATGCTTTACTTTTAAATACGAGCACAGCACCTCAGTGTTTGGCTCTTTGGCCATCTTGGCAGCAAGTTCTTCACCGGTGTAGACTATGCTCTTCTCCACCCACAGCTCTGACTTCTCAACGGTCAGACGCAGCTGGTCCAGATCCGACTTGATCTGCTTGTAGTTCTCTACATCCTGCTCTGACACGAGCAGCTGGACCTAAGACACACACGTGCACAATGAAGAGTAAAGTCAGTCAGGGATATTCCTAAAATATCCTTCATCCGCTTTATCCGAGGCCGGGTCGCAGGGGCAGCAGCCTAAGCAAAGAGGCCCAGACCTCCCTCTCCCCAGCCACCTCCTCCAGCTTATCCGGGGGAACACCAAGGCGTTCCCAGGCCAGCCGAGAGATATAATCTCTCCAGCGTGTCCTGGGTCTGCCGTGGGGCCTCCTCCCGGTGGGACATGCCTGGAACACCCCACCCAGGAGGCGCTCAGGGGGCATCCTTGTCAGATGCCCGAACCACCTCAGCTGGCTCCTTTCGATGTGGAGCAGCAGCGACTCTACTCTGAGCCCCTTCCGGATGGCCGAACTTCTCACCCTATCTCTAAGGGAAAGGCCAGCCACCCTTCGGAGGAAGTTCATTTCCGCCGCTTGTATCTGCGATCTCGTTCTTTCGGTCACTACCCACAGCTCGTGACCATAGGTGAGGATAGGGACGTAGATCGACAGGTAAATTGAGAGCTTCGCTTTTACACTCAGCTCCCTCTTCACCACGACGGACCGGTGCAGCGTCTGCATCACTGCAGCTGCAGCCCCAATCCGTCTGTCGATCTCCGGCTCCCTTCTCCTCAGATTTGGAGGCCATGGCATATTCCTAAAATATGTATAACCAAAAGAAATTTCTATCTTCTAATAAGTCTCTGTGCACCACTTTGGAGTCAAACTAGCTCTGAGACAGTTTTTCCATCTGAGGAATCTCTTAGTGATGCATTTTAGAGCTGTTGGCTCTTTAGAGAACACTCCTCCTCCAAACTGATTACATCAACCAGTACTGAAAAAAAAAATCACTTAACTCAGAAAGTGCAACTGCTTTGTTGTTACCTGTTTGAAGGCCTCCAGCACCTCAGATCTCTGACTGAAGTGTTTAAAGAGGAGCTGCAGAGACCCAGATACCAGTGGGGGGTAATCTTGCATGATGAGATAGATCAGAACCCTCAAAAATGTCCGGCCATCCTCACCGTCCAGCTCCACCGCGCTCCACTCAGAGCTGAAGTCAGAGCTGTGCATATTTAAATTTTAATTTGCTTTATATGTGTGTTTGAAAGCATAATAAAAAAAACACTGGCATACATTTCCTGTCTGTATCTACTGTTAATCTAATAAAGGCATAAATGCCCCAACAAATCAGGAGTCAATAAATAGGCACATGTTCACCTACCTTTCTACAAACATGCTCTCTGCTTTTTGTACAATCTCATCTATGTCAGGTTCACAAGCTGAAGACAAAATAAAATGAAAGAAAAAGTGACGTGAGCAGACTGCAGTAATTAACACAGGATAATGTAATAAAATAACTTTTCTGCATTAGCACGGTAAGAGAGGAAAGTCTCACGTGTTATTGGAGGCACATCGGTCAAAGACATCGAGCTGTCAGTTAAGGCCCTGTCCCCAAATGCTTTCTTGTAGATCGACAGTAAGTATGTGATCCTGTAATCCAACCTCACACTCAAGATGAACTGTCAGAAAGAAACAAAGTTCACAAAAAAAGTGTCAAGCACTGGAAAAAAAAAATGCAGCAGTGATGGTAAGCAGAACATATAGAAGTGCCACGGACTTGCAGGATTTCGATGATCTTTAGTTTTGTGTCCATCACCATCAAATCCTCATTTTCAGGCAGGAAGAGCACCTTCCCATAGCGTAGAGGAGGAGGAGAGTCAGGGAGGATGTGTGGCACACCTCGACTCATCACCATCTGAGTCATCAATTCACCAACACCGTGGATCGTTCGCAGGACATTGTTGCCTAAAGAAAATACGATTTATACATGTCTCATTATGTGTTTGTGTGTGTCAAGCCTATTGAAGTTAGATTACGTTCATTAAAAGCTAGGAAAGTCAAGAGAAACAAAATGCTACACAGCTATGAAAAAGTATTTGCCCTCTTCTTGATTTCTTAGTGTTTTTTGCATATTTGTCACATTTCACATCATAAAACTTTTTTTCAGCTATCCAAACCTACCTGCCCCATGTGAAAAAGTAATGAATAATAAATGAATTACTTTTTCACATATAGTCACATTAATGACAAATCATGAATCATTAATTAACTGTGATAAACCACTTTTTTGGCAGGTATCGCAAACACTTGATTGCAGCTGTATAAAAGGCTCCAAAGTTCATTATATAGTTTTAATGGTGTTTATAAGTTTATATAAGTTCATTTAATGTTCAGTCTTCTGTCAGTTTGGGCAGGCCCACCTTCTAGTGACATCATCCGGTTAGTAAGGTGGGCAGTTTAATGTCGGATGAGCAGTGTTGGTTCGGAAGGGGTGCACTGATTCCTGGGGAAAGTTATGTGTGCGTAAATGACAAGTAAGTAGTGACCTGTGTTGTATTTTGCCTTTGTTTGTGTCAGTACTGTAGTATGTTACCATTTAGGAGCTAAAGTAGTCCATAGTTGGAGCGGTAGGCCACGCATGCAACGCGTGAGTTCACCCTCATTTCATATGCTAATTTATGTTGTTAGCTTACCCCGGTTTAGCTTTGTTGACGCATGTACGGTCGCTCGTATGTCCATAATGTCATTCCTATTTTATTAGTTCTCGTACCTAATTGTTCGCTACAAACTCCGCTACTTCAAAGTAAACAATCACAAGCATCACATACAACATACAGAGAAGGAACACAGGAATGACATGGACATACGAGCGACCGTACATGCGTCAACAAAGCTAAACCGGGGTAAGCTAACAACATAAATTAGCATATGAAATGAGGGTGAACTCACGCGTTGCATGCGTGGCCTACCGCTCCAACTATGGACTACTTTAGCTCCTAAATGGTAACAAACTACAGTACTAACACAAACAAAGGCAAAATACAACACAGGTCACTACTTACTTGTCATTTACGCACACATAACTTTCCCCAGGAATCAGTGCACCCCCTCCGGACCAACACTGCTCATCCAACATTAAACTGCCCACCTTACTAACCGGATGATGTCACTAGAAGGTGGGCCGGCCCAAACTGACAGAAGACTGAACATTAAATGAACTTATATAAACTTATAAACACCATTAAAACTATTATGAACTTTGGGACCTTTTATACAGCAGCTCTTGTTGCAAAGAGTGGCAAAACCAGTTATTAGGTTTAGGTGGCAATTGCTTTTTCACACAGGGCAGGTAGGTTTGGATATCTTTTTCTCCCCTCAGTTAATTAAAATCATAATTTAAAAACTGCATTTTCCATTTAAGCTGGTTATCTTTGTGTGATTTTACAAGTTGTTTAAAATATAAGAGGTGACAGATATTCTGAAAACCTGTTCTCTGCAGAAAATCCTCATTAACCATCTCCACGTCTCATTAGTTATAAGTTCATATCTTGGTTTCATTGATCTCATTTTTATTTCCCTAAAAACATCTAAAAAATAAACAGAGCATAATTAATGATGAAGTTTGTTCCTCTGCTTTCTCCTGCTACTTTAACAGTTGACTTCAAACCTCATGTTTTCATTCACAGCCTTACTCCTGCATAAATTCGCATTAAATTTAGATTAAAAAAAAAAAATTCAAAGACACACATACAGTAATTTAAACACATAACTGCACTAACCGCCAGCCTCTGGGCCTTTGCTGAGCTTGTTCAAGGGGCTGGCCGGGTACTGGACAAAATCCAAGATGGACAGCAGAGTGCGCGTGAGGCGCAGCAACTCACTAAAGCTATAAAAACCAAAGTAAACCAGATTTCGAGCCAGGTTCACCACCTGAAAGAGAAATCAAACATGATCCATCATTAAAACAACCCAATAAAACCAGTAAATGAAAAAAAAAAAAAAAACATGCCAAAGTTAGGTCTGAAGTTTTGTTTATCCTACCTCCAATGTGAGTTCATTCTTAGCTTTTTCCTCAAAAGGATGAGCCTGGTTTAGCACATCCTTAAGATATTCTTCCACAAACTCCATAGTTGGAGCAAACGTCTTCTTCATTTCCTCCGTCGAGCTGTCAGTTGACTCGTACTCGAACCTGTTGAAGCCATTAAAATCTACATGTAGTCACTCACAAATTATACTTGTATACACATATAACCCAACATGTAGATGCTCACTCGTTAATGTTGATCTTGGAGGGGATCTCGGTCCAGAGGCGGGCATAGCGCACAGGAACCACGGACTCCTGTGGGTCACGATCCACATGCATATGCAACATGAGGCGGCAAAAGGAGGCTCTGAGGTTGTAGGGCAGGCAGTCGTCATACATGCACCGCAGGAGCAGATCCACAGATAGCTGACTGGAGATCTGGTTGATGGCTAGGTACTGTCGGTCCAGACACATTTTAGCAAACAGGTTTAACTGGTATCTGTGGAGTAGAAGAAGAAATTGTCAGAAAAAGGGGAAAATGGTTTCTGTGCACGCATTTGTGGAACTGGATGTTAAAGAGACCTGTAGTAGGTAATGATCTCGGCATCACACTTGTGGCTGGCCTTAGCATCCTGGGCCATGTGGCGGATGGATTTGCCATGAGGCTCCTTGTTGCTGTCGATCCAATAGAGCCAAACCTCCTCCTCCTCCCCATCTTCTTGTATCAGAGAAGACTCCAGGTTGCTGGTCTCTATGTTTGAGATTAGTCTTGGAAGGATAAAGGAGCGAGTGAGACATTAAGTAGTAGCTAGAAAAACTGCTCACTTTACACACTGACTTAGAGCTGCTGCTGCTGAAAATATACATTTCACAAGAGGTAGATGCTCTGGAGGAAACGGCAGTCTCGCACGCTGTGCAAAGGCATCACATATTGGAAGTTTTTTTAATGGTCTGGGACATTTTAAAATATAACAATCACCAGGTGGGACTCACTTGGTCTGGATGAGGATATCTGCATTGGAAGGATTCAGCATGAATTTACAGATAAGCTCTTGTGTGATGGGGATGGCCGTCTTGTTGGACACACAGAGATCAGACAAATAGTCCAGAAATCTGTGCAAAGCAGAGCAGACATGAAATGCCGAGATTTGTTCAAAAATATATTTACATTTAAGATTAAGCAGTATATATAAAAATAGAAGAAATAAAAGATATCAAGTAAGTAAGCAGCAGCTGGAAGATAGATTTGAACTAATTTAACACTTTTCCAGCATTTTTTCCCTCCATGTAATTGTTCCCTGGGGTTGTCTAATATTTGGGACGTCTGCTTGACTGACCTGGGTTCTCTGTTGCGCCTCAGCAGGTTGACAAAGGTCTCAATCTCTCTGGCTGTAATGTGTTTTTCCAGCAGCTTGCGGTTGTTGTGCACCAGTGCAGTGATCGTGTCTTCAGCCAGAATCTCATACCCGATCTGAGCCTGCATGATTGTGAATTTTTTGGCTATATATTCCTGCATGAGGAAACAAACATGCGTTTATCAACACTTAATGCAGAAGGTGGTGGAATAAAAGTGTGTGTGTATATGTGTATGTGGGTGAGACTCACCAAAGGATTGGGGGTTTTGTTAGGTCATCTACAGACTATTGTTTTATTAAAATAAATAATAATAAATAAAAAACTGGATTTGGAATAAAATTAAAGAAGGGAAAGTTACATTTTGCTGTTTTGATCATCGTAGCGCAATTGTTGACTGAATGTTGCCATGCATTTGCCATTTTTCTTTTTGAGACCTACTACCTCGAATGGGACCATTAACACATCAGTTGGGGTCCCCAATAGATTTTTTTCAGACCATCTGGCAGAATCTATACTGGTTTCAGTCAAAAGCCACCTCTACCCTTAGCTACCTCACATCTTATTGACACTGTTAATGACCCTGATGACAACTCAATGAAAACTCAATATCAGCTTGTACGGAGGCCAGGGAACAACTTTCCTGGCCTGAAAAAAAAAATCAACAAAGTGCCAGAGACTTTGTTGCTACATGATTTTATGATTTTCCCCGCACTGGTTAGCTGATCAAACCCAAAAACAGCAACTTATATACAGCATGACAACATACCTGGTTCTTGCGATAGTCCTGTTGGGAGTGGCGTAGGATCCTGTAGCACAGGCTGAACATATACTTGTAGTGAGCATAGCGCTGGTCTCCCAGATCCTCCAACCTTAGCATTGGCCCGTCGCCACTATCTGTAAATGGAGCCTTCAGGATGCCAAATATCTAGACAAGCAAAAACAACAATGCACTGATAAAGAACTGAACATAAAATGTTTTTATTGTAATTTAGCTGCATCGTTCGTTGCAGTAGACTTTTGCACCGGGGCCTTTTTTAATACTTAGTACCAATCAGCACCTGTGTTTACATATTCCTGACCTGGGCAAGGATGTTTTGTTCCCGCATGAGTTTCTGCCGCTCCCGGTTGGGCGTGGATGTGACCACAGACAGAACGTCCTCTCCGTTGTTGGGCACCACACACACAAAGTAAACCAGGTCCTCCAAAAGCTTAGTGACAAACCTGAAATATGCATGAATGAAATATTACATCGGAACATGAAGTACGCGCATCATCTGGTGTTACGTGTGTCGCGGTGCCTGCTTTTCTATACCTCCTCTCATTTTGAGTAATACTGGCGTTGAGACACTTCTTCACAGTGGACTCCAAGACTTTGTTTGCATCATTAGCAAAGTCCAAGTCTCTGACCTCTGATAGGGGAACAGACACAATGGCGAACGCTTCTTTGTCCTCTTTAGTAGAACAGGTGCCAATCTATTGTGACAGCCAAAAAAAAATATGTTAAGTAATCTATCCAGGGTTAGTGCGAGTGTGTGAGTGTGGCCATGTTCAGACCTTGAGCATAACTGGACGCTCCTCATCTAAATCAATGGGGACGTTGGTGCTGGTCACCCAGGTGTTGGTGCACAGGTGTCTAAGTCTTACATAGGAGTTTCTGAGGAAGGACAATTTATTCACAGCATGAATGTCAGTTAATTATTTATCTGTGGTAAAAGAATTAAAAATGATCCATCCAGTAAGGTCAATTACCCTACATCGATTCTTAAATTGTTATTTTTAGCAGCAGCAAGACTTTAGGATACTGAAAGTCATAAATTCTCATTACGAAGCTAAAATTTCTGTTTTTAACAGCTATTCCAAATTTTACTCCAATGATTTGTGATTGATTTGAAGAAGAAGTTACAGATATTAATCTAGAATGTGTTCCACCTGGAATAACCTTTAATAACACTGTTTTACTCCATCCCCCATGAGTCACTATAATTATTACTAACAACAAAATTGAAGTAATCTCAAGAAAAATGCTCAGAAGTTAGAATTAGAAATGGAAGATTTTCTGACATGAGCTACTGTGAGCCTCCTGTGGACAAAGTTAAAGCTGTAACCTATTTTCTTTAGCGTTGCGTCGCGTGGGAATAACCGACCTGGGCACGAGACAGTCGGCACGCTGCAGAGTGGTGGCATCCAGCTCAAACAGAGATGAAATGTCATTCCCATGAGGAACAGAAACCAAGGTGAAAGCAATCCTGTCTGCTGCTTGATTCTTCTTCTTCGAGTACACAATATCTGTCTCATTCTGAAGCGTACACACGCACATACACACACACAAAAACAAAGGAGGTAAACATTTGTGCGTGCAGTTTAAAAGCTTATATGGCACAGTCAAGTTACTCGTCAGTCAGAGTCTGTTTCAACTATTAGACTCAACGCAGCACAGCAAGCGCAGAGTCGATGCTGGTTCAACTTGAGAAAAAAAGAATCTCTCTGCAGAGCTCGGCTACGCAAATGGGTCAATTAAAGAAAGTCGTACAGAGTGCAACTCATTAATACACAGGTTAACGGGGTTATTGTGCAAATTATCCTCCTGAACCATTGCATCAAAATGCTTATTTTTGTTGCTCAAACGTCTAAAAGTCAAAAAAAAAAAATGACTGAAAAGTTTTAAACTTTTAGTGACTCAAATTGTTCAAGTTTTTTTTGGTTTGCTTGTTTTTTGGGTTAATGCTAGTTCCAGCTGCTCAAATGGATTCATGATTGCTTTTAAATACAGCATGTAATATTGCATACATACAGTGGAGTTGCACAGGAAAGAAAAACAGTTTTTTTTTTTATGACATTATACACAAAGTAATTAACAGGCTAACAGGCTCTGGATGGGACTGGTAACTCTCAAGCGTATTGAGTGACTTCATGTATGTAAATCACGATGTTCTCCAAAAGTTGATTTTGTTCATCTGGACGTAGCGTTTTGTGGGAGAAACGTTTCGTCACTCATCCAAGTGACCTCTTCAGTCTCAGCTGATGCAGGTTTCCCCAATCTTATAAACAGTACATTTGCATGACTGAAACCAGCCCACTGAAGGAACAATGGGCTGGGAGGTCAGTTCCTTAATCTGAAGAAGTCACTTGGATGAGTGACGAAACGTTTCTCCCACAAAACGCTACGTCCAGATGAACAGAATCAACTTTTGGAGATTTACCTACCTGGATGATTAAGCATGCATCGAATCACAATGTTATTTTTTATCTTGCTTTCCTTCACTTTCCTATTTTTTCTACACTTCACTACCATTCAAAGTCATTATCTTTTACTACTACTTCTTTCAGTTGCTCCTTTTTTAGGGGTTGCCACAGTGGATCATTTGCCTCCATATCACAACATCTCTAGCATCCTCCTCTGTTTCACCAACCCTCTGCATGACCTGCTTCACTACCTCCTCTTTTCCTCTTGCCTGGCAGCTCCATATTCATCTCAGCGTCACCTCTGTAACCAGACCCGTCCCTCCAAAATACTAATTTCTAATCCTCTTACTCCTGTTCATCACCAGAGAATCTTAAATCTTAGCATTTTTAAGTCTACTACCTCATGCTCAGCCTCCTGTATTTTTGTTAGTGTCACATCTCTAAGTCATACATCATAGCAGGTCTCACTATATGTTGTAAACCTTCCCTTTCACTCTTGCTGCTATCTTTCTGTCACAAATCTCCCTGTACACTTATTTCCACCTTTTCACCCTCCTCCGCACCCTCTTCTTCCCCTCTCTTGTTCGCTGTAATTCCACTCCTCAAATCTTTATCATTCCCTTATCTTCCCCCATCTCATTCACACCCATGTGTTTCATTCTTCCTCTCTCCAGTGCATACCTCCACCTGCTTCCTACTCCGACTGCAGCTCACGTCCTCTGCAAACATAGTTCAGTGGGAACTTAAACTAAACGAAAACCTAAAGTGCGAGTACAAAAAGGTAGTCTGGTTTTGTGAAAATAGCGATGAAAAACAAATCAATGACAGTAATTCAGATTATTTCAATTAAAAAAAACTTGTTTTTTCTGTAGCTGCACTCAAAAAACTTCGGATTAAAAGATTAAACAGAATGTTTGATTCAAGCGTTTCGTTGACTCTACAATTTTTCCACCCATGTAAAAACTTTTGATTGATCTGATAAACAGTTTAGCACTGAAGGCAGTAAAAACTTTTTGTTGTTCTCCTCATGTGCAATCTAGCAACATCCCAAGGCAATAATTCAAATTGTACTCGCGTACCCAATGGAAAAAAGATCCAGTACATCGGGCTGCACAGTAAATATTCAGCCACGCTGAAATAAAATTGTAAGTATGGAAAGTATTGGCTCTCCACTGACATACCTAGTGTCAAGTTGTTGTGTTTTTTCATGCATACACCTAAATAAGACCTAATGTTGATTAATTGAGTACAAATTACACCGAAAACGCAAAGAGCCGGGACTTCTCGGTGTGTTGTGTCAGACACTGCAGTACTTAGGCTCCTAAAGAGCGCAGATACTGCAGATAATGGTGAGGGTTAATTTCTCCCACTGTTCTCTGCATGTCAATGGGAAGCTCCCCGGAGCTGCCTCCATGCCTCAGCTTCTCCATCCTCCCACTCTCCTCCTCCCCCCCTCCACCTCCCCCCTCCGCTCTGCTAGTGACTCACCCCACCAGCTTAGCACAGCCGAGCGGAGCAGAGCAGACAGCACGTCTGCCTCCCCTCCATCCCCTCTCGCAGGGCACCCCCACACACCCAGACGTTATGTAAGGAGCCCCCTGTGTGTCTGAAATTCAGCATGTGCATGAGAAAGTGTGCGAGACTGAGAGAGTTGGTGTGCATGCTCCTCGCATTGCCAGAATACAAATGTGCAAGCTCGCTAAGAGCTGAACGAAATGTCTAGATATAGATTTGGAGTTTGGCAGAGTTTGTGTGTGTGTGCGAGAGAGAAAGAGAGAAAGGAACTGGTGGGATTGCATAACCAAATAATGGGGAGACAGAGAAGTTTGAAGTTACAACGCATTTACCTTAAAAACACAGTTTGAAGTTTCTCTCGTGTTAATTAACTCGTCTTATTTCAGTTGAATTTTGAAAAAAGAACAAGAATTAAACGTGCTCTAAAATTCATTAATACTGACAGTGCCTTAGTCTTAAGAATATATAAGCAAAATTAAAGTAAACCACAGTCTGATGTCAAGGGGGTGTGATAATACATGTAAATCCGCTTGTTTACCTGATTCACATCTCCTTTGGTCTCCACAGCTTTGGGTATGAATTCAGGGTTTACCTGCAGAGAGAAGATGACCCGTCAGTGGCCTCAGATCTAGAAAGCTCATCATCATCATCAACACCTAATACAATCTATTCAACAGCAATGCACGGGTGATAGTGGGCATAACAATGGGAACACTGCCACCTACAGCACATCATCTAAAATCCTCTTCAGCTGTGCTCACTCAAAACTGAAAAGCAGGTGCACTTAGCTTGAACAATAAACACCATATGATTATTAATGTCAGCTGATTTTTAAAAGCAGGTAACAAAAAAAAAAAAAAAAAAAAACCTCAGCTGCCAGGTAATTTCCAGTCGCCAGGTGTTTGAAGCGGAAGAGACTGTTCCACTGTCCAGCTCCGCTCCGACAGGGGTCATAGTGCACAACCTGACATAAGGACACAAAATAAGAAGCTTTATTTATTTATTTTTTTATCAGAGATTAGCATGTTTTCAACAGTATCACTCCAAAGAATGTATTTCAGTGTCCAGCAGTTGAGAGGAGCTTTAATTATCTTGCTCACAGCTTGTATGTGAATTAGAGTACTGCACATATATTTAGACGTATATCTGCACATTTAAAAAAGAAAAGAAAAAAAGACAGCTGGTGTAAAAGCATTGAGATTCATTCGCTGAACGTAACACCGTGCGGTTACATGACCTGGAAGATTATGAACTAAAAGTCACACTGGCATAAATGCCTTGATTTTAAAGCTTTTGGTACGCCAACATCATTTTGCACCGCAGTATCAGAATGAGTCAGAGTCCGCGTCATCTCTTACACACTGGCAAGAACGCAAGAATATTCTGTTTTCCACAGACTGTTGCAACAACATGTCAGACACTGATACAGTAAGAGAAGTACATCCTGGCACAAACAGAGGGACAACAGGAACTTCAACTTACTGCAAGCTGATAAAGAGGAACGTGCAGCACAACAGACGGGTTTATACAGAACTAAAGACGAGCACATATCTTACATAAAGGGGAAATAATGTCAGAAAGTCATGATTAAATGATCTTTTTTCATGGCAATTTTAATATCTGCTTATCCAAATTGTGCTGAGCACAGTTTACAAGTCAGGGTTTTACTCTGTTAAAGCTCTGAATTCACCAAACATACTACGGTCACATCTTCAGTCTGTTCTATGCTTTACCTCAATCTCCCACAGAGCCTTGGAGCTGGTAGCAGAGGTGGCAGACTGCCGCAGTGTGGTCCTGAGAAAAACGTACTGATGATCCTTGTGCTTGTCACAGGTTAGAAACTTCTCCTGCTCAGCATGAAACAACCTCACAACGTCTCCCTGACAGAGGACATCAAACAAAAACGTGAGTGCTACATAAAGAAAACTGCACGTTACACATTTTAAGACACAAAGAATGAATGTGGTTCCATTAAAAATAATGGCTAACAAGAATATAAAGAAAGAGGGGAGGAGACGGGGGAGGAAAAAAAAAAAAAGCATACTCCTTTTAGGACATCGTCCCTGTAGTCACTGAACTTCATGAACAAGGTGACTTTCCAGCTGGTGGTGCAGTTAACAGCATTGACCTAGGGCATGCACACAAGTAGAAGACAATCGGATAAATAAGAGTCATCTGCCGAAATCACTTTGATGATATAGTAATAATGTGACATCCTCCTTTTAATACCCCGGTGCTGATGAAAACAATCCAAGTGCACTAGTCTCACCTCTTTGCATCCAAGGTTATCCAAAAGCTCAATGTTACTGGCGTGAAGCGGCTGTCCGGCGTTCACTGGCATCAGCACCACTTTGTCTCCAACCACCACCTTGAAACCAATAGAACAGTCAAATTACAAAAAGAGACCCTGTTTTGTCAATTTCTTGCAGTTTTCCAAGAGCTTAACAGGAAAGTAAGAATGCATCCATGCAAAGGGTTTTTCAAACATCCCCATTTTTTTTCTGGTCAAGGGTGCAGCAGCAAAGCAGGCTGGGCTTCACTTGAGAGAGTGGTCGAAAAGTTCACAGCAAACAGATTTATTCATACCATGGCCAGAGGATGTGAATGCAGCATTCGAAAGACACGAGGACTTAAAAGTGCACTTCCTTTTGCTTACTTAACACATGCTTTCTAGTCCATAAAATAGAAAGCTGTAACAGACTCTACACGGTCAACTGTTTCTCCTCTTAAGCATCCACACACAAGCACACTGTGGTATCAGAAACAGGTGGCCTGTGCTGTTCTGGAGTATTCGACAATATTTCAGCAGTGGCAAACAGTAGATAAAAAGCAAACCAGCTGACTAGATTTCTAATCTCAACCTGACAGTTTACATGCATTCGAAATGGTGTTGCATCCATGCTTTTCCACAGTATTTTGTGTCAGACCTAACACACGTACACACATCATGCACAATCAGAAGCAATACCTTTAACCATAGGATGCTAAAGCCAAAGGAGAAGGACAAAATCAGAAATGTTACTTGAACAGGACAAACGATGAACTGACAGTCTAGACAGAGGGAATGTCAAGTTTTTGTACAGTACTTCGTGTCTACAACGAGCTGATGCCAAGGAGAGAGAAACCTACATTGTCTCCTTCGCTGCGGAGCTTCCAGAAGGGCTGAATATAGAACCAGGAGCCCTCATTTCCAGCCGAGTCCAAAGAAACCCGCATGGCATTCTTCTCAAGCAAAGCAGGGAGTCGCTTATTCACCGTCAGGTACTTATTACTCTTTATGTGCAGGAGCTGAGACAGAAAAAATAGGCAGTTTAGACACTGGCAGAGCAGTGGAGGAGGATGTATTCAGACCATTTATCTATCATTGTTAGGGGAAAAAAAGTAAATGTAGGCAGGGATGTGCAGTGAAATGGTCTCAAGGTTTGCATCATAGTTACACAGAGAAAATGCTTCTTATGTTCAACCAGCAGGTGACTAAAACAACATAAACACAACATAAAAAATGTATGTAAAAATTATTCATATGATTCAGAAGAAAAGAAAAACAGAAAATGCTAAAACCATGAAATATTTAACATTTTTGCTCAACAAATCTAAGTTATAATCTGAATAATCATCTGGCAAAATGTGTATGCTGCAGGTGCAATTTCTGATGATGCTTCAGAGAACAGTGCTGCTTTAGGTCTGCCCTCACATCTTTTTGTCCTCCACCCTGCACACCACGCTGATATTAGATTCAACTAAAGAAAAGTGGACAAATGATGTGTTTTTGAGAGCCTGCAAGTAACAAGGTGCCTTCATAGGTCTCTGTGTGTTAACAATAAGCAAAAACATTCCTCTGAAAATGCTCAGGTACAAGGACTGGACTGAATGAGCCATCCGCTCATTTGTAGAATACACGAGCAACTTCACTATGTTATTTAATTTGACTTCATTTGGAGACATTTCCTGAATTCACTGAACAAACGAGGTTCTAAATTAGCCCGTGCTTTGAGTCAATACAGACAAATTGCTTATCCATAAGGCGAGTAAACTAAGGTAAGGGAACAATGGCCGGTACCTTTCACAACAGCAGTTAAATGTGTGGTTTCCCAATCCAACCACGCAGGCAAGAGTTCAGCAATCAGTGAAATCAAATACCAGCATTGTTTTTTTAGAAACCTGCCTGAGGTGTCAGGGGTTAGATGACAGTAACACAAGCTGGGTAAACAATAAAACAAAAGGTAGGCTCAGCACACAACAGAGTGTAACACCATAGTTTAAGAGATTCTCTCTACCTGGATAACACTGCTGTACTTGACAACTTCTCCAAGAAGTTTCTTGTTCTCTGAATCGTTCTGCTTCTGCTCCAGTTCTGCTGCATGCTGCGTGACGAAGCAGACGATTGTTAAAAAGTTATTACATACACATCCTTCCTCATTCCACATTTTGTTTGCAAACGGAAAGGTTGTCCACACGAGATCAACGACCAGCCAACGCTGCCATTTTTTAAAAATATGCTGGATGGTCATAATAAACTGAAGTATGCTCTCTTAACCTCTCTGCTCTGCTTCGTGTGTCACTGGTCAAGCAGAGGAGACCCTCGCGGTGAATCAGAGAGCAACGGAAAGAAAATAGTTCAACTGACAGCAAAACACAGTAGAGGCTCTCACGCTGAGGTCTAAAGAAAAATTGTGTTTTACAGTTAAATTAGTAAAGTGATGTTAAACTCAATAATGATGTTGGCTTACTCATAACACATTGCGTCTTATCCTCACGTTGACAAATAAAGCTTAATACAGTGGTTCCCAAACTTTTTTTTGCTGGGCCCCCCTTGTTTTACAAGAAAAATGTTCGCGCCCCCCCCCCCCCCCCGCGCGCGCACGCACGCACGCACGCACGAACACATCCTCCAACCACACAGACCCATATTTTGCTCCATTGCGTTTATTTTACACCTCAAACATTTAGTAAACAATTAAGCAAATACAAGAAATCTGCAATAAATTACAGGTAGTAAGAAAATAAACTACTAACTCTTTTACGCTACGTCCACACCTTCACGGGTATTTTTGAACACGCAGCTGTTTCGTCCACGTAAACGGCGTTTCGAATCACCGAGAACGGAGATTTTTTAAAACTCCTTTTTTGTGGTTACGTGTGGACGAGGAATACAGAGGTCGTGCAACGTCAAAGGTATGTGCCTTTTTTCACGTCACGCTGTGTGCACGTTATTGTTTACATGAGATGAATTGCAGAATGGCAGATAGAGACAAAATACTGTTAATCTGACTATCTGCAGGTTTTACACACTTACATATACACACAGTTACTGTCCCTCCATTTAGAAAGGCAGAGGCGTCACGGTGTAATTATTTTACATGTAGTTGTTTTTTTTTTCCTGTGTAATAATATTCAACATTGCTATCAATACATTTTTCAAAAAATCCCTCTGCAAAATGGGTTCAAAAACATAAACAACTGTTGGATGCTGTTTGTCCATGATTTGAACCGAGAGAACAAATTGTGGCAGGAACGACCTGATGTTATTTGTATCCCGCTGTAACTTTACTGTATAAAGAGCTAACATTTCCAAAATGTCAGGAGTAGTTAGTCATTACAACAAGTGTTTGTGAAATACAAATCAAGAATGTGGGATACTGTTTGTCCGTGATTTAAACAGCCCAGCGCTGCTCCCAACGAAGGGAAAACCAATTCTGCAGGGAGACCTACCTCGGCACTTGTGCAGGTGAAACCAAAGGGAAGATGTGCTTCACCATATTTTTCTAGTTTTTGGCTTAGAATGAAGTTGGTTTGGAAACATATTCAGCTATGCTTCATTTCCTGCTTTGCGTTTGCGTGGGCGCCCGTGCTAGCAGTGTCCAAGCGTTGTTGTTTTGGGTTTTTTTTCCCTTTTCATGCCGCGCCCCCCCTGCAATGGCTCTGCGCCCCCCCTAGGGGGCGGGCCCCACACTTTGGGAACTTCTGGCTTAATAATTTAACACTCGGAGTCCAGATATCTGTACTAGATGGAAAAACTGGATTGGTGCATCCCTGATTTAAACTGTAATTAGGCATAAATTCATGCATAATTGCTTCCTGATTGTCATTTGAGCTCATGTGCCCAACAACGGTTCGGAGTACCCGGTCTTCTCGGCGTCCCTGGTTTGAGTTCTTGAAGGTACCCCTGCTGAGGGACTTCATTGCTTACATGGGCAACAACAGTGTGACCTAGAGGGCTGTGACTGGGAGGGGCAGCCTGTCCACTATAAACCCAATTAGTGTTTTCTGCTACAAACAGTCTGTCCACACCAAACTCCAAGTTCAAGAATAACGGGGTTTATAAGTGCACTTGGTACAAGGACATCCTAGGTCACACTCTGGTCAGGTTTTGTAATCATATCATTACATCTGTGGCCATGTTTCTTCTGTCTGTTCTCTGCTAATAGGCCCATTACAAACAGAAAGAAAACAACTGCATACAATTTAAAAAGTTCTGTAGAACTTTTAAGGCTTTGAAATGCTCATAAAGTTAAAAATCCTCATACCTGTAACTTTTTAAAGAGTTCTCCTTGTGTGTTGTTGTTTCCTTGTTTCCCTTGTTTTGTCTTCCAGAACTGTTTCTGGGCTGAGTATCTGTTCATGGGACACACCTTAAAGAGGCAATCTGCAGAAGAGAAAAAAAAAAAAAAAAGCAGTGAGGCTCACAGGACTCACCTGAGCCAGATAAAATGACACTCAAGCGTCCACATGTAGAGCTTGAAGCCTTGAAGTCATTTCAACACATCAAAGCTTATTTGTAACCCATAATGCAGTCTCAGAAAAGTCCAAGTTCACGTGTGTGTGCGCATGTGTGTGTGTATGACCAGAAACCAGTGTGACCAGTACACACCTCTGAACTTTTTGGGTGGGTTGTTCAGGTCTCCAGCTTCAGGCTGGACAACACACCTATCATCGACAAGCCTGCAGAGAAAGACAAACATGGAATTGCATCAACATGATTACTAGAGCAGGGCAATATAACCAAAAATATTTATCACGATATACATTTGAAAATTTGCGATAAGGATATAACTGACGATATAATTGACACTAGACAAAATACTTTACAACTCCACAACTTTATTAGTGCAAATAAACGCCATCAATGTATTTTCACTTAAACAAGCAGCTGTTTTTTATGTGCAAATTCCTTGCAGACAGTTTAACCAAAAGGCATTTCCAGTGGAAATTGGCCGACATATCCTCAGCATAACCATGTATAATATCCACAAAACTTAAAAAGAGGTTATACACACACAATATGGTAATATTATGTTGAAGCACAGTATGTATCACTCCGCGAGGCGCCTGCCTAATATAGCCGTAATGCTCCAACAATCCATCAAGCGGTGCGGGTTCGTAGCTTAGCAAAGTCGTACTACAACATTTGACAGATTTTCGAGCGCCGTGTACGACATAAAATCGTTTCGAGGTCAGTAAACACAACCAGAATTCATACATAAGGCACACGGATTATAAGGGGAACTGCCGATTTTCAGAAAAATCAAAGGATTGATTTTAAGTGTGCCGTATTTTCCAAACAACACGGTAATAACGACGGCCCGCTAGCATGCGCTACTAAAATAGTGCTTTGTTGTGAAGAAAGCTAAACCAGTTCCACACCACTGAAGTTGCAGCATTTTTACAAACCAATTCTGGTTCATCTGTTTCATTTAACGATCCACTTTCGCTCTTCTCATTCTGTGTCGCCGCCATGTGCGTATGTAAACATAGGCACTGCGCATGCGCGTTTTACCCATATTCTATCGCGATATTTCATTTTCCTATCGTTGCCCAAAATTACACCGGTATTACCGTGAACGGTATGATATAGCCCAGCCCTAATGATTACTATAGGTGTGTTATTACAGACTTAAACTCCTTTGGGAGCATTTTATTAAGCAGTAATCCACTCTATTATTGTGAGTGTGATATCACACTCACATGCAAATACATAAGGCAGAATCTCAAACTACAAATAATACCATGATTTGAATAGACAGTTTATAGCACTCCATGGGAAGAAAAGCTTTACTGTCTCTCTTGTCCATCACATCCATTTAATCCAAGGCAGTCCCAGTATCTGGATGTGTTTCTGGGTGGGGTTCATCCACGTTGGCAGTGCTTTGATCTCTGCTTTCCTGACCAACATAGGTAATGTGGTGTTGTGCTGAGATAAAAGAACTAGAAGAAACTGACGTCAAAGTTTCTATGACTTACATGGGTCCGATTAAAACTGTAAAATAAATAGTGTCAGGATAATTTAAAATAAAGCTGTGAGACTGCACAGTGAATTGGTCACGGAAGATCAGGCCTCCCTGTGAAGTCTTTTGTAGCTCATAAAGTGCACACTGAGCCACCTCCACCTGGGGAAACCATGTGGCTTCTGTTCAGAGTGGATGAGGGGGCTTTCAATAGGTGTCATCCAGTTAACTGTCTTGTTCCCACATATCCTCGCCTTTTATTTGCCACACGCTAGACATGTTTCACTGAAAGGGTTAAGGGACACAGCAGATCAGCAAAACTCGCCTTTCTGACACATCTGACGAGCACAGAGTTAAAGCTATGAAGTTGATGATGGCTGATAACTAAGGAAACAGAACCCAGTTCAGGTTGGCAAAAAAAAATTATTGAGGAAAGAACAATTTTAAGAATGCACATTCATCAACAGCCATTTAAAGTTATCTGATGTCATGAAGTGTATTCATTATGTACTATGGTGTCCTAAACTGGTTTAAATTGGTCCAGAAGCAGATCTTTGGCAGGCAAAAGCAGTGATCCCTTTTATTAAAAGTGTCCTTCTGCACATGTCGTCTTTAAACTGAGAAATTTGGGCAACCTTTGTTAGCAGCCAGCACAGAGAGAGCTGAGGCTGAAGGTGCTTGTAAAAACCTTAATGGCTAAGAGCCCATTATGGAATCGGTGGAAAAAAGCAAGCAGCGACAGAAAAAGAGCATCATTAAATAATGAAGGCTTATAACAGTTCAGTGATTGTGGAGTTACAGGTTTTTCTTTTATGGCTAAAATGCAACTTTAAGTTCCAGCTGTGAATTTCTTTGCCTCTTGTTGTGTACATAAGGAAGAAGACTCTGATATCTGATCTTACCAAACTATTGAACTAGTTACTTTATCTAAATCTGTATCCTGCCCATTGTTTGTTTTTATTTATAGTGCCTTAAACTATAAAGTGAAATTCCATTTCTTGCTGGGCAAAGGCACCAGAACATTCTGCAGAAGCAAAACTGAGACATGTGGAGAAAAAGGCCCTTTTGAGGCAAGAAGAATTCATGTAAAGTAAGCCTGTAAGGGAAATTATCACACTACCAAAGATGGTTTTCTTGCAGTATTTGTAGCATGCATATAGCTTTCACTTTCCCCAAAGAGAAATGCTACCATTTTTTCTGCAGGCAATGACACCAGCTAATGAATTTCTAAAGACTCCATAATCATCCCATTCCATTTATCTCCTCTGCACCACATTTTGAGTTGCACAAGTGCATCCATTCATTCTGTCCGGTGGGGAGAAACATAATGCAATGCACAATTCCTCCAATTCATACAAAGCTGGCAGTTCTGCTAAACAGAGCTGAGCCATTTCCCTTTTTAAGTCACCGCAGTCAATCAGTCAATCTACAGGCTGTGTATTGCTTCCTTCAACACTGTATCAAAGTTCAATCTAAATGAGAAACAATAGAGACCAACAGGAAGAATTATCACAAAGCTAACTGGCTAAAGAGAAGGGCTCTCTGGGAAAGCTCATAAATAAGGAGGGCCGCAGAGAGCTGGGCGTTAGTACAAACAGAAAGACTCTGACAGTGCCTGACACTCTGTAACCAAGTTAAACATGAACCAAAGATAAATCTAGCAGGCTGGACACAGGGGAGCTAATTATAGCTATTGCCTGTGTTTAGTCGACTGAGAAAATAACACGGACAAAATAAAGAAATAGAGAGCATGTAATGCAAAGCAGCAAGTCTATGTAACTGCTGTTAAATGTTTCAAAGAACAGCGAAGGGCAACAGAACAATGACTCATCTGCAAGAAAAGTGGATGCATGTGAACAATTTCAACACGAATGCATGTTTCAACTTGCTGATACCACGGTAATCTAAATGAGTCACACACATACTGATTAAACAGACTCTTCCAGTGAATTCACTTTTGGTAAAAAGGTATGAATGTGAAAATGTTTGGGGTTTTTTGTGTTGCATCTATGCATCAGTTTCTACTGTTAGTTGCAACAAACTGGACTGATTGTTACGACCCATTAAAATATGGGAAATCTGCCAGTTAAACCGCAAGACTTAAAAGATCAGGTTAGTGATGTCACTTGGAGGTTAGCCAGCTTTTGAGAGTTTGCAATGACAGTTGTGGAACTAACAGATTTGATGTTATTTTATGCAAACATGGACACGGTTGGGTAGATCAGGTTTAATTGCATTGACAGGGGTTGCAGCTCTGGGAGGATCTTGAAGGCTCTTTGCTTTACTTGCTGCTTCTCTCTGGGCCTGAGTGAGCTCTGGCACAGCAGCGTCCTTGATAAAATTCTCAGGGCACCAGTCAAACTACGTGAGCTATTGAAAGGCTGATAAGATCCCTTTGCAACAATAGCAGGCGTGAACAATCGCTGCTGTGCACTTTTGCTTTTTTGAAATTTACAGCCTCTGTGTACCATGTAGGGTGCCGTCGCTTCGATTTGCATTACCACACGCCTTAACAGTTATGGGAGCTTTTCGTTTAAAAGTAAAATATCGCAGCTTAGTTCACACCAGCAGATGATAAGTTAGGAAACAGCATTGCATTCAAGGGTTACACACAGTTCGGCTTCTATTTGCTCCAAAACTCTACGGATTATCTGAGCATCTGATGTGAGGTACCTGTTGGCAGGAACGACTTAAAGCAGGACAAAGGAGAGAGGACAAGAGTGGGGGGAAAGGAGAGAACATGGGTGGGGCAGAGCCATTCCTCAGGGCCAATCAGTGTTTCCACACTCGTTCAGCAGGCTCAGAGGCCAGAGTGTAACCCGGAACCACCGAGGCATTTCACCTTGCACTGAAGCTCTCAGCTCATGAGGGGCGACAACCAAACAAACTGTGTGTGCAGCTTCTTCTTTTTCTGCACTGCTTTGCAAAGAAAAGCTGTTTTATTTTCACCAAGTAAAACTGGTATCTACTGAGTGCAAGTGCTACAACATAGGAAGGAGTCAAAACCAATGGTTTCCTCATTTCTGTTTTTTTTAATATTCCTGAATATCATTAAAATGACACAGTAAACACCATCTATGAGCACCTCCACAAACTCCACAGATCATTTCACTGAATTAACAATAAATGACAAGAGCAAACGGGGATCAGTGAAAAGGTTTTAAATATCTAATATGACTTTAGAACGTTTTTTCTTCTTTTTAGCCTCCACATTCACCTTGCACCCTCTCGTGTTTATCTTGCAATCCACCAGATTCGTTTTCAATCTGTACATGGACTGCAAAGAGATGACCTCAAAGCGTGTGCAACATATAGAGCACACTTATTCCTTCACCTAAACAGGAAAAGTCTAGTCCTTTATTTAAGTGAACACTATAAATATTTGAACATCATCCAAATAAGAGGTAGCCTAGAGCTTCACTCGGTGTCAATTTATTTTGTTAGACGTGGTCTATTTAACAGGAGGAGTGGCATTCAGGGTCACTGGACATTTCTTATCTTAACGTCAAATGAATGAACAACTACTCTTCCCTCAATCTGGTCACCCTGACACCTCCTCGTGCCTCTCTCTGGGCCCCTGAACCATATGTTGGTGACCACAGTAACAAGAATCCGCTCGCAGCCTCTCGCGAAGTGTACCTGGGAACACGCTGGTTTGCATTCCTGTTAGATTTGCGTAAACGTGAAGAATTTCCTGATAAGGAGCTGTTTACGCGCCGATGGGCCTTGACCGCAGGTCGCACTTTAGGTTTTCACTTGTTGGATTTGCATAAAACATACATTTGAAGAAGTTCACGCCAGATGTAAAGTGAAAGCAGTTTTTAAGCGTGCATATGGGAGGGTTAAGCCATGGACTCTTGAGCGATTAGAAAGTGAGATAGAAAGGAGGAACGTACCCCAAAGTACTGATGAAGCCATTCACCGAGCCTTCCGCGTACAGAGACACAATGTCTCCAATGTGAAGAAAACTGGATCTGTGCTCTGGCATTTTCACCGAAGATATGTTTCACACTCGTTCTTGCTTTTCCATTTATGAACAAATCCACACGTTACAGCGCCTCCAGTTTGGCATCAGCCATCAGATTCGCCGTCATTCTTCCAGATCTGGCGCTCGGCAAAGTCGATCGAGTGAGGTGAAAGCGCAAGAGGAAAAACAAGCAGGCGAGTTTGAGAAAAGCGCTGTGTTTTTGCACTTAATCAACTTCTTCCTGTATGTCAGAGAGACCCGCAGTCTTCACATCCACTCTTCAGGGGGAGGAGACTGCCGCTGTCACGGCTGTGAGCAAATTCCGTTCAATGACAAGTTTTTTGGTTTTTGCTCAGAGCAGGCGCACTGAAAAACACAAGTCATTAAATGGCGTTTTACAAGGAAATGCACTTGCATAAGTGTGCGGAAAGACACCTGTAAACATGTATCACAGCAGACACGGGGGGGAAGCAATTCAAATATATTAAAATTACAAACTGGGCACAAGCCATGAGTATGTTTGTGCAGCTGGACAAAGATCCCACATTATAAATCACAAACTATCAGACTGTCAGACGTCATCTCTGTTATCTTGATCAAAACTATTCATTTCCGTGTAAATATTCATATTGGTCTCAACACAGTGCAAACTTCTGACTGCTCAGCACTGTAATGGACAAACATGGTACTGCACTCTTTTGTAACCTATAAAATTTTTGTGTGATTTCACAAAACTTCACAGTTTGACTCATTTGTGTTGAAGTATCTGCTCCTTCACTCATAAAGACTCGCGTCTTCAGCAGCTTCTTGTTTTTACACTTTTTTTTTTTCAAATAAGCTTATAAAAGCCAAACGACAATGTCCTTTATTGTCATTGTACATGTACAACAAAATTGTTGCGTATAACTTTTGGTGCTAAAAGCAGCAAAAACTGCGTTTATAAAAAGAGTGGGGGAGTAGAAATTACGACCCAGCTACTCCAAAAAATGCTACCTTGAGCTATTATTTTTCTATCGAGCTACACTGGTATCAGTCAGCAGAAAAATCATCCAGAGTGACAGATGGTAAAAAAAAAAAAAAAAAAAAAAAAGCTTTTATGTTCACTAAAACAGAAGAAAGGAAGGTCTGCAGATATTTTGAGAACCTGGTATGAAACTTGCTCATTTGTTTCTTCATTGTGACTGCGAGTTTCACAAGGTCAGAGCCATCTAAAAGATCACATTCAGAAGATTTCAGACATTTCTGCAGCTGTTCTCTCTAAAACAACCCAACTGTCACTAAACTGATTTAGATGGATCAACTGCACTGTAGATGAGAGAAGATATAGGCATGTAATTATGGGGTAAAGTACACTTTTAAAGCAGTTGTTCCCAAATTTAAAAAAAAAACACTTTCTTGTGTCTTTTTACCTGTTATCAGTTCCATTGATTAGATGTTTCTCCTCCAAACTTTGAGGATAAAAATGTAAAATTACAAAATATTTAACTAAAAAAAGACAAATATATATTTTAAAGAATCATATAAACTTGTGCTTATTGTTCCTTTTTGCTCACCCTTTCTTATGCCATAACTATTTACATTTGGTTAAGAACCACTGAACTAAACCACCATGGTGCTGTTAAAACATGGTTATGTATCAGTACTAATAACGTAATAACATACACAGTTATGTCATTCACAACTCAAAAAGGATACATTACACTCGATCCATCCAGCTGTCCTAGAGTTAGAGTTAGAAATAATCCGTGCTTTTATTTTATTGAGAGTAACTTCTTACAATGACTAAAATTATTATGACCATAGTGTTAAATTAAATTAAATCAATACTGAATGTACGATCATTATGGCACATGAATGTGAAAAGGCTTAAAATGAAAGTGTCATTTGCCCAATTTTATTGGGAAAGTTAAATCAGCAGCAGGAAATCAGCTGCAGTGGAAGAGTGGCAGGAGCTCACGAGGAAGAAAAGTTGTGGCGGTTTCATGTACTACCCATTCTTTTACACCAGGGGGCGCGCAAGACCCAATCTTAAAGAGTTCCTCCGGAAACGTCACTCATACAGCTCAGATGATTGGCCTTGTAGTGTTCACTTCATTGAACCAACAGGTGATTCAGCTGTTCCACTTTCTCTGTGTTAAATATAAACACTACCGACTGCTGTTTCATACTGGTTTCAATAACTGGTTCCTCGTGGTGATTCAGTGCAATACAAAGCTAACTAATAACTAAAATAATAATAGTAATAACACAAAAAAAGGAGATTATTTCTGAAACTAGAAGAAATGAGTGGGTTGCATAATGTTAGGCTCTTCTTAATTTGATGCTGGCACACAGACAGTGACGGGCTAACAGCCTAAACTGAATAAACATAATTGGGAGCAGCACTTTATGCTGACAAATTTTTATTCCACCGACTGGGGAAAAAAATCCTGGACTTGTTTTTATCAAAAGCAGTGGTTTTAAAAAATATAGCATCAGAAAAAACAAACTAAATTATATTTTAAATATTACACTATTTTAAATATACATAGACCTAAAACTAGTGTATCTAATGGAAATTAATATGATATTAATTTCTGATACTTGCTCACAATAATACATCCACAGTTGTGGTCTATATCTTTACACTTACCAAAAAGTTGAGGCATCTGAATGAACTGCGCATGTTACAGAGGTAGGTGGCACTAATTTAACATGAGGTGTACTAGTGAGGCAAACACTGACCGGGTGGCTTCGTGTAACTTGTGTGTGACATACTGGGCTGGAGAGAGAGAGAGAGAGAGCAGAGCAGTCGCACCTTTCACAGCTCTGAACAATGAAACGCTCCACTCCTTCCTTCACTTCTCTCTACACGGACCAGCAGTAGGAGCTCCACTCTGGAGGAACAAATAAGTAATAACTTAATATTCGGCCGTGTATCCAGACATCCAGCAGGACTCCCCTCGGTCAGCCTTCACCGCGAGCTGTTGGTCCGAGTGGTCGCGAGGCACCGGAGGATGAAAGTAAACCAGGCTTGTTAATTTTTCCCTCTTTCGGCGCATGTGCGGTCTCACTCTTCACGTTAACGCGTTTATTTGTTATTAAGATAAATAGTTTATGTGGTTAAATCGATATTTTTTTTGTCTTTATTCCCTTAACCTTTGTCCGCTCGTGGATGTGCCGAGTTAACTGCTCTTTCGGCTTTGAGTAAACAGTGAAAGGCAGTGTTGTAGTACATTAGGACAGTAGTAAAAAGTAAATAGTAAAGAGGAGAAAGGCTACATCAATATGCAAAAGCAGGAGCAGATGGTAACCTGAGTCAGTAGAGGTAGTGCAAGGTGCATGGCCTCTTTAGCGCCACATTGCCAAGACCTCTATTGCCACACTGTGCTGTGACTCTGCTGTTGGATATGTGAGCTACTCCATCTGTATCGTAAACTATATAAACACACGATGTATTTTCAGGGCTTCTTTAGTGCCAGCTGACCTTTTAAAACTCTTTTTTTTTGGATATAGGCTTGTGCCTGGTTTCATTTGCTTTTTTCTGATGACTAACTCTCATCTTTTCCCAGCAGAATCAGGAGAAGTAAAGCGATGTGAACAGTGACTGGAATGCAGGATTATCATCTGAGCTCGAGTGAAAGGAGAAAAAAAATCAGACTATAAGATTACACATTTCCTGATCTATGCAGCCCTACAATGCCTTTGAGGTTACAATGTCTTCTCTAAAGCACGTCATTCTGCAGGATAAGGACACGGACAATGAAAAGAAGCTGGACTGGAGCTACATTGAATGGGCTGAAAATGAAGTTGTCACAACAGGTGTGGCGGATGCTGAGACGCAAACGGACTCGCCATCTTTTGAGCACAAAGAGAGCCAGACCAGTAACCCAGTCATAATGCACATAGATCTCAAACGGACACACTCCAAAATGAGACATTTGTCTTTGGTAAACCCAGACAACTCGGCTCCACCTTTCTTTCAGTTTGACCGCCAGGCTCCTGGACGTATCTCCACATCTCCCACCTTGAGGAGGATGAGGAGCACCCGACGTCCTCAGATAGATTTTAGAGAGCCTCACAGGATGGGGAGCACTCAGGAAGAGCAATCATCTGCAAGCACGGGATCCCCCATAAGTCCCCTGTCACCAGTACACCGAGTAGATTCCCCTCTTGCAGCGAGCCCACTCTCTGACGGGGAGGCCGATCATCAGCCAGTGTCATCCTCAGGCCAACAGCGAAGCAGATCGCATAGATCAAAGACTTTTGACAACAGTATCACTTCTGTGGAACAAGAATGTCACAGTGCTCATCCTTTTCTTATTAAAGACAATGGATTTCCTGAGGATGAAGTTCAGGTGAGCTTTTGCCACGTATTTGTAAATTTAGCGTTTGCATATTTACTCAGGAAAAAGACGATTTTTCATAACCTTCACACCAACCTCTTCCCCATCACCACACATAAATTTCCTGTAATCTACTGCAGATTTTTTTTTTCTTTTTTGGCAAAGTCTAAAAATTAAATGCTTGCACATTCCTTCCTTGAGGAAAACCTTCATTCCCTCAATCGGCCTTGCCTCCTGCAGTGGTCACTCACAATGCAAGCTTTTGACAGCAAATGAATCAGCAGTTACATGCACTGACAGCTCTGACCAAGCCCACTGCCTGGAGAGCCCTGGGAAGTGCTCTCCTCGGGCCCCTATTCACCGCAGTCAGCAGTCACCTAATAATGGAGGGGTCAGTGAGCGATGGAAAAAGATAATGGGGAGATCTATTCATCAGCTCACGGTATTCAAGCGAGCCGATCCTCAATAGAGCACCGGCATTCTCCTCCAATATCAGAGGCTTTTGAATGCAAGCGACCACTTAAAATACTGACTCAAATTTGAATGTCTTTGAAAGTGATATAGTGGTGTTGTTAGCGGCAGGAGGTCTGTGAACCCTCTGCTTGGTCCTGACTGTGGAGCGAGACAGTGCCGATGTGGCGTGTAGTATAACTGCTGATTTGGAAAGATGAGGTCACTAACAAAGTTCGTTTTTCTTACAGGAGAAGGAACCCTGTCATGATAGGTAAGTGTACCTTGGACTGTTTTGCATGTTGTCTGTGTTACCCTGTCGTAAAACTCTTCCTGGAACGGATACAGCTGTCACATATGGTTTCTTTTTTTATTTTTGTCCTTCTGTTTCACACGCTCACAAAAACAACCCAAAATCCGAGCTACAACACGTCAGAGTGCCTCTGAGTTGTGTGCTCTCTTGGTGCTTGAGAGCAAGCGAGGATGATTGGACCTTTGCTTTGAGGATCCCTGTTGTGCACTCATTGTCACTCGTGTCTTTGTTAATGCTTCATAAGCTTGGTGGGTTAAGTTTTGAGAGTCCTATGGTTATGTATGGGCTCATTAAGGCTGTTTTCCCTTACTGCCGCCCACACCCCTCCTAATAGGCGTCCAGGCTCTTCCCCTCACCGGATAATTAGGCAGCTATTGTCCCTGTAATTACACCCTGGCACTGTGCCTCTTACAGTGACCGGGCCTTTGCGAGCCTTGGTTGGGACAGTCTTGTTTGGGAGCATCATTATTTCTCTTGTTATGCATGAACAAAGCGGCCATTTTTACAAGTGCTCTCTGTAGCAGAGAGGCGGACAAAGAGAAAGCTTTCTGAGCTGCCACAAACCAACAGGATGTCATTGTGAGGATGCTGTGGAATGAACTGCAAGGCGACACTGGCCTGGTATGAAGAGGTAATCGTACCTTTCGTGCCACATGTCCCCCTACATTGCTCAGGTGCTACTGCCGACTGTTATCTGTCTCTCTGTTCAGCATCTTTACATTGATCTGGACGTGGGTGTCGTATCAGTTTACCAGGAAGAAAACGGCCCATCCAGTGAGAGCGAAGAACAGTTGGTGCTTTCACAGTTGAACAAAAGTGTCCTAGAGGAAAAACGTACCAGGTTACACCCGCTCAGTTGTAGACTGACTTATCCTCCAAGTGTACGAGTTGCCCCTGCAGCCATGTGGCCTACATGTGCACTCGAATTAGTCTCGTAGGGTACTTTTGCAACTGTGCAGCCACAGCAGCAAGAATGCAGGTCCTGTGTGAGGGGAAGAACACTTCCTCCTTCAATCTAATGAAGAAGTTTTACATAAACTGTTCCTGCATTTTCTTCCCCTTGCTTTTACTTCTGCTCCACTGTATTGTACTGTCAATCTAAACAGGGCCATTAGCCCTCATCTGTCAGTCACACTTCCTTATGGTTTTTAGCCACATTGTGCGTTGCTGTTATCTGCCCTTAATCTGTTACTTTCATCACTACTGATTCCTGCTTAAATTCGCCTTTTTGAAGTCAAAGGCACTAAATTATTTAAAAGCCTAACCGCAGAGAGTTGACGTGGGTCACTGACCGCTTGTCGATCAGTGTCAGCGTGTTCAAAGTGAGCCTTAGCTTTAGCAGAACCAGCTCGTCTGGCTACTTTGCGTCCTTTTTTATGGCTGTATGCAGTCATGTTTAATAACTGCAGTTGTCTATTTAGCATTGGGACGGTTTAATGTCATGCTGTCACCAATCAAGTTCTTCCTTTTGGGCTTTTACAACAAATGAAAACATTTCCATGGCCGTGCCCTTTCTGGATATTTAGCCTGCATATTCCAGGGTCAGCTTCCATTGCTTATGAAGATTTATCACTGGGCTTTTAATTTTTAATTTCAACATATGAACGTCCATTTTTGCTTTCAGCAGTAATCCCAGAAGTGCAGCAGCAGCCGAGGATAAGTCAAAACACTTGAGAACAGTGGCCGTTTAAGCCCTGCCTGAGGCTGAGAGGCAGGCCTGTGTTTTTCCAGCCACAGCCATGCCTCAGTTACTAACTATGAAAAGCAGACCAAGCGGATTATAACTGGCACACACTGACAGCTTCCCTCCTTCCACACAAATAGGGCGATCCATTAACAAGCATCTATCCACGGATAATCAGACACATAACACTTATCCTATGTTAATCGCCGGGTTGCTGCACAATGCGGATGGTATTTCAGTGGTATCCCAACAATGTAAAACCACAAATAGGAATTCTGTAATTTCCTGTTGCTTGTATGATTTCCATTCTTTTAGAATATAATACACTTACAATGGAGTAATAATCATTGAACTGTACATTTCTGATGTCTGATGAGCTTTTCTTCTTAGTATGAAGAACTAGTTTTTGTTTTTTTTGTCTTTTCTTTGTTTGCGTATTTGGATTTTTTTCCATCTTAAATTGTCCACCTGTCCGCTTTTGTGTCCTCAGGCTTTATCAGAGGAGACGGAGCTCCGTCGTCGTGAGTTTGCCCGGCTTGGATGTTTCTCCAGGAGATCTTTTCGTGTCCAATGGAGCAGCTGACTTACTAAATGACTCAAACTTCGCAGGTACCTCTGTCAGTCCCGGCAGATTGCAGTCTGCCCTCTGTTTAGGGGATGCTTGCTCATGAACTAGTATGTGTCTGTTATTGAGTCAATATGTCTATTGTTGTAATGCTTCACAGCAAAATGAACTTCCTGCTTCCTGCTTGGTTGTATCGTGTCCTTTCTTGTTGTTATGGTGTGTGCACTCAAATGTGTGCACAACAGTTCGATTTTTTTTTCCGGTTTACTTTATGAATTTCCATGAACTTTTTATTTTTAGACGTGGGACTCACCAGGCACGCCACCATACAATATCATCGCAATTTTTAGGCATGCGATATCCTGAGTATCTGCTAATTACATCCCTACCTGTTTTATCAAGTAACACAAAGATAAAGTTATCTCACTTCACTTATGTTTTTTGTCTGCAAAATGAGGTTGCTAAGCATACCAACACCATCAATAAAACCTCCCATAAATGTTACCCTAATGCAGAGTCAAACTGCTAATCACTTTGATATCAATTAAGTTTGCTCGGCTAACGTTATGTCAGATGATGGTGCATGAGACGAGCCTTTCTGTTTATAGTATTCTCAGAATATTTAAATTATGACTAAATTATATTTATTTGGTATTCCTGTTTAGATGATAGTAAAAATACTACGAAAATACTGCAAAATATTTTCCCCCACCATTATTGATTACTGAAATACTTGAAAGCTACTTTGACAAAATGTTTAATTTAGTACTTTAATAAAAGTTTGTTTTTTTAGCTGAATTTCGAACCTCAAACTAAGTTAATTAATGACTATAATTACTTTTTTATAATGAAGGTAATGGTTTTATAGCGTTAAATTTATTCAAAGTCAAGATTATTGTAAGTTACATCTTATTTTATTATTACATCTTTACTAAAAGTGCGGTTTATAACTTTATCTACACACCTATAAAACAGACAGACTAGAGATAATCTGTAGAAAGTGCTATATAGAGTTATGAGTAAACATCAGTCTAGTGTTGTTGTGTCGTAAAGGGAGCATTATTTGTATTTCTAGAATTTAAAAAAGCAAAAGGACAGAATTTGTGGTGGTCACTTTACAAAAAACAAAAGATTTTTTTGACATTTTCAGTAAGCTGTGATTGGCGCTGTCATGTGCGTATAACTTAAAATGCTCACGCTTCTTTTCGCTGTCACAACTTTTACAGATACCAAGAAGTCAAAGTGGCCTTTTTCGAGGCGTAATACGGTAAGTGCATTTGTATTTCTGCTAGTCATCGATGTGTGTGACTGGTGCCAGTGGCGTGCTTGTAATTTGTTTTGATGTACTTTGTTTTAGGAGTGAGCAGTTGGTTTGGACATTGTTCTCTGACCCACTTCCCAAAGCAGATTAGTGTGTTTCCTCTTATCCCTTTTGGCCCACACAGCTTTTTGTAATTGGTCAACACTTGAAATGCAGAACTTGAGCCAAACTTGTTAATTTAGTTTCGAAACTGCTGGGTTGTTATGTGAACAGATATTAACAACAATTAGGCACACACCCTTTTTTCTTGGCTAGTGCACAGGCCTAAAAATCTGCCTAATGTGTTGCCTAATTTTTTTTTTTCCTTTCAGAGTAAAGGCAAGCCGCAGACATGCACGGTGTCAGATATTGAGAAATATCTCTCAACTGCGCAGATTCAAGACTGGAGAAACTCGGAGCTTCAGAGATTTAAGGCAAGAAATGAGCGCTATTAGCTGCTGTTTGTTTTGTAAATCATCGTGTTGGTTCTGTACGTTCACTGACTTTGTGATCCAGGCTTAGCCATCCAGATTCCCAAGTCAAATACAACTCAGTGTTTGCCAGATGACTCAGAAATGAGAAGATGACAGTTACATGGAAGCTCCTACAATGTTTGAATGACACAGACTGTGTAAGAACCAGAATTTCTAGGCAGTGACTACACAAGTCAACCTGTATATGTACACAAACAAACACTGATGTACTCCTGAATCTATAATAGTGGCAGATGGAAATTTACAGCCATAAAATAAACATGTTTGCTGAGATTTCTGTGGAGGATGCAGCCTTTACTTTGAGTTATAGCTTCTTGTCTTTTTGTGTATCTGTGAGCAGGACTACTCTCTGGCTGAGTTCCTGCAAGACCAGTCTTCCCAGGTCAGTGCTTCCTCTGACCCTCAGGGCTTCAAGAGACAAGAGACCATCTGGGAGCTCTTCACCAGCGAGTGTGTTTACTTCATGGATCAACTCATGGTTCTCAAAGAGGTGACTCTTTCCCTACAGAGCCTCACAATGCACACATGCACACAATCACAAAAACACCCACAGGATCACAAATAAATAGACCAAACCCAGATGCAACTGAACACCTGCTTCTTTGTATTCTTCTCACTGAATTCCCGCCTTTGGAGTTCGTGTAAAAGTCTCTTTGGATTTTCCCGTCTTTCCACCAGTGGATTTGAAATTCAATGCTGGCATGAGAGAGACCTTGAACCTATTCTCTTTCTGCTTTCTTTGTGCCTCTCAGGTGTTTTCGGCTACGCTCACGAACCTGCAGGTGACGCACTGCCTGACTGATATTGACTCGTGGAGGCTGTTTGCGAATCTCAATGAGCTTTGCCTGGTGAGAAATGATGCAAATCATTTGCATGAGGAGTTTGTGTAAATAATTTTTAACAACAGTTTCTTTCATATCCTTAAAACAACATGATTTGGTGTCACATCAACATAAGGTTACTATGAAAGAGCTAATGATGAGTCGTTACAGCTGTATTATTTTAAAATGCTAGCTTTTTATTTAAAGCTTATTTAATGGTCAGCAAAAAAATAATGTGGTGTAAAAAACCTTTGTTAACAATTATCTTAACATAATACCTCGGTGATATTATAAATATGTCACATGGCCCTGTGGTGACATTTGACACTGTTTTCTGCTCCAGGTGAGCTCAGGTTTCCTAAACAGCCTCCTCCGCGTTATCAAGAACATGTTGGAGATTACTGAGGGTGGCAGTCCCACCCTGCTGGATCTGCTGGGGAAGGCAAGTTTGATTCACATTTGGACTCTGTGACAGCAGTGTTCACTAGTCCGCTGATAAGACAATCAAAATAGATAGAAAAAGTATGAATGATATGCTCATCTGGATTAATTATTATACAATCCTTAAAGTATTTTCATAAACAGCTTTTTTTTTTTCAAAGACTTGAAAAATAGCTGCATAGTTTGAATATATTAACCTTAAGCTCTTATTTGGGAAGCATTCTTATTTTCTTCTAGCTATTAAGGATCAGCTGGACTTGATATAATGTGCAGAAAAGCCAAAATGTAATATTCTCGTACAGTTGAGGTCAAACATTTAAGTACACTGATCATTTTTTGGTAATTTTGGGCTTTTATGATTTCTTTCAACTGTTCATTTTCCAGGGTAGGCTGATTGTATAGCATATATCTTTAATGACTTCAAAAAACAAGAACTGGGTACACAAGTTGGACTTTATTTTGGATTTTCTCTAATCAACACAGGATTAAAAATGCACATACAAATATTTAATCGCTCGTCAGGGTGGAATTTGAGTTAATTTAAATTGGTTGGTTTGTCGGCACATACCTGGCCTTTAAGCATAGCCACATGAGAGGAAGTTGTTTAGGATGTTCAAGAACAACTTAGGAACCACTGAGGCTCCAGCCTGCTATGAACTGGGAACTGCACAAGCGTTTTACATCACCATGGACCGAGAGAAGCTCCTGCTCTAAAATCGACAGCTTCAAGCTTGGCTAGATTTCTAGCTGCCCACATGGACAAAACACATTCCACACAGTCTTATAGTCCAATAATCAAATGTGATAACTAGTGCTCGGGAAAGTGCTCCCTTAATGCAGATGATTTTATGAGAACACAAATACACAGCTGAATTTACTTTTTTAGAAAAGAGGACGGCCATCACGATGCTCTCACTGACCAAATTTAGCACGCTTGCATTTAAACTGTACTTTGAAATCTAAGTATGTGCTTTGTTATTATCTGTTCCATCTCCCTTTCTCTCATGACAAGAGCGTGTTGAAAATATGGCATCTTCAAAGCTCGCTGAGAAGGGAAAAGGTCTAACACTAGTTACAATTACATAAAATTATTAAAAGTTTAACAGAAACATCACAGGACAATCTTAGACACATTTATGCCATTACAAACACACACTGGACATTTTTGTGCGTGCATGTGTGCATGCGGCCTCCTCTTTGTGCTTTTTTACGATATGTTTATCTGCAGCTTAACAGCTGATGCGACCCAGCAGCCTGTATGCCAGTGTTTGTCTAACACTAATGTCTGCTGGCAGGCTTTCCAGGAGAGCATATGCCACTGCCTGCAGACGTATTGCCTCAACTACTCCACGGCTCTTCTGTATCTGGACAGTCTGAAGCCCAGAGAGGACTTTGGGACTTACGTGAAGGTACAGGAGAGGTCTTACTGGTGTGTGTCTGTGTGTGTGTGAGCGTGCCAGTCAGCACAGTGTGACGCTGTGTACCATGACAATGCAGCAGGTGTTGTGTGCCAATGTGAGAGAGGACTCACAGGAGCATTGGTGCCCAAATAGCAAACAATCAGTTCAGTGTCACAGCGGCCGGCCAATGGGAGGAATGTCACCGTTTGTACCTTGTGTAACTTTCCCTGTCATCATGCTGGCGTGTTTGCTGAAACTGTCATTGTGTTTGGTCTTACATATAATTTCTTCTCACAGGCATTTCACTGCCCATCCTCTCCCTCCTTCCCTACAAAGTCAAGTCCTTTCAAACATTTGACCTCACTCGTTCTGTCACTGTACCCATTCTTTGTCCCTCCTTTTTTTCTCCTCAGTGGTGTGAGAGGAGCAAGCAGTGCCGACGGCTTCACCTGCGTGACCTGCTGGTGGCACCGCTGCAGAGGCTAACTCGATACCCACTGCTGTTGCGGAATATCGCAAAGAGATGTCAGAAGGAGGACGAAACACGAGGGCTGGAACTTATAGCAGAGCAAGTGGACAAATCGATATGTGAGCACTGAATTCGAAAATTCCCTTCTGTTATCAAAATGCTCTCCTTTTGATTTCGGCTGACCTCATTAGGAGACCCTGTTTGGCTAAATAAGCTTTTCCTGTTTCAGTCCTGCTAAATTAAAGCGCCTGCACAGGTCTCGTCACCTTGCAAAATGAATGTTTTGAGTCAGGCGTCTGAGTAATGTTAATCAGCTGATCATGACTCACGTGTTTCTTCAGCACGCCTCTAGAGGTGTTTGCCTCCTGGTGGTTTACAAACATATCTAGATAGGAGGTCTTTTTAAGTGGACGTAAGTCTGTCAACATAAACAGGCCAGCTAGTATCCATGCCTGTCAGCACACAGGTTGCATGCTTTGGATATCAGCCAGGCGGCCTTGACCATTTATTTTTCACTGCAAGCCTCTGCTTGCAGACCTGTTTTGGCGGTTTATTATATAACTGGAAGGACAGGCTGTGGGAAATGTTCTACAGCCGTTCAACTCAATGTCATGTTGCCGTGTTGAACAAATAACCGTACCAAACAAAACAGCGCGGGGTTTAGAAATCTTTAATTAAACCTTGTCCCATAACCATTAAAAAGGTGTGTTTTACCACACCTTTTAAAAGGTTATGATTGTGTAAAGTGTAGGTGACAATGAGTAATGCAATCACAGCTAGGATGTGTAGACCAAAGTCCTCTGTGGGAGTGGGGGATATTTACTGTAAAAGCAGAGACAGCTGAAATCTCTCACGATATGGTCACGTCCATGTATGGCATCACTGTATAGCATTGTAAATGAATGTAATCATTAAATAAAAGGTATAGGAAATGTAGCAGGAGTTTTGTGTGACGTGTCAGACATGAATGAAGTTGTCGGTGATCAATTTGAGTCTGAGGACCCGTTTTTGTCCTTAATGACATTCAGTCTCCTGTCCTCTCTGTTTACAGGTGATTTAGAAGGAAAGGTCAAATGGCTGGATAACTACCAGAAAGTGAAACAGTTGAGAGATGCCCTGGTTTGGCTGCCTGTATGGGAGAGGGACAAGCGTGCTTTCATCCCTGAGGTCTGTCCTGTGTTTGTGTATATATTGCTATTTGGGTGTGTTTGTGTCTTCAGGAACTGTGTTGAAAGAGCAACGTGTCACACAGATGTGCCAACACTTTATCCTCCAGTGCCTGATGATCATCACATAAACTGATCAAATTATCAGAAAATCAGATCTGAAAGCAATGAATAGCAGTATTTAGAGTTTTACAGTGTCATTTGCTAATAGTTCAGTTTCACATCTTTAAATATTCGCTTCAATTTGAATGGGAGGATGAAAGCAGCACTATTCTTCTTCTTCTTCTTCTTTTTTCCAAGAGAGTCTTTCGTCCCTGTCATTGTAGGTGGATTAACACTTATGTTTGAATTCTCTTCATCTGCAGTTATTTTATCTTCACTTTCTCTCCTCTCTGCCGTACATGTGGCAAGGGAATGGGCTTTGCATACAGAGCGAAATAGAAAGAGTAGCAAACACTTGGTGTAAGTGAGAGCAGTGAAAAGAAGTCAGTTAATGAATAGCTTGATTTCATAGCACTTATACTAAGGTAATAAGTCTGTCATCCAGGTGCAGAGCACGCTGTGAAACAGAAAGACTCAGACACCAGAGGAGAGAAACTTGCACTTATTTTTTTCCCTTTTGTTTTAATTGGACCAGTCCACCCAACAGTTGTATGGGGAAAGAGCTTCTACTGTGAAACCACCTCCCAGTTTGTATTTGGAAGACAGATACCTTCTAAACTGATTAAAACATTCCTTTTTGATAAAACTTATAGTTGCTGCTCGATCAGGTGACCCTGAAACACCTTTTAGTTTTGCTGCTACAGGCTTCTGGGAGATTTCCTGTCATACACTGTGACACACGTTCTCTTCCGAAATTTGTGTTTTGTCCTGTCAATTTAAACTCTTCTCTTTCTCCTCACCATGAACCAGTTCCTTGATAGCTGCCCCTCAGTGAGCCTGGTTCTGATCTTCTTTCTTCTTGTTAATAGACAGCTTTTCCTAAGTGCCTGCTCATAGGGGGACTGTATAATTGTTGTAGTCTTTGCTGTTACATTGTAAGTTATATAGTAAAGTATAAATTGCCTTGAGGGGGGCTATTGTGATATGGTGCTATATAAACAAACCTGAACTGAACTGCGATGTGTAAGTCATACATGTAAATGACTTGTTGCAGATAAGTATTGTGAGCATTTAACTATCATCAGTGCTGACAATACTTATTTGCACCCGTGGTACTGGTAGTGTCAGCATGTAACCGTAGTTAAACGTGACCACATTTTTGAACATTTAGTTCTTTCCGCCATTGTCATCTGTTTATGTGAACATGTTTGTTTTTGTGTGCTACCTGTTTGCAGCAGCTACCTGTAGCCCTCACACAGACAGCTCATCTGGATTTGAAATACCAAAGATGCATCTTAAATTAGACACAAGTGACTTGCTCTTTCGCTATCATGCGCATACCTATTTATTAATCCAATAGTATGCAGTTAAGACGTGCTATGCTTAAAGAGATATGTACATGTTAGTAGTAGAGGGCCAGGGTGCTCATTCAGAAGCCAACATGCTGAGTTGCTGTCAGATTAATGGAAAGACAAATGTGTCTGAAAAGCACTAAAAGGTGAAAATGTTTTCTAATGTGACTCACTGCTTTCTTTCAGAATCTGAAACATCTTCTGAAGGCTGTCACACTGGATAATCTGATTTCTCACAGGAGTCTGCTGCACGAAGGGAAACTCGTCCTCACAGGTGTGTCAGCTGGCATAAATCCAACACATTTCACACGCTTCCTGCTTCGAATCGACTAAAAACTTTACGTCATCTTTCTGTGGTTAATTCCCAGAGAACGCAAAGCTCATAGACGTCTACATGTTCCTCTTTGATGAATTCTTGCTGATTACAAAGATGAAGAGAAACAAGAAGGTGGGTCACTCTTTAACCTTTGCTCACTCTAACCTAGGCTAGTGATAGATATTTAGTGCAAGGATGCCTTAACTACATATCCCTCATAACTTCATATAAATGTCCTGACATCCTGTGCAGAGGTCCGTAGGTCCAGAGCAGAATCCTCTGAAAAACCTGGAGCTGGATCAGATGCTGAAGGAGGGATGCACCTTCACGGTTCTCGACCAGCCAATCTCTCTGGATCGACTCCAACTTAGAAACATCGATCAACTTAATGCCTCCTGTAAGTAAAATTTTTAAGATTCAACGAATTGAGTTTTCTAGCTCTAAACCCATTTTTAATAGAACACACGTTTGTAGCACATCATAGCAAAGCAGTCAACAGAATCAAAATATCCTTCTGGGTCACGTCTCTCTGTTTATGTTTGCATGCCATGTGGTGCATTGGTGTTATTAAATGAAAGCATTTGTACTTTCTTGACAGCATCGGGGTTGCCTCATTCTTTCATAGTAATGCACCAGAACCGCTACCAACAGTGTATTGGTGCATTCATCCTGCAAGCTGCGTCAGAGGCTGTCAAGGTAGATCAATTCAACTGTGAATACCTGAAATGTTCCCAAAGAGAGCATGCAGGACACAGATCACATTATGTTCAGAAGAACAATGTGTCAAAAGTTTATCCAAACATTTCTGCCTTGTGCAAAACATCAGTGCGAGATGTGAACTCTACAGAGCCCTGAAAGTGAAGCTAAAATATTTTAAATGATTTCTAAATTCAGTTTGTATGCATGTCTGTTCAGATTTATTTATAGTAAAAAATCATAGCTATACATTTAATCTTTTTAAAGGTTTCTGTTATTTTGGTTTAGATGAACAATGTATAGGAAAATAAATTGCTGTATTGTTTAATCTTACTTGTGTGAAGCTGTTTAGGACAGCTTACAGCAACAAAGAAATAATAAGCTATACAATTTATAATATTACCAGTTATTCAAACTGGTAAATCTGATATTTCTCTTTCTAAACATTTTTTCCCCACCAGAGAGTATGGATGTCAAAGATAGAGGGCGCAGTGACGGCGCTGCTGAAGCAGGACTCTCAGCAGGCACGAGTAAAGAGCTCCTCGCTGTGGCTGGAGTCTTCACAGATATGACCCATCAAGCAGAACTAGAAGCCACGTGAAAACGTTTCTACTGTTAATGTGCACTTCACTGCCCCCTGATGTCTTGTAAATGACTGCACTAGCACTAGGATGATTTTGTAAACGGTTTGCCTGTGACGGCAGCTGCTACAGTAGTGTAAAATAAACATCTCATCATGTAGTAAAACGTTGGGTTTAGCGTTCCACACATCATTTCACGCAGTTTTTAAATTGTCTGTGAGCTATTGATCACTTCTGATGTTTCATAGTGCTTCATACAGTACTGTGCTAATTATTTAATATTTTAAAAATAGGATATAGGTGCATTCTAAAGAGCTTGAAAGTTTAGTATGACCACTGCAGCTTGATCTCTTAGGCACGCTTTTTGTAACGTCTTACAGACCTTCAGGAACAGTTCTCCAGGCTTCTTGAAAGACATTCAAGGCTCTTCTTTGGATGTTTCTCACTTTTGTTTCATTTTCTGTGCAGACGATCCCACACTGCTTTAGTAATGTTGAGGTCCAGCTTTGTTTTTATATCCAGGTATGGTTTTACTGCACTGACAGTATGTATCACTGTCATGCTGAAAAATTAAGCCGTTGCCAATTAGATGCTTTCCAAGTGTTATTGCATAGCAGGTGGTGGTGATGGTATTTTCCTGCATTTATAATACATTTACGATTAATTCTGACAAGATCTCAGACACCACTGGCTGAAATGCAGCCTCCACCGTGGTTTACAGATGGCTGTGGACCTTCACTGCCGCTCCTTTCTCCCTGACCTCCTTTCAAATTGTCATCAATACGTATAAACGAAAAGAAAATTTGGATTCAAGACCCGTTACCACTCATTTTCTGTCTGTTTGCCTTCCTTAATAATGACTTCTTGACAGCCACCCTTCACCTGAGACCAGTGCCAGATCCAGTATTTGCTGGATTTTCCATCTGTTCTTCTTTTGTCATCCACTCATCTTTTTAAGGACATACTGCACAGCATCCAAGATATGCCAAGTTCCAAGTAGTCTGCTAGCTGTAGATACTACACTGGTTCAGCACTTTTTATGGTTGAATGATTCATGGCACACTCTTAAGTTGCTTAACAAAAAAATAAAAAATTGTCTGAATTGTCAGGTTCAAGGACAGGACTGAAAATTAGTGAAAAAGCAACCTGTATCCAAAGGAAAACTTTGAAAGACCTTTGGAAAAGCAAAATATAAAGAAATGAGGGGTGGTTTCAGACTTTCTGTATTTTATCACTGCATGGATTCGATATTTGAGACAGCACGGAAGAACATCCAGAATTCATTTAAAAAACTACTTGATTAATCAGTATAGTAGGAAATGTTCACTGAATGAACATCGGGTTCAGATGTGATTTGCTCTTTCAGTCATTTGCGGTTTGTTGGTGCTGTGTGCATTTCTCAAACTTCGGCGCTTTTAGAGGCTTCGAGAATCATTCCTGCAAAGCGACAAAAACATGACACAGTAAGATACAAACATACTGCAGGTTTTATTTAACGTTTGCCATGACAATTAGAAAAAAATCATCTGGTGCACGTGAACATAAATCACTTCCCTCATCCAGCTTCAGTGAGCCAAAGTCACGTCGACGCTGCTAAAGGCGAGCGGCGAAAGTGTGTTTTTGCGTGAAAACACACTTTCACAACCGCCAAATATGATGACTAAACAATGGAGAAACATGTGAGCCACAGGCCAGTAAAGTCATCATGCATGATAAGTGAGAGCAACACAAAGCAAGCCACAATTCAGTGTCTTCACGTCTGTGGTGCCGTTTGGTAAAAATGAGTAAGACACCGATGAATCCACACACAGTTTCACCGTTATCATGTTTCTACACCCACGAGTGTTATATAGATTTTATTTTTCTCTTTCATTACAAACATTTACAAAGATGACAGCCTTAGTATTAATGAGCAGTTGAGTACAGCGGTGCTAGAAATGCCGAAGCCTGTATAAAGTCGGTGGTCCTACGTTTGTAGCTGAGCTCTCATACGGACAAGCCCAGAATACGATAAGGTGCAAATCATCTCTGTAGAGTTTCCGGTCTGTACACTATAATAGATCAGTCACAAAATCCCTCATCGAATGCAGGCAGAGATACAACATTTGTGATGTCTATCATTTAGAAATAGTGCTTTTCCTGGGCCAATCTGAGGTAGACATAACAAAACCACTGAAGCAAAAAGACTGGTGTTTTCGAAAGATGGCAACTGAGACGGACATTCTTTTGTAATGAGCATACAAGCATAAGAGCTAACGTAGTAAGTCTGAAGCAAGCTGCTTGTTACATCGTGACCTTCTCCAGTCTACTGACAACTGCACAAGAGATCTTACCAGGAGCGATCGACAATTATAAATTAAAGAAAGCAGGAATCAACTTTGACATTGTTCTCAGCAGCAGACACGTTGGACAGAGAGCCGTCAGCAACCGCTGCTCCTGAAAGCAGCACCGAAGCCCCCAAGAGCAACATGCCGGAGAGAAGCTGAGATTCTGAGCAGCCGACATTCATACAGTGCATTTCAGCATACACAGCAGGCCTAACACTAAAATACACACTCTGTTACAGCAACTTCACACACACACACACACACACACGCCTCCACAGTTATTGCTTGAAAGCAGAACACGCATACAAAAAACACACAACTCCAGCCAGTAGGTCAGTGCTGCTGAGTGGAGACAAGCAGCAAGGAACAAAAAAAAATTAACATGCAGGCACCTTTAAGTCTGCAGAAAGCACCACGATTTGAAGAAAATAACACGTTAAGAGTAATGTGGCACAGGACACAACAAAACAAAAACACGACTTCACGTAAAAAAAAAAAAGCCTCTCAGATTGCCACATATGCCGTTTTCAAGATAAAAATATGCAACCCCGTGACTTAAAAATGACGACACGTCGAAAAATACTGATAAATGAAACAAAGTCAGGGCTTAGACCTCGGCTGTATTCCTGCTGCACACATTCTTTGGTCATGAATACATTAAATCCAACGGACTCACAAACGCTCTGCCGCACAAAGGAAACACGCAGTAACTGATCCGAAGGTCTGTACAGAAACACGCTGGTGCACGAGTCTTTTGACGGAGGGTTTTTCTGTTTTTTAAGATTAAAAATCCCTAGAAGGATGTTTAATTATTTCCACTGCACAGTGTTGCAGACAACTTTTTTTTTTATAGATTGCTGAAATCCTGAACCCGACAGGGTTTCGCAGCCTCGTTTTGCCAGCAACTAAGTGTGTGCGTGTCTGTTTTTACACTTTGAGAGGTGACGTATAAAAAAATGCAAGATCGCTTAAGTTTTTAAAAGTTTTCTTGCAACAAAAATTAGAACTCACATATCTGTGCGATGGGCCTGCTGCAGAGCTTTGTAGCGATAAAAAGCAAATACTAGTTAACTGCATTTACCTTTGCAGGGCAGATTACAACATCACTTTTACAATACTCACTTTTGCAGTGTCTTAACAAATATGATGCCAAACATTTCACAACGTATGCCTTATAACTACTAGTGGGATACGAACTTAAAAGAAATGGTAGGTGTTTTGATTTTCACTGTCTCCGCTCTCTGGCAGTCCACAGGAGTAGCAAAGGCACAAAAACAGATACAGACAATCCCAACCAGTCCTACCCCGACCCATCGCACGGTGTTTCCTCAGCGAAACTCCTTTCCTCGTTTCCCTCCACACCAGAGTCAGAGGTCACATTCAGGTGGGAGTCTTTGCACAGCGTCTGTCCTTTATAGTGCACATTAAAAATGACAAAGACATGCCTTCTTCTGCCCATTGGAATAGAAAGGGTAGGGTAGGGATGAAGGGAAGGGTAGGGTAGGGATGGGGGGAGATAGGAGTGGGCAGGTAAGTAGGGTTAAAGAAATGAGAGGGGGGGAAAACAAAAGAAAATCAGCCTTGGAGCTCCTCGAAGCACGTCTCACACACGCGTACTGGCTTTTTAGAGGATGGAGTGAGGGCGTTCCTTGACGAACACTCGGCACAGAAGATGTTTCCACAATGTCTGCAGTGGTGCTGGACATTCAGAGAGAAGAAGAGAGGCTCAGGGTAAGGAACGACTCAAACATGCTCTCTTATGGGTTAAAAACAAAAGTCATACCCACCTTCCTGACTGTGACGGTGAAGCCTTTCCCACAGGCCATGCAGTTCTGCACTTCGTGATCCTCAGCCCACTTTCTGGTCAGACTCTGTGACTGCTTGATCTAAAGGGATCAACAGAAGCTGGCACAATCAGACAACGTGTAACTTTATCGCTATGGTAAAGAGCCTCCTTTTTTATCATCTCATTATTTTAGAATTTCTGTTTTGGTGCTGACCTGAAGCGACTGGTTCTCTCTGCCGAGCTCCTGCATGGCAGCCGTCGTGTCATCCAGTTTCCTCCTTAGCTCCACCACTTTGGCCTGGAGCTTCTCGATCTCACCTTCACCCTTCACGCACCTGAAACACAACCGTAGAGCCCCAGTGACGTCATCTTATTTAATGGTTTAAGCTTCAAAATGCATTTCCTAAATGGGTAAGATGATTTCATTTGTTAGGAGGTGTGACAGTTTTTTATAACTACATCATCACATGAATATAAAACGCTTTTAAGCATCATTTAAAGTTTTCTACTATAAACTAAGTTTAGCATTCAGTTCCTGATGGGCCCCATTACACGTTTTCATTTGTAAGGCATCAGTGAAGCTCGTGATGGTCACATCCACAGCCACGCAGCTGATCTGCTACCTGTCTGCTGCTCCAGCCTGTGGGTGGCTTGGGAGTGGAAATGGTTTAAGTGCAGAGGCCAACCAAATCGAATTAACCATCTGCTGTGACGCCACGAGAAGGATTGTTTTTTTATTTACACTTGTTTCTTAAAATAGCCTATTTTCATGGTTATGTTTCTAGAATATTATCTGCATCTTTTTGGGGGCATAATGAAACCTGCATTTTAGAAAGTGTGCCTGTACATCCTTGGTTGTTTGGCTCCTGACAGCTACTGAATTTTACTTGGAAATGAGGCGTATCAGCTTTTCATAGTGTGGAGTTTTATTCAGTCCAGCTCAACAATCTTTCTGTTGTTATAACTGCATTTTCACCCTGAAACTGATCTGTAGGCAATTTAACAAAGACAAGCTCTCGGTTTATTAAAAAAAAAAAAAAACATTATAGAAAGTGGACATATAGTTAGACCTGCACCTGCTGGCTGATATTTATTTTGTTCATTATTTTTTTCCATTTAGAGAATTTCCCACTTATTTTTGATTTGCTGTTGATGGCAACATATACAGTATTATTTCTTTTTTCTTGGAACTGAATATATGACCAATAAAATACTGTGAATAGTTCTAAAAGCAGTGAATTTTCAAGGCGCTCAAGGATATTTCATACCTTTTCAGGGTTTATAGCATCTCTACTAAGCAAAGTGTCAAAGGTCAAAGAGAAGTAATATCAATTCACCTTTCCAAAAGAGCCCGTCGCTCGTCCTGGTTGTTCTGCACGGTGGCCTCCAGCACAGCGATTTCTCCTCTCAGCTCATCCGTCTGTTTCTCGAGTTCGCCGACTCTCCGCTGGCTGCCCTGCCATTCCCTCTTCAACGTGGCCACGTTTTCATTCAGGGCTGTCACCTGCAAACCAATCTTAGCTTCTGCCTCCTCCCCACGTTTCACCTGCTCTTGCCATCTCTTCTTCTCTGCTGCCTTTTGATGGAAGAATTGACCGTGTCAGAGAAAGGAATAAGAAGGGAAGCGCCTAATACTGTATTTCTTGGGATTTGGGAGCCTACCAGCTGATCCTGAGCGTCCCTGATTTGGGCTAGGAGCTGCTCCTCCCTCTCACTCCTGCTGTCCTTGGTGGTCTGGTGCTCCTTCTGCTCCTGCTTGAGAGCACCCTGTGCTGCCTCCACCTGAGCCTGCAGCTCAAGTTTCTGCTGGATCAACAGCTGTTTGGCTTCCTGCAATTCGCCGAGCTCCTGAGAAGACACAGTTATGGGCATCGATAAACAAATTGGTCAAGTTTCTGGGACAAAAGAAGAAATAACTCATCTGTGATCTCTTCACAGCTATGATGTCAAATTGCTGGCTAGAATGCAGCCTTGCTGCATCCCTGACACACCAACATGAGAAATATCAGTATGAGATATATCAATATCTAATATCTTAAATCTTAAGACAAACACTGCTGCTTGTTAAGCAGCGTGACTGACCTTCTTGCTCTTCTCTGTTAGTGTCTTTAACTCTGAAGTCAGCCTGCTGTTGTTCTTCTCCAGGACGCTCTTTGCTTTGTTCAGCTCCTCCACATTGCTCTTCTCCTTGTCCAGCTCCTCCTTAACTTGACCCTGAATCAGTTGGCACGGTTTAGATTAAATGAATTGATAACTGTGAACATTTAGCTGTTAATAGTTTCCCAGACCTTTTGCTTCTGCAATTCCTTCAGGGTTCGCTCCTTCTGTTGGAGCTTCTCGTCCCGTTTGGCAAGCTCCTGCTCCAGCGAGCTACGGGCTGATTTCAAGTCCTGGATCTGGGACTCTAAGCCTGACTGATGGGTTTGATTAGCAGCGAGCTCCTCCTGAGCCACGCTCAGTTTCTGCTCTGACGCCTGCACACAGAAGAAGTTTGAAAGTCACTTAGAATCACTCACTACAAAATCCGCAAGTATAATTTAATAAATTTCAATCTGAGACTGAGAATCACCTGAAGCTGCACTATAACAGCCTCGTCTCGCTTGCATTAATGTACCTTGAGATCCTGACGGAGGGCAGAAACCTCGGAGTCTTTTCCATACACGTCCGATTGAAGCTTACTGATGTTTTCCTTGCTTTGCTCCAAGGCCTTCTGCAGCTCTGCTGTCCGGCTCTTCTCGGAGGTCAGCTCCTGGCCGAGCCCCGACACCTGTGCCCTCAGCTTATTTTCTTCTTGTGCCTGGAGATAACAGTTAAAGAAACAAATTCATATACAGACTGTGATGGATTGTCCACTGTTACAAAGCTCAACTCATTGAGAATGACTTGTATCAGTATAGAAACACTGACCACAATGTTAATGAGGAGATGTACAATGCTTGTCTCTTTTCTTAGTTTAAAGACAGTACTTACTTTCTTGACACCAGCTTCCTTTAGCTCTGTCACTTGGCCATTCAGTTTCTTAATCTCTTCTTCCAAAGATCCCTGGGTCATCTTCAGTTGCGTCCGCAGCTTTTCCAGCTCGTTCTCCTTTTCCCTCAGTGTCTCCTGAGTCTTTGTGTGCTGCTGTTCTAATGAGGTCAGCTGCACTTTCAGCTGCTTCTCTGTCTGACAGTTTCAGACACAACAGATGTTTATGTGTTGGATTTTAAAGTCTCTAACATTTGATATTGCATTTTCTTTTTAGACGTTTACCTCTCTCATCTGCTCCAGCTGTTCTTTGGATTCCTTCATTGCCTTTGTGATGGACTCATTATTTTTCAGAAGCTCCTGTCTTGCTTTTTCATTAGATTTATCCTGGGGAGAGATGGATTCATGTGAGTAATTGTTTCCTAGAATTTCTCACATTCTGCAGATTAACCAAACCTACCTTCTCCGCTATAGCTGATTTATGGTTCTTCCTCTCAGTGTCCAGTTGACTCTGACTCTCTTTCAGTGCCTTGTTAGCCTTTCCGAGACTCTCCTGAGTAGCTGCAAGCTCCCTTTGTTGAGCCTTTTTCCCCTCTTGGGCCTTTTGTAACTCTGCTGCCAGACTCTGAGCTTTTTTATCCAGCTCTGCATGCTGAGACTTTCCCTCCTGGGTCACCTTTTCCAGGTTTGCCTTCAAAGTAGCAATCCCCTGCTCGGATTGCGCTAGCTTCTGTTGGACATCACTCAAGGCACCTGCCTTTTTCTTTAATTCCTCCTGCAGACTTGTAGCACTTGGCAGAGGAAAGAGAGGTGGTTATTCAATAAAACACAAACACAGAAAAATCAGTAAAATACAGTTACTCTGAAAACTAAAAAGCACAATCTCTCACCCTGCTTTCTCAGTCTCCAGCGAGCGTTGTAGCTCCTTGGCTTTCTTTTTAACTTCCGAACTTTCCTTCTGCAGCTGCTGCAGTTCCTGCTGCGCCTGATCCCGTGCAGCCTGCATCTCCCCTACCTGTGACTCCAATTTCTATTAGAATAAAGCACCACGTTAACTTATAAAAGAAATTCATGGATGTACTTTCTAGGTTACATCATTCAGATCAAAAATAAATCTCTTAAACCGAGAACTCAACGCAGACCTTGCCGAGTCCCTCCAGCTGCTCTATCCGCTGCTCTGAGGCCAGTAACTTGTCTTTGCATTCCTTCAGACTGCTTTCCAGTTGTGTGCACTGCTCTTGTCTCTCTTTGAGCCTTTGGCCATGATCCTCCAGGTTCTTCTGAACCTTATTCAGCTCCTACAAGGGACAGCAAGGCAGAGTGAAGGACAGCAGCAATAAAAAGTTGAGCAGAGGTGGAACAGACGAAAAAAAAGCACAAAGTGAAATGAAACTGTGAAAACTGTGTTTCACTGTTTCGGTCTTCAAAGGAAAGAAATATGACACATTACAAAGGAAGCAGTGGGGCGCTTTAGCCAAATTTTAACACCAGTGGTACAGAGAGGAAGCTAACCTGCTGCTTGTCCTGTAGTGCATGTTGGGCAGACTCCAGGCTGTTCTCGAGGTTTGCTTTCTGTGCAGCCTTAGCTGCCTCTGCAGAGAGCAACAGCTCTGTCTTTGCCTTCAGCTGCAGAAAAACAATCTGTTATTCTCACTATTTAAACTAAAGACACAACATAGTGTACTTGGCTCAGTTAAGCTGCACGTGTGCAACACACCTATATCAATATCGACACGTTACAGTCAGACACGTTTATCAGAGGCTTACCTGAGTATCCAACTGGGCCACTTTCTCCTTGCTTTCCGTGAGCTGGGTGGTGAGTTCAGTGACTGAAGTCTCCAGGGTATGAGCTCGGTCCTGGGCCGAGCGGAGCAGAGTCTTCTGCTCCTGGACCTGCTTGTGTAGATTATCTTGTGCTTGCTTGTTGCTCTCTGATTGGTTCTTGAGCTTGTCTGTCAACTGTGTTACCTTTAAATCCCACACATGAAAAAAAGTTATAAACTCGGGGAATGACTAAGAGCTCAATGCTGGTCTTTCTATATGATGCTATGTTTTTTTTCCTTCTATACAACAGTAACGGACATGAGTTGAGGCAATCTAGAAGAGTGTGTGTGTGTGTTTGTGTGTGTGTGTGTGCCCACTTGTTCTTGTAGTGCATGGTTTTTCTCTTTAAGCTGGTTAAGGACAGCTGTCTCTCCTTCCCCGGCCTGGATTTTGGCACACAGGTCCTCTCTCTCAGCTTCCAGCTGGCTCACTGTGTCTTTACTCTTCTGAAGCAGAGCTTCCAGGTTCTGTATCTTCTGGTCTTTATCTCCGATTTGACGCAACACCTGCTCCAGGTCATTCTAAAGCAAGACAAACAAGACTTTTGGTATTTTGTTCATTTTTTTAAAACTGTAAATCCTTTATCTCATTGGGGGTGATGTGATATACATGGAAAAATGTTGACTTGAGCTGAATCTTTCCGTAAATATAATCTTATTCCATCATGATGAAATTAAATGTGATTTCAGTTAAATACTCAAATTAATAAATCTTAAACACAGCTGTCTTTTTATGCTTTGTGCTTACGACGATATAATAAATGTCTGAGGTGAGAGTTTACAGAGGAGCCTTACCTGCGCCTCGCGGAGTTTGCCGTTGGTGTTTTGCTGCAGTGCCTGCAGCTCCTGGTGCTGCTGCTTGGCTTTCTCCTGCTGGTGCTGCAGGTCTGTGCTCTTACTGGCACTCTCCTTCAACTGAGGCAAAAACAAATGAGCACCATTACTAATTTTATCGCTTTCACACTGTTTTTTGCCTATACACCTAACATCAGGTAAATTTGTTAACCATTTGTTAACCAATCCTCTAAATTATACACCACCTTTCTAACTCTTTCATCAAGATTTGTGTGTGGGCTTTTTTCTTTTGTTTTTTGGGGGGTATTTTGTCCTGTCCATCACTGATTCCTTCCTAAATCTTAGTCAAATAAACAAATCAAAAGTATATTTGACTATTTTTCAGTGCACAAAAATCTATCTACAGATATTCTGATGTTCGCTCTTTCCAATTCCCAATTTCCCTGCAAGAATCATTAAAGCTCCAGCAGATGCCCACCTGTTCCTCTGCACGGGAGAGTTTGAGCTGCAGGTCGGCTGCTTGTTGCTCGCGGTCCTTGAGTTTCTCCCCCGACAGCTGCCTCTGTTCTTTCAATCGACCTTGCACCTCACCCAGCTGCCTCTCTGCCTCCAACAGTTTGGCATGCAGCTAGAAAAGCGCAGAGATGACAGTAAAGAGTAAAGTAGATAACAAAGGATGACAAAGTCCAAGAGCAAGAAATACCAGATATTTAGATGTGGAAAATCAACTCTACTGTGTTTGTTTTTTTATTCATGTTTTTTGCTGCACTTTAAACCAATATTATGGTTTAAGTCTGGTTTTTTTTCACCCTCCCAGCCAAAATATTTGACACGATATTATGTGTGTAACTGAAATGTAAGTAGTAAATTATATTTAGAGTATTTTTTTATACTAATTTGCAACAACGTTCATCTAAACTGAACGACTTCTTTGCCTGCCTGACTCACCTGACTGATCTCAGTCTGCTGCTGAGCACCTTGGCTTTCCTTTTCTTCCCGCTGCTGTTCCAGCTGTTTCCTCTCAACCTTTAACTCTGCATGCTTCACCTCTAGCTCTGTAATCTCACTCTTCAACTTTGCCACCTCCTCAGCCCTCTCTGAGACCTCCATCTGGGCTTTGTGCAGGGACGCCTCAGCCCCTGTGGCCCGAGCCTGCAGCTCTTGCACTTCTAATTCCCTTTCCCTCAGGCTTTCTTGGACTTCCTTCTTGGAAGCTTTCTCAGCCCCTAGATGCTCCTCCAGATCTTGATACTCCTTCTCCTTGCGTGCAAGCTTTTCAGACAGGCTCTGCAAGTATAACAGAAGACAACATCAGTCAGTTATGCGATCTATGCCAAGACATTTGGCCTTTATGGTGGTGAAGTTTTTCCATAAATTGAACAAAACTTGTGAATGACAAAACAATAGCAAGCAAAAATGACTGCCTTGTGTTACTTCTTGGCGGTGAGCAGGGTCTTATTGAAAAAGACTGATAATGTTACAGCCGCTAATTAAGTCACAGCGGAACATGAACCATTTGTCTTTTCTAAATTAAAACCGTTAGCGTGATAGGAGTTGCACCACGTCACGAACACACCCCGCCCCGCACGACCTCATGTGATACGAGCAATGGAAAAGAACAGTGGCCTGTCAAGAGTCAAGAATAAAGTGAGGTATGCAATTTCTAGAGGAACACAGAGCTGCACAGCACTTGCTCCGGCTGCAAACTTGGCAACAGGGCGACAAAGAAAATAATGTTAATAGTGAAGCATGCCGCTAACTAGGAAGAGTGACAGGGGATCTGGATTTCACAGACATCCAAGAACCCTCGTTAGATTTTTGACCCCCACTCTGCATTTATGCATTTCCTTCCTTCTCCGTGTTTTTGCTTTTCTCCTCTCGCTCACCTCCTCCTATCTCTCACCATCTGCTCAACCTTTTTTTTGCCCCTTTTTATTCTCATGAGATAAATATCTGTATCAGGTCTCGGGTGTCCTGTTGTTAGGAGAAGCACAGGGCAGTGGGAACGTGCTGGATCCCCTTCTAATCCCCTTCTTACCAGAAGGCTGGAGGACTGCTGTTGAGAATTTAATCTCTGGCTACGTTTCCCCAGTTCCCGTTGCAGCAGTGCCGTTACCTGTGACTGCATTTCACCCCTAGTGATAGAGCGTTCCAGTGCAGCGCTGGTTTAATTATAGTGCCGCGTGCAAGTTTTGCCAACATATCTGGGTTGTCAAAGACAGTTGGTGACAGCAGGGTATTGTGATGAGACCTGATACTGAGCAACAGAGGAAGGTTTACAGCAGCTGCTGAGACTAAGTAATGATACTGTGGGAAAAAGTAAATCCTACACATTGTTGCAGTGCAACAGATGTAAAGGTAGACACGTTTGCACCTGCACTTATTCGTCCAGAATAGCTACAACAGCTGTAGCTGGTTCTGGCGTGGTGAGCGTGTGTTACCTGACTTTGCTGCTGCAAGTTATTCAAATTGCTCTGCAACTCGTGGATCTGTTGCGTGTAGACGGCTGCTTCCTGAGGACCCTTCTCCAGCTCTGCCTTCAGTTGGGATATGGTCATCTGCAGTCCAGTAAAAAAGACACGTTAGACTCTTTCTCAAAAACAAATGTATATTGAAGAAACAGAAGCAGCACTGTAAAGGACTGGCATAAAATAAAACACAGACTAGTAATGAACAGGCTTCACTTCCACAAAAGCTAATAAGTAAATAAAATAAATTCACAGACTAATAAAAGTAAAGAAACCTCAGACAAAAACGAAACGAAGCTCCAAAGAAATGAAACTAAATTTGGGGGCCAACTTGTTTACCTCCAGTTTACGAATCTTGAGTATTGTGAGTGTTGCGGAGGGGTGTGTGAGAAGCAGAAGGAAGAAAGGGAAAAAGACAGAGGGACAAAAGTGAGTCACGAAACAACAGCAAGCAGCAGCACAGAGTTGCTGAGCTGAGAGAATAAAAATCTGAATATCTCACACAAACATGTGTTCAATATACTAAAACGACAGCGAGTTGGAGACAGCTGACAAATTCCTAACAGCGCTCCTCGTCAACTATATCTGACAGCTATTATATAATTAAAACCCAGACCTCTAAATATTCTCAAAATCGGCTTTTTTCAGTGTGTAAAAAATATGAGTAGGTCTTTAAGATCATTTGCAGAAGGAGAGGTTCAGGGCCCGCGGCTGCCTGATAGAGCTCTAAAAATAGTTCTCTCCTTCTGGGAGAAAAATGCAGGAAATAGGGCTGAATTATTCACCATGCATTAATTAAAGGCTGAATTAGGCACAAAGCCCAAAGAACATCTGAACTTTTTCATAACTTATTTCAAAACTGTTTCTTGTCTTTGGTGAACTGTGAAAAGTAAGTCAAATTAAACTTTTTCAAATATTTACACAGACAATGACAACAATCGCTTTTATGTGACTGTGACAGTCGAGAGCGTCAAACGCAACAGGTGTTTCGGCTTTCTAACCTCTGAGGTAGTGTAATTAGCCTGCAGTTGCTCATAATGGTTTTTGAGGCGCTCTGACTCTTCCTCCCTCTCACGGGTCATGTTGTCCATCAGCGTTTGCACCTGGACCAGCTCCTTCTGCAGAACCTCGACATCCTCAACGCCCGGTCGCTGCAGCTAGGGAGCAGAGACAAAAAAACACTATGTTTTAAAAAAGAAGAAAAAAGGACCGGGTCACAACAAGTCCAGCAAAAGACAAAAGCTATATGAAATTCACCAGGCGTGCACACTTTAAAATGCTTTTGAACAGCACCAGTACGATGTTCTGACTTCAGTAAATCCAAGAGTCTACAGTTCAGTGGTTTTAGGATTAAATCTACTGTTAGTTCCATTAGTGGATAGCTGATTTTAAATCAAACTGTCAATATGTGACTGAAGTGCAGCCATACATGCACATGCCATACGACTGTGCCCACCATGTTTGAGAGCAAATGTTTGCTTCACATCGTGACCTGTATCACGCATCCTCCAAACTTTTCTCTTTCCATCGTTCAGTTTTCACCAGACCGAAGATTTGTTTGGATTTTTTTAAGAGCAGTCTACTCCGGTCTTCCTGGTCCTGAGCGTAACCAGTGGTTTGCACCTTGTTGTAAACATTCTGCGTTTACACTCATGAAGGAATCGCTTGATTGTAGACTGTGACAATGATACTCCTACCTCCTCGAGAATGTTTTGACTTGGTTAGATGTTGCCAAGTTTTTGTTTGTTTTTTTAAACTAAGAATGAATTTGCGATCATCAGCTTTAGCTATCTTCTGTGGTCTTTCAGGCACTTTGAGCTGGCTAGTGTGTTTCTTCTTTTCTTCTTAAGAATGTACCAGATTGTTGATTTGGTCACTTTTAAAGGTTTTACTCTCTCTCTAATGTTTTTATCTGGGTTTTTAAACCTAATTATAGCCTCCCTCACTTGCGCCAAAATCACTATGGACCTGATATTAAGAGTTCGAATGAAAAGCTATCAAAGCTAAGATCAATGCCTGAAATCAACTCGAGATTCTTTACTTGCTTAGTTTGCCGTGGAATAATCAAAGAACCATGACGCTGGTTATCAATCAATTTTCCAATTGTTTTGATCTTATGAAAATGGGGGAATATGAATAAAAATGGCCGTCATTTCTAAACAGGTAATGCAAATTTTTCATTAAGCCCTTTAAATTAAAGCTGTAAGTCTCACTTATATCACATATTGATTGATTTAAAATCCACCGAAATGATGTAGAGACACAAAAAAAGGATCTAGCTGCATTTTTGGGTGAAGCTTCCATAAACCAGTTGGAGTAGTTAACACCTGTTCAGGCCAGACGGCACAGGAATATGAGCATAATTGTACGTTTGAACCACGCGACTATTGCTGAGGCCAATTCACTTTTTTTGGTGATAAAACTTTTTTTTTCTCAACACGTCTTTGACAAATGTGTGGACAGGGCCTGTGTTGATCCTTCAGGAACACAGCTCAGAGTCAAACTGAAATCACTGTGGAGGTCAAACTCTAAAGAAAACATTTACTCGAGAGAACAGAATAAATAACAAAAGATTCTTGGAGCGTGTTGTTGTACCAGCTCTGTTTGGAGTCGCTCGTTCTCCTCCTTCGCTTCCCGCAGTTGTTCGTTCAACTTGGCTAATCTCTGGTCAGCAGCCTCCCTGAGGCTTTTCTCCTCATCGTAACGGGACTTCAAATCTGTTGGATTCAGTGATGGAAAAAATGGGAAAAAATAAAAATAAAAATGTAATCAGATTTATCCTGGAAAATACTCATTCCTTGAGGCTGGGTTGAAAAACGAAAAAATTCTGAATAAGAACAAATGGCTTTGTAAAAGAAAAATAAATAAATGATGATGCAGACCCACAGACTCAGGCCTCCCAGTTGTCCGGCCGAACACTAACCTACTATCTCTGTGGCCAGCTGGGCAGCCTTCTGCTCAAACAGGTCTTTCATCTGTTTGATGTTGAACTTCTCTGTCTCAGCTTCATTCAGCTTCCTTTCAAGTACTGAAAAACAGCATGACATATTAGCGACTGATGATCTGCTGTGTAGTTACACGTGCACTTTAAGGGTCCCCTACCTGAATCATCCGCGCTCATCTGCCCATCGTTCTGCGGATGTGAGCAAATGAGAGAAACACTGCATTAGCATCATGTTTTACATTCACAAAATCACCTCTTCATTAAAACATGTTTTTTTTTTTAAATCTTGAAGCATTTACCTGCTTCAGGTGTCCTTGGACTTTGTCTAACTCCTTTTTTAGCTCACCAGAGAACCATCTTTCCTCCTAACCATGAAAAACACACTCATAAATCAAGTTTGCAGAATCATTTACACCGCTCGCTAACAGGTACAGTTTAAACGCAGCTATACCTTGAGAGAAGCGTGCAGGTCCTGGACCTCCTGCCGCAGCATTGTGAGGTCTTCCCTAAAAGAGAAAAAAACAAACACTAAATTAAACACTGCCACAAACGTACTGAGGTCAGTCTCTATGCTTTGATCATAAACGCTAATCTCACCTAGTGGGGGCCACGTGAGCAGGGAGGTCTCCGGTATCATGGAACAGCTCATAGTGCTTGAACAGCTCCTCTGCAGAGTTGTGAGACTTCATGCACTGAGGACAGATGAAGCCCTGCACACAGAAGCATGCCATCATTGAAAACTGCTTCAGTTAAAAATACATAAAACAGCAAAAACTAAAAAAAAACAAAAGTAGAAGTTCTCAGTTAAAAGCAAAGTGCATCCACATTACCTCAGATGTCTGATCGTGGTTAAGGTCGGTGCTGGGCTGCTCTGACTCTGCATTCTGGGACCCTCCCTTCCCGGGAGTCTGGTGAACAGAAAATAAGACTTTTATGTTGAAGCTCAATACCTCAACGCGACAAAATTAAAAGTCCATAACTTATAACATTCTGATCTATTGAAATCACATTGTTATAAGCATTAACAACACCATTTGTTTTAAGATTTAAAATATAACTGAGATGACTCATGTTTCTCTTCATCTGTAATATTTATAGTAGTTAATAATCTCTGGCAAAGGCACATATCTGTCTATGTAAAGGCTGACATATTAAAGAACCTAAAGTCACATTTACCCATACATTCATTCAGTAAGTTCTTCTATGCACTTCTAAGCGAATTATCTTCATCACTTCCACAGCCAAGCTAACATTCATGTCTTTTGAGTGTAGAAGGAACATGCAAACTCCACATAGAAAGGTCCCAGCCAATCAGGAGATTCAAACCCTGAATTTTCTTACTGTGTAACAGTGTTTACCAGTGCACAACCTGACCATGTGGAACTAAAACACCCTACAGAGCCTGGATCTAGGATTGTGTTAAGGCACAGATCTGGAGCTTCGACACTTCTTCAAGGGAAGATTTTTAGAACGCCAAGAGTCATTCTAGCCCTAACTGCTAAGGCCAAACTAAGCTATCGGACACCTGGGCTTCATGATAAAGAGGCAAGAAGAAGCCTTTCTAGCAAGAGACACATGAAAGCTGCCTGGAGTTACGAAAAGAAAGGACCTCGACTGTGAGAAACAACATCCACTAACCAAGCAGGAACTATTTGATCTCAATGCTAAGTGTCATGTCAGGAGCACACTTTGTAATCTGGCTAGGAAATATTTTTTAAATTTCCCCAAGACTGATTTTCCTTGTACAGTCCCTATCAGTGCTTCCAGCATTTCACATGTATGACGCTGTGGTGCTGGTGTGGCTATGCTTCAGTCACAGATTCGGTTTTAAAAGCAGCAATGATTTACCTAGACTATCTGCCTTTCCTGTGTTATTGCATATTAATAACTATTTGACATATGTGTTTACAAATTTTCTGTGACTTCATGAAATGTGCAAGGCTTTAGCCCACTGGCCTGAAAAACAAACACATTAGCTAGGTGTTCCGCATGTTTTCCATTCACAAAAAGGATTTATTGGTGCGGGTGACATGAATGACAGAGGTCAAAATTTGTGTTTGTGCAAGTTGAGCATTCAGCAAAGACTGGCCTAAGTTTGTTTAAAGGCTGACAAAACACTTAAGGGTTGGGTTGCATTACGGAGCAACCTTTGACCCTAGTTCAACAAATTGTGTGTGTGTGTGTGTGTATGTGTGTGTGTGTGTGTGTGTGATGTAATATTACTAGCCTCAAAAATAAATATACATTAAAAAATATACAAAAACTGTATTATACTACAGGCCTAATAGCAACTGCATTACCAGTGGGATTATTATTGTTTTGAAATGGACTGGAAATACAATATTTGTCATCTTTTAAACTACTGTTAAAACCTGTTGAAATCCCTTTAAGGTCAAGGGTGGTGTTGCAGCTGTGACATGGCAAAGTTATAAAATGAACTGCAATCAGTATCTTGTAGCCTGATAAGTATTTGAACCTATAAAATTACCTGAGTGTCTAATCACTCTGTAAATGAGGTGGTTCAAAAGCAACTTCTCTTATATAAAAAAGGGGTGAGATGTGAACTGTCTTCACTAAACAGAGTATGTCTCCCTTTAGTCCTATTAACCCATAATAATAGCCACAAGGTGGTGACAGTTACAAAGCTGCTACTTCCTATTTTGGCTGCTCCCTTTAGGACTTGCCATAGGGGATCATCTACCTTCATCTTACCCTATCCATACTATCCCCCTCTGTTGCACCAACCCTCTGCATGTACTCAACATATCCAAACTATATCAGCCTTTCCTCTCTAACTTTGTCTCCAAACCACTCAACCTGGCCTTTTTGTCAGTCCCACTGTTTCTTATATTACCATCTTATAATAGGACTTTTCAGTCTTCCTGCCATGCTTCTGTCCCAAATCAGCCCTGACACTTATCTCCACCTCTCTGTTCACGATCTCCAGGTATATTTAACCTCTTCTGCCTTCACAGTTTCCCGTCCTTGCAGCTTCGCTGTTAATAATTACAAGGCTACAGATAATGTGTAAAAACACAGAACAACACACTACTAAGTGCTTTAAAAATGGACCGACCTAAATAAAAACGGAATGGGTAAAGATTTTTCTTATTAAATCGTGATCTAACTAATGTATACAAACTAACGCGAGGAGCGATGCCTTGTGGTAAATGTAGTCTTCTAAGAAGCTAGCCAAGTCGCTGACCTCTGCTCTTTACTCTCACAATTAACTTTAAAGACAAGCAGCCAGTTTAATTAACCCAGCCAGCATGAACAGTTTGGGTGTTTACTTGGTTAAAACACGTGTTTCTACGTTGTGGTGAGCCAGATGACAACACTTCCCAACACTAGTAGGTAGCTAACGTCACTGTTAGCATGTGACGAGAAGACGATGAATTAACCTACCTACTCCTGTAACATAGCTAGCTAACGGAAAGTACGAATAGAAACTGTGTCAATGACTAAATATATCAGCATTTAAACCTCTCCCATAATGGAATAACCCTTAAGAGGTATAAAATTTAAGTATATTATAATCCACAGACTAGTTTCATTCCTGTCCACTTTAGCATGCTCGTTTTATCCAAGTTAGCATTTAATGGTTAGCTGTGTCAGCCCAACACAAGGAGCGCTCGATGTATTCACTCCGACCTGCAGCAACTTTTTCAGCCTACCAGTTCTCACTAGCTAAACGTACACCCGCCCATCAGCGATACGTTTTGTATCAAAACATTCGTCTCCACCACGAAACCAGACATAGACAGGCCTGTGTCTTCTGAGGAAAACGTCTCCAGTTGCCTAAACAAAAATCGATCCCGATGATTGCTTTGTCCCCCGGATAGCTTACCATTTGCAGTATCCGTCTGAGCATAGCCTCGATTGTGTTTTGTCCCGTCAAGAAATCCTGACAGTTTTCAAAATGCCAAGTTTACGTCTGTGAACGGCGAACACCTGACCGGACTCAGGGAACAGCAGCGACGGATGGGCGGGTCATGGAGAGGATGGCTCAGCACCAGGAGGATACACAACCTGGTGATATTCAGGATTACATACAAGAGCCGTCATGCTCTGGAGCACTCAATAAAAATCTGTCACAATAGTAATTATCTTTAAACGGTGTTTATTTAAATATTTTGCACACAATAGAATATCCCAGTCACACATGGACAATGTGGAAAGATGTTAGATGGGCTTTCCTGTCAATGGTAGCCTAGGAAGTTAAATTATGACCATATTTGAGCTTTTTTTCCCCCTATGTGTTAAAGGACTTCCATGCACAATACAACGCTTTGAAGCAAGCACCATCAAAAATAATCACATAAAGAAACGGATTTCCACGATCCACAGTTTATTTCTCCACAAATAAACGACTCTCAGTTTGATTTTTACCTGTGCACGTTTGGGGGTTTGCTTCAGTTTTTTTCCTTCTTTGCATACTTAATTTTCCATTTCTATGCTTTGTGCTTGTGGTTGGACTGTACCATTGCCACCAGGGGGAGTAGTCTACAGCCTGGTATTAATGGTATAGTCCAAACACTAAGCCCAAACTAATCACAGGGAGAAAAAAGATGAAAAACTTACTTTTAAAAATATATATAAATATATGATTATGTTCTGAAGCAAAAGCCTAAATGTGGACAATTAAAAAGCAATAAATAAAAACAATAATATTAACTTGTGAAGAAACTGGATTAAAGTTTAAAGCAAAGCATCAAATAGAATCAGGCGACCATAATTCCTGTCATACTTTTCGGTCCATGTTTCCCAGCGGAACATAAATTCAGTCACTGTGCACCCTCCGTCGTAAAAACAAACCCACATTTTTCTTAATGTCCTATGGAGCCCAGCTTCCAAAAACTGGGTTGTTTTGACAGCGTGTATAAGGTTTGATTTGTTCTGTTCATTTACTTTGTGTTTATGAAGGCACTTAATGGGAGACTTTGTGCAGCATTTGTCAGACTCTTCTAAGGCATCTCTGCAGATACACTATATAAAACATTTGCTATAATGCACTAGATTATAGTTTTTCTGAGGATATGTGCCATTTCATGTTTGATTCAGTTCACTATATAGAAGTCTTTCTCTAATTTACTCAGTTTTCACTCACATTGACAGCATTCAAATATATACACACAAGATTTAAGGCTTGTTCAGTGTCACTAGTGCTTAGAGATGATACTGTGTGCGCTGAGGAAGTAATAACAATGCTGTCCACACTTGCTGCAGACTTTACCTCATCTATTTTAGCAGAATTCCTCACAAACTTCCCAAGGTAGCAGTTTGTAAAGTCCATCCATAGACTTGCAGCTACTCTTTTTCAAACATCTTGCAGATTGTTTGGCACTGAGTCACTGTGGGAATAAGGCTTCCTCCAGGAGCCATCACTTCCCCATACCGCCTCCAGGAAATCACCAGCACACAGTGTGTGCCGCCAGTCAAATATACAACATCTAAGACTAAACAGGCCTTTATATTGCATAATCAGTGCACTGCAGTCTGCCTAAAGTTGAAAAGGAAATGCTTTACAGGAATTAAAAAATAATAATAATACATTAAAAAAAGTCTTAAATACATTTGAAAAACATTTTCAGTGTCACTTCAAATCAGTCTCAAGAAGTTCAGCTGAAAATTCATTTCCTCTCAGAAGACCTGCTCTCTGCCATTATGGCTCCTATCTGCTAACTAGGTCTGAGCAGTGTGTGGAGCAAACAACATAGTGGGGTGCGTCATCATCTGTCATGTGGGAGCTCAGGCCATTGCCGTTAGCTGGGCCACACATGGGAGTGCAGGTGGGATTACAGGTGCCCTTAAGTCTGTGTAGGTACTCTGCATGGACAGGCTTGTGGCTCTGCAGCACCCTTATGGCTTCATCGACCTTGAACCACTTCCTCTTCCTTCCTGTGAAGAGATTCAAGTAAAGTTGAATTGTTTGCATGTGGCTCACACAATCAGTGTTGTGCTTAATGACACTTCAATACAATGTGTGGGAAAAATTTTTAAGTCCGTAACACCGTAAAGATCACAATAAGGTCTTGATTAAGGTCATCTAAACAAGGAACAAGAAACAAAACATTTCTCAGCATATGATTGCAACATTTCAGATATTAGGTCACAGGAAACCATAAGCTCGTCCATCCCTTCTGCTCATTTCTCAGTTGGCACATCCTCGATTCCTTTCCTCATCTCCTTGCATCTTGGTCCCTCCCACCAGAAATGTGATCACAGAAGGAGAGGAAGAAAGATGAGGAGAGAGATGAGGCAAAGGGTGTTAGCAAAATGACACGTCTTTGTTTCACAACTGTCATTTTAAGGCAGTTGATATCATGTTATGATCTTGGTGAGCTATATACCTTTAAAAAATATTAAAGAACACTCTGAAAACACATCAGAGAAAAAAAATCATGCCGCACATCTATACTGATATGGACTGGGTAATGTGTTAGGAACGAAAGCATGCCATATCGTTTGATGGAAATGAAAAATTATCAACGTACAGAGGGCTCAATTCAAGACACCCCCACATCAAAGTGAAGAGATTCTACAGCATGCTAGTCTATTTTCCTGAAATGTCACTGCAGCAACTCAAAATAGAACTCCGTAATTTGTATGGCCCCCACATGCTTGTATGCATGCCTGACAATGTGTGCACAACAGATGGTGTCCTGGGGGATCTTCTCACAAGTTGGACCAGCACATCACTGAGCTCCTGTACAGTCTGAGATGCAACCTGGCAGCATCAGATGGACCGAAACATGATGTCCCAGAAGTGTTCGAGTGGATTTAGGTCAGACAAGCATGGGGCCCAGTAGCGTGTATCAGTTCCTTCGTCCACCAGGAACTGCCTGCATACTCTTACTATTGCACCATGAGGAACCCTGACCCGCTGCACCAGCATTGGGTCTGACAATGAATATAATCCCGATATCTAATGGTCAGGGTGCTGTTGCCTACCCCATAGAGCTCTGTGTGTCCCTCCATGAATAAGCCTCTCCACACTTTCACTAACCCACCACTAAATCAATCATGTTAAACAATGTTACAGGCAGCATAACGCTCTCCACAGCTTCTGCAGACCTCTTAAAATCTGTCATACATGCTCACTGGTGCACCAGTCAATTCTGGTGTTTTATGGTAAATGCCAGTTGGGCTCCACAATGGCAGGCAGTGAGCGCAGGGTCCACTAGACAATGTTGAAGTCTGTTTCTGATTGTTTGGTCAAAGGTATTTACACCAGTCACCTGCTGGAAGTCAGGTAAAGCTCCATCCTGTTCATAAAGGAACAGATACTCGTCCTGCTGATGGGATCTCCCTCTAGGAGATTTGGACTACATGGGAAACCTCTGTAGAGTCCGAGTCCAGGCATCACCGCATGCTGCCGGTAGTGATACTGACCCTAGCCAATGGAGGGAAAGAATGGGGATCATTCCTGTTTTGTTAGTTGTCTCATTGTTGCCCCTCTAGTTTACCTCTAGTTATTAATTTCAATAACACCACAGCAGCAGAGTGGCTGTAGCTCAGGAGGTAGAGCACCTACTGATCGAAAGGTTGGTGGTTCGATCCCTGGCTCCTCCAACTCTGCATGCCAAGTATCCTTGGGCAAGATACGAACCTCAAGTTGCTCTCCGATGCATCCATCGGAGTATGAATGTGTGTGAATGTAGTTAGAAAGCACTAAGTATAGAGAAAGTGCTTGTGAGAATGGATGTGTATGGGTGAATGTGGCATGTTGTATAGAGCGCTTTGAAGAATCCATTTACTTAACTGACCAGATCAATACCCCAGATGTTTAACTGATAGCAGGTAAAAACTCTTCAGAGAAAGATACACAATGATACACTGGTGAATCCTAGATAATTGCTCCTCAGACAAACCTCCTCTCTTCCGTGTCCTTCAAATGCATTTAAGCAACTAAAACATTTCTTAGGGCAATACAGTGAAAATAACTTGCACAGTGGAGAAGATGAGGCGCAAATCAGAAAGAAAAAAAAAGATAAAAGGCCCACAATGAAGCTCTTGATTTGAGCACTATGGGTCGCACACAGGAAATAAGCGTAACAAACAAATCCAAAAAAGGCACAAGGCAGAAAACAGGAAAGGGCAAAGTATCCAAAATACAAACAAGGCAGAGTTAGGAGGAACTAGCTGTGGCAAAGATTAAGGAAAGGAGTGTGCGTACTGCAAAAACTCAGTGTTTAGATGATATGGGTCAGGTAGTGTTCAAAATGCATGAGATTGAAAATGGAGGAGACTCCGACTGGACCCAGTCCATAGGTGCAAACATAGAAATATAATGCTATTTTTAAACTTAGCAAAGACTTCTTGAACAAATTTTGGATACTAATATCCACAAAGCAAACCACACTGTGTGTTAATTGTATTTAAAATGCTCCAAAGGGCACGCCACCATTAAGCAAACATTGTATAATTTGTCACAGAGAGCCTGAATAAGCGCTGAGTGAGACTGCTGAATGAAAGGATGACTAAAGGATCATTTTATTCACCACACACAAAAATAAACTGTGCATGTCATGGCACCAGTGGGTGTCGGTGTGGACATGGGCATACTTCAGACAGCCCTAAACCCTAAAAAAAGTATCTTCCATAAAAATGATCTGTCCAGCAAAGCGACAGCTGGAAGTTATTTATACTTTGTTCAAACTCATCTCCTCCCATTCAATTCCAGCACTTTGCTAAAGGAACTTGCCATGCTCTGTGATAACTGGAGCCTGGTGTGATAATGAGGAGGAGGATGCCTTCACTTCATGTTGGCACCCTGAAGAGTGCCACCACTACCAGCATTTAAGGAGGCGAGGGAGTCAATTCAACCTGTAGTAGTATACCCTTTCTGTTCAGTCGCAACCTTTGTGTAGGGCAAAAGAGGACAAGTAAGGGGGGCTGCTGTGGTGAGTGATGATAACTGGAAAACAGCTGGGCACAGCAAACACTCCTCCCCCTTATGAACAGGCTGAACTCTTACTTCTGTGGGTGAAGGGAGTAAATGGCCACAACCACATTTTCCAGTCCAGTTAGAAATAGTTTACAAGTTACTCAATCCCAGGAAAAGTATTCCATTTAAAATATCAGACAGTGAAAACATCCATGAAAACATATCTAAACATGTACATCCACCTTACCGTTTAGAAAAAGATTCTATGTTAACTTAAAGTCAACATAGATTTTGGCGACGTGTAACGAACCACTTGCTATATTAGAGATCTCCATTCGAGCATACTTAATGTCTGACCTACATGTAATCACAACATACACCCACCAGCAACTTAATCAGTCACACCAGGCTAGTACCAGGCTGGACCCCCTTTGTCCTCAGAACTGCCTAAACCCTTTGTGGCATTGATTCAAACGACGCTCAGTTGGTATCGAGGGGTAAACGTGATGAGGAAATATCTCCCACACACTTACACCACCAGCAACAGCCTGAACTGCTGACACAAGGTAGAATAGATCAGTGCTTTCATGGCGTTCATGTCAAATTTTGACCCTGCTGCCCGCAGAAATTAAGACTCATCAGACCAGATGTTTTTCCAATCTCATGTTGTCTACTTTTGGTGAACCTGAGTGAATTGTAGCCTTTTCTGTTCTTAGCTGACTGGCTGAGCGCCACTTTTTAGCTGTAAAGTCTAGAGATGGCTGTGTGGAACAATCCCAGCAGATCAGCAGTTTCTGAAATACTCAGATCCACCTGACACCAACAACCACGATACATTCAAATGACTTTAAAAAAAAAAAGAAAGAAAGAAAGAAAAAAAATCACGTTAGCTCCCCATTCTGATGAACTTCAGCAGGTCATCCTGACCATGCCCACGTGCCTAAATGCACTTGGTTGCTGCCATCTGATTGGTTGATTAGATGAGCATTAATGAGCAGTTGAACAGGTATGCTAATATAAATCAATTTAAACCAGTTTATTTACAATTCAGGCTGAATTTGTGAAAAAATAAAAATAAAATCTACAGCTAAATGAAGTGTTGAACTGCCCTGCGGAAAGTTATGAGCACAGTTGCATGTCATTTTATTTTGACAGTCAGCCAACACAGGATGGAGGACGAGGCAAAAAGACAATACAGCCATTGTGAAAGACATAATCTGGGAAACTGCTACTCAGTTCATGAATCTGTTATTCATGTTTTCCATAAAACAGACACATGGGCAGACATGTTCAATTGTCCAATTGTTCTGTTAAGAATTTTAGATCAGGGGTGTCAAACCTAATGCCCGCGAGCCAGAATCGGCCGGGTAAGGATTTCAATCCAGCCCACTTGATGGTTTTGGAAAATGTGAAGGATGGCTTAAACTGTGGACTATTATCTGCTTTTTAATAAGTTTTACTTTATTTCCTACTGAAAAAGACCTGCTCCCATGCCATTCATATTACACCAAAGTAAAAGATAATTAATCGAAAAGTTCCTGTTTTTATCTACAATAGAAATTTCTGTTTTTTTGTTTTTTTTACAATGGGTCCACAGTAACAGAAACATTTCTTCATCTCAGTTCTTTCTAAATGACAAACTTTTGAAATTGCACTTCTTTTTTAGTATTAAGACATCTGAGGGATTTAATGTGTAGTTAAACTTCCTTAAGTGGATTGGAAGTGGGGGTTTCAGTCTTCCGCCCCATTCAAGATCAAAGCTGTATGTGGCCCTCGGTGTAAAATGAGTTTGCCATCCCTGATTTAGATCAAATGAATCAGTGGAGCTGTTACACATTCCTCGTTGTGTTTTGTTCCTCTTCATTCTGCTTATGGAGTCATCTTATGTGTGCCACCTTAAAAGGCAGTAGATTGTCTGAAGACTAATGCTATATATGAGTTTATAATCCCTTTCACATTTATGCGAATCAAAATTTGTAACCTAAGCACTTAGTTGAGGCATGTTTAATGAGAGCAAGTGATTCCGGTAAAAAAAAACAAAAAACCTTGCCAATGTATGATCCTAAGCCAAGATCTTGAACTAAGAGACTGAAAGCCCCGAAACTCAACCCTGAAACAGAACATGTAATGCAAAAAGTTGCTAAAACCTTTTGCTTGCTTTTGTTTTTTTGAATAAATCACAAGATCTCAAAAAACATGCATATGAGAGATGCCCGTAAAAAGGAAAACACAAAAAAACCCCTCAAAAATCTTGTTACCACAGGAATATTTTTCACTCTTTTCCCCTTGTAACATAGTTTTGTGACCCTTGGCTGCTAGAATAAGATACTATAATAAGACAAAGAGGGACACAGAGGCATACCAATGTTCACAGAGTCTTCCCAGTCTTCCAGCATCTCCGTCACCACGAGGGTGTAGACATAAGTCCTGTGCTTTCTGTCTTGATTGTGCTGCAAAGGTTTACATGAAGAGAAAATGAATTTATGTTTTTCTGACAAACCACCAACGCAGTGCGTGCAAAGCCTTCATTAAAAAAGGCAAAAACTGTGATTAGCCGTACCATTTCTTTTATAGAAACTCCATGAACTAAACAAGTTGATTGTCTGACCACAGACATACAAAAACGCTAGGTGCGGCAGTAGGATGATTTTATACAGCACTATGTATCGCGACATGATTACAAATTACAATTTTTCATAACATACCTCGAATATCCCAAGCAGTCTGCCGAGCTTTCCCTTTACACCAGCCTGCACACATAAATCAGAGTCATTATTAAAAGTGATTGTCCACAAGTCATAATCTAAAATATTCAGATGAAACTGTCCTTTCAACACACTGTGCAGCGAGATCACTTGGATTCGCGTCATATATGATCCCAGGTAGACATAAACATAGTCTAAATGACAGAAACACGAGACAGGGGGCTTAGCTCAAGTATAGTACACAGTTAGGACACAGCTATCATTTACAGTATCAAACCATAACAGACATCCCGGTCATTGCTGTAATGCCTTCCAGACTTCTTTAAAAAAAAGCACACTAAAATGCACACAACGGCCTACAAGGCTTTACAAATTTATGCACAAATAAAAATTAACATATGAGGCTCAATCCGCTTTGAATCGCCTTTATCCTGATCTGCGTCAGCTCCGTGAGGCGCAGGATGTGGGCAACTGGAACCCCTTTCCAAATGTCACTGCCATACTTCAAAGCTGTCAGCACACTGCTATCCATGTCAGAAGCTCACAGCTCACTTTGCTGTGAACAATCTGGCGAGCCACCAACAGCCTCTTTTCTTAAACCACAGCATGATAAGCTGGCTATCCATGCATCCTTGCCACATATTTCTACTTCTGTTCTGAATTTTTGGCACACGAGCGACTTGTACTGTGAACAGCAATGACACCTCTGACAAAGATTTACTGATTTCACTTTCAGTTTAATGTGTCTGTCCTTTGAGCCCATGATGCGTACATTGCAATCAGAATATATGATACTGAGATGGAAATTAGGCCCCCAGTATTCAAAGTCATGAAATGTCATGATTTTTTTTTTTTTTATCTTCCACTTAAATAATGAGATAATTCCTTGGAAAACCAATAAACATTATCAGCTGACAACTGATAAAATTCCCTATCCTTATTATTTTTTTTAACACTATGGTAACTTTGTGTCACTTCCAATAAAATGGTTACTAATCTCAAGGAAACTTCGGAATGCTGCTTTTTATATTGTGCTCTGCATGAAAAATAACACTGTCTCCATGAGAGGTGATTATGCAAAAGTCTGGAGCTACCTCTCATTTCTTTACATTTTGATTCCCAAGTACTAAAAAGTGGTTTTGACCAATAGTTCTCCAGGCTTTATTCAAAGGATTTTTTTGTTTGTTTGTTTGGACATTAGTTGCTTTTTCACTCATTTTAAGTCAGCTTCTTGTACCTCATAATTTTCATATGAAAGTTTTTGGTTTGTTAAGGCAAATCTGTGAATAATTCACGCATAGAAAAGGCAAATAGCAGGTAACTTAGCAAAGATCGCATTTTTAATTGTATCTTTAGCCACTTCATGTCCTTTCCCAAAAACAAAATCATTTGTACGCATTTCTTTAGTTTATGAAAAATGATAGCACAGCTTGAAAAATACAAAACAGCCTTTTTACACTAATAAATAGAGAAAACTGGACAGGTTTACACCTAAAAAATGTATCTACAGCAGTTAGTGGCAATCTGTTTAACATGGTAGATTCACCATGTAATAGATGACATGAAAATGAACCCAAACACACTGCCAGTACAGTAAAATCATACCTGGATATGAAAACAAACAATGAAATACCATCAGTCATGGATTTGGCCCCTCAGAGCCTGGACTTCAACATTATTAAAGCAGTGTAAGATCATCTTGACAGAGAACGGTATAAACGGCAGTCAACATCCCAGATGAGCTTTAAATGTCCTTCAACAAACACACGTATTCCCACGTACGTTTCAATAACTCACTGCACCCGTTTCCTATTTTCATTGCAAAATATAAAGAAATGGGGTGTCGTTCATCACTGCGCAGTACTGTATAGATCCTAGGCTTTAACCAACAATGCATGCAAACAATATGGGTTTAATTAATGAACAATCAATTCACCTCTTCATACACCTCCCTGACAGCAGCTCCACAGGGCTCCTCATCAGGCTCCATTCCCCCTCCTGGCACGATCCACTGGTCTGGATGGCGACTGCTGCTCACCAACAGCACCTGCCAAGGAGAGAGAGCCCTCCGTCAGGCCTCTGCTACTGAGGTTGGGGTGCAAAAAGCACAGCAACAGCATGCCCGAGTTCAGCGTCCGTCAGCACGGACACGGTGGCCAAACGAACTGCTCGTCATTCAGCAGACGCATATCGAACATCTCGCATATCATTCCGGTCATTCACTTCATTTACTTAATGCAACATGAGCGCTGTGAGGATGATGCTGCTCTGCGTGTCACACTCTTTGGCACATAATTCAAATAGACGAATGAGAGCAACCAATGTAATGATTCATGTATCAACCTGTTTTTAGTTGTCAGTGGTTTTAATGAAAGATAATTCATAATCTGGAGTCTATTTACAGTACGACCTGCTTTAACGTTTTGAGTAGTACCAACATCAAGTGTTATATTTAATCCCACTGCATTTGACGAAGTACAAATCAAAGTTCTAACCCAAAGAAATATCCTAAAGCTGCACACTATTTTTAACTGCCGTCCAGCCAATGCAGTTTGGTGTTTTGATGACGAAGTTACTTGACCTTAAACCCAATCCAGCATCACTGACCCACATTGAGTCCATGTGGGACTGCCTTCTGAAACCTTAACACTGGGCAACCAACTCACTCTCCAGTCACGGCTAACACACGTGTGTTAAAAACGCCAGTCGAATGAACCCTTTCCGCATTAAACACAGCTGTCACAGCAGAGGTTTCCCCACTGGTAAGATCTTTCTGCTCACGCTCCAAAATGGAAGCAACTTTCATACCATCAAAGCTGATCTCTTTGGGCAATAAATGCTTAATGTCATTTATCGCCCAATATATATGGGTGATATATACCCAGTGTATATGAGTGTAACACTTTCTCACTCTGCTCCTTTATTTACAAACTCTCTAGAAACCATGTGATTTATTTTTAACAGTGCAACTCTGTCCATATTTATGAGTGAATAAAATACTAAGTTATTAGGGTAAAAGTCACTTCAATGTCCGAGTTCATACTCTTCCACAGCAGACACATCTCTCTACGCATTTACTCTGCTCAGTGAGCTAATTTATTTAGCCATGGCATTGCCAAAATCTTAGTTAAAATCAAATGTATGTGTTTACTCCACATCCTTCTGCTTTCTATGGCGAATCATATTAAGCTACAAACAGGAAGGCCAATTATTTTAGCTGGTTTTGTATTCCAAGTGACACATCTCATCTTAAACTAATCCGCGCAGGGTCCAGGGGACTGTAGAAACACCGCAAGTTGCCTTAGTGACACAAATCCACACAAGGTACACATGCATGCGCAATTTCACACAAACGGCATGTGAAGCACGTAGGCACTTGTACAGACACAGCTACTCGCACGCAGACAACAGGCTTTCCTAAAACCACCAGATCAGCAGTTACCTCTCTGTATCAAAACAAAGAGCTTAGGAGAGGAGGTTAATGACCCCAACAGGCACCAAACACGATCGGGGGAAAGTGAGGAAGCGTTTGGAGTGGGCAGAACCCCGACATCTTTACAGTCTGATCCCAGTCCGGCCAAACTCTACGGGCTGAACGATGTGTTAATGCCTTTCAAAAGAAGCTAAATTTAAGGGCAACCTTTGTCTCAGTAAATGCCTTAATTAAGGATTCACTGCTTGTAAAATACGTACATTGGGGTCTAAAAATAACAATTTATCAGCAAATAATAAGAAGAATACATTTTATCTATAGGCACCTTTTCAAGTAGGAAGCAGAAACTTAAAATGAATGTGATTTAAAGGGAAACCAGTGAAACTGTTGAAAGACAGGAGTGATATGTTCTGTGGAAAGGGTTCAGGTAATGACAAGAGGAGCAGTATTTTGGACCAGCTGAACTCTAGAGGGAAGTCTGTGTGGATACAATTACAATAATCGATACCAGATGCAACCGGTCAAAATAAAAACTTTGACAGACCTTCAGAAAGCCTGGAGAACTTTTTCTCAAGACAAGGCAGGCTTTGTGGAATATAATATAAGGAAATCAGTTACGGATCAAGACTTTTCCACAGAAATGTGTGGTTACATAGCTGTGGACATTTGAAAATAAATAAATGAATAAATATATAACGTATCAATATGTTGTGAAACCATACATCAGGTGCCATTGAGTGGGGGGGGGGGGGGGGGGCGGATAACTGGTGCCTCTCCCCTTTTCTCTCCACTGTACCTCTATCCAATAAAAATGTATATACTAATTTCAATTTAAAAGTCAACTCCATTCTGTGAGAGTGATAAGCTGCTTCTGCTCAGCTCTGCTGTTTCATTAAAGCGATGGTTGGGGCTTTAAGTCAGTCACTTAAAACAGATTATTATGGATTTCCAACTCTTGTTTGGTTTTTATATGTACCCATTTTCAGTGATCTCATCTATAAAAGCAGGAAACTAACGAGGCATATAATTCTTTTCTTTCTCTCTTTGCCAGCCATACTTTTCAAGTAACCTATATTTGAAAACGGCAAAATAAAACTGGAAATTCTGTAGTGTGCCACCCCAATATTTTTGGTGACCTCCATACGTCTACCCCTATGAAAAAATTCTGGGGGCGCCCCTGGTAGGGGCCCAGGCACAAGGAGCAGGAAAGGAAATCTGTCAGGGAATAGCAAGTGGCTGTACCTTGTTTCTATAAATTGCAACTGATGGGTCACTTGGAGTTTAGCACACTGTAACAGCCACTCAGCCCCCTACTCATCCTATCACATGTGGCCCAGAGTTAGTCTGCGTCACTAGGCAGACACATTTAGACCCAGCACAAAACAACGGTAATATTAACAAACTTAAAAGTTTCTTATCCAAACTGGCGCATCACTGAATAATAATTTGTGTTTCAGTCAATGTCTGTGCTTGTTATATGAGATACATCAGAACCTACGTACATGTGCTGTATACTTACACATTTCCACGAATGACAAAATGATAGGCGACTGATTACATGTAACAAGTTAAAACCTCATATTCAGCTCTCTAATTTAAAGACAAACATTTCTTTCACGTGAGTAAAATGGCTGAGAACATTTGCTTTATGGTTGCGTCATCATTTGAATCAAAAAGTAGAACCAACTGGCCTCAGGAGTAGCAGGTATCTCAGCAAAAGTAGATTTAGTAAAACCGCATCAGCTGATGTTTTGGAAAACAAACTCTGAACTACTTTATTTATGACAGGAGGTGTTTATAGGCCCATAGCTGTGAAATATATGCAGAGACTGCTCTGCGTTAGAGATAAGGGGATGATTTTATGAGTAATCTGGATGTCCTCCTTGGCAAGAACGTGAAAAACGATGATCTCCTGTTGAGTGCCAGCTGCAGCCACACACCCTGTAACAGGTCAAATATTTGCCCCCCTCCAACCTTCACCTCTGCCCAGCACCTCAATTAAAGACGAGCCACGTGAACGCGCTCCCCACACACTGAAAGTCAGCCAGACGCGCGATAAAGCAGGCTGCTGTACTGTTAGGCACAGCGGTTAATTTGGGACTGTGTCAAAAATAGAGCGTGTTAATAAAAGCCCTCTCCTCCTACAAATGGTTTAACTTCACAGCTTACCTCGTCCTCTGTTTCGTTTTTAAAACACAGACACGCCGCTCTCCTCTTGAACCCTTCGACGTCGTACGTCCTGGTCTGGTTGGGCTTAAACTTCATCATATAGACGCCTTTTTTCCGGTGGCAGGTAAGTGTTGGGAAATTGGGCTTCAACCAGTCGCTGATTAAAGTGCTTTCAGTAATATCCAACAATATCGCAGCTTGGCTTCTTCAGACACTTCCAGACAAACCATGCAGCTGGTCCATTCATTCCTGCGCTCCGAGCGCGCGTCAGGCTGCATCTGGTGTTGTGCCGTACCTGCTCTGCTGCTTTAGTGCCGCTGTCAACACGCAGACTGCCTCACATCACGCTGTGGTGGCTGAGCTGCGACCAGCTGACCTGAGAGCTGCGCAGCAACAAGCCCGTCAGACCCCACCTTACATCCGTGTTTATCACTGCGACGCACAGGCCGAACAGAAACGAGTCTCCTTTATGGAAGAGAAAAGGTGACTGAGCTGCGAGTTGGAGTTGCTGTTAAAAATCTCCAAATCCAGCCAGGATGGACTTGAAGAGCGTGTTAATGCCCACGATAATAAGTGCACTGACTCATTTTTAATGCGGAAAACAGAAGGATCTAAACATTTCATGTCACAAATAACACAGAAAAGGTAAATTATTTTTTAAAGACGAAATGGCACACAGATGATTTTATTCTTTCTGATTTATTTATTTATTGCACGAGCACGTGAGTAAAACGCTTACCTGTTGCGTCCTGATTCTTGAGATAGTCAAATTTTCCCTTTGAGCCATGTGGCTTCAGGAATAAACGAGCAAAACTAAAAAATGCAGGCTTGCGTAAAACTTTCAAAGCTCGGGGTGCCCTCTAGTGGAAGTAGGCAGTCCTTATTTACCTGTATTCACTTGTGGAAGCAATGTGTTTAAAAAAAAGAAAAAAAAAGTTGGTGTGTCTGTATTATTAGTGACTGTCCAAATCAGAACCAATGATAACTGGCAGCCGTTTCTGTTTGAAAGCGCTTAAGCTAAACAAATAGTCTTGATTATTATGAATGAGCCTAACATACATCCAAAGTTGCACTGACTCACACAAGGATTAAAAGGGTTTGTGAAAAGTTAAGAACTGAACCATGTTTTGCAAACACAGGTATTAAAATATCAGGAGTACAGTGTGCCAGCTGAAGTTTTCCAGGTCAGAGGAAACAACTCGCAAGACAGAGATCCAAGCCACATCCATGTGGCAAGTGTCAATCACTGAAGATTTTAGGCACCATGATTTTCTGTAGTTTGAAATTACTGCTTTTAACCCTGACTGGAATTCTGAATAATGTCAGTCACAGCTATAAGAACGTCATGAATTTGATTTTGTGTGGACTAAACTAGCAAACAAATGTTAATATTAAGATCTTCTTGTAGTGAACTTGAGTAGCAGGGTTTCAAATCAATATTAATGCATTTTAAGGTCTTTTTGTGCAATATATTTTGCCACAACTGCAAGCTGAGCATACAATTTTTTCAGATTTTCTTTGGATATTGGCTGCTATCCAACTCCTTTTCAGTACAGTTCTTGTACCTGGCCACTTTCAGAAGAATGCTTTTGTTTCTTGAGCCACGTAACACTAAGCAATCATTATTCAAGCATTTTAAGATTTAGAAAAAAAAATCCAGCAAAGACCTGAAATAGAACTGGACAGATCCAATTTGACTTTTCGTTGATCCATTAATGTTCACTGAAATGGTCTTAGTGGAAAGGTGGCTGTCAACAAATCTTTCTTAAGGAAGAGAAAGAAAAGGCTGAGGCATCCCAAATTACACAGGACCGTAAATCAGTGGCAACAGGTTTGACGGAGGGATGAATCCTAATGTGTACATTTTGGGTTCAAACTGTCTTCAGTGTGTTCAGAGGTGGTGATGAGAAAGGTACAACAGTGCTTACAGCTTTCTGCAAAACCCGACAGAGGTTGTCATGGTTTGGGGCTCCATTTCAGTTTAGTGGTGTTCAGGATCTTGTCAAAATGATGGAATCGTGAATGCAGATTTTTATCCATGCAATACCATCTGGAAAGATCTGCCATGATTGGCAGCAGCTTCATTTTTGCCATGACAATGATCCAAAACATACTGCCAATACATTAAAAGCATACATGACAAAAAAACCTACATTAAACATCTTCAGTCGTGGTTTGGCTTGCCAGACTTACTGAAGACTTACTTCATTACTGAAGTAGCGTGGAATCATCTTAACAGAGACAAGAACAAAAAACAGCCAGCATCCAAAGAAAAGCTCTGCGTGTCCTTTAAGAAGCCTGGAGAACTATCCCTGAAGACTACTTAAAGAAAATACAAGAAAGGTTCCTGAGAGAGTTCAGGCTGTGTTGAAGAATAAAGGTGGTCAGATCAAATATTCAGTCGAGCTTTTTAGAATTGTACAAACTCAGTTTTTGCCTTATGTAATGTATTTACATATTTACATGAACGTTTGCATTATTCAATAAATTTCCCACTTTCCTCGCAAACTAAAAAGAAATGAGAGAAGGCCCAAGACATTTGCCCAGTACTGTAGAGTACTGAAAAAAAGATTGCCGTCATGCATTGAAAGCAGTTCCAATACTATTCTAGCATTATCTGGTAAGTATGAATGCCATTCTAGTGACAAATATCTAATACCAGCTCAAAAAAACAAAAAAGTGGTGGCTGATAAAACACGCTCTTAAGTTTGCAGTTTTTCATTTCACTTGGATTCCAGTTACTGTTTTTGTCGTATAAATACTTAACATCCCAAAGTGTTATTATGGTTCCAGTCCTTTTATTACAGATTGGAAGAAGTACAAAAACACCCTGGATTGTTTTTGTTGACCAGTATGCAACATGCCGCTAAAGATAATGAAAGGCTGCATTTTGCAGATATATAAAGCAGTCACTGTCTTTGTGTTAGTCAGCACATTGCTCACTGCATTGGTTTCCCATTTTCCTAAAATGTAAAGAGGAAGTTGGGTCTATAATCTGTCTCTCCCTGTTTGCCCTGTAATGGCATTTCACCTTATGATAGATATATAGGGTTAGACTCCACGCCCGTCCCCCTTGAACGGTGAACTGTTCGTAACTGTGTGTGTACAAATTACAAACCAACTTGTACACAATGTACCACATGTCCTATAAGAATCACAGTCAGGTATTTATTAATCAACAGAATTTATTTACAGAACATAAAAGTTTGTAGTTGGACTGTTTCATATCATTCTGAGAGCAGGAAAACATTTCACCTTCAGATTAACAAAGAATGAATTTACACAAAGTGAAATGAATACAGACTTTATAGCCAAAACCCAGTCACAACAGCCAAGAGTCAAAGCCTTCATTGTACTTTTGGAGTGTGATCTCCTCCACAATGCAGCATCTCTTCTCACACACCAATCACAACACCCCAGTTCCCACTTTCATCAACTGACTGTTCAAATGTAACCGCACTGCTTTTTAAAATAAATGCCAGTGAGAGCAGGTAAACCACAGTTTTGCAGAATTAAACTGATGACGTAAGGGGCCGAAAAGCAAGAGTAGTTAGTATGCTAATAGCAAGAAAAGATTCACATGTAAAAGACAAGATATGGTAACAACACATACTGTATGTGCTAAAACTAAAGAAAGGTCCACAATGTCCACTGAACCCACCACACACACTCTCATCCACAAAAGTACTGTACATCCAAGTCCACACTGAGAGTGGCTGGAAAAGTTAATGTGACAGCGGCAGGCTCAGTTTGGTTCTCAGTCATCTCAGTTTATATTTAACAAATCCAGATTGACTCGAAGAAGCAGCACAGCGATGATTGTTTATGCGTCCTACTGGGCAAACCTACACAGGACTAAACCTTCTCCAGGCGAGCGCCTACAAAAACAGTGGGCTAGTAGAGTTAGCTGCTTTTAATGAACAGCAACACGATAAAACAAAGTTAAAAGAAACATAAAAAGCATATCATGTTATCCACATCTAAGCCAGTCTCTAACTCAGCTTATTCCTCTGCTCCAAAATTGTGCCCCCTCCCCCCCCCGAAAAAAAACAAAACAAAAAACGTGTGATGCAAGACACCTTTTCCCCTCAGTGGACAAAGAAAGCTAGATGAGTAGATCTAAAACCTCTGCCCATGCATTTGAATAGTAGTGAGTCAGGACAAAGACAGCTCGTAATTTCTAGTGTGCATTTAAATCACCAAATGTCAGCAGTATATATATATTTTGTGTGTGTACTTTTAGTGTGTATACATATAAGAAAATCTGACATGTATATACACTAAAAGATGGTGTCCTTTAAATGCAAATAAAGCAGGAGGTGGTCTTGGCAGCACATGAGTTGTGTTCATACAATTTGCTTCCACTTCTGTCTCCAAGAGGCTGCTTTACACTTCATTTTTGTTTCCAGCATAAAGCCTGGTCCATGTCTTGGCTGCAAAGTAAAATAAAAAATACATCAATTTTAAAGGAAACCATAACTTATAAGAAAAATATTCCATATTAATTGTGTGTGATATAAGTGACTTGTTTATATACAGAGATGAAGTGGCACGACTATGGGTAATGCTCCTGTATTATCATCGTCATGCCATAATTTTAGTCAAGGATCAACATCACAACTGCCCAATCACATTGTTGTGATGTCATAACATTGCAATGTGGGGAGGGGGAAAGAAAAAAAGGGTCACAGTTTATATAAAACTCTCTTTGATAACGAATGGTAAGCATTTCAAGTGTTCTCTTTAATAATTTCGAGACTATAATAACTTTATTATCAAATTAGGATTGCTGTTACCTAAATTTGGTTAGTCATGGTGGTTTGCCTGTGATAGCTTTTAAAAGCATTTGCTAACTTCTTCATCACTGGTTAGTTGCAATGTTGATTGTGGACCAAGATTATCATAACAACGTAGGAGCATCAAACTGGCTAACAACATCATGAATAATGTGGTAAATCTCGTCTTTACACCACGCCAGATCATGGCTCTCACCGGTTTCTATGGCTTCAGCTTCACTGGTCTTCCACTTCTCTGCAACATCATTTGCTAGGGGATCGTCAGGGTTGGGTGCACTTAGTAAAGCCTGGATTGAGAGCAGCACTGTACGAATCTGCAGAGCTGGTGACCATTTATCTATTAAAAAAAAAACATAAAATAAAGACAAGTGTAGTCAAATAAAAATACATACGGGCAAAACACATGAAAAGTGACCAATGATCCTGTTTAGGAAGAGACTTTTAATATGATGGTGAAAGACATGATTAATATTCTCATAGATTTTTAAGCTACAATACTGGCTTACCTTTCAAAATGTCAAGACATATTCTTCCCAACTTGTCAACGTTTGGATGATAAATTTTGGTCATGAAACGTACTTTAGGAGCTGCCATGGGATATTCCTCTGGTAAAAAGAGTTCAAGTCTAAATGTGCCTCCTTCGAAAGGTGAGTCCTGAGGTCCAGCGATGACCACGTGAAAGTAGCGGGCGTTGGCTTCATCTGGCTCTGCCTTGATGCCTGGGACAGGCTCTGCAAGCAAGCGCTGAGTTTCCTGGAAAAATAAAGAAAGCGGAAACAAAGGAAGGAGAAAGAATTAGATAAATTAGAATACCAAGTCCATAAATCAGGTCGTTTTGGGGAACGGCTTTTGAATGTTGTATTAGAGACATCTGATAATACCGGGCAATCACAGGTATGACGGTTTCAGATAATATGGTTCCAGATTTGTGTCAACAGGAAATTTTTTAAAAACCTAAATATAACATAAAATAAGACGTTACACATTCCTTACATGGTCTGGCCAGTAGAGTGACTGGAAGTCCATTTATTATGCTTCTACAGTCTGCAGCATTTGTAGCTGAATAAAGGCAATGTGCAGTCTTTATATACAGGTGCAAAGTAGTTTATAAAATACATCACTGGAAGTCAATAATAGTAATATATATTTTAATATTCTTAAGAATAAGTGACACTAATAATTTATCTTTTCATATCAGCTGATATATTGATTCTGGGTCATTAACGGCATTTCCGGTGATATCTCGTAGAGCTACACCAATAAATGCATCTAATTAGCAAAAAAATAGTAATTTTTAAAAAGTTTTGCTGATATTCATAGATCATAAATCAGGATGTGTTTAATTGTTGCAGTGGGAAATAAATCCCCCTGTCCTCTCCTGTTATCCACTGTGGGTGCAGAGTTGCACCATACGCAGCCCTGCAGTTTCTAAACACATCCAAAAGAAGGTTGAAGGCAACAGATATCCTTAAAAATAATTCCCCAAAGCATGAAATCTTTCCAAAGATCTTCACAAAAAACCCAGACGCGTAAGAAACAGTGCAATAATGGGCGCTGTGTGTTTTATGCACTTGAGTTAAAGCGTTTCATGGTGATCACAATCAGGGTCCTTAAACATCAGAGAGCCTAAATCTCCATCAGAGATAATGACTATCACAGCAGTGGTGTTCAACTTTCTGTGTTAGGTCAGACTGCTTTAGTCTATGCATACTTGCATAAAAGATGTTGTCTGGCACATTATTTCATTTTTCTTCCATATAAAACTGACCAATCAAGTCCTGCATAATTTCTAATCTCGGTTCTATTTACAGCAGTGTAAAACAAACTTGGCCACAGGTTAGGAATAAGTATCAAAGCATTCACGTATTTTCTGCTTCACCAAGTGAAAACAAATTCTTGTGACAATGAAACGCACAGTTTACAATGGGTTTTCCTTGGTTGGCACATGGCCATTGATCAGTGGAATTTGATTAGTGGGTTTTGGTCGGTGGTTGTTGATCAATGGTCATGAGAATTTGCATAATTAAGATTAAGGAACTGACCTCCCAGCCCATTGTTCCTTCAGTGGGCTGGTTTCAGTCATTATGCAAATGTACTGTTTATAAGATTGGGGAAACCTGCAGTCAGCTGAGACTGAAGAAGTCACTTGGATGAGTGACGAAAAAAAGGGTCACAGGGTCACACGAAACACTACGTCCAGATGAAAAGAATCAACTTTTTGGAGGGGGACCCTTTAGCTATTACTTAACGTAATTTAACGTTCTTTTCTGTATGACTTCATTCATCAGTCTCTCACATTATTTTGGAGGAATTCTGGCCCACTCTTCTTTAATACATTGCTTCAGTTCATTGGGGTTTCCAGACTTCCACTTGTCCACAGCGCTCTTAAAATCCCACCACAGCTTTTCAGTCAGGCTAAGGTCTGGACTTTGACTTTATGTTTTTTTTCTCAAACATTCTGCTGTAGATTTGCTGCTGTGATCATTGTCCTGTTGCATGACCTAATTTTCACCAAGCTTTTACTTTTGGACAGATGGCCTCATATTTGACTCTAGAATACATTGATATACAGAGGAGTGCATGGTCCACTCAATGACAGCAAGGTACCCAAGTCCTGTGGCTTCAAAACAAGGCAAAATCATCACCCTACCACCACTGTGCTTGACATTTGGCATGAGGTGTTTGTGCTGATATGTTGTGTCTTAGTCAAAAAAAAAAAAAAGGGGGGGGGGGGGGGCAATTTAACAGCTCCTAACAAAGTACTCTGCAAAATGTGCAAGAAAACTGTTCCTACAGAAGATGTAAACAGGCTACAAAAGATAAGATACCAGCAGCTGGTGATGTGTGACCCCTACTTAAATGACACAACCAAACACTGCTGAAGCACTCAATATGACAGGAAGCGCAAATGCAAATTTGCGATCTGATTGCATAATACAAAGGCAGGTTTTTAAGCAGCTGGTTAGCAAGCTCAACACAAAATACATCTCAATTTCCTTGAGATATCGTGATATAATAAATACATATTTCCTTGAGTTATCATGATTTATCTTTAAAGGTTTGGCTTACATGCAACTTTGCAAATCTAAGTTGCGCTGCCTTGTTCTTTTTAGGAGGAGACTTTCTCCTGGAAACACTTTCAAACAACACATACTAGTTCAATCTCTTTCTAACTGTGTTGTAAAGAACTTTAAAATTCCAACGGCTGCCTGCAGAGTTGGAGATTTAGCTCTTGGGGTTTTTTGCAGTTTCTTTGAGCATTGCACAATCCGAGCTTGAGGGAAATTTGCTGGGATGCCCACTCCTGGGAGATTGTGCCTAAATGCCCCAACGTGGCAAAACCTGCCAATCAATTAATCATGTGCATTTGATTAGCAGCACCTGGCTGCTATCTTCGTTCTTGATTCCCAATGAAGCAGTAAGGATGAACTTGGTTTTCACAGGACTCAAGTATTTACTGTTGAATAAGTTGAACAAAACTGTTTCGTTGTTTTCTCAGTTTTAAAAATGATAGTCTCTTCTTTTGCTGTTTGAAATGCACAACTGACTCCAACAAAACAAACTTTACAGTATTCAAAATATAATTGAATAAATGTTCCAACAACCACCACACTCATTTTTGACACTCGTTTCCTCCATGCAACCGGGAGTGAGATTCCTGAAATGTTTCAGATAACCCACAGACAAAACCATGCAGTAAAAACACAGACAGTAGAGGGGCTCCCAGTCCCAGTCACACGCTCTCAGGGCTCAAGGTCTCGTCCCATCAAGTACTGTTCCCAGCCCTTCCACCTTTTCCCACCAAGTCTGGGCTGTGGCCTGCTTCCTCACACACCTGGACACTACACATGTTTTAAACAAAGGTTTTTCCTGCATAGATGAAGGCTGGAACCCACCAAATCAATTGTACTGTATTTGTTTTAACATTCACTCAATTATTTTTGCACACATTTCTGTATAATAAGGTAACGAACGTGGATAGTCAACCACAAAAGGTCCCCTTTTTATTGATGTGTGTGCTAGTAAAAAGCTTGTGTCTGCAACAACAGATCTAGAAGGAAACAAAAGTGAGGAATCAACTACATTTGGAAAGCTTGGTTGAGAAAATGCACACTCAGGAAAACACAGAAAAACGGGAAAATAACACATTACCCTGCTAAGAAGGCAAACGAGTGAAAATGTATTTTAATCATTGAACTGTGACCCTAAACGTAACATAACAAATACAACAAGCAGTCATACTCGTTCTAAAAACATGGACCCCCCTCGCCCAAAAAAAAATTGTCAGGTTGAGTGTAACGCAGGTGTGGATTTTTGATTTGGGCTGGCGTACAGAAAAGGAAACTCTAAAGGCCTTAAATATGTCAACTTAACAACAGTTTTACAAATCATTAAGCTCGTTAAGTAAATTAGCAAGTCATAATGTTATCATTAACAGAAAGTCATCGGCCTTGTTGAAGTAACCACAGTGGGAGCGATTTCATTCATCCAATTTTTTGTGCAGTTTTTAAAACACGTTTTAATTACCTTACTAACCTTTAACTCTCAATGGTTGCCAAAAATAAAAATAAATAACGAAAAAAAATAAAACGGGTGTGTGATTTTAAGTTATTGCAGTATACAGTAAAGGCACGAGGCTTGCAGTGGGCTTTATTAAAATACAAGCAATGCTAAACAACTAGCCGGCGTTAGCATTTTTAGCTAGCCAGCCTTTCTGACAGCACTACAAGCAACTTGAGAACACCAGAAAAATATATTTAGACAAGTATATTTAGAAAAGGTAAGGACTTTTATCCGCCATCGTTACAGCACGGTGGTATATTTTTAACCCGCCGTGTCTCGGCGTATGTGGGTGCAGAAACGAAGCGGAAGTTACTTTAACAAACAACCCGTTAGCCAGCGAGATGCTAATGTTAGCACACAAAACTGCTCGCCGGGCGCACCACCAGAGCGTTTAGGAGTTTGTGGCTGTGATTGTGGCGTTTTTGCCGTTATTACAAAAGGCATGCTGTTGTTTGAGGCGTGATTTTTTTTCTTTTTACCTTAATGATCCTGCGGGGCAGTCCTGCCATCTTGTCTTAAATGCGGGCTTTTTAGCTCTCAGTGCCTTCTTTCTGTCGTTGGCATTGACAGCAAACACACGTCTTCCGGGTTCTCTGCGTCACGGTGATAGTGAGTGGAGGGACGTGAACGTGACTTACACAGCAGCTGCTTGTCTAACACACTCACGATGCAAACATGTTTCTCGAATGGTTAAAAAATATTATTCCAAGTAAAGGTAACGTCTTCTTAAGGTAAGTCCTAATGGAAAACGATAAATATGGGTAACATGAACTGGCCTGTACGTTTAATTTTTAATAGCATAACATAACAAAAAAAGAAGAAGCAGTGAACAATTACAGGAATTGATTTTTTTTTTCAACTAAGAAAAAACAGATTTATAAGATTTATGTGACATGAGTGATATTTATAGTGATATATATTTATGCATCCAAAATTGAGCTTGACCAATATCTGCAGCGGCTCACATGGACAAGCCAAATGGCTTCCAGAGAAAAGTTTTATGTTCAGACAAAATAAACAATTAGCTATTTGGCCACAATGACACAAGGTAATGCCTTTAAGCTGAAGGAGACTGTACTAACTATCTAGCATGGTGGTGGTAGCACCATTTCCTAAGGCTGTTCTGCTGTCATTAGTTCTGGTGTATTGCACAAAATAGATGTAATAATAAAAAGGGGGGATTAACTTCAAATTCTTCAGTGATTCTTGACAGTGATCTGAAGTGCACATCAAAAGCGGTTTTGGAATGGATAACGCATACTAACATTAAACTTCTCAAATGGCCATCCCAAAGCCCCAAACTTAATCCTACTTAAAAATTTGTGGGCTGCATTTAAAAGCTGTGTCCATTCAAGAAAACCAACCAATTTAAATGAACTCTACCAATTCTGCCAAGAAGAGTGTTCAGATATTCATCCAGTTTCATCCAGTAAATGTTGCACCAACATTTAACCCAGTATCACTGCGCTTGTATGCATATATTTTCTACTTTGCACACCTAACATACAGTGCAATAGTATAGCATCAACTTCATTTCATAAGAGGAGTAGAGATTAAAGCTGGTAATATATACAAAAGTATATCCATCCATTCACTTCCGCTTATCCTTTTCAGGGTTGCAGGGGGCGCTGGAGCCTATCCCAGCTGTCATAGGGCGAGAGGCGGGGTACACCCTGGACAGGTCGCCAATCTGTCGCAGGGCTAACACACAGAGACAGACAACCATTCGCGCTCACATTCACTCGCACATTCACACCTAGTGGCAATTTGGATTATCCAATTAAGCTATCCCCACAAGCTGCATGTTTTTGGACGGTTGACATCTTACTTTGACCCAGAAATCAGTTCGGGCTAATAAAAATGCGAAATAAAAATTACTTTATCAAACTCATAAATAATAATCATCATGTAATAAAGTGAGCAGTGACCAACTGCCTTGTTATCAGCACCACAGTTCAAAAGTCAGCATGCATGTTCATATCGGAGGGGACAGAAGCAGATTAGTGCGTGTGTCTCAAGAAGGAAGTCACCTGGATTTTCAAATGTATACCATGTGCATCTACTAGGAGGCTGAGGGGTAGCACTGGCAGCATCAGTATTTTTTGCACTGCAGAAGCTGTAGTAGAATAGTTGCTATTAACATCAACATGGCTGTTTTTTTTTATCATTTGGCAACACCTTTTTTCCTACGTGTGCTTCCCAGCTGTGCTTGTTCCTGAAGCAGAAGTTGTTCAGAGATTACCACAGTGCCTGATGTTGTCTTTCCCAGTGTTAGACAACTCAACGCATTTCTTAGACTGAACATCTCCAAGGTCCAATAAACCTGCAGAGTCCTGTTGAATTTTGGGATATTTTTTGTCTCGTGGATGAATAGGAAGAATATATTGGAGGGGGTTTGGAGCTCCTCCTCCTCCTCTCATATCTGAATGGACAAAAGCTTTTCCCCTTTGGGTTTCAGGCCTATAATGTGGACATTAGCGGAGCAACAACTTTCACCATGCGGTTTCTGCCCCATTGTAGCTCCACAGGTGCGTTTTTATGTCTCTTACGGATAGATTATGTTTTAATGCAAGCACTGTGTTTGAATGAGTGTGAGGGTTTTTTCTTTTATTATGCTGTTTGTCATAAATGTATTTCTGTGACTTAGTTTATGTATTTTGTATGTATTTACACCCTATGTTACTGCTATATAAATGTAAGTACTTACATTAAAGAATGCAACAAATGCAAGATTGTTTTAAAAGGTTAAAATTAGGTTTTGAAAACTTAATTTCAACTAGATAGCAAGAGTTTTTGGATTTGGTTAAGACAGCTCGTGCTCAGAGTTACATATTTAACTATCATCAGACAGATCTGACCTTGTAGTATTTAAAATGTATTTTTTATGCATGCACGTACACAGTATTACATTTTGTGAAGGATTCGAAATTTTAGGATCATAAATTTCTGTCTGTGTAGGTTTGTGCTCACAAATGTGTGTGACGGTAAAATTTAATAAGTTATGCTTGTAAAAAACATTTTTTTTAATATTCATGATAATATGGTAATAATAATAATAGCTGATTTATGTCAACCTGTGCACTTATAAAATGATGTTTCCTAAATTGTTTTGCTCTCATATCTTTTAGCATTTTGTTCTGCTTCACCTCCACAGCCATTTGAAATTTTCCATTGTTCGACACACAGAGGAACAGATGAACCAGCACCTAATGCAGCCCTTCCGTCAGTGCACAGAGAGAACAGACAATACCAGCCATATTACAGGGGCTGCTGCTCACACCGAGGGCTTAATTCAAGTAGAAAGATTTATGTTAACAGAGAGCAGCCATACTTCCCAGGCCTAAATGAAGTGTACTTCACTTTACTGCCAGCCTTTTAGTTTTAAGTGACCTTTAGAGCTTTACCTGATGGATATAGATATGTGCTGTGAGCAGTTCAGTTAAACACTGATTTTTAGTCTAGGTATCTTAGAGAAGCACTCATAGAGCCCTTAGATGACTTAAAGAAAGTGATTTGGATTTAAAATGTAACCAAAATTTATAATAATATGTAATATGAAGCTATAACTTGGTTAGCATGATATCTTAAAGGTGAAAATCGTTTGTTCCCTCCAACAGATACAATATATACACCACAGGTATATACGTACCTGTGCTTTGAGTGACTGATATCTCATTATGTAATTTCAAAGGTATTTCTGTCTTGTTTTCAGATCAGTGGAGCACACACTGCTACGTGCTATGTTTGTTCCTCCTCATCAACTGCTTTGGAGCAGCTTCTCCCCTTTATGCTCCTCCCGCGCCAACAGGTCTCCTCTCTGCTTTCTCTGCCACACAAACCAGTAGCGTGGTGGGAGGCAAGCAGAAGGCAGTGACCTTCAACAGGCTCGTGGTCAACATTGGAGGGGATTTCAACCCAGACACTGGCCACTTCCGCTGTCGCATCCCCGGGGCTTACTATTTCTCCTTCTCTGTGGGGAAATTTCCCAAAAAAATGCTTTCTGTCATCCTGGTGAAGAACGGAGAGGAGGTGCAGGCTATAGCTTATGATGACTTCCGCAAGAAAGGGAGAAAAGTTCAGAGCCAAAGTCTTATGATCGGTTTGAAGAAAATGGACATAGTGTGGTTGCGCTTGCAGCCTAGCCCCCAGTATGCTTTGTACAGCAACGCTGGGCCTTACATCACCTTCTCAGGTTACCTGGTCTATCCTGATGCCATGGCAACCAGCTACATCAGCAACCACTTGTCTACACCTGCTCTACCCTACCCAAACTGTCCACCTCAGGTCAGAGGCCAGAGAGAGCAGCCACGGTCTGCCTTCTCAGTAGCACGGACATCAACTCTCATGGGTCACAGCATCTGGACACAAGAAAAGCCACCAATCACCTTTGATGTAGAATATGTCAACATAGGGGGCCATTTCAACAAAACCTCTGGCCGCTTCACCTGCCACTTCCCAGGGGTGTACTTCTTCGCCTTCACTGTGGGGAAACACCCTCGTAGGGCTGTTTCAGTGAAGCTGATGACCGGGAAGGGCGAGGTGCAGGCGATGGTGTTTGATGATGACACATCAAAGAGAAGGGAAATGCAGAGTCAGAGTTTGTTGCTGTCTCTCAGCAGGGGCGACAGCGTGTGGCTGTACAGTCAACAGGATGAGCGCTTTGCTGTTTACAGCAACCAGGGCAGGTACACCACGTTCTCAGGCTTCCTGGTTTATCCAGATACAGAAACACCTGCCACCAGCCAGGAGGACAGAGGTCACCTATAAATGTCTTAAGGTTGTAGCTGTTTTTTGTTCCCAGCCTGCAGTTTATCTCCACGTCAGTGAGTCAGGTAGAATATTTAAACTGTGGTCAGCATAGTTTAACAGATTCCTCTCTCTCTTTCTTTTTGTAACATTTTGTTTGTTTTTATTAAACAGTGTTATTTTAAAAGGTAACATTTGTTGCCACCAGATGGTGCTATGATACAGCTAAGTGCAATGTTCTCTTAGAAAATCTGTGATACAGTTTGGGTTTAGGTGCACAGATACAACTATCTGAGAATTTTCATTTTAAAAAAGTGAACATTACATGACAAAAAGAACCATTGTAAATGATGTAAAGTTTATTCAAATTTATGTACTACAAAATGTAGACTTAGAGTTGCACCATGTTAAAGTTATTTAACTTTTATTTGTAGAACGATCTGATTAAATGATTTGTGTGCATTTTGGGAAAATGATAAATAAATTTCCTTAGATTAGTTTTACATATGTTATTTTTTTCTTCTAAATCAAACAAATGCTGGTTTGTGGATGAAAATAAACCTAAGATAAACCTAAAGATCAGACACGGGGCGATCGTGGCTCAAAAGTTGGCAGTTTGTCTTGTAATCGGAAGGTTGCCGGATTGAGTCCCGGCTCCGACAGTTTCGGTCGTTGTGTCCTTCACCAAGACACTTCACCCGTTGCCTACTGGTGGTGGTCAGAGGGCCCGGTGGCACCAGTGTCCGGCAGCCTCGCCTCTGTCAGTGTGCCCCAGGGCAGCTGTGGCTACAATATAGCTTGCCATCACCAGTGTGTGGATGACTGAATGTAGTGTAAAGTGCTGTAAAAAAAAAGTCCATTTACCATTTAATTAAGGATTTTTATAACATATTATAACACGGCACTATATTATAACATCTGATAAATCTCTTTCCAAACATGAATTCCTAAATGTTGCCATTTCTACTTAAGCTCTTAAAGCTTCTGATTCACAGCACCATTACCACCAGAAAGAGAAAAAGAGCCAAACATTTATCTTAAATAATCTTTATTGGCTATTAGAAAATTGGTTAAAACATGCAAAAAAAAAAAAAATCCCTCAGTCACGGCCCTCTAATTGAGACGCCTTTGTTTGGCCAGATGGCTACCTACAGGCATAAATAAGGAATAAAAAGTCAATGTTTCTGGAAGATGTAAAAATGAAAGATTATACAAATATGATCAAGCAGAAAAGGTGACAATGTTTTTTTGGGGGGGTTTGCTTACTCTTTATTGAATAACTGCATCCCAGATGTTGTGACTAACTATTATGAAAACTATTTCCAGGTAAACCCTTTTTTTCTTGAAAATATTTATTCAGGCAGATCGTAGGATTCACCCATTATCACACTTAATCTAAGCCTTCCACTTCTTAGGAGCACCACCGTGGCTTTCCAGTGTTTGTACTTGTTTGACTAATCAATGTTTTGCATGATATACACAGTAAAAAAAAAAAGGTTGGCCAAATCACAATATTTGAACAGGAGCCTCTTTGTCTGTGAATGGTTAAAAATAATAGAGTAATCCATGAGAAAGGCACAAGCAGCACTCTAAACCAATCACTACATGACTAATGCCAATGTCATGGCTTCACAACAGAGGCTGGGAAAGGACTGTAAGTGTGAGCTATGATGTTGTCTTGTAAGTTAATGTCCACATTATGACCCCTGTGTTACCGCCTTCTTCTCTCGTCCTGGCCCGTCACTGCACATCCCAGATCTCACAGAGCAGCGGGGTAAATTTGTGGTCGTTCGTTCTCCAGGATGTGAGCAACTCCGTGTGGAAGTGGTTGAGCGTTCTCAGCTCTGTCAGACGGCCCAGGAGACAAGCGAAGTACTGCGGCTCCCGCGGATGCTGCAGGGCGCACAGCTTCCTCAGCACATCCAGCATGGGCTCCTGAAGTCTCTCAACAGCCTGCTGATCTTTGACATAAGGCCGATCTGGAGAGGAATAGAGTGGATAGTGATCATCATCGTCTTCACAGAAATCAAAATTTGAATCAAATATTACTTTAGGAAACAACAAAATACATCCAAATCAATGCCCTTAACACTATTTTTGGGGGGCTCACCTGGTGTCAGGATGGTTACGGCAGTAAGGAGAGCCTGTTCCTCCGGTGCCATGTGGAGTTTGCTGATGCTTTTGTAAAAGCTGAATATGGGTGTAATGAAGTCCTGTGATATACCTGCAGAAAAAGAAAGCAACATATTTTTTTTCTAATAAAATAAAAAGTTTTATATATAAAGTCAGTGAATAGTAAATAAACAAGTCCTCAAAGTAAGAAGCCATCTCTTAAGCTTTGGTTTAATTACTTAAGTCCAGACACTTTTCTTTGCAAGCTCCTTTGACTACAATGACCTGGATGACTGAGAACCTTCACAGACATACTTAAAGTAGAGTAATTCAATTTCTGTTGTTGTTGTTCATGTTGTGGAAGAGCCAATAAACATGTTTATGCTGACTGGAAGTGCTCTAAACACAGTAAATTGACCTTCCCAAATTAATAATAAAAAGTCTTTGATCTGCAGCTCTACGCAGACAATGTTAGTCTGTGCACTAACTTGATGGATAATAAAGGATTGTCGATGCTGCTGAAAGCTGGCGAGGTTTTATAGTTTTAAGACGCACAGAGACGGCCTGTTTTATGTAACAGCCTGTACTTTGACCAGGATAATCTATAATGTTGTATTATACTATTCATTTTATTTATTTAAAAGATGCTGTAACGTTTTTCATGTAAAATACATTCAGTTTTAAGCTTTTACAGCTAATATGATCAAAGACTGGAGTCTCTCAAAGTTAAATCAAAAACACATATACAGGGTCTGAGGTGGATGTGCTCTGCTGCATTGTGGTGAGAAGAGTGATGAGGAGGTAGATGAAGGTGTGAGAGAAGCGAGGCAAACGAGAGAGCGAAGAAAGAGTTTTTATGAGTGAATTGTATTCAGTACGTGAAGCCATCAGCAATTACGACACAATTATTTGCAGTTAATCATAGATCTTATCCTTATCCTAGCCCTGCGTCAGATTGGTGACCTGTCCACAGTGTGCCCCGCCTCTTGCCCTATGGTAGCTGGGATAGGCTCCAGCCCCCCGCCCCCCACAACCCTGATAAGGATAACCAAAAGAGAATGGATGGATGGATGGATGTAGAATACTGTGCAGCACAGTCATACCAGGCTCATTCACCTCCAAATCATAATTTCTAAAACCTTTTCTGCCTTTCTCTGGTTCTAAGCAGCGATTAAATAATAATCATATTTCATATACACATTTCAAACTACTCTCTATATTATTTAAAAGTTTTTGTTTAGTATGCTCTTGCACATTGGCAGCACTTCCTGATATTAAAGCTCTTCAGCTAGCGGAGGGTGCCTGTCTGCTCGGGCACATCATCGAGCTTTCAGAAATGCCAGCAGGGCTCAGAGGGAGAGAAGTGGACAATAGCACTTCTGATGTTTTGATAAGAAACAATGGCCTCCTCAGACAGCTTTGATCACTTATTCTCCCAGACTGGCCTTTACTGTGAATATCTCTTATAGGCACTATTCACACCAGAGCAGCACTGAGGGACCCAGTGACGCGCACACACGCCTGCCATCACCGCTGCTGTCTGTCTAACTGTCCAACCTGGTTGACATAATGACACCCCACATTAATATAGATGTTTTTTTTTCTTTTAAAGGAGACAACACAGGGGACATATGAGCAAAAATCTATAGGTTTGGATTAAAACAGCAGAAGAAACTCATGCGCTGTAATAAATTAATCCCAGAAAAGCCACTCTCCTTTAATCTGCAAGCATGGATGCACATGTAGCGCCAAACGGAGTGAAACAATAGCCAGTGAAGGTGTGTGCTCATGTGTAATCTATACCCAGCCAGAGATCAACAGGTCAGCATACGTAACCGACACAGATCAAATATTAATCAAGGACCTGAAAGACTTAGCTGCTTGGCTGCAGAAGACCAAGGCTGCTGAAGGTCATGAAGCAAGAGCTGCACACATAAAAACCTGCATCTGCTATAACTGCTGAATTTACATTTATCAGTGCTGCTGTAGACTCACCACTCTTCCGTATCCTCTCCTCTAAAAGTTGCGCGTATCCAGTGGGCATCTTTTTGCTGAAAACCTGAACTGAGCGCAGATATGTGGCTTCCACAGCTGAACCCTTCAGCAGAGCAATCTGATCTTCGTGATCCAGAGACAGAAACCCTATGACAGACATAACACTTGTCATTACAACAGGCAAGATACTGTGTTTTTACTTAACGTACTCTCCCAGCATCTGTCATGCCTCTGTCCATGACCTTAAGATAACACTGCAGTGTGCTCTACAGGATTGGTAAAAAGAAAAAAGAATTACCTGGAATACTTTTTGTAAACTCCACCAAAACTTGAACTTGACTTGTTGCCACTTCTGTCAGTAGAAGAAAGTTTTCATCTGCGCTGTACTGTTCTTGTAGCTTCAGGAAAAAACAGCGGGAAAAACAGATCAGAGGGAAGAGGGAGCAAACAGCAAACTAATACAACAGTCTTGGCGGCATGTAGTCATGCAAACATTATTTCACCCAACAAGCTGGTGCTGCTTGTCTGATGTCTGTGCATACAGGTTTTATTTTCTTAGCTGCATTCCCCGCAGCCAGTTTTCATCAGCACTGTTCCCCTGGTTATTTAATATCAATATTTCTGTTTCGTACCAGCTTTTTAGCAAAATCTTGAGGAATCTGATGTTTGTTGTAAGCATCCACGATGAGTTTCATGAGTGCCTGCTGCTCTTTGGTGAGTTCAACCTTTTCCTGGATTTAAAGAGAAAATCAAAAACAGCCCATCATTAAGCGGTGACGTCTTCTGTGCCTGTTTGAGAGCATCAGCGAGCTCTGAGGACATCTGCAGATGTTGAGGTTACCTTTGACAGTCTGGTGGTGGAGGTGACCTGCTTGTTGTCGACATTCTCTGGCCCCTCCGTCTCATCCCCAGTCGACTGTCCTGGGGAGGCCTTGGTGTTCTTCCGCAGCCTTTTAGATTTACACTGGATCTCTGTCAGCAGGCCTGTCAGTAGCGACGAAGGATTCACTTTGCGTGTTAAATACCTTGCAGGTTTTTAATGCAGTGGCAGTGCTGAATGTTTATTTTCATCTAGGATGGCTTTGGTCAAACTATGTGCAACAAGCAGGCAGATTACTGCAACTCTTGCTGTTTACTATTTTAACATCACATCATAATGCATATATGTGAACTGCACTCTACTAAATGTGACTCCTTTTCTATCTTATTCCTTCCACAAAACACTGCAACTGCCTCTACTTTAGATTTCTCTGATCAATTGCATAATAAGTTTACACTTAAGAGAAGCGAGAAGAGAAGCGTTCTCAGTTACCATCTGTCTTCTCACATTTTGATCAAAAATCTAACTCACTAGTCTCTTGTTGAGGCAGCAGATAGAGAGAGTCGTGAATGCCTTTCACCCTGCATTATTCATCACATCTTCTCTGTACTATTTATGAGCAACAGGAGTCCAGCCTCTCATTCTTCTCTTTTCAGCTGACAGCTCTATAATAGACCCCAATAATCCTCTAATACCCAGTTTCAGAAACGTGGGTGCTCCTATTTACAGGTTTTGCCTTCAGTTTGAGGTAAGCTAAGCATTTGAAACTATAGAGACAACTGAGAAACATCAACTTAAGGCAAAAATCACTTTAGCAAATGTGTCATGTTCTTATTTTTTTAAATGCAGCTTAAACAGATAAACAGATGTTTGTACTGTGTGATATATACTGACATGTAATCCCCCATTAAAATCCAACAGCCCATGTCAGAATGGAAAATGTACACTTATATTTAGCAGTCTCTCTTAATCATAATAAGTAGATGTTACTGTGGGAACACGTTAAAGCTCTTTAAAAAAAAAAAATCCCTGTTTCGGCATCCTCTAATGCAGCGATACTCACATTCTGCCAGCATGCCCATCTCCTTGCACTTTCTCAGCCGGCACTCCTGGCATTTCCGGCGCATGTACATGTCCATCTCGCAGTTTCCGCCACTCTTGCATTTGTACACAGCGTTTTTGGTGATGCTCCGTCTGAAGAAACCTGGACGTAGTAAAAATAAAAATGTATTAACAACAAGGGACGCCGATATGTTATGATCTTTAATGCGCACATGAGTGTTTGCCACTGGATTTTTAGGGAATTTGACACAACGTTCCTAAACCCCCAACCTCACCCTGAAAGGTCGTGGTGGATCAATGCGCCTCTCTAAGCCCGGTTGTGCTGGAGAGCTTTTTTTTCCTGTTAAAAAGCAAGTTTTTCCTTCCCACTGTCACCAAGTGCTTGCTCATAGGGAGTCATGTAATTGTTGGGGGGTTTTTTTAATATCGTTATCATCATTGTAATATAAAGCTCCTTGAGGTGATGGATGTTGTAAATTTGCAATATATCAGTTGAACTGAATGCTCAGAATCTACCTTTATACTAGATAAGCCCAAAAAAGAGCTGATTAAACAATGATCATTCCTTAAAGTTATTTTGTGTTATCTTAATCCTTTACAGTATTATTTAGGCTGTGAACATTTAGCAACTGACAGAAAGAAAGGAGAGGCTAGATAAAGGCAAAAAAATGTATTTTAACTAAGAGCTATAAAAAATCTTGGAAGCTTGTTTAAATTACCTGGGAAAAAATCATCCATGACTGAAAATTTCAGGTAATTATCTCATAACTTAGAGTTTGTTCAGAATTTTGACATACCTAACTCAAAATCTCGATTAACCCAAAAGTTCAACTTTGTTCTGACCGGCATTTTTTTTTCCACTGGCAGAAACAAAGCTTCCATAATCTGCATCGATAAGTTGTGTGAGTTATTAATCTCTGGCTCTCTTCCACAGTGCGTCTTTTGTCTTGTCTCCCTCCCCTTATCCCCAACCAGTCTTGTCAGATGGCTGTCCCTCCCTGAGCTTGGTTCTCCCGGAAGTTTCTTACTGTTAAAAGGAAAATTTTCCTTCCCACTGTCACCAAGCTCTTGCTCAGAGGAGGTCTTCTGATTGTCAGAGTTTTCTCTGTATTGCAATTTAAAGCACTTTGTTGTTGTAGTGATTTGGCGCTATACAAGTAGAACGCAACTGAACTGAGATGAACTGAAGTGAATGGAGAGACGAATGCTGTGGCGTTTGTTACTCTGACTGGCAAAAATGAAAAAAATAAAAGTTATGTTACAGCTTCTGTATCAGGTTGTGACACAAGTTATGTTATTTTAAAAAAAAAGAACTCATTACAGATAATAAGTGGCACATTTTATATGTGGAAAAATAACCCTGTTAAATACAACTCAAGAATTTGAGTTTTTTCTTTAATATTTGAGTGACACATATATTCTTATAGCATTAAAAAGCTAATTTCTGCTAATATAAGGTATGAAGTTATCAGTGCTATAATGTGTGTGTCATTACTTTTGCTTATGCTGAATACTTTTGATTTGTTTTTTTTGTGGTATTGGTACTTAGAAAGTAAATAAAGGATCAGCTCCAGATTCCAGCTTTCTATAAATGATAGTGTTACTATACTTGGAAAAACTCGAGTTACTGCTTCACTAACTGTTCTAATTTAGCTGTATATTGAACCCAACTGGGTTTAATCCAAACACCACACTAATAAGTTATACCTGGAGTACTGACATGCACTCGCACACACTCACACACACGCTCAGAATAACCGTGGAACAGTTAGCAGACATTCTGACATCATTAAGCACAATGGCATGCAGTAGAGTAACTGAGCTCAGGTTGCTCGTGCATTGTACAGCCGAAAGCTGAGAAGGAACCCAATCTGGTGGCAGTACCAGGTAGACCTGAGCCTATTCTCAGTCAAATGGCAGGACAGGTCAGCAGCCACACTCCTGGCATTGTCCCACTTCACAGTGTGGAATTACACTTATATCGTTTCACCCTGTTGTTTGGCAGGATCCACACCAAATCAACAGTAGGGGTGGTGGGAAAAAATCGATACTGTGTAGTATCGTGATATTTTGTTTGCTAATAATATATCGATACAGGGACAGCAGAAATCGATATTTTGTTACAAAAAAGGTTTTTGTGCTCTGACTTCAGAGCATGTTGATCCTTTGTCTGAGCAAGAATCCTGACATTCCTTCACTGTCCAAATTTGTTAAACTTTTTTTTGGCAGCAATAAACATGACAGTTTACTTATTTTAATTTAAGACATGTTTTATTTTAATTAAGTTTAAAACTTTTTTATTTAATGTAAAATTATATTTTGTTTTAATTTACTTTCAAATTCTTCAGTTGCTGAATGGGCTGCATAGTTTTCATAAATTTCATAGTTCAGAATAGCTATAATTGTACCAGATGGTTGCATTCAGTTAAGTTGGACTAGATTGTAATACAAACAGTTCAGTTTGTCAACATTAAAACTGACTGAAATGAGAGAAAGACTGAGTGCGAGACTTTGATATTAGATAAAATGAATATTGATAAAGTTTACCTTTATGTACAGAATCTGAATATCGCAAAATATTTTAAAAAATTGCAATAATATCGTATCGTGCGTTAAGTATTGTGATAATATCGTAACGTGGGATGTATGGTGATTCCCACCTCTAATCAACAGTGTCATAAAGACATGGTGACAGCAGAGTGGTGGCCTTCAGCAGTTCATCCCCAAGTTAATGATTTGTAAAAGGGACAAAAAGAGTTGTAAAGTCCTTGCTCTTATTGTAAGATTGCCTAATTTTATTGTTTTTTGTTACCTTAAAATCAGCTTCAAACCCTTCAGTGTATGATTGCATAGTTAACCTCCTGTCCTTGAAGGGTTATTAAATACGAAATAAATGGTATTTTGTTCTCAGTGTACAGCAGCTGTAAAGGATAACAGATTAAAAAAACAGTTTTTACAGGAACTGAGTAAGGTATCAGGTCCAGCATTGGAGCCGCTTACATGGGCATTTCAAACTGTTGAAGACGTCTGGAATTAACAAGATTGTAAAAGCACATGTTTTCTCTTCTCTATTTGTTTGAACTGTAGATTTAAACACATCGTCATCATGGTTAGACCCCTTAAAGTCAACAGCTAAACACAATAACATGATGTTGGAATTTGGGGCAAATGTCATTCAGCTTGTTATTATGCAGTTGCACACTAGACACACAGTCAGTCTTAGATGAAAAATGGTCTGTATTTGTATAGCGCTTTTACTAGTCCCCCCTAGGGACCCCAAAGCACTTTACACACCCAGTCATCCACCCATTCACACACTGGTGGAGGCAAGCTACAGCTGTAGCCACAGCTGCCCTGGGGCAGACTGACAGAAGCGAGGCTGCCATATCGTGCCATTGATGAAGTGTCTTGCCCAAGGACACAACGACCGAGACTGTCCGAGCCGGGGCTCGAACCGGCAACCTTCCGATTACAAGGCGAGCTCGCAACTCTTGAGCCACGATCGCCCCTTTGTAAAATATTTTTTTTAAAGTGGAGATATTCTTGTTCGTGTTGCTGTTCTTATGTTTGACACCCCTGCACTAAAGCATTGTGAAGCCACTGCAGAAGTACCTTTACTTCTTTCTAATGGCTAGCAGGGGCAACTCCTCCAGGTACAATAAGAAATACGACTGCATTGAAAAGCTGGTAATTTTGTCATTAGTTTATGGTCTCAATTTCAAAAGAAGATTAATCAACCACAATATGCTTTAGGATAAGCCAACCTTTTCATTACCAGGTCGCTCCCATATGAGTATGCAGATTCCATCAGTTCCCACCCCTTACTCATGATATCCGGTTTGAGTCACCGAGGCCATGACATTGAAATTGCTCTGCTTGGGCCTTTGTAACAGGACATTGTGGACCAACGCCTATGTCAGTGTGCCCCAGGGTGGCTGTGGCTACAATGTAGCTTGCCATCACCAGTGTGTGAATGTGTGTGTGAATGTGTGTGTGAATGGCTGGATGACTGGATGTGTAAAGCGCTTTGGGGTCCTTAGGGACTAGTAAAGCGCTATACAAATACAGGCCATTTACCATTTTTACCATTTACCAACGGATGATGTCACCATGGTTATGTATTATTTTTTAGGATGTCTGTGCTTTCACTAAAGTAAAGGATTTTATTGCTTTATTCTCCACTGTATTCAACCCTGTTTTTATTCGATCAAAATTTTCCATTTCCCATGAGGCCCACCCATGTCATCCTTGATAAGTCACCACATTTAGAAAATCCCTAAATTGCTAGTGTCTTTCAGCTCCACCAACTGCTCTTATCATTACACTGTAAAGAAGACAGGCTATTTAGAGTAACAGTTACGGTTAAGGATTACACTGCTGTTTCCTGTTCTACGTCTCACCTTTACATCCTTCACAAGTGAGAGCATTATAGTGGTATCCAGAGGCCTTGTCTCCACATACAACACACAGTTCCTCCCCTTTAACCCTTCCAGCTTGTGACAGGTGCCGGCTTCTCTTGCACACAGCCGGCACAACAGAGGAGCCCTCCTCCATCTCCGCCTCATAGCTGCCCTCGAGGGGTCCTTTCCTCAGTTCATATATCCCTGTGTGTGAGTACCATTCGTCTCCATTATACTGTGGGTAGTAGTTCTGAGTGGAATAGTATGGAGTGGAAGACACTGTTGGCTCCATGAATTGATACTGCATGCTGGGATAGCTGGTGAAGGGTAAGATGTCGGGATCCTGCAGGAGAGGGCTGCCTTGATCTGTGAGGATATCTAAGAGAAGAAGAGAAATGATATGTGGCTTCATCTTAGTCAAATGTAATCAGAGACGCAGTACAGTTGTTGCAGTTTTAATATGAACAAGTTGCTTGAATAATAAAGTTCCTTGAAAAGCTAAAGTGTCAAAGTGTTAAAATATTAAAAGAAAAGCTTTGCAACGGTTGACTCCTGCCTTTAAACTAGCTTTACTAAAGGCAAGGTAAATCCAAAACATACAATCACCACAATGGTAAAAGAAAAATTCCAACCATAGAGAATTAGTAGACTCTTACATGACAGTAACACTGGGACGACCAACAGATTACATGACAAAGGATAAAGACAGACAGGGAGGACAATCAGGGGACGTGGAAACAGCCAGAGACCAAGACACAGGTGAACAGACTGAGATAATCAGCCAGGAGAGGGAAGTAGAAGCAGACACATGATACAAGAGGCAACTATTGTAAAAATAAATAAATAAATAAAACAGGAAGTAGGAACAACACCTAAGGAGAGAAACACAGACGCATAAATAAATTTGACACAGAGAAACTGGCGCAGGAGAGTAAACAGAAAATACTGAGGCAACAACGTAACTAAATATGTTAGGGAGCGGATGAAGAACTGAAGGCTCAAAATACAAAAGTATATACATCAAGATAAAGCTACAAGCTAAAATTCAAGAAAAGAATATCAAATAAACCGTCATATAGAAATCCAAAAATCGAAACTCTGCTTTCAAGAATTGTAAACCGTGACAGTTAAACAAAGTTGAAGGTTTAACTACTTTCTCATAACATATACTATAAACCCATAAATGATTAACAACCTGCTTACACAGAGCACATTGTGGCCTTTTGAACACACTAGCGCAACGAACAAAATTACACATTTGCAAGTGATATCCAGTCGAAGAATGTTAACAGGATCGTACTTTTGGTTCATTATTACATACTTATGAGTTTTATAACCTTCATATAAAACTTATCAGGGATGACTACTGCCAAGACAACACAATGCAATCATCTCTTGACTAAAATGACTGTGAAATGTTCAATTTTGCTTTTAAAGCCATCAGACCACCTAATACTAACAGAATATCAGTATAGTATAATGTAACACTGACCTCTTGAAGACTTAGTCTGGACCATGGCCATTTCTGTGAGCCCAAACACACAGATTATTTTGAAACTTTGCTCTCTGATTCACACTGTCTGGCTGTGCTCTGTTGTTCAAGTCTATCTTTCCTTTTATTAACCAAAACAGTCATCTTCAATTTCTTCCTTTCGATCGGCGTGCTTTTCCCAAAAGATCTGAGTACAGTACCTACTGTAGCAACTTGGCACTTGCTTGAGTATTCCCAGAAAGAGCAAAGGTTGTCACAGCTACTTATTAACCACATAGTCACATTTCTTCACACTGCTACAAGTAGCCAGCTGATATCAGAAGTCATTTCCAGATGTGGACACAGGTACAAGCTGACTGCTACTGTTCAGTGAGCTTGAATTTGTGGACAGGTCAGATCCGGCTCATGCAATTGTTCGGAGGAATTTGAGCATCCATAAATGCTTTACAGGTGCTGGATGAGAGTCACCTATTGTTAGTTGATATTTTCATTCAAAATTAAGATCCGATTTCTAAAGTAGGCGATAGCAGGTGTGCAGAGTGTACTTTTTACCTTAAAAAAATAATTTTGTTCAGCTTGTTAGTGGAAGATTGGCGTTCTGTTGAGTTGTTACAGATCCTTAGTCACTGGCAGATAACTGACTATTGTGACAGAAAAATGTCACAAAGTAGCCTCAAACTATTAAATGTATCTGTTTGTTTACAGGTCACTGTGAATTAGTAATAAATCATCAATAAATTATATCTTTGCAAAAGGTCTAATATTCAGTTCTTGCTGAAACCCTGACTAGTGGCTGAGAGCCCACATAGTGATAGCTATTTGCTAAGCTTCGCTTTGGTTAAATCAGTTCACTGATACTCATGGTTGTGTTTGTACTGTCTGCACTCATGGCTCCTTCATCTGTACATAAAAACCTGTACAGAAACTTCTGTTCTAAAAATGTGCTAAAGAGTAGGGTGAAGGTTAAGGCTAAGACTGGGTTTTTATGGTGCATGCATGACTCATCTATTAATGTGTATTTACTCCAACGTTGTCTTTACTACAACTTAGCTTGAGTGATATCCTACTATTTCTCTTGTTACTTAGCACTAATTAGCAGGGATCCCCGTCTTTAAACTGCACTCAATGAGTCTGTCAATGTAGCCTGCCAAATAACCTTTCTACTGTTAGAACTGGAATTCAGCACTGCCCTCCTCTCATACAAATGTGATCACTTGTAGCTCCTAAAATCAAATCTGCAACAATTTCAAGCTTCAGAATAGTTCACAGACCCGTGCATGGGTGATGCCAGGGTGGCTACAGCCATCTTTTATATATGATTTCTTGTTTTATTGTTCTAAACACCAGTACAAGTTAAATGCAGAGATGATTTCCCCATGCTTGTACTGATTATAATTGCAAAGAAATTAGTATGCGAATGTTGTCACTTGCTCAGTTTTGATTTTGTCTTTCTGTAAACTTACCATAAAAGTGGGAACTCTCTAAGATGGAGAATTCATCGTTGGGTGGGAGCTGCAGTGGTCCCACCACATTGATGTCGGGGCCCATCCACTCATTCATTCAGGAGCGTTGTCTGTCACCGCCTCAGAAAACACAGGTTGGACTGGGCTGGAAAGCAGTCACACGCTTTGAATTTGGTGAGCTCTGTAACAAGCATGAAAAAGTGATTTGTCAACCGCGATGAAGCAACGCAAGTCCCTTAGACATCTGCGCCCCACTGGAATTAAAAATCATCTTGGGAGTCTCCACATCATTGCACCTGACAGGTCTCTCCCACGCTGGGAAGAGATGTTCGGTACTTCCCTACAGAGAGGTGGAGGATGAAGGTCAGATGACCAGACTGCCGCAGGAAGACCAAATCATGGAAAGAAGTCTGTTCTTTCTCTTTGTTATTGCCTGTCCCGTTACAGATTCATGTAAGACTGTGTCATTAGTATGACAAGATCATTGTCTTTGTTAATTTGATTTCACTGAACATATCATATGGAGGCCTCACCTGTTAGCAAAAAGCACTGCTTATTAAATCTTATATTAAAATCTGGACAGCTGAGGAGATTGAAAGCATCGCGTACAATATCTTAATACCAGTTCTCAAATGTGTCAGAGGCCTTTCAGCTGCTAGGGACAAAATATGTTCCCATGTGAGACATGACTTTTATAGACCTCACCAGCCACATTTTTAATTAACTAGGTGTAATTTCCCTTGAGTCTAAAGCTACCCACAAGAATTCAGAAACCCACTGCCCACACTTCAACCAAATCTTCAAACAATGCCACACCACAGCCTTAATAATAAGTCACCAGTAAATTAGAAATATGTTCGTTCTCAATCTCACAATTCTTACCTTCTCGTTGGCAGCTGAGGTTGAGTTCCTTCTTGCTGAATTTTTCCTTCCTGTGACTTTTTCTTTTCTTTTTCTTTTTCTTTTTTTTTTTTGGTTTGGGAGGGGGGAATATCCACGCTGTGAGCTACAACTCCATCAATACTTTCTAATGAACATTAAGCTGCTGATGCCTGGACATCAGTGGGACCATGTGTGACTAAGTTGGGGTCAGGGAGAAATGGATCGTGGTTATTAATTAACCCTCCTCCCTATCCAAGCCAAATCCCTCTTTATCTGAATAAGACAACAGGCTACCGCATGAATTCCCACCCACATACACAAACATCACACACATGGAGCCATATCCAGTCATTAGCATGACACAAAAACTGGTATGAGTGGGAGCCGGCCGAGTATAAGCCATGTCTGTTAATATCATCTAATAGTTTACTTGTAATAATGAAAGCCGGGGAGAGCTGTGGATTTTGTGGGATATGTTTGTTTTCCTTTACAATATTTTCATGAGTGCAAAAAAAAATTGAGGTATAATGGAAAACTCCATGGAAAACTCCTTGAACTGATTCTACCCATTTTATCATGTCATTGGAGTATGCAGTACCAGATTTGTTTGTTTTGGCACTCCGCAGACCCCAGGGTACCTGCCCTATTGTCTGTGTACATTCTAAGACGAGCATGCACTCTGGAAAATTTTCTTCTCTTTATAATTCTTAGTTTTCCCCAAAACAAGTTTAATCATTGATGGGTTGTTGCTCCATCCAAAGAGGCCCTTCTGAGTCAACAGACAGTCTCTTTGAAATAAACAGAACCTTTGCCATTGGCTGCTAACTGTTTGTGGACTATCTGCTCTGTGTTTAAGAGCATGTGAAGAATGAGCCAGCAGCTATAACTGTAAATGGATGGAAATAACTCCACTAAACAGAAGTTGCATATGTCTGTAATATTCAGAGCTCTTATAAGTATGGGCAATGTTACTTTAAAATAATTAGAGTTTATAATATGCCAATCTCCAACAGATATTAGGCTTTGTCATTTCCTAATGTAACAGAGGCACACCTTGGTGTCATACGTGACATAACAGGCCGCATATTCACCAGCGCTTTGGATCCCTGTACAGCTGACCAGCAACAAAGTCCACAGTCCTTGAAATGTCTTATCACCATGTGAAAGGTAATAATCATCGGACTTTTCGAAGGCAAATCACACATAGCATTAATTAAGTGTTATAAAAGGGTGAATAGCTCGTACAAGAGAGGGTAACATGCTGGCAATGAACATCCTGTCCAGCAATTATGTTTGGGGGTGTAAATAAAGCAGGCGGAGAGATAAGACAAAGGATGTTTACAGTGAGATGGAACGCAGACCCATCTTAGGGATACTCAAAAATGTCTCATTTGAGCAAGCTGACATAAGCGAGCACCATAAGGAACAGCATATTCTGTCAAAAAATGAGAATCAAAATACAGAGACAGCACACTTTGCTAATGATAATAATTAAAGAATAATTAGTCAAGGAGCTGGGTAGACACAAATTGAACTAAACCTAATGATATAGAGTTAACATGAAGTTAAAAGAGGCAAAAATATGTTTGGGTATTATCTACTATCAGCACTTCCAAGTAGTCTGTTGACTTTGGTGATTACATCACTTTCCCTCAAGTGCCACTACCAGTTGTGTTGTGATTAAAATGTAAAATATTTTTAGTTTCAAGTCCCTCTCTGGTTAATTTGTGATTCATTACATTTTTAAAGTGTTTTAGGTTTAAAAAGAAAAAAGAAAAAACAAACAATGTTAAAATGCCTAGATTTATTAAAAACAAACATACTATGTATATTTGTTTTGTTTTCATTTAATCTGAAACTAAACTTCAGCAAATTCAAGTAGCCAAATTTGATTCCTTGTCTGTGTTTGCAGTGTTATTGTGTTTTAATGCAATTATCTGAGAAAGGGAAAGACTTTCCATGACATCAAGTGAGGGTAGGGTAGAAAAGGGTAGAAAAACTGCTGGCATTTCCAGGCACGCCATTGAAACTGCCTTCATTTTTATAACTATATTATAATAATGATGAATATTGTTGATTTACCTACTATATTTAGCACCTTGGAATGTCTGTTGTTGTGAGTTGACACTATATACATTGGACTAAATTTAACTGAATTAAATTGACCTGATAGTAAATAAATTAGAGAGTTACCTAGGGAATCCGGAATGACTGCCAGCTTCCAGCATGTAGGAAAGGTTAGCTTGTAGTAATTAGCAGGTACCACTACAGCTAGGTAGCATTAACTGATAACTTAGCTCTCCACCCTTTTGTGTAAACACATACTTCTGGTTTTGTCACAGCCAAGCTAAAGGTTTGAAAAGTTGTCTACAAGCCAATGGGTGATCTCATATTAGCTATGCCCATTTCTTTTTATATATACAATGTACTGTCAACATTTAGCTAGCTTGGCTAATCATCCTTATAGACTGTATTACCAGTATGTTGGCTAGGTTGTTCAACATTTTTATGTTTAGTATGAATGCATGCAAGTATCATGAAATGTTAAAGAAATTCATGCTATTTTTGCATATACAGTAATCTCAACACTGAATAGAAATGTAGTTTATTGCATGTCAGGTCTGTTTGTGTGTGAATGACGTGTATTCTCTCAAACAATAAGATAATCATTTACTATACAAAACAGGTTTTTTTTTTTTCTCTTTTAGGAGTAATGATGAACAGCAAGTGCAAATGTTCCATATAGTTTTAGGATTAAAGTGAATTCTTACTGCACATTGTTAGAAACAAACTTGGGTCTCCATTTATCAAACACTGAGAAACTGCAAAAAGCCAAAACATCAGAAGAACAATGTCACGAAACTGAACTCACCACCTATTTTGTCCCATTATGAGCTCAGAGCTCCATAAATAATGAAGCTGATATATTAGTGCATCACAAACAGATGGTGAACTAAGACTGCTTCAGACAAAGAGAGCGAGTAAAGTGGTGACAGGGTGCAGTCATTCAGCAACAGCAAATACATACAAGCAACAAAAACAGTGAGACTCGGTACATTAACTATGATCTTCTGTCAAACCCATCGATACATTCTGGCAGTGCGCCTCTTTTCACATTGCATAGCTGACACAAAACCCTTCACATATCAAAGTAAGCTACATAAGCTGAGTCATGGTTTGCACAGATGGATTTGCAAGGAAAGGATCGTGACAGGGTGCAGGAGGGGTAGAAGCTGATATGTGTATTTAATGTTCCTTTAACACAGCACTAGTTGAGCCATTGGTTTTGATCTGTGGTTTCTATGGTTTACTAAGCTTATTACTTTATAATACATGTCATGACAGAGTCACTTTATCAGCAGATATTTATTGATGGTTCATTTTGTATCAGCTGGTTTGAGATTTTAAAAAAGTTTTAGTTTAGCAGTTTGCAAATTTATTTTTAAATGAATCTTCATATATCACAGTTGAATGGATGTGCTGACCAAGGATGAAAAAAAGAGGATGGTGTCTTGAGGTACATATGATGCTGCTGCTTCTGACACAGATCAGTTTTGTAAAATTTAAGTCCTTTGTCCCTCGTGCCGTCTCACTGGTACCGCTCCTGGTAGTCCCCGTTCTCATAATGCTCCTCCTCCTCTTGCATGGTAACTCCTCTCTTCTTTTTCCAGCCCTGTTTTCGACCGGACGAATTGTCTGTTGTTCCGTAAGTCTTTTTGGGAGCCACCGTGTTCTCGCAAGTGAGCTCTGACTCCTCAGCCAGCTCGTCCTCATCAATAATGCCACATTTATCCTCACTTGTGCTCTCAGGGTTGGCCCATTCCTGCTGCTCTCCTGAAGCGAAGATAGCGTAAAAGATGACCCCTGAGTAATGCACCATGGCTGCAATAACAAAGACATTCTGCCACTCCAGACGAGTCTGTAGGGAGATGAAGAGAGTCAATGAATTTTCTGTCAGAGGAAGAATTACTGATATTTCACTGATGTACCACTGAGGTAATGCTGTAAATCAGCTCCCTTACTCATGGCACTGAAAGTCCTACAGTTGCAATGTGTATAATAAATTTAACATTGCCATAAATTTTTAACAGTATCCTTTGATAGGTGCAAGATTACATACAGCAATTCAATGAGCCACAAAACACTCATTCCTCATATTATTTATATACGAAATGGGAAGAAACATGTCAGTGCGTCCTGTAATGTTCTGTGTATATATTTTAGAATAGGAGACAAAGAAAAACAAAAACTATATTGTTATAGGAGGGAAAAATACCTTGTGTTTAGTCATAGCGCCAACAATTAGCGGGCACACCATTCCAGACAGCGTTCCCACCCCATTGGAAATACCCATCAGGATGCTGGCGTAGCGAGGAGCAATATCCAGATGATTGACATTGAAACCTGACAAGACAGTGCACACAGTGTAAACATACTTATAACACAAATTTTCATTTTTACAGCATTTGAATACTTTGTGTGCCTAAACCTCCTTCAGACTCACATTATTGGTCAAAAAACACAAATCTTTAAAGCTTTATTTTGACCCCAGCCATAAATCTCTAAGGTTTATCGTGCATGCTTGTTTTGTTTTACTGCTATTAAATTGACCATATCTGTTAACAGATATGATCACAAGGTAAAAACAATACCAGCTTTCCTGCTGTGGCTGGTAAAGATGTAATAACTTTTTGAAAGGTCTTTCAGAATCTAGAAAAAGCAATATAAAACACAAGACAAATAAAGATCTGCAACATCTGTGCACCTTTATCATTTATGCAGTCAAGCTCAAAGTCTTAAATTAAAAGCAAAACACTAAACGTCAAATACCTGAGATGGCAAATCCACTAAAGCCTACAGCCAACACAAGGAAGGAGATGGCGACACCTCGAGTGTGAGAAAACCCGACCACCAACAGTAGAGTAGCCTCCATACCGAACCCTGTGAGAAAAAGTTCTTTATTAATTAATCACATTATGTACTAGACAACACCAGGTCTTTGTAAGAAATGTATCCCCAGCTTCCCAACCTACTGACCTAATGGAAAAAATGGGAATGCTAGAGGGAATGCCAGTGACACCATTCAAGTAGATATACTGGAAAATATAGAAACATGTTTGGCATACGGTGGTCTAAAGGGTATGTTAGTTGCTTTCTTAAATCAAAATGAAAGGAACTAGTAATTAAATGCTTTTTCATACTATTTTTTTTCCAGTAATTTACTCACATTGTTGCAGTGTTATAGGCTAACAATTTTAAAAGTTGGATCAGTCCTGGATCTAGCGTGCACAATGTTTTATTTGTAATATAATTATTTTATATTAATATTATTCACAGTGCTTAACAAGACCACCATACGTGTTTTATACATGTTGGCTTTTTTGCCCCTGAAAAAAACCTAAACAAATTGCATAATACATTTTTAAGCAATGTTTTGTTTTGTTTTTAAATGCCAGCAAATATGGTGCAAATTAAAAGTCACGTATGAAAATTACTTTTTTAAACAAATATGTTTAAATATTTGTTTAAATTCACTTTTTTTTTCTTTCTTTTTTTTAAAGTGAATTTTCTGGCATTTTCAAAAAAATATTTCAGGCTTTACAAGGTTCAAAAATGTAGGAATGACCAAACAGTAAATCATTACAGAAAATGACTTTCTTCTATGTTATTTTTGTGGTTAGTACAAAATGCCAAAGTCAGATCGTTGGGATTAACAGAAAAACGATGTGTTTACACTGATGTACCTCCACAGTTCATGAGTTTCCTCACGTTAGTGGTAGACATGATTTTGTTGCTGCGTAAGAAGTCAGCCAGCTGTCCTCCAATAGGAACAACAATTGTCATCACCATGTGGGGGACAGCAGACAGGATCCCCACCTGTACGTAATAAAGGTTAGAATATTTTGAACCTAAGAAATATTGAATCTTTGTGGACATTTTCTGTAACTGTGGCTGTTATTGTGAGGCCAACCTTGCTGATGGGGAATCCAAATACTTCCTCAAAATATGCTGGCTGGCTGATGAGAAGCAGGTAGAAGGTCCAGCTTCGGCAGAAGTTGGCAACAATGATCGCATAGACAGGCATGGAGGTGAAAAAGCGACGCCACGGAGTTTTGAATTTCTATAACCGGAGAAGAGGAGTCAGTGTGTACTGTTTATGGACGGTTAGCTCACTAAATTTTTGGACACTGATACAGCTTTTGTAGTTTCTCCTCTGTGCACCACCACGTTGGATTTTAAATCAAACAAGATGTGATCAAAATTCAGAGTTTCAGCTTTAATTAATAGGGTTCAGCCATTCTGTTGTGTGTGGATGTGTGTGTCAATATAGATGCAGTAGACACACCTCGGTTACACTCAGTTTGTTCATTGTTTCACCGATGGTGGACTCTATGTACGTCCTCTCTTCGTCTGTGATTGTAGGATGGTCAGCAGGACTTCCATAAGCTAGCAGGAGCCATAGCGTGTACCATAATATCCCAAAAACACCTTTTCACAAAACAACAGTGGCAACAGGTGAATTCACGCATTCTTACACATGTACCCTTAGAGTAGCTTATCTTGGCAGTCAAAGACTTTGTAAAGTATGAAAGAGTTTGAGGGCAGGACAGATTAATTACTCCAAGTCCAGACCTCATTTGGACCACAAGAATTTCTCATTATTAAAAAATGAAACAAGTGTGAGACATACAGCCCAGACAGGAAAATGTTAATTTACATCAATAAATCATGAGATGGTATCACATCAGAACCAGAGTAGCTCTTTTATTAAAACACGTTTGCCAAAGTGTGAATTTAATGTGAGTGCTAATCATTCCAATCAAACTCAAAAGCAGAGCAGATAAGGCTTATTGTGCAAAGCATAAAAACGCCAGAGAACAGCGTGACAGTCGAGGATGATTAAAGCCACTTTTCGTGACATTAAGTTGTGCTTTCAACATTTCATTTACAGTCTATCCAGCCATTCATTTAATTCATATAGACCTAATAATGTCTAACAGCATATTACTATTGTCACACCTTTCATCTGCTCTAATAATCTACCTATGAATATTGGTAACCATTTAATAATGAAGACTTTCTAATTTTCATTTGAGTTTGCAGTGAATCATGTTCACACATTAACATTAATTAATAGATTTTTAGATTTTAGATTCTGTTCGATATAAAGTAACAATCTGGCAGCTCCAAAGTCTGATTTTTACAACTTTTAGAAAGGGTGAGCTGCTGCTGATTGCTTTCCTCCTTGGCGTTGTGTGAAAACACACACCTGAATGCTCCAGACCAGCACAGTGCCAAAGCAGTTAATCGAGCGCTGGCAGCTACTTACCCACTGATTAGTTTTTTGTTTTTCACACACTGTTTCTGTAGTGCTACATGATGGGGTTTTTTATGTGTAAAAACCTTAAACCAGAGGAGGTACTTTCTTTTTCTTCAAGCATTTCTGAAGCATTTCTTATTTTTTACTTACTCTTACATTGATCAAACATCAGCCTTACCATAAACATAGAAGACCGAAGACCAGCCGACGTACTGAACGAGCACTCCGGCTAAAGGCATGGCGATCACTGCTCCTGCATAGGATCCTGGGAACAATGGATGTCAGATGTCATTGCCAGTGTATTATCATTCCAGCTGTGATATTCAAATATGATGTTTGATGTTGCTTCTTGCACATTTTTTCCCTTACGCAATCTTAAACGAGGCCTAACCTAAATCGTTATGTTGCTGCAATGACTCTAACACAACAAAACTACCCTGCACAGTGAAGATGTGTCAACAAAAACATCAAAGAAACACATTAGTTTCATTGAATAAATGCTGTCAAAATCAGTCATTAACGCTGCCATTACAGAGAGGGTGTTTTAGTGCATTTTCTATTATCTGACAGATTCATGAACGCTGTTGTTTTGAATAGAGCCGGGAGCGTGAGAGTGCTTTTGGACAGTGAGCAAGGTGACACTTCATTTAGGTGAATAGAGGGAGAAGCTCCTTCAGATTACGCAGATGAGCTGTGCTCATTTGCAGACAATGTCAAGAGTGTTTTGATGCATGGGTTGTCATGGTACCAATTTAAAGTGCAACATGGTGATTTAATTTCAGCAGACACAACAAGGGGACCGGATCTGCGAAACAAAAAAAATGAGCTCTCTCACGTCCATTTGCTGGCCGATTGTGTGACACGTGTAGCACAAATAGAATCCGCAGACAATTTTCACAAGAAGAATCACAGGCATCACCCACCACAGAATGAAGTTGTTGCCAGTCGACTTCGTTCAAGAGGAGGCGCCCATTTGGACCACATCCCATGACATGCTGGGTAGGTAACACCCTAGCAGGGACATGGCGTGGGAGTTGGGAAAGATCAAAGACTGATAAGGTGGAAATGCTTCAGAGCAATAGTTTGACATTTTGGGTAACATTCTCTGTTTTCTTGCAGTGAGTTTGATCATTTCATTGATAATCTTCTTTAAATATGTACGGTAAATAAAAAGCCAGAAACTGGTTAAATGCTTAGTGTAATTCCTCTAAAGATGACAGATGATAGATTTTAACTTGGGTTAGTGCAAAAACCAAGAGTATTAGGGTCGTTGAAGTAATACTTTGGGGTTATTTTTTTCTCAGAGTTCTTACTTTTGTCCAATAACTGTGATAAAAGTCAGATTTCTGATGTTTTTCGCAAAAGAAAATCATACGTTATTTTCTTTTTTTTACCCCATTGGCTCAAATCTTCTTCTGTATAGAACAGAAAGCTCCACAGTTGAAAATAAACCCAAGGTAGAAAACTCTACCCACCCACTCACATATGTAAAGCTCACAGTTGTCATTTAGTCGTTTAACTGGACCTCTCAATTCTATTTTTGTGTTGGTGCCAGTTGGAGCATTTCTAACTGAGTCATTTGGAGTACATTTTGCTAACATAGCCAAAAAGTCCAGATGTTAAATTACAGCATTTAATGTAATTTTACTGAGCACCGTATATCTATGTGATATACCCATTAGAGCCTATGGCTAGACCAATGCTACCCTATCTTGCTAGTGGTTGCTTCTGACTTGACCTTCCACCCCCCCCAATTTAAACATGCCTACTTCTAGTGCCAGCATCGCGAGATAGTTCAGCCTCAATGCTGACGAGTAAAAACGCAAAGAGTCTGCACCTCACATAAACATCTGGTACATTTTGCTTTCTCCATACCGAATCAGGCAAGCTGCGACAAAACAAATATTCAGATTTTTACAAATGTCAAACTATTTTTGTCAGACTACTCATTGTTTTCCCTCACATTTGGTCCCCCCCTCTGCTTACCTCCACTAAGCCCTGAAGGATGCGAACAAACATGACGCAGCCGTAGTGCGTTCTGGCTGCAGATGGGATGAACATATTGAGCAGTGATGTCAGGAAAATGGCAGCTCCGAACACCCTGCAGAAAAACTGGAATGTCATCATTTTGTACCATTGGTGAAAAGGAGTAAATCTGGATAAATTAATCTTCATAATAATCAAACACACTTTCCAGGAATTGTACTTTTTCGATACAACCAGCAAGGCTTTGGATAAGTTTAGAATAAAGATGTGAAGCAGAGAATGAGCCAGGTTGCTTGGAAAATCAGTTTAAAATGAGAAATACATTTCACAGACAAGTCTCTAAACTTTAACCCAGTATTTTCATACAGTCTGTTTTTAATATATATGAGAAAACCGTGGATCCAGTTAAGGTCCACAAGGTCTGTGAAGCATAAAAACAAAACAAAGACTTGCAACCCAGTGTTTGCAAAGCTGCTGCAGATGCCTGATATTGGCAGGCAGTATGTCTCCACACTAACTGGCGGTCAAAGCATCTCAGTCGGCCTTATAATGAGACATATCTCGCACCTCTGTCTTTCACTGCCTCAGATAAAGACATCCCATTCAATCCACAAGTTTCTGCTTTATCGCCACAGTGCCGCTTATAGCTCCCCCTCTCTTTTCTCCTTCGCCCTCCCTTCTCTGTTTCCAAAACAGTGTGTAAGTGACACTTGTAATATTCCAGCGGCTGGTGTTTCAGAAAGAAATCAGAGGCAGGATCTTTCATTATTAACTCTGTCAGTGGCGTGTCCTCTTTTCCTGTGAAGCTTTTATTACAGGACTGCTATCTGCTCCATCAACACTGCTCACCACACCGTACAGCGTTAACCCTTTAACCACACGGACTGAGGAGGATCCTGAATAAAAATACCGGATTTTTGGGATTTTTTCTTTGTGATCCTGTCTTAAAGGGGACCTGTTATGCTCACTTGGAATTCTATATTTTTATTCTTGGACTCTTCTAGCATAATTTTGTATGATTTGTGATTGTTTACAATAATACTTATTTACTTTATTGGCCTGGGGCAGTTCCTAAGTGCATCCAGTCTATTAAATAAGCTGTTTTATTTCGCTTACTCGTCACTTAAAGCCACATTTCTTCTGATTGGCTGTCCTTCATTAACAGCAGTGCACCTGAGAGGATATGTATTAGGCACATCCTCTGTCCCTGACATCACAGAGTGCCAAACAATAGAAAAAACAACCTGAAAAGGAGCATTTAGAGCAGTCTAAGTAGTTTTTCATTCAAAAGGATTTCTTCTATACACAATAAAGGTATAATAAATACATTTAACATAAATAATTTGGGCTGCAGCAAGTTCATCTTCATTATAAACAGCATAGTTTTTCCCCATAATGCACTGTGGTCAACAACCCAAAGTTATTTTTGGTACTCTTTAATTCACAAGTGCTCCAAAGTAGTATAATGAAACTGCTTGTTTTCTAAAATGACCAAAAGTGTAAAATCGAGTAATGATGTGAAGCAGGGACTGCAATGTTACTGTGAAACCAGAGACTAGTCATGAAATGTATTCGACCTGTTGGCGGACAGCTTGTTGGAGATGAAACCACCGGGGATTTGAGTGACGATGTAGCCCCAGAAGAAGGAGCCGTGGATCAGCCCCACCGTCTCTGGGTCCCAGTTAAACTGAGCTTTCTGCAAAGAGGGGAAAATGCAACAGGGAGGTTTTATAAATTAATATTTTCTTAAAATTCAGTGGTGAACAATAATGCACCCGTACTCCATTCAAGAGATAAAGGGTTTTTCTGTGGTCTTGATCAATTTTCAGATGTGTTGATATATTTCAGTTTGGTGCTTTGGAGTTTTTTCAATTATTATTGCTTCAGATCTGAAGCAAGATCTAACCCTAACCCTAATTAGGGTTAGGGTTAGATCTTGCAGTGTCTCGAGATACTGGCAATATCACAGACAAGCCCATAAAGGCATGATTCACATTGGTAAACAGCAGTTTTGTCAATGTTGTTAGGGGTGGAATGGAGAGATACGGAGATCTTCTACCTGAAGCACCGGGGTCCCATTTATATAGACGGTGTTGTTGTTAACCATCTCCACGATGGCCACACCAAGATTGCATCGAATGCCGAAGGAGATGCAGAAGCCCAGGCCGCTGAGGATGGCGATGATATAACGCTTAGGCAGGCCGCCACAGCTGCAGTCCAGCAGCGGCGCGGGGCGTGGCGTTGATGCCACCGGTCTCCCATCCTCTGTCAGCTCAATATTCCCCTCTTCCTCCACATTACTGCCATCTATTTTCCTGCAGAGCAAAAATCAGTCAGAAGTTGTGTGTTCAAAATATCATCTTCAAAAAGATATTTCTTTATCTCCACAGTCTTCTTATAATTTAGCGTCTCGTGGACTCGACACGATGGGAATCTTTTAAAGTTTAATTTGTTTGAGACGAGATTACACAGAATGCGGCTTTGTGTGTGGACTTTCTTGGTAACTCGTGATGACAAAAGTAGATCAGTAACAAAGCCACATCCTGCAGAGGAAAAAGGAGAAGAAAGCCAGCAAACTGCTTTTTTCAAATGCATCCCCCTCTGCTTGTTCCGCCACCCAGGATCCACCTTTTCAGTGCCCCCTCCTCTCATCTGCCTGCAGAAGATTTATTATTTAGTGCAGTTCTCCTCCAGCGAGAAACAACCAAGATTGTACGAATGTATGAGGCTGGAGATCTACATGTACTCACAAACTATAGGCCTATTTCACCACTATCTCAATGCTCTAAGATACATTAAAAAAAAATCTTAAAGGATTATATAAATTTATCACAAATAACAATGACAATATTATTAGTAAATATATATATCTATATTTAGAGATTTAGAGAAGTCCGTTGAGACCATTGATAATAAATGACTATTATTTATTAATGAATGTAAATAGATACAATCTATCTATCCTCACTGCTGTCTGTGTTTGTGATTGAGGAGCTACAGTGATGACAGCTGGTGTGTACAGTCACTGAGGAATATCTCAAGGAATAACATTTTTTAAAGTTTTGCCATATTGAAATATAATGAATTAGATGTGTTGTTTGCGACACTGCAAAATTGCATTTGAAGTCTTGAAATGAAAATGTTGCAAAAGCAAAAGGAAGTCATTATCAGGAAAACATGAAAGTACTCAAAAAATGTCCCCTCTGACTCATTCTACTTATAAATATTATACGAGCACGTTATTGTAACCATGCATTTATTTCAAAACTGAATTTTGGTGTTGCAGGTGGTTTTGGGTGGAGCTCAATTATATGACCAACTAAAACTAATTCTTATTATCTGTTTTATAACATGGATTAATATGTTCTATATTATTCACCAAACATTACTGCCATATATGGACTTCCACTTTTTAAAATTGTATGGAGCCTGTCATGTATATCTTTTGTGGTTTTTTTGCTTGTTTTTTTTTTAATTAAGACATTACTCAAACTAATTCAGATGTTTATCTCATTGTCACAGACTTAGATACTTTTGCATATTGTTGTGTGTCTAGAAATTTAGAATCTTTTTTTTAAAAAAGTGAAGAATTTCCCTTTTCCACAAGTTCATAATATCTGCCACTTTGACACAAGAAAAAAAAAGAAATGTATTTAAATTTTCCTAAAATGCCTTTACTCTTCCTTATTCATGAAGATTCCTTCATCATACACAGACACACAGAGTCCTCTGTGAAATATGTATCAGATATGAAATATGCATTAATATCTTAAAATAAAATCTGTGATTACATCATCAACATTGCTTGAGAAGCAAAAGAATAAAATATTTATTTATCGTCAGAATCTGGGGAGAACACGCCGGGCTTAATGTGCTCGCTCACAGTGTTGCATCCCTTTTACTGCAGATGCTTTATTCTTCTTATTTGAGCATTTTCACAAAGTCTCCACGGTTTCTTTATGCATGCAGTGCAGATTGCAGCTTATAAAGCATGCACAGACACTTCATGCCTTCTTCCCACCACTCGCCATTTAAACTCCACTCACCTTTGCAGTTTTCCCAGAGAGTCTCCCACTGTGTTTTTCACCTCTTCCTTCCCTGGTTTAAACACCTGCTCCTTCAACCCTGCTAAACCAAAAGGCATTGTTGTTCTCCGGGGGTTTTTCTCCTCACCTTTTATCCCAAAATAGATTCTTTATACCTCAAGAGGTACCCTTTGTTCTGATCAGGGACACAAAAATCCACTAAAAGCTGTTCCTCATTCCTTGAGTTTGTGGCACTGAGGATTGGCTCCACCTTTCAGTGGTACCAGGAGTCCCTCAGAGGTAAGAAGGAGTTTTGGTATGGGATACTAAAGTACTCATCAGTTACCAAAGCACCGTTTGGTCAGAGCATCTGGAACTTGTTTCATCTCTGAGAGATCCATCCAGGACTGACCAGAGAGGCAGGAAGCAAATGAAAGGATAGAATCCAGTTTTTAGTTTCTAGGCATTGTGGTCTCTTTTTTGTCTGCAGCTGAACTGAATGAGCTGCTTAGATCTCCTCTCCATCTCATAACCTATCCATTCCTGATGAGGAGGGGCAGGTGCAGCTGGTTTTCAAAACCCAGCCCCTCGCTTTTACACATCATCATCTTCAACATCACCTCCCTGCGCCACCCCTTGAAGCTACTTGGGTTCATCTGATAGTAGGCCAGTGGACAAACTATTAAATATGAATGAGCTTGACATGTTGCACTGAGGAGAGACAGGAGTAACTGGACGTGTGTGGTGTAAAGTGGGAGTAGCTGAAACCTAAGACAGAGCCATCGAGGATCGGGTTTTATATCCTGTTCTCTGCCAGTTTTGTGCCTAAATTTAGTAGGAAAGGAAAGGAAAGGAAAGGAAAGGAAAGGAAAGGAAAGGAAATAAGAACTGCTGCAACAACGCTGGTGCCAGCAACAGTACCATATTTCTAACCCATTGGACACTAATGGGCATTTCTGTGAAATACTTACTGTGTGAGAGTGAATTTTCGTCTTTGCCCGTCATTAAATATGCAGCATTTTAAAAACAAATACATTGAGTTTTTAAAATTTAAACAGCAGACTGGTGGGTGTTGGCCTGAACCCAGAGAGTCTGTCATAACTCTTGAAAAGTGACTGAACAGGGCAATTCTGGCACTCATGCCATTTATTTACTGCATACACAGAGTAAGAGCTCAGCCCCCAGTGAAATTCTTTCAACAAATAATGTTCCTTTCACTAGAAATGTCGCACCTAGTTTCAGATTTTTTATGTTTTTATTAACATTTTATGATGCAATTTTAGGTTGATTGATGATATAATAATCTTTATTAGTCTCACTACATTTTTTTTGTTACAACTCGATCTAAAGAAATAATAATAATAAAGAAACAAGTTATGCATAATAGATGGGGTGACTACAACAGAATATTCCCAACATAATATCTGTAAAAATATCTAAACTCTCAGATTAAAATGGATACTGTAGATTCATCTTGGAAGTAAGAAAGAAATTTCTGAATATGAAGGCTTCTCTTCATTTCTATACAAGTAATTCCTGCCACCTAGTGGCCAGAATTGGGAACTGACGTGAGACAAAAGTAACGTATATGTTTAGACTGATGAGTTGAATGTGAGATCAATGTTATACGTAATTTTCTTCAGGGATTGCTGAATTTACATCTCAATATGCTTATGTTCACATAAAAGAAAAAAACTTTTTAGTCCTGTCCCTGCAACACTGAAAAACATTGCAGATTCCTGGAAGGTTGCAACTGATTTTAGTCCAAAGTTGTAAATCTGACAAGTCCATTACTTGTCAGAAACAAACTACTAGTCAGTGGCTGATGATTAAATTCCATTTGTGAAGGAAATTATTTAAAATCAGCATCCTCTGTCACATCTGACCTCTTGCAGGCATGCACAGTATGTGAGGCTTCAGAATTGTGTGTCCGAAGTGGTGCACGGGGGGGTCCTCAGGTGATGGTGCTCTCTTCCTTCCTCTTTACACTCTTTACACTGGACCATGTATGTATAAGTCCACCTAAAGTTTGATGATACAGCCATTGTTGGATTTGTATCTCAGGGTAACAATGTGGAGAACAGGAGGGTCATCACTGAATGACCAAGTATAGTGTTTTGGCAGTAAACTATTTTTATTGTTTTTTTGTTTTTTAATTTCTAATATAGCTCTAATTGACTTTTCTCCCTGTCCCTTGTGCTGCTCCAACAAGTGAATTTCCCACTGAGGGAGTAATAAAGTTTATGTCTACAGCCAGCACAGTGCCAATAAGTAACAAGAAGAACAAGAAGATTGACAATGGAGTGTCATAATTGTATTACTTCACCACTATCTAATCCAAGTCTTTAATCTCAAATTTTATTTCAGTTGTGAATTGTTTTTTGCCATGAACCAACATAAGGCCAATGGACAGGATGTGGTTCAGGATGGTTTACAGTTAAGTGAGAGAAACACCTGAGCCTAGAAGTGACATCTCATTTAGTGATGACTCCTCCACACCTGGATCACCGGTCAATATGCTTGGAAATCTTTTGCCATGTCATCATCATTTCAAAGAATAATAAGCAAGCTTCTACCTCAATCTTGTTTTTATGGATTTTAAATGTTTTGACAAATGTGAAGCTAGAGCAACCATATTGAAATGTCTTCAGAGGCCAGTGCAGGTGACATAGAGGGAAATGTAAAACTGCTGGCTAAGGATAAACATAATTTCTGTAAAATAATAATTCACATTGGCAGCAATGATACCCAGAGGTCACTAAAATTAATTAAATCGGTGTGTAACTTTGCCAAAAACAATGTCAGACTCTGTAGTTTTCTCTGGTCCCCTCCCCAAACTGACCAGGAGTGACATGTTTAGCCGCATATTCTCCTTAAATTGCTGTCTGAGTGGTGTCCAATAAAATGATGTGGGCTTTATAGATACTTGGGAAACTTTCTGGAGGAAACCTGGTCTTGTTAAGAGACACAGCATCCATCCCACTTTAGATGACGCAGCAGTCATTTCTAAAAATCATGACCAGAGATAAAGGAGGCGCTGCAGGCCCGGAAGCAGAGTTGTAGACTTACACGGCAGACGTGTTTATGTAAATGGAGAGTCCTCCTCAAACATTAAGTTTCATTATGCAGTTCCATAGGGTTCTGTGCTAGGACCAATTCTGTTTGCTTCCCTTAGACAGTATCATTAGAAGGTATAGCATACATTTTCACTGCTAAATAGATGACACCCAACTGTATCTATGCCGTGGCTGGGCAGGACATGCAGGAGCAACAACCTCCAGCTCGTGCTAAGCAGGTCCTGATGGTGCACAGACCTGTGGCTGAGATGTGACTAGCTGGGGCTGCAGAGGTCTCACAGCAGGCTCAGAGAATGGATGTCCCTCAGTTTCAGGGGAAATGGGACCCACTGGCTTGGTCTCAGAAGCTGGTGTGGAGGCCGCAGGTGGCTGAATTGGCTCTCCCAAGCCCCTAGCGAAGAAGTATTGTTGTCTGCTATGCTATACTTGGTATCAGCAATACTGGCCCTGTATTTATTTGGTATCGGATTGATACCAAAATGAGCAGTGACTGTTTACCTCCTGTTCTTCTCCAAAATCGACCACAATGCAGCCCCGGGCATCGTGTGAACAGTTCTTTGATTGCTTTGCTAATCCAACCAGAGGTAGACCTTTGTCTAAACACCTGCTGTCTCACTGGATTATAGAAGCTTACTCACTGGCATATAGCACCAAGGGTCTTCAGCCAAGACACATAGGGTGTAATATACCATGCTATACGTGTTGTACCTTGTTTCTTTTCTTCAGGGAACCTAAGTTACAGACATAACTGACATAATAGCTGGCTGTTTCTGATAACGATTGAAGCGAAATTCTCTGGTATTTCATAATCTGCTCCAATCTATATTAATGTAAATTGTGGAGGAAAATGTTTTTTGTATATTTAATTGGGGGTGCAGAAATTGTCTCTGCTTGCCTTTCTGTAAAACCACTGGTTTATGCATCATCGCTCCCACTGCAATTTATGGCCACATAAAAAAAAATCTATGTGTGTCTTACTGTATATAGTAATCATTTGTACACAGTATAGTATTTTGGACGATTTATACACTATTTTTTCCTTTTTTCCCCAATGTTTGTGCTGATGTAACAAGTGAATTTCCCTGATGTGGGAGTAATAAAGTCTTATGTCCATGTTTACAGCCAGAATGGGTCCAATAAATAACAAGAGTATTGATCAATTGATCCAAGTATGTTATATTTTATTTTATTTGTTAATTGTTTTTTGAACTAATGTAAAGACAAAGGAAAGGATGTGGTGGATGTAGCGCAGGAGGTAGAGCAGGTCACTCACTAATCAGAAGGTTGGTCCCTGGCTATCCCAGTCTGCATGCCAGGTATCCTTGTGCAAGATACTAACCCCACATTTATCTCCGATGCACCCATATGAGTGTGAATGCCTAGATAGAAAGATAGAAAACACTTAAAGCATAGAAGAAAGTGCTTGTGTGAATGGGTAAATGTGGCATGTTGTTTAAAGCACTTTGAATGCAATAATAATAATAATTGTAATAATAAATATGAAGTATTATTAATAAGAGGAACTATCGGGATAATGGCTAAATCTCATTATCTCATTAAATTAGGTAACTAAACATACTTTAAAACCAACTTTGAGAAAAGTTTGAGATTTTGATATTGCTAGGATCCTCGAGTATTGTCTCAAAAACGTTTTAATTTTGTTTTTCTGTGTCACTCTGACAGGCATGCACGGCTGCTTTGAGACTTTTGATCTCTTTTGGGGGCTCTATCAGACACTTTATTAATAAGCTTTTCTTTATGCTCATTTGCTATTAAGATTTCTTTTCCGAACCCCCTCCCTTAAACTTGGAATTTTAACTAATTAACTGTCCCAGGATTTGTCAGGATAAATAAGTGCTTTTAATTATTATTTGTATTATTATTTTATTATTATATGGTTATTGGGATAACCAATCAGCCATTTTGACGGGAGGTCGGTGAAGCTACAGCGGTGATTCTGGTTGTGAACCGGTAGGAGGAGACTGTGCTCTGTCTTCCGTGTTTCCCTACTATGTCCTAATTGCACTTCGCTCTAGTACCTTTGTGCACGTTTCGATGCCCTCCCTCTGCTTTTAAATCTTCATTAGCGATAAACAAGCGGGTTTTAGAATATTTTTGCTCGTTTTGTGCCCCCCTCTCGCAGCGTCTTCACTAACAAACACTATCTGGTAGGAGTCGACTGCTTCATCCATGCATTGGAGTCCCGGGCCCCAGCGTACCGGCTCCGGCTCCAGCCATGTCGGCCAGGAATGCAACGGCTACCGGCGGTGACAGAGCGGTAGGCGAACCGGCAGGTAATTCAAACATGTTAAAACTATTATCACTTTGAATAATAGGGGTGAAATTCAAATGTCTCCGCGGCACTGACATTTAGGACAAGTAGAAAAAAGAAGCGATGTTTTTCCGGCAGTTCTTTTGTTGCTCGTTGACTGTAACTTTGCGCTATTCCAAAAACTAGGTCAGTAGATCAGTAGACCAAGCTCGCCCTCTAACGCTATGCCATTTATGTAAGACAACACGACGCTGTTAAGCGATACCACTCTGCGAATTGCGCTAAATATCCGCCTTGCGTGTTTATCAGTTAAGGATAAGGGTTTTTATATGTAAATTGTATGTTTTAATGACTGTTAATGCTAACTCGAAAGATTAAACCACGTAAATGTTAGCTTAGCAGCGGCACCGAGGCGAGGCCGGGGCTACACACTCGGCTAAGATGAGTCTGTTAGAGGAGGTGCTGTCATAGCCAAGGACAGATCGTTCTTGCGGATATATCTGACGCTTATGTTCTGTTTTCTGATGAAAGTGGTGTTTAATCAGCGTCAGTGCTTGCTGCTATTTAGGCCCAACTAAGGTCGGTGCCTCTATCCGTTGACTCAGCTCGGCCATTTGTCTTACATTAGCTTGGATGAAGCAGACATTTCTGTAAGTTGTTTTTTAAAGCTCCGCGGTCTCTTTACACAGTGTAAAATATACTCGGAACCCTTTTAGTTTAGTACAAACTAAAGACCAGTGCCCATATAAATAAACATAACTGTATATAGTGTAATTTGGTGAGTCAAAGCCAACATATGTAAAGAATATCTTCGCTCAAATTCAGAGTTCGTAAATGGTAGTTTATAAATTCCTATAATAAGAACTGAAGTCATATATCTATCTATATATATCTATATCTATATATATAATACATGTGTACATACATACGTGTGTGTGTGTGTGTATATATATATATATATGTGTGTACATACATACATGTGTATATAATATATATGTATGTGCAACATGTCATGTGAGTGTAATCAAGGTCAAATAGCATGATCACCTTCAGCTATTGCTTATATATTCCCTCAAATATGCTTCATTGGGATAAAAATCTTGCATTAACGAATACACTTAAACACACAATCTTTAATGTTATGGTAAAGTAAGGAATAGTATATAGGAAATGAGTAGTTAATAAAGCAGCTGGAACCATAAAAGAAAAGGGTGCGAGTTGATTTAAGAATTGGCCACCTTTTTACTATAAATAACACGCTTTCAAATTCATTTTCCATTAAGTGAGGGTCTCATATTCATACTCTGAAACTAAAGCTATTGATTATATAGTGGTAGAAAGTGTGTGTGTGTGTTTGTGTGTGTAATAAAAGAGATGATATCCTCCTCTGCTTTGCTGTATTGAAAGCTCCCAGTAACTGAGTAAATGGTAAATGGCCTGTATTTGTATAGCGCTTTACTTGGTCCTAAGGACCACAAAGCGCATTACACTATACACAATCATCCACCCATTCACACATACATTCACACACTGGTGATGGCAAGCTACAGTACTGCTTGCCACATAACTACTGCCATTTTGAATCCATCATATGCGCAATATAAACAGTTAACTGTCCAGTAAAGGCATAATATTGAATAAGAGTGAGTGTGAGAGTGAGTGAGCTCAAACTGAACTTGTTGCTACTGGCATAGGTTCAATTTTTGTTCACACTGCTCAATTTGAGACAACTTTTAGGATGTAAACCAGGGGTGGGCAACTCCAGGCCTCGAGGGCCGGTGTCCCTGCAGGTTTTAGATGTGTCCTTGAACCAACACAGCTGATTTTAATGGATAAATTAGCTCCTCAACATGTCCTGAAGTTCTCCAGAGGCCTGGTAACAAACTAATCATGTGATTCAGGTGTGTTGGCCCAAGGTGAGATCTAAAACCTGCAGGACACCGGCCCTCGGGGCCTTGAATTGCCCACCCCTGATGTAAACTGTGCTGGTGTTCAGGTTGTAGTAATACATCTACAAAATAATATTGAGCCAATGTGTTTTTTGTTTTTGTTTTTTTACTGTAAATACTTTGCAAAAGGTGGCCTGAAACGCAGCAGTTACATTTATTTACATGTGCCTTTTGCAAATATTTGACACTAATTCATTATCATACTATAATGATTGTAGCTTGTGTGTCTATCTATCATCATACCTATCATCTTCTTCTGGACAAGTGGACCAATGTTGATAAAGCTTTAGATCAACATTACCTAGGTCACCCTGAGTGCCATAATCTATAGTGCGTATACAAATTAGGCTTGCCACAAACGATTATTTTGATAGTCGACTAGTCACCGATTATTTTTGCGATTAGTCGACTAATCAGATCATGCATCCATTGGACGTAAAACATACCGCCTATTGCACCAGCATGCATCTGATCTTATATAACTATCATTAGCTTAAAGCTTTAAGTGTTTAAGGTATGTGCTAACTAAAAATAAAGACAAGATGATAGTTTTTTAAATTTTAATGAAATTTGCAGATTGTCTCGGTGAAGTTTAATAAACTCCTTGCTATCTAAAATATAACGGGACACCGGAGTATATTCTCCAGCATCTCACACTTCTGATAATCAGTTGTCTGCTTGATGTTTGTTCAGCTGTGTAAAAAGTATAACTTTAATCTCAGCCAAACCGATTTACTCAGGAACAAATAAAATACAAAAAAAAAAAGCCAAACAATAACATTTTTAAGTTATCTAAGTGACTTATATATATTTAACCTGAGTAGCGAAAGACGGCGGTGGGTTTGAAAACGATCTGCCGGGTGTCCGGTGTTCTCAGCGACTCTAATGAGCCTTGCCCCCGGCTAGCTATCGAGCTAGTGGCTAACAGACGTCTCGAAACCGTCGGAGCGCTTTTGAAAATATGTGGTGTCTTGATAAACTGAGCAGATATTTGAGGTTTACACAGCTACATTCTCGCCTGAAAATATGTTAAACGTTTATTTTGTGACCCAGAAAGAATAATAAGAGTATTATTAAAACCAACTAGCTGCCGCCATTGTTGGAAACTGAGCTGGGCTGCGCTATGAATTCTGGGACACAGCTTCCTTCTTCTTCTTCTTCTTCTTCGGGGTTTAACGGCAGCTATAGTTTTGATAGTCGACGTAATCGTGACTAGTCGACTAATCGTGGCAGCCCTAATACAAATCCCACAATTGTATATATTTTTACATTTAACAGTTCAGTTGAGCACTGAATGGAATGGGATGTCATAGAACCTTAATAATCTGCATTTATTAAGGCTGTTGTGTTTTTAACATGTTTTAATGCTTTGTACCTTGCTATATTTAATCTGAACAAGGTGTCCCCCCCGTCAAAAAAAAAAAAAAGTCAGTGATCATTGCCAACCTCTCTTGGTTTTTATTGCCACTATAAGCATGTTTTAAAGCTCAGTTTTTAAAACCTTACGATGTAACTACTGCCCAGCCCATGCAGCAGTATATTAATGACTAACCTTGTATTGTGGATCCATTTCCCTCCATTACGTACAGTTTTTTGTTTGTTTGGGGTTTTTTTTTTTGGGGGGGGGGGGGGGGGGGGGGGGGGGGGGGCTGAAAACGTGTTTTTTACTCAAGTATAGAATACCAGATTTCAGTTTAAAAAGGGAAATTGTATGCTTAATTCAACTAAAAATGTGAGTTTTGCAAGAAAACCAGACAAGATGGAGTTTTTAAAATATTTTTCTTGGTTTCAGTGAGTAAAAATCTATAAGACACAATCAAAAAAATCGTATGCAGTTTTTTGGTTGCAGACTTGTGTTATCTCAGTTGTTCTCCTGACTGAAGCTTTGTCCGTTTACAGTATCCTGCCATGCAATTGTAATTCTGTTTGGCAGTCTAATTAGAAGAACACCTTCAAAGTAATCTTATAAATGTAAACCGACTAGTTCTTATATAGCACTTTTTACTCAGCTTGAGCACTCAAAGCACTTTACACAACAGGACTCATGCACCAATTCACAATCTTTCATACAAGCACTTTATTTCTATGCTTTTTCTTTATAAGTGAAACATTTCTACACACTCTGGTGAATGCATTGGAGAGCCACTTGCAGTTCAGTATCTTGCCCAAGGATACTTTGTTATGCAGGGATCTAGCTACTAGCCTTCCGATTAGTAGACCTGGTCTACCGCCTCAACTATAGCCAGTCTAACATGAAACATGAAACATTAGGACTTATAAAGTGCTGTGAAAAAGTGTCTGCCTACTTCCTGATTTCTTAGGCTGATTGCATTTTTAATATTCAACATAGTAGAAAAGTCAAAAAACAGAACAGAACCTTGAAGAGAACCTGTCTAACAAAGTGAAGTAGGCTAAAAGATCTCAAAAGCAACAAATCATGCCGGAATCTAAAGAAATGTCTGAGAAGCAAAGTTACTGACATCAAGCAGTTTCGCAAGACTTTGGGAGTTCAACAACAGTTTATTCATTTTGTAATTTGGAACATTGGTGAACCGTTCCAGAAGTGGCTGGCCTACGAAATTACTCCCAAGAGCAAATCGACAACTCATCCAGAGTAGCACCTAAAGAACTGCATAACTCACTCATCTCAGTTAAGGTCAGCGTTCACAATTCAACAATAAAAAAGGGGCTGGGCGAGACAGTGAACCGAAACAAACCTGCCAGTCCGCCTCTTAATCCCTCAAACAAGCAAAGTGAAGGTTTTGGAGTAGCCGTGTCATGCTTTGGCATGTCTTTAAACAGTGTGGAGGATTTTCCTAGCATGAACAATCTGGCTGAATTAAAACGGTTCTGCAAGAAAGAATGGCCCAAAATTCCCGATTGTCAAATGTCTCATTGTCAGTCATCACAGTCGCTTGAATACAGTTATTGCTGCCAAAGGTGGCACAACCAGTTTTTTGGTTTAGGGAGCAATTTACACAGGGCGAGGTAAGTTTGGATAACTCTTTTTCCATTTTAATAAGTAAAATCATCATTTAAAAACTGCATTTTGACTCTGGGTATTTTTATGTAGCATTAAATTAGTTTGTGGCATATATGCAAAAACAAAAATTAAGAATAGGGAAAATACTTTTATCACAGCATTGCATATAAGCAAGTGTAAATAAGAATGTTTACTAGTCTACATTTAGCATCTTAATAAAAGAAGGCATGAAGGAATATGAGTAGCTATTTCTTTTTTATTAAGTGCAATATAGCGCTGACCTGAGAACAGTAAAATAAATTGGCTGAAGAAAACATGCTCATACCATTTACTTTCTTAACCATGTGTTTCTTCAGAATTAAAATCAGGTCTGTTAAGTGGACTTTGTGTAATGGCTTTTAACAATGCCATTACGTCTGCTCCTGTCTTTTGGGACAACCCATCAAACCAAAAAAACAGTTTTATTGTTTAAAAAAACACACTATATCGGATTCATATCAGTATCGGCAGATATCCAAATTTATGATATTGGTATCGGACATAAAAAAGTGGTATCGTGCCATCTCTAGTCTGTATAAATGATACAAACAGGGACACATCTCAAGTTGTTACTCGGATATGATTCACAGTTTCTGTGCTGTTATTGGAGTAGCTCAAAATGCCACAGTTTACTAACTAAACTTTATCTACTGGGCAAATAAAGCAAAATCCAATAATCCTATATTGAAATAAATATCACTTCATTGTTTTATAAGTTTCTTCTCTATGTAACATGTATATCTATGCTTTCCTTTGCACAGTCATCATGCAGTTAACTGCGTGCCTTATAAATGTTTGACCAGAAGTTGGACCTTATCATTTAAGCTGTTGAGCTGGTAATGACTGAAGAATGCAAAGTTACTGGGCAGGCCCGGGGTGTATGTGTGAGCAGGGTGGAACAGAGTATCCTATGACCTATTTTGATCAGACTGTTTGCCTTTATGTTCCACTCTTGCACATCTGTTCCCATTTCTGTGTTTTTGTTGTTGTTCTATAAATGAAAACACTCACCATTTAATGTTCAGTGGCAGCTGTTGCAACATTGTTGAAAGTATAACTTAAAGTTAATGAGAAACAAGTCATTTCTCATGTTGTTGCCATTGTGTGAGCACAGGGTGTGGGGTGAGTTGGGTGCAGCAGATGCTCATTCAGGTGTTGAGTGAATGAGCAAATTAATGGGCACGTGACCTTAAGAGAGGGATTGTGGGAGTTGACAGGGGGATGTTTGTATGGCCTGATGTCCATTCAAGTACTCGCCTTCTCTGTAATCCAACAGAATCTGATGAGGATTAAAAGTTAAGCTTCAGTCAAGCTGTTAACAACTGTTTGGGTCACAGACAGTGTGAAACTGTTAAAACTAGGCGCCATGGATATCAGCCACATTTTGGCTATTTCTTGCCATTGTATTAATTTCTCACACGCATACAAACTTGAGTGCCTCTGAGGCCATGTGTACATCAGTCATGGCAGCTCATGTTATACCACAATAGATTATACAGTCTAGAGGTGTAGAGCTATTAGTTGGTGGTGTCTGAACAGCTCTACTAAAGCAGTTTGTGCATTATAAGTCTCTGTTAGCACACACTGGCCTCAGTTCAAATACATCCCCGTGGGAGCGATGATCAGGCATTAACAGCATGCTGTTTTCTCTCTGAAGGCTGGTTAATGGCCAAGTCTTTGAGCTGTAGGAACATAATGAGCTGGATTCATTAACATCTGAAGGTTCACTGGCAAATATTATTGGAAACCCACTTCACCTTTAGGGAGATGACCTTACCAATAGGATCCAGCTTTTTTTTTTTTTTCCTCTTTAGCTTCATTTTTGTTATTTTGAGCTAATGTTCAAGGTGCTTGTGCTAATTTCCAACTCTGTATTTGTATTCCTGCACTTCACTAGAATAGCTTTGCATGATTCACAGTTCAAAATTATTCTGAGACATTTGATTCAGTGACCATCTGAAGCTAGTTGTTTTAGCTCCATTATTCTACTTTAAAGACAACCTTCTGCTGATTCCCTGCCTCAACAAGTACAAGTACCTCGGGCTGTGGGTGGACAATAAACTGGACTGGTCATGCAACACAGAGCACCTGTACAAAAAAGCCCAAAGCCGACTGTACTTCCTCAGGAGGCTGAGGTCTTTTAACATCCGCAGGAAGCTCCTGAGGATGTTTTACCAGTCGGTGGTTGCTGGAGTACTGTTCTATGCTGTGGTGTGCTGGGGGAGCAGCACAGCAAAGAAGGACTCATCCAGGCTGGAAAAACTGATCAGGAAGGCTAGCTCTGTGGTCGGCATGAAGCTGGACACTCTGGTGACAGTGGCAGAGAAAAGGACACTAAAGAAACTGCTGGACATTATGGACAATGCTGGGCATCCTCTGCACACGGCCATAAACAACCAGAAGAGTCTGTTCAGTGACAGGTTGCTTCTCCCAAAGACAAGAACCAACAGACTTAAAAACTCCTTTGTCCCTCACGCCATCAAACTGTTTAACTCCTCTCTGGAGGGGAGAGGGAGGGGAAACAGGAGGACAAAGGAGGGGGGAACAACTAAGCTGTAGTGCCTCTTCACTTCACTGTTCAATCACCTTTTGTGCAATACTTTTTGTTAATAATCAGCGGTGCAATAGACTCCATACTTGAATGTGCAATTCACTTGTATTTTTATTTTTATTTTTATTCCTATTTATTCTATTTATCCCCTTTGTATATTTTATCTATATATGTCTTTGTATTTATATATATGTGTGTGTGTATATATATATATATATATATATATATATATAATATTCTTAACTCTGTAACTTATGTCGGTGCTGTGCTTTTTGGAAAACAAATTTCCCAGAGGAACCCTCCCGAGGGATGAATAAAGTTTTATCTTATCTTATCTTATCTTATCTTATCTTATCTTATCTTATCTCTTGTAAATGTAACTTTTGAACAGCAGGTGGGTGGGTCTGGCTCTTTTTTTTTTTTTAATATCTGCTTTTACTGGCATCATTTAAAGCCATCAATAGCAGGGAAAATGGCTGAAACGGAGTGTTTTGCATAGTCTGAAACACGAGCTTTTGGCTCAATAAAAGTGGCTCTAAAAATAAATCCTCTCCAATAAAAATGCAACTTCTTATGTTCGAAATAACAAAGATTACCACAAGTCAAGTTAGAGCAGCTACACTTGAACAACCCTTTTTCTGTGGTGTTGTCCATTGTTGTGGGGGCACCTGGCTAAGTGAAGAAATAATTTGGGAATAATGGGAATAATTAGGGCGACCATGGCTCAGGGGGTTGGGAAGCATATCTGTAACCGGAAGGTCGCCGGTTCAATCCCCGGGCTCTCTGTCCTGGTCGTTGTGTCCTTGGGCAAGACACTTTACCCTACCGCCTACTGGTGTTGGCCAGAGGGGCCGATGCTCTGTCAGTCTGCCCCAGGGCAGCTGTGGCTACAACCGTAGCTTGCCTCCACCAGTGTGTGAATGCGAGAGTGAATGAATAGTGGAATTGTAAAGCACTTTGGGTGCCTTGAAAAGCGCTATATAAATCCAATCCATTATTATTATTATAATTTCATGTGCTAGAAATGTTAAGTTAAATATTTAAGATGCTACAAACTACTAGTAAATGCTATTAAACAAATGATACTCTTTCTACCGTTTCAGGTTAGTCTCACCACAAATGCCACAAGTTAAAGAGGCTTTTACAGCAGCTCCTCACACCCTAACTCATCTTCAATAGTTGCTGATTGAGTGTATTGTTTAACTCTACACACATGGTTGTCCAATACAAAAAGCTCCTCTTCCTTCAGTTGCGACATGACATAGAATTGTTATTTGAATTGTATTCAATAGTAATGTAAAGTATCATTCATTCACACATTCTTTTAAATTACTTTTATATTTTGCCCCTGGTTGTCCACTAACCCACTTCCATAGCACTGGGCCCACCTGACAGTTTGAGAACCACTTATTATGTTCCTATTAAATCACACAATGTATCTGTATGTGTAACTTCTGTATCAAGTATTTAAAATTGTTTTTAAAGCCAGAAGGTAGTATTGATTGATTGATTGATTGATCATACTTTATTCATCCCGAGGGAAATTGGGTTAAGGCTGCCAGCCATGCTAGCGCCATTGCATATGCATATATTTGGCATCTTTATTATATATTAGCTCAACATAAACAGGTGGAGCAATCTGTTGCAGTAGTGTGTGGTCTCTTATATTGTATTTGAAAATTATATCAATTCCTCATGTTTTATGACCAGGTACACTTCTCCGTGTGTTGCATTTCAGATGATGTGCTGGTTGAGGAAGAACAAAGTACTTCTGTGTCTCTGCCCAGCCTGATGACCCCACCCTCAGCTGCTGGTATGTCCCTGAGCGTGGAGTTAACCCGAAAGCGCAAGGGCAGCGTGGACAACCAGTACGTATGGGAGTGCTTGCTTCAGGGAAATCTAAATCTTAAGACCCACACTAATATTTGTTTTTAATACAGACACTGCTGTTTTTCTTTCTAGGGATTCAAAATGTGTTTCAGTCCCTGATGTAGATATGGAAGATGACCAAAACAGGTACAGTTTAACTGATAAATGACACAATGTGATGCAGAGGAATGCTACATGAAACTTTAGACCTACTTTTTAGAGACGGTAGTATTTAAACCTCAGTTTCAAGCCTAGAAAATTAGCATTCCCCAACTAGTTGTGAGCATTTTTTGGCAGTCGCTATGAAATTGTGTTGATGAGCCCTGGTCAGTGACCTCTGGTAACCACAGGTGGTAGCTGGCTGTCGTTAGAAGAAATTGGTCTCGAAGAGGTATACCATTCTGTACCAAGGACCTCCTTGTGATTGCTTTGATCGCTTGCAAATTGCTGCAGTCACCAGGACGTTGCATGGAAGACGCTGACTTGTCTGCAAACACTTGCTGACTACTCAATACGGTACTGAAAGTGTGAAAATCCAAACTGGAAATGGAGATAGTTTGCCTTCAAAGTTTCAGTACAGATGGGTGGTTGGGTAGTGAGCATTTGCAGTTAACAAAGTAGTTGCCATCTTCTTTGCAACTGTTTTCACTCTTCACTGACCAACAGACTCAAGCAGCCACTCGCCAGCTGGTTAGGAAATACTCTGCAGCAGTGGTTCCCAAACTTTTTTCGCTGGGCCTCCCTTTGTTTTACAGAAAAATGTTTGCGCCCCCCCCCCCCCCCCTCGCCTGCGCGCACGCACGCACACACGCACACATCCTCCAACCACACACACACATATTTTGCTCAATTGCGGTTTATTTCACACCTTAAACATTTAGTAAACAATTAAGCAAATACAAGTAATCTGCAGGTAGTAAGAAAATAAACTACTAACTCTTTTATGCTACGTCCGCACCTACACGGGTATTTTTGAAAACGCAGCTGTTTCATCCACACGCAAACGGCGTTTCGAATAACCGAAAACTGAGATTTTTTAAAACTCCTTTTTTGCGTTTACGTGTGGACGAGGAATACAGAGTTCGTCTGTAGTTGGGTTTTTTTTCCTGTGTAATAATATTCAACGTTGCTATCAATACATTTTTCAAAAAAATGCTTCTCTGTGCAAAATGGGTTTAAAAACATAAACAGCTGTGGGATACTGTTTGTCCGTGATTTGAACCGGGGGAACAAATCGTGGCAGGATCAGCCTGATGTTATTTGTATCCCGCTGTAACTTTACTGTATAAAGAGCTAACATCTCCAAAATGTCAGGAGTAGTTAGTCATTACAACAAGTGTTTGTGAACTAAAAATCAAGAATGTGGGATACTGTTTGTCTGTGATTTGAACAGCCCAGCGCTGCTCCTGACGAAGGGAAAACCAATTTTGCAGGGAGACCTACCTTGGCACTTGTGCAGGTGAAACCAAAGGGAAGATGTGCTTCACCATATTTTCTAGTCTTTTGCTTAGAATGAAGTTGGTTTGGAAAAATATTCAGCTATGCTTCATCTCCTGCTTTGCGTTTGTGTAGGCGCACCATGCTAGCAGTGTCCAAGCATTGTTGTTGGTTTTTTTTCCCCTTTTCATGCCACACCCCCCCTGCAATGGCTCTGCCTCCCCTAGGGGGCAGGCCCCACACTTTGGGATGGTCTGCTCTGCAGCAATCTGCTAGTGATCAGAGGTTGCCTGGGGGTCACTGGCTGGTTTCTAAGCCTGTGTAACTGAGGCCTTAGTATGTTACTTGCTGGTGTATTGCTTTTCATGGAATTTGTTGAGAAGAAATTTTCTGAAGTCCTAAAGGATTTTCTTCAGGTGCTAACACCTCTTTATACCTTTTTGTATGCTTTTAATCAGCATTAAACCATTTCAGATTTGTTTTACTTGCAGGTCAGATGGAGAGGACCAACATGTCAAAGTTAAATGCTTCAGGTAGAGTATGACTTAACTGATAAAACTTTACCAGAAATGTTACAAGATCATGGGAATCTTAAAAGGCCAATTGGTTAAGTTTTGCAATATACTGCAAGTCTGTAAAGGCAAAGCAGAAAAGTTGTTTCTATTTTTGTGGCATTATTTCTGAATTCATGTGTCTGCAGGGAGCCACATAGCCAAATTGAGAAGAGGAGACGGGACAAAATGAACAATCTGATTGACAAGCTCTCAGCCATGATCCCCACCTGTAACCCCATGTCTCGTAAGCTGGACAAACTCACTGTGCTTCGAATGGCAGTACAGCACCTCAAGTCTCTCAAAGGTACCAACTCAATGTTGTTGTTTTTTTAAATTTGTTCAAATAATCTACTCTGACTCTGTTGTTACTGGTGGTAACTGCCAGTTATTTAGATTATTGGCATTGTGCTGGAGTGTTACTTATATCCCTGAGCTGTGAAAGGCTGATGGGGGATTGTCAACACAATAACTGAAGAAGGATATTGTCAAGGACTTTCAAATTTATACCATAGGTGCATCTACTAGGAAGCTGAGCAGCACTGGCAGTCGTCAGTATTCTTTTTAATTATCATTATTTTTTATTTGTGTAACTTTGTGTAATATCTGTATATTTTCAGGTTCAGCAAGTTCTTTTTCTGAAGCCAACTATAAACCGTCATTCCTTCCTGATGAGGAGCTCAAACATCTTGTTCTCAAGGTAAATGCAGAAGTGACAAATCTAACGGTTTCTCTGGTATGAAGTGTAACCTGCAAGTCCCTTTGGGGATGTTTTAACCTTTCCTTAAAAAGCAGAACAACACTCTGTACAGTCCACATATGCTGCAGATTATTATTTTGTTATTTATTCAAATAACAATGCCAAGCTTCTCATCTTTTTGTTTTTTTTTATTCATGTAATTTTATTATAAAGAAAAGTCTGAACATGGTTCAACGTTTTTGTCTTTGCAGACACACAACAGTGTAACAAAGTAGTTGAAATGTTGCCAATAAACTACATTACTACTGTAAAAAAAATTTTTTTTAATAACAAACTCTTGCTATTTTTTTCTAGAACATTTCATCACTTTGGCTCCCCTTTTCTCCCCTTTGTTTCCTTATCGTGCAGGCTGCAGATGGGTTCCTGTTTGTAGTGGGCTGTGATCGTGGGAAAATAGTTTTTGTCTCAGAGTCTGTCACGAAGATATTAAATTATAGCCGGGTAAAACTTTTACATTTGTTACTGTTTCTGCAGTGTCTTTTGTTATGAAAACCTGGGACACACCAGATGGCTTTTGTTATCTTGTAACTAATGTAAATAGATTTCAATTCACAACCATCAGGTGACTCTGTAGTGAGATGTTTGAGTGCACAGCATTTGTTATGTATTGTAGTACTCAATAGAAATGGAAATGTCATCTAAATCTATCGTTATGTTGGTCCTAATAGTTAGTGCACAATAGTCTGTTGCAGGACAAGTGATTACTGGAAAGATGCCATACACTCACCAGCCACTTCATTGGGTACACCATGCTAGTACCTCAGATGGATCTCTTTGTGCATTTACAAGTGACTTAATTCTATATGGCACTGATTCAACAAGGTGCTGGAAACATTCCTCAGAGGTTTTGGTCCATATTGATACAACATAATCACACAGTTTTTGCAGCTTTACTGGCTGCATATCCATGATGCTAATCCCCCGTTCGACCACATCCCAGTGGTGCTCTTATTGGATTGAGATCTGGTGATTGTTGAGGCCACTGAGTGAAATTATTGTCATGATTTGTGACACAGTGTTCTCATGTATCCAAGAAAATGTCCCTCACACCATTACACCACCAGCTGCAGCCTCAACTGTTGACACAAGGCAGGATGGGTCCATGTTTTCACGTTGTTTATGCCAGTTTCTAATCCTACCATCCAAATGTTGCAGGAGAAATAGACTCCTCAGCGCACTGGAAACCATAGAAATGGCAGTTTCTGGTGAGCCCATCTGGCACCAACAACCTTCCAACATTCAGTTTCTTAAATCACCCTTTCTTCCATTTTGATGCTCAGTTTGAACTTCAGCGTGTTTTGACCATTCCTAAATGCATCAAGTTGCTGCTGATTGATTAGCTGATGAGTGTTTAATGACCAATTGAACAGCTGTACTTAACAAAGTGGCTTTTGAGTGTATTCGTGTGCTTGTTGATAAGACTATAAAATAATGATCAAAATAACACTATAGTCCTAAGCTGTCATTTAAGCCATCTGTGCTCCACACAGTGTCTGGTGTGCTCCAAGGGTCACAGTTAACCATCAGTGTTTTGGGGTTTTTTGGGAGGGGGTTTCATCATAAGAAGTAATTGCCTTAGGTCTTAGAGTGGCTTTGACATTTTTTTTTATATACGCCATAGGAGCCTTGCTTAGGTCAGTTTGATGAGCTGTTTGTTTTCCTCTAGGCGGAGCTGATTGGGCAGAGCCTGTTTGATTACATACACCCAAAGGACATGGGAAAAGTGAAGGAGCAGCTGTCCGCTTCTGAATTATATCCTCGTGAACGGCTAATAGATGCTAAAAGTAAAGCAAATATTCTTGTCTCTGTTTTTGTGTGTAAGAGATTACGGTTAACGTTTCTCTCGTGTCTTTAGCCGGTCTGCAGGTTCAGGCTGACCTTCCAATCGGTGCAGCACGGTTGTGTTCGGGTGCTCGTCGTTCATTCTTCTGTCGCATGAAGTATAACAAAATTTCTATCAAAGTGGAAGAGAAGGAATCCCAGGGAAATGTCTCCAAAAAGAAAGGTAGAGATGTTACACAGCAGGTTTTATTAGGTCTAAATTCAAAAAAAGCTTTTTAATGAGTATGTTAATTGTGTTCTGCTTTTGATTTGTGTCTGCATCGGCTTTTAGAGTCGCAGAAGTACTGCACAGTCCACTGTACAGGCTACATGCGCAGCTGGCCGACCAGTCAGCTGGGAGCAGAAGGGGAGGGTGAAGTGGACAAGCAGGAAAGCTCCCACTTCAGCTGTCTAGTGGCGGTGGGACGCGTCCACAACCACTCCTCTCCCCAGGTTAATGGAGAAGTCCGAGTTAAACCCACAGAGTTCATCACGCGCTATGCCATGGATGGCAAGTTCACCTTTGTTGATCAAAGGTAAAACTGGGGTTTATTGTCAAAGTGTGGCAGTTGTGGTGATTTTTACTTTTAAAATAACTATTGATTTTTAATCTGGCCTTATGTTTAAAAGTCCCAGAGAGTCCAGCGCACATTATTAATGTACAACTGATTAGCATTTCTAATAAAGCTAATTGGTTAGCTTATTGTTTTTTTTTCCTCGTTTGTAGTTCATGTCATAAATAATAGTGCTCATCAATAACTAGCTTGTGTATCTATAGCAACATAACAAAAGTGGTAGGTAAAACATTCAGTTAACAGATTAAAAATGTTTCTGTTCTTGCACTGTCTGAAATGTTTATGTTGTATAAATTTTTCCATTTTAAAGGAAATCTTAGCTGATGTAATAGGATATTTGGATCTCTCTTAATTATATTTCAATTTTCTTTGACAGAGCGACGACCATTCTAGGTTATCTTCCCCAAGAATTGCTCGGGACATCGTGCTACGAATACTTCCATCAAGATGACTTACCCCATTTAGCAGACAGACATCGAAAAGGTGCAGTTTTTATTTATGTGTGGGTTTTTTTTTCTCTATTTTGGATATGTTTAAAGCCATTTCCATGTTTAACAAATGGTTTCATTCTTAGGTTTAATATAGGTCAGATAAATACCTAATTAACACAAAACTGCCAGGAATGTGGGTGTTTTGTTTGTTTGTTTGTTTTATTTTTAACTCCATCCTGCAGAAACTGCAGTAAAATTTTAAGTTTTTTTAATTTACAAATGATTTTAAATCAAAATTATTACAATTAATTAACAAACAAATACTAAGTAATATATCTCCATTCATCCATTCTCCTCCACTTATCCAATTCATGGTTATGGGGGGAGGGGTGGGGAGTCAAACACATTATATTAAATTAATTACTGTAAAAGTAAAACTGACAGTTTAGCACACTATCCACACTGCTCCACCTCAGGCTGCAGCGCTTCATCTCCTCAAGCATGAAACCCATTTGACATGGCAGCTCTGCTCTGAATTTCTACTCTAGTTTTTACTCTGTTGTCCATGTGTTCACTCCGACCTGTTGTACCCTAGTATTACATTCCATTGATGCAGAAAGCGTCAATCCTTTATGTAACTATATATATATATATATATATATATATATATATATATATATATAAATCCATTTTACAAAAAGCCATGAAATGAGCTGATGGTTTTAGTATAAGTCAGGCTTGACCAACTTTAGGCCTCGAGGGCCGGTGCCCTGCAGGTTTTAGATCTCACCCCGGGTCTACACACCTGAATCAGATGATTTGTTCATTACCGGGCCTCTGGAGAAGTTCAAGACATGTTGAAGAGGTAATTTAGCCATTTTAAATGAGCTGTGATGGATCAAGGACACATCTAAAACCTGCAGGACACCGGCCCTTGAGGCCTGATTTTGGACACCACTGGTTTAAGTTATATGATTTTAAAAGCAAGGGGATCAATATGTCCCTGTTGGCGGTTCTAGTGTTAAGTATTTTGTGATCACTGATGTACTTTTAGGTTACAGCGTTATCTAAAGATTTTGTTTTCTAGTGTTTCTCTGACTTGTCCTCTTGCTGTTTTTCTTCCACAGTGCTGCGGAGTAAAGAAAAAATAGAGACAAACTGCTACAAATTCAAAACAAAATACGGCTCTTTTGTCACTCTGCAAAGTCAGTGGTTTAGTTTTGTAAATCCGTGGACCAAAGAACTAGAATATATAGTGTCAACTAACACAGTCATCTCGTGAGTATATGGTTCAGTGGATTTGTACATTTGCTTATGTATCTGTGAATGCGTCTGTATATATTTGTGTTAATTTAAATTTTTCTCTTTGCTCATCCTATGACCAGATATGATCCCAGTCGAGCAGGCCGGTCAGGAAATAAATCTGAACAGTCGAGCAATCCCAAGGCTTCTGAAGGTCTTTATAAAATTATTCTATCAACACATTATTTGGTTGTAGGGGGCCCCCCTTTCACTTATTTAACTCTTCTGCTCTGTCTTATTTTTCCCTGTCAGACTGTAAAAAGTCCCCTCCTATTATACCTGGCATTTCCAGCACACCTGGGACTATGATATATGCCGGAAGCATAGGAACCCAGATTGCCAATGAGCTGCTGGATTTCAACAGGTATGTACTGGATATAATTACTTTACAAACACACAAGTCCAGCATCTGCATCTATGCTCTGGTTACTTGGTGTTGTTGTAGATGAAGGATACTGCTGTTTTAAGTTGTTCTGTGTGGGTTTCCTTTAGGACGAACTCATCTCCTTCCAGTGGTAACGTCAGTCCCTTCAGTCTGCCACAGGACAAGTCCCCACAAATTCACAATCAAATCAGCAACAGCGTGAGTCATGCCGGCTGTTTATCCAATCAATCCAATCAACTTCATGCATCCTTGATGCATGAAGGAGCATTTCCACAGGTCCTTCCTCCCTGCAGCTGTCAGACTGTACAATCAAAACTGCTCCCAACAAACATAGAGGTTTACATCAGCGCTGTAACTTGCACTATTTTATCAACCGATTCACACTATAACCAGGGTTTGCCTCTTATCTGTATTTAGTTTTATTTAATTTAATAACAGTACAGTACTCATTGTCCTTGATGTAAATATGTAAAAATTGTGTATGTTTCTGTTCTGTCTTGTGTACTGTTTGTTTGTATATGTGTCTTTCTTGCTGCTGTTACACCCAGATTTCCCCTTGTGGGACAATTAAAGGATTATTCTATTCTATTCTGGCTCACATAAAACATTTTTAGAAGCTGAACTATGTCTAAGATGTGATGTGAGGGTTATAGTGTGCTCCCTTTTGGTCTTCAGGTCCCAAATGGAGAAACATCAGACATGGAAATACCAGGAAAGTCCAGCTCGGAGAGTGAGCCTCAAGGAGCTGCATTCTCAGGAGGAGAGACTCTTATGGGTACTTCCACTCATCCTGTCTATAAACTTTGTTATAATAAACTGAGTTACTCGCTGTATTTATTTCTTCCCTATTGTAACCTGGTCACTTTTCCTTTTTGTTTTCACTCCACCTTACCCCAGGAGAAAATTCCCAGTTGGATTTGGAGAGCGTGGTTGGACCAGGCCTGAATAGCCTCAGCAGTGATGAAGCAGCTATGGCAGTGATCTGGAGCCTTTTGGAGACGGACACAAACTTGGGAGAAGCTGTGGACTTTGAAGAGATGCACTGGTCCTTATAGAATCTGCATTACAGTGTGAAACGGCACGCTGGAAAACACCCAGATCCTCATTTTGATGATGGCAGAAACTGCTTGAAGCTTACTCAAAGGAGCAGCATTCTGTTTTTGTTTTATTTTTTTGGTTTTGTTTTGTTAAAATTTAATATATTAGTTACTCTTCTCCACATAAGCTGTCTAGTATTTGGGTGGCTGCTCAAACAGGAGCAGAATCGGCGACATTAAGGGACACCTGCTTTCCCTCTTCAGAAAGAGGATGTGCCTCTTAAACGTTGCAGTTGCCCGCCCACTCACCTTGAAACGCTGTTCCTCTCCTCCCTGCTTTCCTAAATCTGCCGTCAGCTTCAGAAAGGTTGAAGAAGCCGTGAACGCACAGAAGAGTGATATGATGTACATCATCTCTCCACCTAAATTTAAACACAGGTTGGGAGTGGTGACGCAAAAAACAATTGCACTGAATTAATTTCTTTTTTCTTTCTTTTTTTAAAGTTGTAATTTCATTAGGTACTGTATGCTTGACTAAAATGCAAGAGGACACCCTAAAAAACTGGCCAAGCTTTGAAACCCTTCCCTCAGGATCCAAAACCGTGGGTTTAAAGCTTACCGCGGCAGAACCACACTTCCATAACCTCTACTCTCTTTGAGAGTCACCTACAGACATGGCGCTCTGAGATTTTCTCTTGTCAGTATCTGAACATTTTTCTCACAAACGGTGTAGTAACCTCTTCTCTTGTATGCTAACATATGTCGCTGTACATATGTGGGGTCGATATGATTGCAAACACTATGTCTTCAGGCCACATGTGTCTTAAAGGGATAGGTTGCATAAAAAGCCTCAGAATTTACTAGTTCCACCTTCAAAAAATTTTAGTTGATGAGCTGCCAGTTTTGATGGCTGGTCATTTATGAGCACTACAGTACGACTTCATGCAAATCAGAACGGCACTTTAGAAGTGCTGATATTGAGGGTTGGTAGCGATGGCTGACGAGCGAACCCATTTCACATCTGTGACACTTTCTCAGTACGTGTTTGAGACTGATGCGAGTCAGGGAGTTATCAACTTTTAAGATTTTACACACTTCCCTGCATACTGTACAAGTAGTATCAGTACTTGTTCACCTCTGAATCTTTGTTCTTATTGTTGTCTCTATAGTCGTGCAGGTAAGCCATACCTTCTACCGTTTCTTCTTTTTATGCACTGACAGTCTGAGAACATGTTTATGTGCTTGTTATGTGGCAGACAGGGTTGAAATTGATATGTTTGTTAAGGGATTGTGCTATGCAGAAGTGTCATTCCAAACTTTCCCCCCCCCCCTCCCCTTTATTTCCTCTTGTGTAATAGCCACGTGCATGACTCCTGAGTGTAGAACATTTGCAGAGCTGTGGTGTGACATTTGTGAGAACTTGAATGGTCCACGGAGCAGTATGGATCCCATTGCCATATACCTCATGTAGAGTTTAGGATTGGCCATGCTTTCAGTTGCACATTCTAGCTTTTTACTAAAGTAATGAAACCTCTGATAGCCATGATTTGATGATCTATTTGTTAGTGATCCACTGCTGAGCGTGGCCATGAGTGGCTCTTAGTTATGGAGTTACCAAAGTGTTGTCGTATGCTAAATTAAAGGGTGTCAGCTTGAGATACTGGTGAGACCAGATAATGTAGAAATTTACTTTATAGGTCCATTATAATAAAGTTATTGCATTTGGCTGTTTTTTTTGTTTTTGTTTTGTTTTGTTTTTTGTTTTTATAAGAAATTTAACAACTTGAGTATATACATCCCCTGTTATAAGTTACTTAAAAATAAATCCTCTATGTCTAAACATTTAGTGATTACACATTCTTTTAACTGAAATCTTTAACTTTAAGGAGATTGTTTTTCAATTAAAACTACTGAAATCCAGCAAAATCATTTGGTTTGTGGCACATGGATTTTTATACCGTGTGTGTGTGTGTGTGTGAGAGAGAGAGAGAGAGAGAGAGAGATACCAGTTGTCCACATATACCAGTGTTGTCCACTGAGCTTTTTGGGTCAAAAAGGCTGCACGTCTATGTGTTATCTTCACATAATCGTTATAATGAAACGGTGCAGTCTTAAAAAAAAGTTCCTGTTTGATTCTTGGGAATACTGTTTTTTCCCCTCATTTCTTGAAGGCCACGTCAAGATTTTTCAACAAGAACTTGTATTTCGAGGCTGGAAAAGCTTGTTGTGGATCATGCAGAAAATTGTCTGTTATATCTAATGCCTGAATTTTTAAGGAGCCGGTTGATGGAGCAGCTGAACTCTCAAGAGGACTCCTCCTTACTTGTGTCCGGTCTGAAGTGCCTTTGGACACCAAATGAACCTCCACGGCTTTTTGGAAACAGTCTCTGACGTGGCGCCTCTGCAGACTTTAAAAGGAGGGCTGAAACGTATCACTGAATAAACCTGATGAAACGTGGCATGCTGTGCACATCAGAGATGAAACTGGAGCTGCACGTAGTTGCATCAGTGCTCTCTTTGTAACCGAACGCGTAGAGCTATGAAGCTGTGCCATAGATGCAGACTGGTCGTTTTGAAAGGCAAAAAGTCAGTATTTTTTTCATCCTGTGTATTGTGGATGTCATTGCATTCTTGTCACCGCCACTTTCCCAGAAAACGAAGGAATCGGCCCACATCAGCTTATGTGGTTTATTAGTGATGAACCTTTTTAAAGAGGTGTATGTTTTGCTTCTGTCTGTTCAGAATAAAATAGTTTTTGTAAGGTAGGGAATGTTTTATTTCATGTCCGTGTCTGTGTGTAGCTGCATGTTGCTTTGGTTTTACTGATTTAATTTTTAAAAACAATTGCATTATTTGAAACGGAAAGTCGAGACTTGAGCACCAGTTGCTCCACCAGAGGCAGGACCTGAACTCTTGGGCTTATATTTTCCAGGCTATTTGCCAGTTTGCTACTGCCGCTGTCCATACTGGTTTCTGCCACAAGTTTAGTCATGTTCGATATTTGGGCTCCAGACGATGTTGTCTGGTGGATTATTGCTGCTATTATCAACATGTCTGGGCCGTCTTCCCAGGTTGTGAATAAATATTAGTTTACTGAAACTTCAGCTGAAACTTTGGTCGATTATTTATTTTTAAATGATTTTTTGGCTCTGATAGAAACACCCTTCAGTCTGCAGTTGCATGGCCCTTGGTGATGTGCACTGTCTTGAGTAATTACATTGTTCTCTTTGTCCCCAACACCCCCCTCATGTGAGGAGATTAGCTCAGAGTAATTTGTCAGATGTGATAAGGCAGTGCTTGGAGCAACTAAGAAAGCATAGCGTAAGCTGGGATTTCTGCAAAGTAAAGTCAGTGGTGAGTGCGGAGCTGCTTTGTCTTTACAGTATGGGCCAAGCCGCTGTCCGGACTTGTGGAAGAAGCAAGTCATATGTTACAGAGCTGTATGAATGGTTCAGGTAAGCTTTTGAATTTGTCTTAAATTTTTACAGGAAGTTGAAAACGAATGCAGATTTTCTTTAGCCTTAAATTGATTATTACGTTCATGCCCGGAACAGAACAGACATGGCATGGTGGTGCAGTGGTTAGTACTGCAGACTCAAAGCAAGTTGGTTCTTTGTTTGAACCTGCTAGCTGGGTGGAGCCTTTCTGTGTGGAGGTTGCATGGTTTCCCTGTTCCTGCGTGGGTTCTTTTTAGGTAATCCAGCTTTCTCTCACAGTCCCAAGATGTCCTTGTTAGGTGAAGTCCTGAAACCAGATTGACCATGGGCGTAAATATAAGCTGAGTGGTTGCCTCTGCATTGCCCTGAGTTAGACTGGGTGACCTGTCATTGTTTTATCCAGCTGCTCAACACAGGGGTGAAAATGAATGAAATTTATAGAACAACTTCAAGAGATTTTTTTGTTCAAAACAATCCATGCACATCTATTATCCTGGACTTCAATTCATTCTCTGACTGAAACAAGCAGTTTTACCTCCTGAGGCAACTTTGGAGGGGCAGCCAATCAAAACAAACAACAGGTATAAACAGCAGCTGAATGGGAGCTTTTGACCATATTAGGAAATCTGCTCTCACTGACATCATCCAGAGCCAAGAGTATTACAAAAATCTGAAATGTAGTTTTTAGAGCAATCTGGCGCTCATTGTAATTACTTGCACATATGCTAATTTCATTGTTAAATAATGTTTGAGCATATTTAAAATAAGCATCCATCAGCGCGAGAGTGTACTTTAATTTGGGATCAATACATTTATTTTTACTCTTATTGATTTTAGCATTGTAGGGATTGCCAGTGTATTTAGCCAGATTAGAATTTGTTGTTTTTGCAGGCAAATCTGCAAAACTACCAGCATCAGCAACAAAGTAAAGTATTATCTCCTGTGGACTGATCAGCTTCACTCTGCCATGATGTCATCTGGCCTAATTATCTTGGCACTTGTGCCGCACTCTGTAAATAAGCTTTCAAACACATGTAATCCACACAGGTTGGGGATGGGTTGACCTTAATTCCACTGATTCTCAATTTAAGACACATTTTCTCTAAAATCAGACCCCTCTCTCAAACTACCCTTGTTTTCCAACTCCTTTAATGTATTAAAACACAAACTGTTGTTTTTATCTGTGGCAGAAAGTTTGTTATCGAGTGTCCAAGTGGGCTGATCGCTCTTCACGAGTTTCAAAGGCATTTCTGTGATGGAACTGTGGGCAGTGAGTCAGCAGAGTATGCAGAACAGATTTTCCGCACGCTCGACAGCAATGGGGTAAGCATGACTCTATAGAGTAGGTCTATACAGTACAGGAGTCTTGAAAAAGTATTGAGTCACCACTCACTTCTTTATATCTCCATGAAATCCAGAATTGCAAAGTTTTAACCTCCCAAGACCTTAACTCTTTCATGGCATGCATTTTTAATTTCTCTTTGCTGTATGGGCTGATTGGGACCTGATGAATGTGAAAACAGTGAATTATGTGATTGATTGATTTATTTATTTTAACCTAATTTTTGTTTCTGAGAAAAATGAGATCCACGTATAAGGACATTGGCTTTAAATTTCAATAGAACAGTGGCAGTATAATGTCCTTGTAAGTGGATATCAGGCCCTTGTAGAGCAAAATGTAGTATTCTGGTCTAAAACAACCCAAAATATGATATCCACATATGTGGACGCCAGGTCCTAGGAGGTTAAAGTAAACCTGAGTAATAATTATCCAGGTCTTCCAAAAAAGTATTCATAGAAAAACACCCTTTTTTTCACTCTTTGTGCCTGAAATATTTTAGAGGAATTATTTTTTTCACTTAACACTGAATCATTCAGGCAATAAAAGGGCACCTAATTCAAGGGATGAACCAGTGTTGTCGTCACATAAGTTTAGCGAATAGCCCATTTAAAATTGTATCTGTAGGAAGCCTGGGAGCCAGTCTCAAGAGTACTTAATTTGTTCCAATATCTTTAGATTCAAAGAGATTCAAAGCATTTATTGTCATTTAATCTATGAAAAGTGCCAAAAATTAGATATTTTGACAGGCATAAATTAGTGGTAGTTTTGCTCAGAGATGCATCTGAGCCTTCAGTTGATCCATCTATCAGGTTATCATGCTGAAGCTTAACCTCCTAGGGCCTGGTGTCCACATATGTGGACATCACATTTGGGGTTATTTAGACATAAATACTCAATTTTGCTCTACAAGGGCCTGATATCCACTTACGAGGACATTATACTGCTACTTTTCTATCGAAACGAATATCCTCATATGTGGCTCTCATTTTTCTTAGAAACAAAAATTAGGTAAAAAAAAAATAAAAATCTGGTAATTCTTTGTTTTTACATTCATCAGGTCCCAATCAGCCCAAATATCAAAGAGAAAATAAAAACGCATGCCGTGGAAGAGTTCAGGTCTTTGGAGGTTAAAGAGAAATGGTCTCGGTGGAAGGGTGTCTGTGAAGAAACCATTCATATAGAATGGAAATGGGAAGAAAAGGCTGAGGAATGAAAATTACACAAGATCTGGACTGAAAATCAGCTAAAACAGGTCTGGTAGCGAGGTGAATCCAAATGTGAAATGTTTAAATGATTGTCAGAATGTAGGGGTCATGTCAGGGGATGGGTACAACAGTGAGTGTGTAGAGCCATTTTCTAAAACGCAATGGAGGCTCTGTAGGGGGCGGCCAGTGGTGGTGGGGATCTTGTCAAAAAGTACAATCAAATTTTGATCCATCATACCATACCATCTGGAAGGAAACTAATTAGCAACAGCTTCGTTTCTCAGCATGATGGTGATCCCAAACACACTGCCAGTGAATTAAAGGCGTATCTGAGAGATCATCTTGACAGAACTGAACAAAAGGCAGCAAACATCCAAATATCTTTGAATGTCCTTCAGAAATAGTTCTCCAGGCATATTGAAGACAACTAAAAGAAAGGACACGCTTTCATAGTCATGCATCACAAAACTGAAACAAAACATTAACTGTGTGGTGCTTTTTTTTTCTTTTTTCAGGATGGGGTGGTTGACTTCAGAGAGTATGTCATGGCCATCAGCATGCTTATTGAAGGTTCAGCTGTTGAGAAACTGCGCTGGTCATTCAAGCTCTATGACAAAGACCGAGACGGAGCCATCACAAAGGAGGAAATGCTGGAGATCATGCAGGTGTGCAGGCTCTGTGTCGTGGTATATAAAACAGAAGATGTGCCAGATAGTGCAGTTTGACTGATGTGCGTTTCTTTGTTCGTACAGGCTGTTTATAAGATGAACGTGGCTGCTGGTTTAACCAAACCCAACCCACTTACAGCTGAAGAATGCACCAGCAGGATATTTGTGAGATTAGATAAAGACAATAACGGTGAGGAAAGGTGGCAACTTTTCCCTCCTTTTTGCGTGTAATCATACTGCAATGTTATTTCTATGTGTATCAAAGTTGATTATATATGTTTCTATAGAAAAGGTAAATAATCCAATTTAAATAAATAAATAAATCCACCACTAAAATGTGGGTTTTTTTAAAAGTATCTTTAGTAACAACTTTAAACAATAAAAACATCCTTGAAGCCTAATAAGGCATCTAATTGAAGACAAAACTGTAGCATGTATGATGCTGATTAAAAATAACAAAATGCAAATGGGTTGCTCAACCCACAAAATAGGTAAGAGGTAAAAATGTTAATCTAAAAGATATGATTTGCAATACTCTGGATAATATACAGAGGCATATTTTACTGACGGTGGTTCCCCAAATTTAGCCCCAAAACTTTCCATTCACTAGTATCAACCCTCACAGACAGATTATTAACAGTCAGTCCAGTGGTGTTTGTCTAATCGGTGCCCGTCCTTGCAGCGATCATCAGTCTGGAAGAGTTCATAGAGGGAGCGCTGGATGATAATTGGATCAGAGAGATGCTGGAATGTGACCCGAGCACCGTGAAGGTGGAGAGGCCGCTGAAGAGGGACACCGCTTTGGAAAACCCACGGTTAATTTGAAGTGGTTCATTATTTAGGCACACTGGACCAGCCCGTGTTTGGGCTAAAAATTCAAGGAATTAAATTCTATCTTCATCTAACTTTGTCGTAGCTGCTTTAGAGTGCTGTAACATTTGGAGCTTATTTTATCTAGCTTCCACAAGATGAAATGCTGTGTTTTTGTTTTTATGTATTGCTCTGTTCTGGGTTATTAATGTTCCTCAACCATACCAGATTTTAGAAAAAAGTATGAATTTACATATGTAAATCCATAATGTACACATGACACATGTGAGTGAAAAAACAAAAAAAAAGAACTGTTATTATTAAATTCTGCACTTGTGGCCAGATTAACTTGCATAAAGTAATGGACCCTAATAACATTATAAGAATGACATCTCCACTAATGAGGCCTCACCAATGGGTATTCATGCTACATCAAAGTAATTGGGTAATAGACTAATAAAAATTAAAGAATTTTTTTTCACTACTACTACTACTAAATATTTATTTATTTTTACAGTAGATATATAGTGTTAAAACATTTTCTGTGGAAAAAAACATAATTTTTAAACATGTATTTTTGAAATTACAGGACAGTCAATGACCAATGTGATTTTTAAAAAATGTAATTTTTACACATCTATTTCTTAAAATTTACGCTCGGAGAATCATGCTATTATTATTTTTATTTTATTCTATTTTATTTATGTATTTATTTATTTGTATTTTTTTCGTCACTGACGCTTTTACACCACTTGGTGTCGCCTGTACTTCTTTAAAGCTCACTACCCACAAAAGTAAGGCCTCCAAGAATTTAAGGAATACGTCTCTTCCCTGATCCAGGAAAACATGGGAAATTTCATTTTTACGTTACTTAGCTCGACGGACCGCTGTGTGTGAAAGCTGTTGGTTGTGACTATTCCTACATCAAGATGACAATAAAAATGTTTGTTTTGTTTGTTGTTGTTTTTCAAACAGTTTCTGGTTTCTCTGAATCATTTCCCGTACCGGAGATGACTGAATCTCCCGCAGAAAACTCACAGCTCCTATGTTAGGCACGTTACAGTGAACGCACCAGGACTCCCATTTAAATTCCAGGCCAATCCAAGCCTGTAGCAGGGGTGGGATTTTTCAGCCATGACAGGCAAAGTTTTCCAGCGACCCTGTCACTTCGACATCATGGCGTAGCGATGTGCACGGACGGCAGGGTCGTACTGGTGGGCACGGAGAAGTTCAGAACACAACTTTTGTGGATTTTTCTCAGAAAAAACGAGAAGACGAAACTACGGAAGCGCTGAAATTCTTCGAGAAGAGTTTGGGTACGCGTCCGTCTTGAGGCTACAGCTGTGATTTATTGTTGTAGTCTGCTAAAGTTACCGTTTAGTCCGAACAAGCTGCCGCAGTTGAGGCTCGCGCAGATGCGCGCGCATGTCTCACAAAGCGACCGTTTTATGGTCACTTTTCTAACTTTTTATAACCAGCAGGTCCCTGAGCTGTTAGGTTTTGTCTGGTTAGTGAAATCTGACTCGTATTAGTGAAAACTGACTCGTTAACACTGTAAGAAACGAATGACGCAAAGTGTCCTAAATACCCGACTGTAGACAAAACGTTAATGTTTCAGCTTTACGTTAAATATGTAACAGAAGCTAACTGGAAGAAGTCTGTTTATGACCTGCCACATATCTAATCTCTGCACTGTGCCATTGTTTTCCATCGCCTGAGGCTGCTCTTACCCTCTTTCCCCCTCTGTGTTTTTATCGGTTTCTAAAGTAACATTCATTTGGCTTCATTTGCCTTGCCCTAGGTGCTGAATTAGTGGGATTTAGCTTTAGTAGTGATCGTGAACTGCCCCCGAATGTGAAGTAGACTTTCTGGAGTTCCTCTAAGAGATGTGGAACTTAATCAGTTGTTGTGTTATAGTTTGGCCTTTTTGTTTCTTAAAAAAAGCTCTTGAAAGCAGCACACTTGTCTGGAAACCAGATGTTGCCAACAGTAATTTTGGGAGCTTTTCCTTGAATTCATTGATTTACTAACTTAATCCCCTTTTTAATGCTAATTGTAAGCAGTTTATGTCTTTGCTCTTTGTTATTCACACACTCCCAGGGGTCACTTTTCAGCATCTTCCTGTCTTCACCGCATTGCAGCCAAAAAAGGAAATGCAAGGAGTTTATATTAAGAAAAATTCCCCAAAAAACAAGCCTACTGTTGTTTGCAGCAGCATAACCAATCTTCTGTATGGCGTGTATATTATTCAGTGTTGCATTTCATTGCATGTGCATGAAGATGAAGGACTTCTTAGTCAAGTTAAGACACAAGTTGTGCATTTGTGAGTAATATGAAAAGAATGTGTGATTCCATCCAACACAAATGAACTTCTGCCACGACTGTGCACATACATGCAGGCAGGAAAAGCTCTTGGAAGCCCTTCTCACATGAAACACTTCATCTTAAAAACTACATTACTTAAAAACTTTTCCTTTTGGAAGCTGTGTTTACATTGCTACATCACTAATTGCTTGAATACCATTAAGGTTTTTCATGATTTTATTTCCAGCCAGTCTAAAGTTAGAGAGAAAATTCCCTGTCCACTTTTCAAACCTCTTGCCGGGAGGTATAAAAGTAAAGATAGGCATCCAGGTATTCAGCCATGTTGGAAATAGTTGCAGGTTATTCCTGCAGGTATCTGATGAATACTCTAGATGTGTCCACACATACACCAAATCCCTGCAGGCACAGGAGTTTACTGCTTATGGCTAAGTAAAGTAACCTCAATAAAAGCCCACTTTTAATCAGGAAAAACATTGGGAATATAGGTATTTTTTGGCCTCTTGTATATGATAAATATCTTAGATACTCTTCTGATTTCTAAATGAAAAGCAGTGAGTTGATTCCTTATTTTGTGCTAAATATACTGTTTTCTGTCTGTGGTAGAAAAGGAGTTTGGCTTTTGTCATAGAAAAACTGCGTAAAGGTGAAGAATGAGTCAAGGCCTGCATGAGTCAAAACATATAAAGTGTTATTATGTGGGCCTACGCTGTCATGTCCACGGAAATTGCCACGTAACTTGGATAAAAACAGACTAAGTAAAACAAACTGTGGTGTGATTTTGGCCTGGTTTGTCTTTTCTAGTCTTTTCTAACATGACAGCTTTTCATCTCAGTACAGACTGCTATCAGTTTTTACAGGCACATGCAACTATCTGTGAAAGAAAATGAGCCAGAGGCTTGTGTTTTGTTGTGTGCTGCTGCCACATGTGCTGAAGCATAGTTCGCTGGTCACGTGTAACTCAGGAATTAAGATACACTCTTTATTTTCTTTCTATACCACAAGTACTGGAGCTCTTAGGGGAGCACCCAGTGAAGTAGGGTTATGTTGCCTAAAGGGACCTGAGCTGCAGGATTTGAAAAGCAATTATAGTGGGCCACTCTCCCTCCTGTATTCATTGTTCTCTGCATGTCTCTGTGAATTACATGGCTGATTTCACCAAGGGGAAAAGCTGCTTTTGCATGTTCTTTCAGTTTACTTTTGAGACTAAAAAGAGTATGCAGGCAGGTGTCAACTGTAGCATTGCAATGCCGTTTTTTTTTCCCTCCCTCCCAGCCTTTGTGTGCTTATGCAGCTCAGTCAAAACAAACCAGTATGATGAACAATAGAGCTCTCTGTTTTGTCTTATGGCTGGTGTAAGTGGTGCTTATAGACAGGCAGACAGAGGGACTCTGTTTGAGAGCGATGCTTGCTCATTGGGAATTTTGAGATGTCTCCTTTGATGGCAGTCTTGGACAGATGCTTTACATGCATCATAAAGTAAAAGTGCTTTGTTACAGTTTGTCATATATAATATGTACCGGTCTCTTTCAAATGTGGAAAATTATGACATTTAATGAACACTTGTTTTGTAATTCAAAACAATCACTTGTTCCAGACCCTTAAAAAAAAAAAAAAAGGGCACAGACTGTTACCTTGGCTGGTTTCTAGACAACCATCTTATGTTTACACATAACTAAAGCAACATGGAGGCTTCCTGGGACTTGAGGAAAGAGTGCATGTCCCTGTAATTAGGAATTCTTTTTGCTGTGTCCATCCTACATCCAGGATGAAGCTGTGGAAGTGCTCAGAAGGCTGTTTGCACTTATTAGCAGGCTTCAGAGCAGCATGTCTGGTCTTGAGCTGCTGTTTGAAGTATGTTTGCTAAAGGCCATGTGCTAACCCATATTTGCTTTTCTGATGTGATAGAAAAGCTGACTCAGGCTTTTGAAGGGGATGCCCTGCAGGTCTGGATTCCAGTTTTGTCTCATCATGATCCAAACTCTGTGCTGGCTGCTGTGAAATGCTGAGATATCGCCACAATAAAAGCCTTCCCTCAATCTGTTTGTAGTTTATGCATTTCAAGCAGTGCTGGCAGGATGTCCTTTTTCTTTTCTCAAGTTGCACAAACCTCACCAATAGCACACATGCCCATAAATCTGTAATGAGCCTGGAATCAAACAGCAGACCAGCAGCCAGGTAAACATTTCCGTATCATAAAATAATTTCATCTATATTTGCTTTAGCCCAGAGAACTTCATAAAAACAAGCTCAAAGAGCGAACCAAGCTGCTGCAGTACACAAACAGTCAGATTAGACAATAACTTTATTTTTAAATTGTTTTTAATTCTTTTTTTTTTTTTTTTTACCACTAGTTTGCAGGTAATTTTTATTGGCTCTTTGTAAACTGGCATCAGCTGAAGGATAGATGTTCATCAATCCACCCAGTCCTTTGTTGGTTATCATATCCCTGAGATGAGGATTCAAGCGTCAGAAACTGTTAAGGGAGCACTCAGCACTGGCAGTAGATATGGGCAGATGTTGTCCCATTGTTTCCGGTTTCACATCACGATGCTAACAGCATTCACATTATCAGCAGACTCTTAACATCTGAGATTTTACTTTTCTGTTTGTAATGACTAAAATATTGAAAAGCTGTTCTAATTTACTAACTTCTAAACTGCTTTTCTGCCTGCAAAAGCAAAGTGAGTGAAATCCAACTTTGTCAAAGTGTTAATTGAGCAGCTTAACCATGCACTGAGCAGTATACTGTGAACAGCAGCCGAATCAAAGCTTGCAAGGATGTTAACCAAGGATCCAAAGATGGCTCTGATGTTATAATTGTGTTAACAAGAGAGTGTAATTAAAATTAAAAAAAGTAAAAAATGTACATTAGTACCCCTGCACACTACTGTAGCTGATATTATGTCAACTATTTCTTAGTTCTAGCTTCTAAATTATATTGACTTTTGAATTCGTGCTGCTTATTAGCAAACCAAATTCTTATATAAACTAGCATGATTTGTATAATTAATCAATTAGTCAGTTTAGTTTAGATTTTAGCTGACAACCATTCAAAGGTCATCCCTTGCAGGGTTTCTAATGGGTTGCAATTGATTTTTCGGGGTGTCTACACACACAGGCATGAAATATTTATGGATATATGTGCAGAAATATTTGTATACCAGCCCTCGTCCTTCCATGGAAACATTGTAAAATGCTCGAATTCTGCCCCGCCTTTTCTAAATGTCAGGTCTTTTGCAAAATGTGTAGTAAGCAGCTACTGTTGTTACTGAGAGAAGCATTTTTACACACATTCAGGATTTTACTGTTGGAAACCACCCAGCACTTTACTGTGGACCAGTGGCATGCTGGGTGCTCATCTCCTCTCAGTCTGCTGTGTGTTGTGTCGAGTCTTGTGTTTTAGTACATGCTTCTTTTACACATAATGGAAACTGTGACCACAGAAATGCTTAAATAACAGTGCTCAGTCTGTGGGTGGTTTCCATAAAGTCTGAAACTGGTGGAACGTCCCAGTGCTGGGCACTCCCAGGATTGAAGGTAGCTGAATAAAGAAGAGGTGTCAGTGGATGTTTGTGTGCACATGAACATCTCTATTTGCATGCTTAAACATGTACAAATATACAGCAGGGTCTTTCGAACATCAGAAGAGAAAGCGACTGCTGTGTTGTTTGGGCAAATCTCCAAGACTGGGACACGGAAATGCATCTTTATTTCAATCCAAACAAAGTTCCCACTGTCCTGTTGATAGGACATTCAGAATAGTGTTTTAGATATTGGTTTAATTTAATATTATGTGTGGCATTCATTAGTTTTAGAAAATATACATGAGAACTCTTCAGCACAGAGTTAAAGAACAGGAAGTTAAAGGAACTCAACAAAGCACCTGATTTTGTTTGTTTTTTGTTTTGTTTTTTAAGCTGCCAGAGATGCCTTGCTATCATATAACCATGCAAAAACTGACTTATTTTTATACAGTCAAACCCTACTCAGAATTATGGTGTTTTACCAGCTGTTAAAGACTCGAAATTCATGGCTCAAAGAAACCCAACAGTATTGCAGCTGAATTAATGTTTAATGATACACAAAATTACTTTTTAAAAGGCCTTGATCCAAGCAGGCAGTGTGTTATCAGATTTAGCCGCCTCCTCATAACACAACGTGTGTAAAAGTGATTTGGCTGCAGTTTAAAAAATATATATATATATATATTTTTTTTTTTTAAGTTGTGAAAAATGAATGTGGTTAGCTGTGACAGAAACAACTGGCATATCAAAATATGCATAACATCAGATCAAAATCAAAATTCTTAGCAAAACACAATTTTTATCTTACAGCACCACGGTGCGCTAGGTTTCTGCCACTTTGCTGCCATCCATACGTCAAAATTTGTAATCATTATTCCCAACTGGGTCTCTAACAATTTTGATTTGCCTCTGCTAATCAGGAAATTTTATTTTGTTTCGTTTTGTTTATTGTGGCTCAAAGAAGTTTTTAAAAATGTATGACTGGTTAAAGCTGGAACATTAAAAATAATCATCCTGTTCAAGAGTGAACTGGAAATACATAACAATAAAAGTTTATTTTATGTTCATGAGCAGGCATGTTTGAAAAAATAAAAAATCTGTAGCCTGTAAGTTGAAATGTGAACTGAACTGTAGTTTAAAAAATAGTTTTAAAACATTTACTGTGTTTCGGGGCTAACCCTTTAAACTGGTTTTATTGGTCTTTATAGGTTTGTCAGTGACTGAAGATGATGTCTGATGCCAGCGACATGTTGGCTGCTGCTCTTGAGCAGATGGATGGAATTATAGCAGGTAAACCTCTCCCGTTAAAAAGCATCAGCGCAATATTTTACCATGACTTTTAGTACTCGTGAAAGCCTAAAGCAACAAAGTCTCTGCAGGTCTTCCAGGTTGAGTCAACATTGATAAGCCCTTATCTGGTGTCTTGTTATGGCTTGTTGCACAGCTGACATTCAAGCTGTCATGTGATATCTTGTGCTCCATCTAGCCTTTATTCTTTGCACTTTGAGTCTGTGTAACTCTAAACCAGTGGTTCTTAAACTTTTTCTACCCCTTTTAAAAGCTGGGAAAAGTTAATGCCCCACCCCATGTATTTATCAGTCTTTAGCAATAAAAGAATCCAAGTGAAGGTCAATCTCATAGCATCATTTTTTTTTTTTTGGGGGGGGGGGTCGTCCCTTCTTTTTTTTTTACCTATGTAAATCTCATTCAGTCACCTATATGCATTACATTTCTCTCCATATCCCTTCCCCCCTCAGTGGGTCTATGCCCAGATGTCTGTTCACCTGTTCAGAGTAATGTTACAATGCTTGTGTGTGTGTGTGTGTGTGTGTGTATATATATATATATATATAATATATATATATATATATAAAAAACAAATGACTTGGCATGACATCATTTGACATGAACTGGTGAAAAGTCGAGAGAAAAAGAAGTTCTTTAGTCTGATCAATCAGTATTGATGTGACGAGGTGTATTAGTGCTTGTGACATGGGTAACATGCAAATCTGTAAAGGTGCTATTGATGCTGCAGCTTAATTGTAATGTATTCTGCCATCCAGACAATGTCTTTAAGATCTTTGATTATGTTAGCAAGATTATGCCAAACCAGATTCTACTTTAATTAAAGTAGCAAAGGTCTATAAGAAGGGTCCAGAAAGGAGAGGCAAACCTGTTGTAAGGATGGAACATTTGTGACTTTGCCAGCCTTTTGTGTCCTCATCAGAAGGCTTAAAATGTTGCTAGAAAAAGAGGTGATGCAACACAGTGGTAAACATGTTCCAACCTTTATGAAATACACTTTTTTTTTAACATACGCTTTTTCTTTTACTCACTAAAGCTTGTCAACAAACATCACATGCAGCATAAGATGACACTGCAGTCTGTCTCTGGACTAATTTTATCCTCATATTTATTCCTGTTGTGATTCTTTTGTCTCAGGTTCCAAAGCTATAGACTACTCCAATGGTTTGTTTGACTGCCAGTCGCCTACGTCACCTTTTATGGGTAGTTTGCGAGCGCTTCACCTTTTGGAAGACCTAAGAAGTGTCCTAGAGTTGATGGACTCTGAGGAAAGGGAGAGTCTACGATGCCAGATCCCCGACTCCACAGCTGACAGCCTTGTTGAGTGGCTCCACGGTCACATGGTAAGACCCTTACTTGTAGATGTTAGAAATATCAGTTGGATTCATGGAAAGAGATAAAGTTTATTAGCAGGTCTTTAGAAATTAAAGCAAACAGACCACTTTTTGCTCTTCTGCCATCCAGAAAAGTGTAGCCTCAGGGTAAACCGTTGTAGCGCTCGTGTTGCATTTTCTGTTTTTGAAATCGGTGCAAGTTGTGTAATCTTGCTAGATCTCTCTTGGAAATTAGATTTTTAATCTCAATGAGATTTTTTTACCTGGATAAATAAAGGACTAATAATAAATCAAAAAATCATGGAAGGAGTTTCTCCTGTGATGGCTGGGCATGAAGTCCTTCAAACAAACTGTAGCACAGCTGGTTTGATTCTGATTGTTGCCTGTGCCAAATTAAAGCTGTATTAATACAGAACAGTGTGGGCAAACAGTCTTGTATCCAAGTCCACAAATGGCTTGTTTGCTAAGCGAAAACGCAGAACAATTGTCCTGCTCTGCTGGGTTCCCATGGAATCCAAGAAGGATTAGCTGTGTTGGTGTCACAGTTGATGTGCAGCAAGAAACGCACAGACTTCTTGTGAATCAGGGCAGTGACTGGCTGCAGGCCAGTGAGAGTTTTTGTGTAATGCTGTAACCCACTCTGTGTACAGCAGTCTGAATGTGAGCTCTCCATTTCAACCATCTAAGGTTTTATTTGTGCAGGGTGAAGTGGTGTAGCTGCTCAGGCACTTTGATGTGAAGAATTTCAGCTGAGAACATTAGTAGACATTAAAGAGTTCTTCTAATAATTTATTTTTCTCTCCCCAGTCTAACGGACACATTTCATTGGGTGGAGGTGACCACTACCAGGAGAGGCTTTCACGACTAGAGAGTGATAAGGAGTCTCTTGTGCTTCAGGTACCTGCCTAGCAGTAATTCCATAATTTTACCATCTCCTCCACCGTCTATTTTCTGTAAAAGTCCTGTGAAGCTCATCGATGTTACTTCTCCCTCTCATCGACCAGTCAAAAACAAGAAGGGGCAGGACTTGCGTTATCAACACTGTAAACAATGGCAGGGGAGAAAACCATTTTTGTAACCTAGCAACATCAAGCATTGAAAGAATGCTTGAAGCTCTAAAAATTAGGTCAGGAGTTTGACACACAAAAAACACTTACTGATAAATATTGTTTTACTTAAGAAAATACTCCTAGTACTTAAACCAACGCAGAGTTAAAAGGTGAAAATGGAGCACAGCCTGACGTCCTTAATAAACTCAATAAATCTGCTGCAGCTCTGAAAACGTCAAGAAACTGCGAATTTCTGAATAATAGTTCACATAATGCTTTATTATTGAATTCATTTTTGTTTGTTGATTTTTAATGAATTTCCCTGGGGTGGCAAATGGTTACTAATGTAATTATTAGACAGTGTTTGTATAATTTATGGGTAGCTACAGGTGGACTCTCCAGGATCTGGAAAGGAACTGAAACATTGTAAAACCTAACTGGAGGTTTCAAAGCTTGCTCGTGTTTCTGCCCCACATGCAAAAGATTTATTGCACTTGAACTGTGATCAGATTTGTTTAGTTCTCTCCCTCACTGTTTTTAGGAGCAGGGTATCTGTATGTGTTGATTGCATGATTCTACAGCTGCCGCCACCCCTGACGCACTAAGAGAGATTTCTCTTCTGACTTGAAACTCTTAAAAATCTATAATAGTACAAAGAGTGGAACTGATAACTTTGGCTCGTCATGTTCTTTAATAACTTGGCCCTTGGTTTGTTTAATATCAGGCTTTGCTGTCCTTTCTAAAAATGTGTTACCTTGTGTTCATGCAGGTGAGTGTACTGACAGACCAGGTTGAGGCTCAGGGGGAGAAGATTCGGGATCTGGACTTGTGTTTGGATGAGCACAGGGAGAAGCTCAACGCCACAGAGGAGATGCTGCAACAGGTCTGTGTGTGTTTGTGTGTTTGTCTTACACTCTGAGGACGGGAAGGCTGTTCCCAAACCAAAGCCCCCCAGTAGTGAAAGTTGCAAATGGACATATGGTGCAGATGTGTTTGGGTGGTGCTGACTCTCAACTGGAAGAGCTGAGTTCACACCCTCCTGTCAAGTAAACATCTACTGTGTGCACTGCTGTGCTAAGTTTATAAGTGGATGTAACAGGGGCGTCTTGTTAAAACTGTTACTCATTGAGGTTTTGCAAATGACTTTTTGTGTCTCCACCTTTACACAATAATTCCTGTACTACCAGTGTTGTTTACACAGATTATTTGTTTGTTATTACAGGAGCTTCTGTGTAGAACTACTCTGGAGACTCAGAAGCTTGAGCTTATGTCTGAAGTGTCCAACCTTAAGCTGAAACTCAACAGTATGAAAAAAGAGAGGCTTGACTTTGATGACGGATTTAGGGACAGCGAGGTGAACTAATCCTCTTTGTTTCTGAATGTTTCTTTTCTATCTCACTTAACGCACACAGACACACGCACACACACAGACACACAGACACACACAGGCTCAACAATAATGAAACACTCATTTATTTTGTCCTAAACCTCGGGGAGAGAGGATCCCGTCTTATTATCAGTCTCAAAGTCATTTTTATTCCTTGTTAGTATTTGCTAAACTAGCAATTGAAGGTATACCCACATTATTGTAATATTAATTGGAATTTTTTTTTGTTACTTTATTAGACAAGATTTTTATAAAGATGTTGTCAGTCATTTGTTTACTAGAGATGGGAAGCTCTCTGCTTCCCAGATAGACCGAGCAGAATGTCTGGAAAGCTTTCAAACACGTCATGGTCTTGTTGTAGCAGCGCGGCCATCTCTTCCACCCCGCTGGAACAAAAAGCTGCTGTCCGTGTTCCGCCTCACAGCACATAAATCACTTCTTTTCTACAGGCAGCTTCCCCTCATTTTGTCACTGCTGCTGCTTGGAAGCACTGATTTGCTGCTTTCAAATGCATTTGTAGTCACTTTATAGAACTTTTTGCTGATACAAGTCACATTTGCAAGATGGGAGCAGTTAATGAGATGTTAAAATTATTCACTTAAATTTCATTTTGGAATCTTAGAGTTAAATTTTTATCTAGAGGACAAAAAAAATGTGTGTGTGTGCGGGGGGGGGGGGGGAATTATCCTTCAGTATTTAAGGTGTGACCTGTTCTTTGTTTCTTTTGTCAGGATTTGATTCTCGAAATTAATGAGCTGCGGTACAGACTGACTGAACTGGAGACTGAAAAACTACAGTATGAAAAGAAACTTAAATCCACTAAGGTGAGTCATCCCAGAGCCCTTTACTGGCTGTGTATGTATCTTAAGGACTAGTTTTACCCTTTTTTAAACAGCCAAAATCCACCATTCTGTTTAAAGTCAATACTTAACAGCTGAAATGTTCTTTTATGCCCTTTAAAAAAATATAATATCTGTACATCTCTTGTTACCTGGATAAAGTTATTCATGCAACCATTTCAGCTGCTATTTGTATAGTATTATGCTGTAGTCACAGTAGGGAAAACAGTGGTTTGAGACCACAGCACAGCCAGAATTTTTGCAACTATGCAATGAGCTTGGGATCTTGTTGCCTTGGAAATGGTTCCTTTGCAGATGTGGACGAGGACTGTGATCACTCAGTCAGCTGGTATTTGCAGAGCGGATTTGATGGATCAAAATGGTGATAATACAGTGTCGGTTTTAAATTGAAATGGGGTTGAGTTGGCATTTACAACCCTAATTCCTAAAAAGTTCCGATGCTGTGTAAAATCTGAAGGGGAGGGGGGAAACTGAATGCAATCTATTCATCCATCCATCTATGTTTTCTTTCGTTTATCCGGGGCTCTGTTACACTATTGGAGCAGCAGCTTAAGCAGAGAAGCCCAGACCTCCCTCTCCCTGGCTAACTCCTCCAGCTTTTTCAGGGAAATACCAAGGTGTTCCCAGGCCAGCTGAGAGATATGTCTCCAGCATATCCTGCATCTGCCCTGGGACCTCCTCAAGGTGGCAGATGTCTCACCCAGGAAGCGCCCAGGAGAGATCCTAGTCAGATGCCCAAGCCACCTCAACTGGCTCCTTTCAACATGGAGGAGCAGCGGCTCTAATCTAAGTGTCTCCCGGATGGCTGAACTCCTCACCTTATCTCTAAGAAGAGGCCAGCCACTCAGTAAAAGCGCATTTTTCTGCCCCTTGTATCTGCGATCTCGTTCTTTCAGTCACTACCCAAAGCTCGTGACCATAGATGGGACGTACACCGACCGGTAAATTGAGAGCTTTACATTCACGCTCAGCTCTCTCTTCACAACAATGGACCCGCACAGCATCCGCGTCACTGCACCCAGAGCACCAATCTATCTTTCGATCTCCCACTCAATTCTCTCCTCCCTCATGAACAAGACCCCGAGATACTTAAACTCCTCAACTTGGGGCAGGAATTCATCCCTGACCCAGAGTGGGCATTCCACCCTTTTCCGCCTGAGGACAATGGCCTCAGATTTGGAAGTGCTGATTCTCATTCCCACTGCTTCACACTCTGCTCCAAACTGCTCTAGTGTGAGCTGGAGGCCATCATCTGATAAAGCCAGCTTAATCACATCATCTTTGAAAAGCAGAGAGGAGATTCTGAGACCACTGAAACGAAAAGCTTCCGCCACTTCTACACCTCCTATGGACAGAAAGTCCATAGGAGTTCTAACTTTTTGGAATTTTTTTGTACTTGCAATGTGTTTGTGATTAATCTGCAAAAATTGCAAATCTGTTGACATATGTGGCCAATCTGTTGCTGTCTACGTACACAGAATTTTACATCAAAAAAATGTATTTATATTCAGGGTCCAGCCAGAACATCATAAATTTGAAACAGAAATTTCAAAGTTTCTCCACAAATGGTGCCACACTGCTGCAGGATGGTGATTCAGCTTCTTCAAAATGACACTGGTGCTCAGCAGCCTTCCTTTTTATGTGGGATATAACCACAATGCAACCACTGACTTGAGTCCTCTATTGCAAAAAGGCTCATCATAGATGATTTGCACTCACTGGAACAGTGACTCTGGTGTTATGAATTAGATGACATATTGACAAACCTTTACCAAATTGTCTGAGAAGGACTTCAGTTATTTTGAGTCAAATTGCCTTCTGCCAGGTAACTGATGCAATTGCTTTGAAGGTGGTCAGTCAGAGGCTGGGGGGTTACTAACCACCATGTTTTTTTCCTCTCTCCTGGTCCCAAAGAGTTTGTCACCCTTTTGCCTCTTAATCCAATTCCATTAACAACATCTAAGATTTTTTCGTGTTATTTAGGATTTTTTTTCCTTCTCATTCAGAGATTCTCATGGCTGTTTGAATGCTGTGAATTTAGGTTTTGGTTGCAAAAGGAAACGAGTTCAAATATCAAATGGACCCTTAATTGTTACAACACAGGCAAGAAAATTGTTTGTTTTACAGTTTGAAAAGAGAAGTTAACCAAGAACACAAAAAGCTAAACTAAACTAGGTGAAGGCCAGCTGACTATCAGACTGCCACCACCCTTTTATATGCTGACGTTAGAAAAGGTGAAGGAGGGACTCTGCTTACTAGAATTTTCCAGATGATTGCTTTGGATGTTTTCTATCGTATGCTTCTTGAACTGCATGTAGTAACTGCGTGTAGCTTTGGGGGTTTTGTTGTTTGTTGCGGTGCCTACTTTTAATCTGCTTTAGTGGTCATTTTCCTGGAAATTTAGATATTCAACATTTCTTGATCTCTTTTTATCTTCTCTCCTTCCCATTTCTGTTTTCTTCTTCTTTCCGTGGCTTGTCTCTTTACTGCTAGTCACTAATGGCCAAGCTTTCTAGCCTGAAAATCAAAATGGGCCAGATGCAGTATGAGAAACAGAGGAAAGAGCACAAACTCCAGGCGATGAAGGTCGGCTTTTCCCAGGATGACTGTTGTGCTTGCTGTATGATTATGGTTTTTTGACCTCTCCCTTTGGCACCTCTTCTTCTTCTTCTTCTTTTTAATTTTTGAGGCATAAAACGATTAAATCTGGTTAGATTCTGTTTTCACGCTCAAAAATGTATGTATTTTTGCAAATAATTTACTTGACCACGCATCACTGCATTTTGCTATAATGCATGGTTAAGTCAAGTGCAATCAGAAACACCACTTCCTTAAGTCTGCATTTACTAGGCACCAATTTTAGCAAATGCTAATTTTTAAACCACAAGTATGCTTTAATGCTGGGCTTTTGTTGAGAGTTGGCAGAGTTCTTCTTTCCTATCCCTCGCTACAATTGTCCCACTCATTTCCTTTTTCTTCTTTTTTTAATCCACTCTATTATAACATGTACAAGATATGTCTCTGTGCTTGACTCCTGCTTTGGTCATTTAAACATGTTGGTGTTTTCTTTTTAGAAATGGCTTGCATATTTAATAATATCCAAACACTTCCAGAGATCAGTGTTTATCACCCTCCTCATACTTGTTACCCTCCTGCAGCCTGTGTGCCATGTCGTGAACCCCTGTGTTTTGGTTTGTTTGGACTGGGAGTGGGGGAAGTGGCAAAATCTTCTCACTGTTGTCCCCTGGTGAACAGGAGGAGCTATCCATACTGAGGCGGCAGCTGGAGGGCAAAGACGGAGAGATGAGGAGACTGCAGGACGAGACGGGCTTCAAGGCCATCGGCTTGAACGGTGCAGAGCCCACAGACAGAGGTGGGGAAACCAGACAGATCACACGCCTCGCTGAAGATCAGCATTCCTGATGTTTATTTGGAGCAAGTTTTTACTTTATAATTTCTTGTCCTGTTTAGTCTCTCATCCAGATGAAACTCTTAGAAAGAGGCTGAAAGAAAAACGTAAGGGGGGTTTTTATGTCCGTGATTTTATTATTGCACTCACCTCCACCCCTATTTGCATGAACGAGCATGAGCCATCTGAACTCTGCTTGTCCATTATAACCAGTTCCAGTGCTAGTACCCGACCACAGCGCGCCACATCTCAACTTTTTTTTTTAATGGCACGAATCCTGTCACTGAGTTTTTAATGCCCGGCTACAACAGCAACAAGAACAGTTTGCTTTGTGTTGTTAGCAGGAATGAAGAATGAACTGTTTGTTGTGACCCTTCAGACTGCTTACTCCACCTTCTGACTCATGTCTTCCAACGTTAATCACCTACCTCTCTTCACCAGCAACCTGTGTGTGCGTGTGTGCGCACCCTGCTAACCTGTCCTGCTGTTGTGCTTTTCAGTTTCTTTCATGTACAGCTGTCTTAATAAATGTCCACTTTCCCATCAGTTATATATACTATACTCTACATTCATCTGTATAGAACAGTTTCATTTTTCATGCACAGCACACGCACTCTCCATGATTCTCTATATTGAAGTACAAATTACAAGTGTCCATTTTAAGAATCCTATTGACTAAAGCAAAAACACAAGCTTCCTTCATGTCTTGAGCATACCTTTTAAACATTTACAGTGCAGGTGAGGAAAAATAAGCGAGGCCCCCGAGTTTAATAACTAGTCAAACTTTTCTTGGGTAGAAGTAACCTTGAATAAACATTTGTAGCTGTAGACCAGACCAGTTTAATGTTTAACAGACAGTTTATCCTTAGGACTGCTTCTGCTCAGCCAGATTCTCAAAATGTTTCAGTATAAATGAGTTTCTTGAGGTCATTCTGCAGCTTTTCTATCAGGTTCACTCCAGAAGAAGGATTTTCTTTGTTTGTAGTCATCCTTGAGTAGATTTATCTCAAAGTTTTGGCCTTTTGTTTCACTGCCAACTGGGGATGCAACGATACCAATTTTTTCAAACCGATACGATACCGATACTTGGATCTGAGTACTTGCCGATACAGAGTACAAAAAACGATACTTCTACCACACACACAAATACAATTAATTGGAAGACAGGTTTTATTATATTCCCTGCCGATAAAAAATAAAATCTTAATAAAAATGACCACAAAAAAATTTCAAGTGAAAAATAAGCACTTCTGTTAAATTATTGCAGTCTCCACTTTGTAATTTTACAAAATATCACTGAACTATTGGCACTGTCTCGAGCTTTCAGAATAATAAATAAACACTTCTGTTTGGAATAAAATAAATACAAATTAGGTTTGCGAATAAAATAAACTTTTAAATTATTGCAGAGTGTCCATATTGTAAACAAACAAACAAAATAATTATTATTAAATAAATAATAAAATATAAAAAATTATAAAATAAATAATAAATAAAATAATAATTGGACCCCTAGTGGCCAATCTAAAAAACTACAACAGAAATGACAAGCCACCCTCTGATTAATGAAATAAGTTGGTATCGGTTCATGGTATCGGTTAACTTTTACGAGTATGAGTACACACACACTTTACAGTATCGGCCCCGATACCAGTATCGGTATCGGTGCATCCCTACTGCCAACAATAACAGTTTGAGAGATATAAGCATAATTTGCAGTGTAAAAAAATTAGGAAACTGAACAAGTGGAGGACAAAAAAAGTTCTGTTCATCCATCTGTTGTTCTCAGTGAAAGGGTGGCTGTGAAGAAAGAAGGGAAACTGGTAGAAAAGGCTGAGGTATGCCAAAATACACAAGTACTGAAAGGGACCGCTATCAGAGTGTGTGTCAGTGTGTTGAAAAGTGGAAATGTTTGAGCAAAGGTTAACATGTAAAACACCCGCTCACACCAACACTGTGTGTACGTTTGGTTTCTAAAAAGCAGTGTGGCCGTGATGTTGCTGGACTGACAGCCTGTAATGTTGCATCCTGTATGTTAAATTTTACATATCCTCACATTTTAACACCCTCAAACTTCACACCAGGAACTCTTTCAGTAATCTTTTTCTCTCCTCTCTAGATGTGGAAGTCCAGAGGATGAAGAAGGCAGTGGAGTCTTTGATGGCAGCAAATGAAGAAAAGGTACATGTGACCAACTAGGATTCACCGTGTATCACATCCCAGCTACCCAAAGCTGCTCCGGGGGGGATAAACTGACCTCATTTTTCTTTTTCATTACCTTTTCCTTTGCAGGATCGTAAAATTGAAGAACTGAAACAGTCACTGCTGCGGTACAAGAAAGTACAAGACATGGTGATGTCCGTGCAGGGAAAGAAAGGTTAGACTCAGACTTACAATCTAAAAATTTAAGTATTTTGACAAATTTACATAAAATTTGATTCACAGCATTTAAAAACTGACATTAATGATGTGCTATAATAATTCATTTTAAGCTTTAGCTGCCACACAGACCCTTCAGCTATCCCTGGGTTGCTTGCCTTTTCCCCTTGTTGTTTGTATAGTTTTGTGTGCGAAAACTTTTGAGCTACTTCCTACATCTTGTGAACAGGATCATGTGTTAAATAATTTGATTTTATATTTTGGTCCATTACAGAAACAAAGACAAATGATAATGAGCACGTTGAGAGTTCTGGTGATGGATGGGCCACAGTCCCAGCTAGCCCTCCGTCTGTGGAGTCAGAAAAACAAGAAGGCACGGATGCTGAACAACTGAGAGGGAAAAGCCCAGATGAGGTTTGTGGAGAGGGAGAGGAGATGCAGCAAAGGGCCACGGGTCGGTCTCAAACTTGGTCGGTGCGTCTCAGTCACGTGGCATGCGGTTGCCTGTTCACCCACTAAGCTAAACTGGCACCCATGGTATCACTATTTAAATAGCAGAGAACATGAGATATTTTTAATTTTGCTTTTACTCTTTTTCCTCCCCTGGAGCGACTTCACATATCATTAAACTCTAAAGTGCTCAGTAAAACACTCTCACAAAAACTTCACATTAATTTCACTCCTTTGGAAATGAGTGTTGAAGAGCTGGACAACCAATTAGTTGAATAACGTCTTTTGTCAGATCTCTGTATGCAGATTTAGACTGTTCTCAGGGACTCTGTAGAGTTTTTAAGTCACAGTTTTAATGCATTTAAATTTTCTTTTGTCTTTCTGACTCAGATGGAAAGCCCCAGTGGACTAAGTGAAGAGCCCTCGCCTTCACCCAGCCCGTCTGATCCAGAGAGAATGTCAGAATCTGAACCGGCAGATGCAGAAAGGTAAAGATTTTATGTGTTATACATGACTTTGTTTTTCTTTTAACAATATTTTTAATTTACAAATTAAAAAACAAATAACCGGAGAACACTAGACGCCAAAGAACCAAACAAACAGCAAATCCAAACATGGCAAACCACGAATCCTAGTGGAATCTCTTTCATATTCTTCACTGACGAACACTGTGAAATAGTGCTCATTCTGCCTGCATGTGTCTTGTATTTATATTAAAATGCTGTAACTTGCCAGGAATTACATATTTTCACATTAAAATCTCAGAGTATTGGAAGCTCTCACTGCAATTTACGCTATAAATAAAGTGTAAATTTACACTAAATTGTGGTAAGAGCGGTGAAGCATGCTGTTTAATGCACGTATATGTTTAAATTATCCGGGGCAGTCCATGTGGCGTTGCACCACGTGTTTGACGTGTCACTGAGTGCTTGTTCTCATCTAATTTCCTGTCACACTCCACTGCAAAATGAACACAATGGAGCATTTAATAAGTATAAGGCATGGTATTGTGCATTCAAGGAAGGAGAAAGGAGTGTGATTATTGTTAAGGATTGGTCATCTCCTTAGTATTTTTTATTTCATTTTATTGTGAATGCATGTTTGCATGCTTGTTAGTACGGAAATATAAAGACGTAACATATTAGGATCGACTAAACCATTCACTTGACAGATGCTGCTGTAGTCCTCGTGAGCAGGCTGACACATGTTTTGTCCATTTCCTGCAGATGGTGTGTCGGGAAGTATCTACGTGTGGTTAATAATGTCCTGTAGACTCGCACTGCTAAGTGAAGTATAATGTTTAAAGTGATTTGCGTTGTGCTTTCAGCAGTCAAGAGAACACAAAGACTGTGACTCAGGATCACCTGGATGGGAGTAAAACTGAGCAGGTATGGGCAGAAATGACGTTGGCTAAAAACTGAAGACTGATTTTTGTCTATTGTGATTTTTTTTTTCGCATTAATTTACCTCAAACTGCTTTTTCCAGCCTTACCCATTTTTTTTCTTTCACATTTGAATTGTCTTTCATTTTAGTTTTTCTGGCATTTAGTATATGGAAGTACAGAATCTGTATACAAGCAATGTTTTTGTACTCTCTTTTTTTTTTTTTTTTTTTTTTTTTTTTTTTTTTTTTTGCCTGTCCCGTTTGGTTCTTTTGCCATCAGAATTATTGTCTAAAGGCGAAGAAAGATGCCCAACGGATTTTCTTTACCAAATTGACCATCCCAGCTTTGCCGTAATGGTCCATTTGATTCACCTTTTATTCTTTATTTTATTTTCACTTGCTGAATACGGGACAGACTTGACTGGGGGAAAGAAAAGGGAGAAAGAAAGAGGGGAAGAAAAACAGTTGAGAAGAGGGACGGGGGAGAAGGGCAAAAAACAAAAACCAACAGAATAAGCAGAAGAAAAAAAAAAAAAAAAAAAAAAAAATACATATATCGATCACCTGGATCACCTGTTGAGAAAGAAAAAAGAAAACAAGCAGAAGAAAACGAGAGTAATACAATAAACCACATCACAATGATATATGGGAATATGACAGTAAATACTAAATATTAAACATTATTGTGCAGCACGTAAGATCGACAGCACAGTGTGCATTGAGGTAGGAGCCAAAAAGGGTGTAGTTTGTGTGTGTGATCACCCGTGTGTACACCTGTGAGCATGGACGCGCTTGTTTTCTTAAAAGGTTCCCTCATGTAATGATCTGCTAGAGGGTGTGGGGGGCCACTGCCCCGTCCTCCAGGGCATGAAGCAGGTATGGAGGAGATCAAAACCCCAGACATCCAGAGGCCCCCAGAACACAAGAGACCAAGGAAGACCAACAGAGGGGCAGCCGCGCCACTGTCCCAGAAAGAGCTGAGGAGAGTCCCAGATGAGGGGTCACCCAGCAGCCACGGAGCAGAAGCCAGGGGGGGCTGCAGTGACGTGCCCGTGAGCTCCGCCGGCAGCCAGCTGTGCCTGAGTGACCGAGCCCCAGGCCGAGAGGCCTGGGGGCACCCCACCTCCGAAGTGGCCCAAGCGAGCCCCAGGCTCCAGGCCCCGATAAGCAGCCGCCAAGGAGTGAGCCGGTGTGTACCCGGACGCCCACCCCCGGACACAAAGAACCACCAACGCACCGACGTCTGAGGGAGTCCGCCCCCGGCAGGGGAAGTGGTGGGGGGAGATAGGCCTCCAAACCTTGGAGGGCCTGAGCTGTCCTCAGAGAGGTGGCATCTGATACCCAACCTGACATACAGACACAGACATACAGGCACACACAGATACAAACATCCATTCCCACCCTCATGCTCTCATATGCACTTACTCCACACTCAACCAACGTGGAGACAGACATAAAGAGACGCTGTACACACAATCACACTCCCCAAGCGTACTCTACGAACCGGGTCTAGGTACCCTTGCCCCTGGAGGGGGGAACTGCACCCAGACCCAGGTTGTGTTACCCTTTTCCCTGCAGTGGGGAGAAGCAGACCGCCCCGACTCCGCAGCAGCAGGGAGGCCCCACACTCCGGACCCCAGTCGGACGGCCAACTCCTCCTCCTAGCCCCCCTGCTCCAGCAGAAAGCAGAGAACGAGGGTGAGAGAAGACTCCTAACCTCCCTCCACCCGCTCATTGTAGTGTTGATGTATGTGTGTTCTAAGGTGCGTTTAAAACCCAGGAGGGCATGGAGCTACCTGCCAGAGAGCAGCAGGTAAGCGCATAGTCCCTCCTGCTAGCCCTCAATGTCTACGTGTATTTAAAATTGAGAGGTGGGCAACGACGCCGGGGGTGAGGTGTACACCCTGATGGTAATTGGGATTCCGTGTAGCGTGCCCACCCCCAAGATCCTATATTTATGTGTAATGAGAATGTGAGTAATGTGAATGTCTAAGTTGCGGGATAAAATTGAGGCAGAGGCAGCCAGAAGGGGACAGAGGGGGGGGGGGTTACCTCCTCTGCACCCTGGTGACACACCCCCACTCCAAGGCCCTGCATGTGTGGGTGGTTGTGGTGGAGCGGGAAGAGGGAGGCAGCTGGAGATGGGGAGGGAAGGAAGGGAGGAGCAAGTGACCCCTCCCTGGGGCCAGCTCCCCCGCTGACCCCAGTAGGCACCCCCATACTCCGCGACCCACCAGGGAAGGGGGGCCCAGGCCCATCCGAACCGGGGCCCAGCGCAGCGGCGCCGCCCGGCCCCACAGAGCCCGGGGCAGTCCACTCAACCCCACAACAGAGAAAACTGCACCCACCCCATCATCCACTCATCTTCCAGACTACATAAGACAATAGACGCCCAGGCTGAGATCTTCCTCCACCTCTCCTGTATCTCCCCCTCTTGCAGAGAGAGTTCCTGAGAGAGGAAAGCCCCTGCAAGATGTGACAACCCCCCCCCCCACCAGTTGAAGAGCCCCCCAGCTGGCTCGGCGCACCGGCGGCACCCTGCGCCAGTGGCGGGCCCCCATATACCCACCGGCCCACAACCCCGGCAACACACCAACCAGGACCCAGGCCCCCGAGGCCCGGCCAGGGCCCCAGGCCAGAGCCGGAGCGCCCCCAGAACCTCACGCCCGTCCCGGACCCACCCAGGGGCAGCCAGGCTACCAGGTCAGTAATCCCCGTCCGTCAGCACAGACCCTCCCCTAGCCCCGCTGCACGTAGCCACGAGGAAGCCGTCACCTAAGAGCCAACAGAGCCCCTAATTGGCCATGACCGCTACCCCGGGTTGAGCCCCCCAAGGAAGATGCTCCCGGGGAACCCCCCGACGCCCCAAGCCTGACCCTACCCCCACACCAATCACAACAGTGAAGGCGAGACCAAAATATGACCCCCCACCCCCACTAGGTGATGGAGCTGATCAGAGGAGCCCAGAGCGATTGATCTGATGTGGTGGCAGAGGCTGTATCAAGACTAATGTAATCTAATAGATCATTTCTATATTGGTTAGAATTAAGATTGTTTTTATTTTTCCAGTTCATGAGGACTGTTTTCTTGGCTATGCATAGAGCAGTGAAAACCATATGGGCTATATTCTTTTCTGAAGTGACATTATCTAAGCTGCCCAACAAACACACTAAGGGGGAAGTTGGAATGTTACATTTCAGACACTTTGATAAGTCTTCACATATCTCGCGCCAAAACTTCTGAACTGGTGGACAGAACCAAAGAGCGTGGATATAATTGTCCGGTGAATTGGTTTGGCAGTGTGAGCAGTTGTTGGTAGATGCAAAGCCCATCTTGAACATCCGATGACCTGTATAGTGCACTCTATGTAGTATTTTGTATTGAATCAATTGAAGACTGGGATTTCTGATTAGATGAAAGGTTTTTAAGCAAATCTGAGACCAGAAGTTTTGGTCTAAGTTAACTGATAAATCCGCTTCCCATTTTGCAATAGGAAGTGATATTGATTCATCTGTTTTAGAAAGCATTCTGTATATTTTGGATAGTAATTTGGGGGTTTTAAGAGTAAAAAAGTGAACCACACTTGGTGGTGTTTGTAGTTCAACTTGACCCAGTTTAAATTTCTTTTTTATTATGGATTTAATTTGTTGATATTCTAAAAATCTTTTCTTGTTGATCCCATATTGTGTAACTAGTCTGTCAAATGAAATAAATTCTGTTCCTTCTAGTATATGTTCTACATATTTGATTCCTTTACCATTCCAATCTGAAAAGTTTATCATATTATTGTTTTGTAATATGTCAGGGTTGTTCCAGATAGGTGTACGTTTGCATGGGATTAATGAAGACTCTGTCAACTTCAGAAACTCCCACCATGCTGTCAGAGAAGAGCTGATGTTGATGCTTTTGAAGCATTCATGTCGTTGGATGTTTGAGCTGATAAATGGTAGATCTGAAATCTCTAGATTATTGCAAAGTGCTTGTTCTACATCTAGCCAAGGTTCATCTAAGAGGGTATGTTTTAGCCATCCTGAGATAAACTGAAGCCTGTTGGCTAAGAAGTAGTGCTGAAAGTTAGGTAGTTCTAATCCTCCTTTATCCTTGGTCTTTTGTAGTGTTTTTAAGCTTATACGTGGGGGCTTATTTTTCCAAAGGAATTTGGACATATATGAATCTAGAGATCTGAACCAATCTTGCGGCGGTTTAGTTGGGATCATTGAGAATAAATAATTTATTTTTGGTAATACCATCATTTTTATAGCAGCAACCCTTCCCATGAGTGATATGGGTAGACATTTCCATCTAGCCAGATCACCTTCTACTTTCTTTAAAAGTGGGGTATGGTTTAATTTAGTTAGATCTGCAAGCTTGGGAGAAATATTAATACCTAAATATTTTATATTTCCCGATTGCAGTGGAGTAGAAGAGGAATTATGGAAGCAGCAATTAATAGGAAGGACTGTAGATTTTGACCAGTTAATTGAGTAATCTGATATTCTTGCAAAAGAGTTTATCAATTCAATCACCCCAGTGATATTGGTTTGTGAATTTTGGAGAAAGAGTAACACATCATCAGCATAAAGGCTGATTTTATGTTCTACGTTCTTGCATTTTATGCCCTTAATTGCTGAATTCTGTCTAATTGCTGCTGCTAGTGGTTCGATAAAAATTGCAAACAGTGAAGGGGAGAGTGGGCATCCCTGCCTGGTGCCCCTCAGGAGACATAAGCTGGAGGATGTCTGGTCATTTGTTCTGACACAAGCTGTTGGGGAATTATATAATATTTTTAACCAGTTGATGAAAGAAGATCCAAAACCAAATTTGTGTAAAGTTGCAAATAGAAATTTCCAGTTAACTCTGTCAAACGCTTTTTCTGCATCTAAGGAAAATATTGTAGTTTCAAGGTTTTTACTGTATGAGTAGTCTATCAAATTAAGTAATCTACGTGTATTTGTTGATGAGTGCCTACCTTTTATGAAACCAGTTTGGTCAGGATGAATTAAGAGGGGGGTTATTTTCTCTAGTCTCTTCGAGAGAGCTTTGCAGATTATTTTGAGGTCTACATTAATAAGGGATATTGGACGATAGCTTGAGGGATATACAGGGTCTTTGCCTGGTTTTAGCAGGAGATTAATGTTTGCAGAATTCATATTTGATGGAAGTCTGCCCTTTTCTTTGATTTCTAACAACGTTCTGTAAAAAACTGGTGCTAGAATCGTCCAGAATTCTTTGTAGAATTCTGCAGGAAAGCCGTCTGGACCTGGAGCCTTATTATTGGACATATTTATCAGGGCTTCCTGGAGTTCACCTGATGTCAGTGGCGAATCCAGTGCCATTGCTTGAGATTCTAATAATTTTGGGAGAGTTATGTTGTCTAAAAATTGATCAATTTCCTTTTTAGATGGGTTTATTTGTGGTGAATACAACGTTTTATAGAAATCCCTGAAAATGTTGTTTATTTGTTTCGGTTCATATATTGTGTTCCCAGATGAATCTTGAACAGCACATATAGTTGTTTTTTCTTTATTTATTTTTAACTGGTTTGCTAGAAATTTACCGGATTTATTACTATGTTCATAATTTTGTAAGCGTAGTCTTTGTACTAAGAATTTTGTTTTTCTATCAATTATCTCATTTAATTCTAGTTTTGTTTTGCGTATTTTGTTCAATGTTTCCTGATCTTGGTGGGACGCGTAGGCTTCTTCTAGTGATTTGATGTTTTTTTCTAATTCCTGAATATTTTTGTTTTCTTTTTTCTTTTTATGTGATGAGAAAGAAATTATTTTACCTCTCATCACAGCTTTCCCTGCTTCCCATAAAACAGAAGCTGATGTTCCGGGAGTGTCATTAAAGTCTAAATATGAAGTCCACTCTTTTTTAAAATATTTAATAAAGTCTTCATCATTAAGCAGTGATGTATTAAATCTCCAGTTTTTACTTGGCATAGTATTATTCTTGTGCATTAGTGTTAGAGATACAGGAGCATGATCGCTGACAGCTATAGGATGAATCTCAATGTCTGAAATGTCGCTCAGCAGTGAGCTGCTGACCAAAAAATAATCCAGACGAGAGTAGGAGTGATAAACATGTGAGAAAAAAGTATATTCCTTACTGGTGGGGTGAAGGGAGCGCCATGCATCGCAAAGACCAAAGTCGCTCATATACTGTTTGATTATATTTGTGGACTGCCAATTACGCTGAGTTCCTGCTGTATTGAGCCTATCCATTTCTTCATTCAGTCCAAGGTTGAGGTCGCCTCCAAGCACAAGTGTGCCATCTAAGTGTTCAGAGAGTGCACTGAAAAAACCGTGAAAGAATGAGGGATCATCAACATTTGGACCATATACACTTACAATACATAGATTTTTATCAAGTATAGATAGTTTAATGATTAAGAATCTGCCCTCTGGATCTATAACTGTATCGAGTACTGTGAAATTAATTTTTTTATGAATTAAAATTGCTACTCCCCTTTGTCTAGAATTATAACAGGCTGAGAACACATTAGGAAACTCAGGTGTTTTAAGTTCATTCGAACCTCTAAGAGGTCTGTGGGTCTCTTGTAAAAGGACAACATCTGCCTGTAGTTTTTTGAGTTGGTTAAATATTTTTAACCTCTTTTCTCTGGAGCCAGCTCCATTTACATTCCATGTAACGAATCTTAGTGCACCCATAGATGTCTGTGCATAACTAGGGGTGTACTCTGTGTGTGTCGCTTAGACAGGTGGAGAGAATATATCACTTGTTCATAAATAAGGAGAGGGAGAGAGAGAAAAAATGTGTGGCGAGATGCTCCCCGAGTCTGACTATGTGTTTGCATATTTACTAATATGAGTATGCTTGGCTTAAGTGTGTGTATCCTGTAGGTCTGTGTGCGCTGTCTGACTGATGTAAATGTGCTGCCGTTGAGCGCATGACTGTGCGTGATCGTGCAGTGAGTAAGTGTCGAAATAAATGATGTTGTTTGTGGAAGAGTGTGGAAGCAGGTGATCGAAGCAGTGAAAGAAATAAAGAAAGAAACCAAGGACGAGGGTGAGCAGCATAACAACAAGAGGGGGAAAAGAGAGGAAAAAAAAAAAAAAACGAGAAGAGAGAAAAGAAAACGTAAACATTCCAATTAAATCACTGACGGAGAGTGACGGTGTTAATATTGCTATGAAATCACACTTAAGATGTGATTTGATACCGGTAAGTTAAACAAATGTTAATCCAAGTTAGTGTGAGTGGATAGGGAAAGGGTGTAGCGGATTCTTATCTGGTCTGAAGTTAATACAGCCACGGAGTGATGTTGGGGTCGCGGTGGAGCTGTCCGTCCACGTACAGCCGGTCCACAGCGATGACAGCGCGGGAGCCTTTCTGGATGAAGCCGCGTCGAAGTGGGAAGAGGACCCTGCGTCGTTCCAGGATCTCTTTGGGGAACTGATCGTTCACGCTGAAGTCCGTTCCTTTTAATTCCCTGCCGCGGCTTTTCACATGTTGTTTTTGTTTGAAGTGGCCGAATTTGGCCACGATAGGACGTGGTCTCCCGGCCGTAGCCCGAATGGGGCCGAGGCGATGCACCCTATCGAAGACGATGTTCTTCACCATGTCCTCCGGCAGCTTCAGGTGGGTTTTGATGAAGCTTTTTACCGTGGTCTCCGCGTCCTCTCCAGCGGCTTCTGGAATACCAGAAAATACTAGATTATCACGCATGCTACGAGCTTGTAGATCAATAACCGTTTCTTTTATTTTTTTATTTTCTCTATTTAGCTGAGTAACATTTTCTGTGAGAGATTTCACCGACTCCCTTAGCGTGGCATTTTCAGCAGCGAGCGTTTCCACTTGCTGCTGGCTGAACTCCAGGGATTCTCGCAAGCATTTAAATTCCCGGTGAAGAATCTCCACCAGGGACAGCCTTGCGTCGAAACTGGACAATCGCTTGTCGATTGACTCCAGTATGTCGGCAATATCTTTGCCAGCTGGCGATGTTGTGCCGGGGGAATCTGCCGGGCGTTGTCTTTTCGACGACGGTGTCTCAGATTTGGCCGGGGAAGCTGTACTCTGGGCCTTCTTCATCACGAGATCCTGAAAGCACTGATCAATATAATCTTGGAGAGCGTCTAAACTCTCCCCGTTGTTCTCCAGGGTGTTGGAGATAATTTAGACAAATATTGTTAGTTATGAGACAATTGATAAGTGTATTTGGTAATACTGAAGCTTAAAGAAATTTGTTCAAATCTAAACTACCATTTGCTTTAATTTTCCGCCAAAATCTCCGGCGTCTGACGTCAGTTACAACATTAGTCGCTTACCTTGACTGTCACTTCCGCCTCTCTGACTGTCCTTCTTGTTTTTGTACTCTCAGAAGACAAGTGAGGAGATCGGTAGCATCAGTGAAAAGCCACCCATAAATCCTTCAGCCACCTTACCTGCCACCGTAGAGGACGATCCCTTTGGCTCGAGAAAGGCTCGGTCGTCTTTTGGAAAAGGTTTCTTCAAGATCCGCGGAGGCAAGAAGACGACCAGTAGCCCAAGCCTCGGTGAGTGCAAACGGCATGATTTGAGATCATGGAGTTAGTGGAAATGTGCTTTGTTCAGCTTTTAACCCACTACATGGTGAGAGTTTCTTCACATTTTTTTCTCCCCCTCCAAGACACACCCATGGAGTACACTATATGGACCAAGACCATAATTTACAGCCCACAGGCTGTGGTCCCAGTTTAATTATGGAACTGTGTTTCTTGGCTGGTGTTTGTCCTTCGTCCTGTCTATGTGCTTTTTATATTTTGTGTGTGTGTGTGTGTTGTACACTTGTATATCTGTATCCCATCTCCCCAATCCCGTTATTATTTCACTCATAATTTCTGGCCTCTTGTTCTTTTCTGTTGGACCCTGTCCTGTGTGTTGTGCTCTTTGTAACACATGAAGACCGCAGCAGGAGTGCGAGTGCGCCTATGCTAGGTACAGTATAGATCACAAGTCACGGTAGAGTTGCACTTGTTGTCCAGAGAAAGCAAACCGCTGAATATTTCTGTCTGCAATTTCTGATCTCATCCATTCAGCTGACATCTTCTTTTAGTTTAATAGCTGCAGTACTTTGTCTCTGTTCTTTGTTGCACAAACTTCTGTACCTGTGTATGTTGAGTGTGCTGTAGTGTACGTAGATTTTGCCATGTTCCTGCATGTTTTTGCCTACACTCCTTCGTTTCTTTTAAAGCTTTCCCCGAGCACAAAGCTGTGCTGGGATCCAGGTTATTCGATAAAATAATTTAAATGGCTCTCAAAGACCTTCCAACTAAATCTAAAACAAAGTAACAATCCTTTCCTCAGGCAGTGAACAGTGTCTGCATGCATGCCATTCTAGAGAGCGTATCGCTTTGCTCACAGTGACCTCTCAGGAGTCGTCATGTGCCTGTCTCAGTGTTTTCTGGCTCTTTGCACTGACCCTGTGCAGCAGCTCTGTCTGCCTTATCCTCATGATGCTGATGCTGATCTGCTGGCATTTGTTTGCACAGCTGAAACAGAACGACAGGGTACGGACCATCTCGATCTGGCAGGGCTGCCGCAGAGGTCGAACAACAGCGACAGCACACACACGCTCCCCACTACTCCAGAAAGCAGAAAAAAATCCAAAGGAATAAAAAAGCTCTTTGGGAAGTGAGTAGAAAACCTGTAAACATCCTCCCTCTGAGTGTTCTTTTTTTTACGTATTTAACTTTAATGTTTTATTGTTCAGGTTAAAAAGGAGCCAGTCTACCACATTTAACTTGGATGACAATCTACCAGAGGGCGAGTTCAAGCGAGGAGGAGTGCGTGCCACAGCAGGACCCAGACTGGGTTGGTCTCGTGACCTTCAAAGAGTCAACAAGTGAGTCAGTGCATTCAGCATGAATAATGAAAGTCACAATGTGGTTTCCTTGTTTTGAATCTGTGTTGTACAGTGAAATGTAGTGTTTGTTTGAATAATAAAGATGTAACAAGTGCATGTACTACAAGTGATCTACGTCCACAGGGGCGTGTCTGCATGCCTATTTCATTGTTGACTCTTCTCTTTTCTTGTTTAGTGACGTAGACGCTCCCTTTGCACGCTGGCCGAAGGATCAGGTGTGCGACTGGCTGCAGGAGCAGGGTCTTGGTCTTTATGTAAACATGGCTCGCGTGTGGATCTCCTCTGGACAGACGCTGCTACAGGCCTCGCAGCTGGACCTGGAGAGGGTGCGATGAAGCAGAAGAATTTAATAAATTTACCAACGCTGGAAGAAAAGCATTCCTGCCCTGAACTTCCTGTGCAGTAACTGGGGAATGTTGTGTGTTTAATCCAAACTTGTGGATGTTTAGGAGCTGGGCATCAAACAGCCGCTGCACAGAAAGAAGCTCCAGCTGGCTCTTCAGGCCCTCGGCTCAGAAGAGGAGGACAATAAGGGAAAGCTGGACTACAACTGGGTGACAAGTAAGTACCAGCTGCTAGTCGAAGATATGAGTCTGCTGGTCTGTTTTTTATGTTTGTGATGTTTTAGTTGATGTTTACTTGAGTTAATAATTCATGTAATTTTCTTTGCTCTTCTCAGGATGGCTGGATGACATCGGCCTGCCTCAGTATAAGACCCAGTTTGATGAGGGAAGAGTGGACGGTCGCATGCTGCACTACATGACTGTGGTGAGTGCCGATAGGAGACATTCACTCCCCTCACAGACCCTGTGGATAAGCTGGGCTGATGACTCTAGTGTCACCTCATGTTAGTGTTACTGCACAGAGCTCCAGTGGTGATGGAAGCCTCACTACAAAGCAAGTTTAATAAACCAGGAATATGTTTTTATTAGGAGGATTAAAAAGTCTAATTTTTTTTACATAGACTCTGAGCACTTACACCAGTGGATGGAGAGGTCAATAGCAACAATATTTCTTTGCATACAGACATTTCTTTTCACATCATGTTATGGAAAAAAAGACCAAGAGAATTTCTCTTCCACCTCTTCTGTTCTGCCTCACAGCGGACTAAACCCTCCTTACGTTGACAAAAAACAGCTGGTTTCAGAAAATTTAACAGCGAAATAATTAAAAGCTTGAAAAGGAAAAATGTCAATACAAAATGTAGTCAACTTCTGAAAAGAACGGTGCAGACGCAAAGTAAAAATGTTTGGTTTGTGCATTTTCTCACTTGGCCCTCATGGTGCTCCCTCAAGGTAAGTAAGCTTTAATACTCATTCTTAAATGTACCCTCTTCTTAATCCTGGTGTTGAAAAAAGCGCAAACTTTTTCTCTTTTCTTTTGCCATTGGTAAGTCAAAAATTCAAGTTAACAACTTGAAATTTCAAGTTAGTTTCTCAATTTTCAGTTCAGAAGTTTGAGAAAATGGAAAAAACCTGTGTTTTCTCATCACAATTTTTGCTGTGTGGATGGCAAAGAGTTTGTTTTTTTTCCAGTGGTAGAAAGGAGCTTCCATAACTTTGGCCTTAAGTAAAGAACATTTACAGCAAATAGCGCCTCAGTGCTCTGGGAAAGGCAGTAAGACCCCCTTACAGTCTGTGAACTGAACTTCATGGCATCTATTTTAATTATTCTCCCAGAGAACTGATTGGTTGGTATGCTCTGCTCTTAGAAAGCTCTGATCTGTTATTTCAAACAATGTTTCACAGGAACAGGTAAGATGTGCAGCATGAGTTTGTGCACTTTAAAAATAAAGTTTCCTCTCTAATCCCAGATTCACCCTCTCAGGTATTTGTATTTCAGCTCTCTGATCCTGTTCAAGCTCTGATGTCTTGTGTTTTTAAGGATAATAATCACAGTTTAGTCAATTTTAGAGCAAATCACTGATATCTGTCTTTGTCCAACAGGATGACCTGCTTTCCCTGAAGGTGGGCAGCGTTCTGCATCACCTCAGCATCAAGAGAGCTATTCAAGTCCTCCGACTCAACAACTACGAGCCTAACTGCCTCCGTCGCCGGCCGTCAGACGAGGTGCGTTCGCTTTAACAGCCTGTTCTGCTGCTCGGCCCACTGACTTTACATACTCATAGCTATGTGTGAACACACTGTGCTTGTGGTTTGTACTTTGTGTCTGTAGAACAACATTTCACCGGCAGAGATTTCCCAGTGGACCAACCACAGGGTGATGGAGTGGCTGAGGTCTGTGGATCTCGCTGAATATGCTCCCAACCTGAGAGGCAGCGGCGTCCATGGGGGCCTGATGGTGAGAGAGTTAGTTGTTAATTTCCCTGGAACAGCAGACGCTGTCCTGGGTTGTGTCCGCTCCTAATACACCAAATTCCCACTCAGGTTCTGGAGCCACGGTTCAATGTGGAGACGATGGCTTTGTTGCTGAACATCCCCCCCAACAAGACTCTGCTGCGGCGCCATCTTGCCACACATTTCAACCTGCTCATTGGCTCAGAGGCCCAGCAGCTCAAACAGGAGTGTCTCGAAAACCCAGACTACACTTTGCTTACTGCAACCACTAAGGTCAAGGTAAAGCACGAGTTCCCACAGACAGACCGTCCGCTCTTACTTACAAGTACTGCAACTACTTCTCAGAGTACTTACAAGGAAAATATGTTGGAAATGCTTTTTCCTACGTATTTTCTTTAAATGGGTAACAAGTTGAGAGATTTGATTTGACAACGTGATATTAAAGTTTAGTTTCTCATGGAAATTAAATGTGCCCACACATTAATTTAAAGGAATTTTAAGTCACTAAAACTGGCATCAACCCTGTAACCATAAAATTATTGCCAGAAAATTCAACATTTTAAGTTTTTGTTTGTTTGTTTTGTTTAAATCTTGTGATATCAGTTTATGTCAGTTTGCATAGGATTTTTAGTTCGTATCCTTTTTGCTCCATCTGGCGTTTTTGTGCAACATATTACTTAAAATTTTATTGTGCAATTTATTCCAGGAGGAAAAATGACACTGATGATGCAGAGGTCTCAAAAACTCACTGATCAAATATGATGACCTTTTTGTGTTTTTTCTAAATCAGAGGTTGGTATGTGTGCGTTCCTGTGCAAATGTATGTAGTACTTACCTGTCCTCTCTGTCCGGTTCACACCAGCCAAAGAAACTATCATTCGGTAATTTTGGCGGTCTGAGGAAGAAAAAGCAGGAAGAGAACGAGGAGTATGTGTGTCCGATGGACGTGGAGATGCCAAAGGGTCGGAGCTTCCAAAAAGGCTTCGAGCTCCAAATCTATGAAGATGACCTCGACCGGCTAGAACAGGTGAGCTTATTCTTCAGCCTTCAATAATGGTTTGCTTAATTTAAAATTAAAAAAAAAAAAGTCATAAATTTGTGCTCTATTGCGTTCTGCTCACAGATGGAGGACTCTGAGGGAACCGTGAGACAGATTGGTGCTTTCTCTGAGGGCATTCAGAATCTGACGGTGAGAACCAGGAACAATTACTCACTGATTATTGCTTCTGATAGTAAACTTAATGCTTTTCTCTCGTTTACCAGAGCATGCTGAAAGATGATGAACTCTTCAAAGAGATCTCCAATTCTCCGAACCCCAGCGTAACCGACGACGACTCCAACGCATGAGGCTGTCAGCATCAGACCTGATCCTGCTGTGAATGAAACTCTGTGCCAACCCTCTCCACTTGCACACACACGTCTCAACAAAAAAACAAGAATGCTCCCACATTTTCCTCATTTTTAGTGTTACATTCAAAGAAGAGCCAAAAGTATTAGCGTCGTGTCTTTCTAGTTGATTTTTAAATGTTGAAGCCTTCGGTCCAGAGGCCACTTTCACTCCTGAACTTAGTCTTCATTACTCCCGACTGATGTCAGAGGGAACATGTAGGATAACACCACTGTTTGCCTGCCAGCTGGTTTCTGGAGATATTATTACTGTGTTCTATTCGGGTACTTTCCTGTTTTAACTGAAGTGAAAACCAGCAAAAATAAAAAATAAAAAAAAACATCTAGAAAATGCCTATATAGATTTAATATATGACTTTTAAATTGCCTTTTGACTGTGGCAATGCTATAAGAAAGAGTTGGACTAGAAGTGATGTGTTGAGACTGTTTCCATTTTGAAGTTATAAAGAAAAAACCCTCAAACAGCTGCTATGTTTTCTACACAACTGAACCCTGCTAAAGAAATGAGAACAGTCTTTAAATATTATTCTGTCACTTATACATTTACAAATGTGCATATACAGTATAAAGCAAGAATCTCGCTGCATGTTTTGAAACTTCAACACTGTCATATAAGAACTCATCATTGTTTTTACCAAAAAATGATTTTTAATGGAAACCTGCAGTTAATTCTGGGGAAATGTTGTGCTGCAAGGAAACGTCTGGTTTTCTCAAAGCGATAATGCCCTCTGCAGCTCTCCACCTTCCCTGAAAGGATGTCTTTTTTGTACACTTATGCAATTAATAAATCAATAAAGTAATTTAAATACGTTTGTTTTCTTTGAAGAAATTAAATCTACACCTGTCACAATGTCAGATTTTTTTCAAGAGTCTGGGACTCAAGAACTCTCTAATGTTGACAGATAATTGGAGATGACAAAATCTGCTCTACACAACTGCTCTGTAATCAGGATTTCTGTGTTTTGTTCAACGATTAAATCCTCCACAAAGACTTTTATTTATAGAGCCTCAATTTTATTGTCACAAAGAGACGGAGAATGGTTGTTCCTCTTTAGCACTCGGTTCTGGAGTTTACCCTTTACAGCATCCAGGCCTGACATTGTTTACCGCTGTGAAGTGGCACAAAATCTGAATGCTGCTAAGTTTAGATGTGTGAACTGCTGTGGTTCTAAATGACAGAACACTCACTAAACTTATGAGATGCGTCTTCTGTGTGTAATCAAGAGCTCGAAGTCTCTTTTATTTCTGCTTCTTTTTTTCAGTCTTTCTCAGATTTATTTATTTTGTCTAGTCTGTCTGGCTCTCCTCTCATTTCTTCTTGTCATGTCTCCACATGTTCATACATGCACAGTAAAGCCTTTCTACAGTTCTGCACAAAAGTCTGTGTTTAGTGGTGAGATGCACCCATTGGCCCCTGCTGACACCTCTGTACTGGTGATATACATCACACCACTACAGTGTAACCTACTATAATAATGCTGTTGACATGTGGTCACTCTACAGGACATGCTCACATAGTCAACAAATATGCATGCTCCTGCTCAGAGGTAAACCAGGGCAGCTACATTCCTGGGCAGAGACCATTAACCTTTTTCCAAAGAGCTAAATTTAATCTAGGCCGTTAACTTTTAATTTTAGCATGTTGGTGAATTTTAAAGCACAGAGGCTTTCATTTCTGAGAAAACATTTTCTGCTGTTTGACAGCAGCTGTTTGAAAGCTCAGTACGCTCCCTTGTGTTCAAGTCACAGACCACTGCCTTTCCCCAGATTTACATTTCACCTTACATTTGCACAGCCTACTTTACCTACTCATTGAATAATGAATCTACCCTTCTCTTATCCCCCTTTACACTGAAACAATACATGAGAAACATTTCACTGAGACTCTGGATGGGACCTGATATTAAATTGTATCAAGTATGTGATGGTTTATAAGCTAAGTTGCATGAAAAAAAAAAAAAATTAAAACCACCTGAAGCTGCATCGCTGTATCACTTTAGTAAAAGTTCATGCAAAACCATAGAAAGAGGCTGTGCCCTGAAACGAGGCGCCATCTGGTGGTTAAAAGTGGGTCTCAGGCTCAGAAAGGGCCCTGCAAGATTCTGGGTGGAGGCGGGACCTTTAGACAGACAGGCTGTGTGTGAGTACTCTGCTGCAGTCCAGGCTGAAACAGTGGACACTTTGGCGTCATGTCTGCGAGGTTTATATTTTTATTTACTGACTAAAGATTAGTTTGTTTACGTTGTTGCACGGGCAGCTGAGTACAGGTCAGAGCATTGCTGCTTTTCCCATGTGTAAAAAATGTTTTCACATCTGTTATATGCAGGTTGTTCTGTGGATTTCTGCTCCTTGCAGTGTTCCTCAGTGGACTGAATGGATCAAGGTACAGTGGTATAAACCAAACTCTGCTGATGTTTCCTCTATTTGTGTTTGCATGTGTCAGATGTTTGCATAGCCTCTGTCTAACACTTTCTATAACAGACCAGCTGTAAACCAGGGGCTCTCCACTATTTTCAATGAGCTGTGGAGTTTGGATGTGAATCGCATGACACCTGGGATAGACTACACAATCTCTGTTCAGGTGAGAAATCTTTTCTAGTTTATTTAGCGCCTGCTATGTCTTGTGTTTGTACAAAGACGTGTTCTATGTTTGAACTGCCTAGGGTAGAGCAAGCTTTGTAAGTCAAGGCAGCCACACGGTGCAGGATCACGCCTCGCAGCCACTCTTCTCCAACGTTAATGAGAGCAAACTGAGAAATATAACCACTTTCTCTCGTAAGTGTGTAGTTGTGAGCACTCTGAGCTTAAACATTCAGATCATGTTTGCAGTCATCACTGTAATAAATGGGATTTCTGGGCTCGCAGGTTTTATGACACTCCTGGACAACTATGAGCGGTCTACTGGCGTGACGGAACAAGTCACCACAGAGGAGCTCACAGAGATGGATCTCTTCTTGGACGCCGTCTTAGAGACAAAAGTCATGAAGGTATGCGTCACAACAAGCTCCGTCGAGCAGAAAGTTTAAATTTGAGCACTTCAGTTACTCCATTCTGTTGGAGAAACTTGGTAGTTTCAGTCTGAATGTCTCCTCACAGCAACAAGAGAATTTTATTTGGTATTGCACAACTTTCTATTGTTTCCTACAGTTCATGGTTTTGAGGCTGCAGATGAACTCTAGAGGGAGTTTTATGTTCTTCCTGTTGCACTGCTGCTCTGCACACATTACTTCAAGACATTACAGACGCAAAATAACATCTGTGTGCAGCTGTGGAATGTCACTCTGGCCTCAGCGGTCTCCCAGAAGGGGATCGCTGCAGGAATGTGGACATGATGTACTTTTTGTAGGTGGAAGAAAGCCAGGCTTTTCAGTGAAGCTTTATGTGTAGATCTCAGGGGGGACACATGAGACAAATTCCTCACAATAACCCCTCCAACAGCGCCGGGTCTTTTCTCTTCAGCAATAGCACAGCATCTCCTCCTCTCCTCTGGCTCTGGGCACGCTCAGGTTTGCAACCATGAAGAAGCCAGAAAGAAAATGGAGGAGGACGTCAGATATTAGAGGATTACTTCTCACAAAGTTTAAATTAGAAAACAACAAAAAAAAAGAATCTTTAATAACACAGCTAAAGACAATATGATTCACAGAATCATCGCAGAACAGAACACAGATAGGTGAGGTGCACAAAGTTTATTATCATCCCCAGCCAGTTGTGGCTTCCCCTCCCAGAGCCTGGTTCCTTGGGAGGTTTCTTCCCACTTAAAGGGCTTTTTTCCCTTCCAACTGTAGCCAAGTGATTGCTTACAGTGGTATTGTTCTGTAGGGTCTTTCCAGCCATCATCTTCTTTCGCTTATCCAGGGCCGGGTCATGGGGGCAGCAGCCCAAGCAGAGTCAAGTCCAAGCAGACCTCCCTCTTCCCAGCCACCTCCTCCGGCTTGTTCGGGGGAACATCAAGGTGTTCCCAGGCCAGCTGAGAGATATAATCTCTCCAGCGAGTCCTGGGTCTGCCATGGGGCCTTCTTCTAATGGGACATGCCCGGAACGCCTCACCCAGGAGGCGCCCAGGCATCCTTGTCAGATGCCCGAACCACCTAAACTGGCTACTTTCAATGTGAAGGAGCAGTGGCTCTACTCTGAGCAGCGATGAGATTCTGAGACCACCCAAATCCTTCCACCACTTTACTACGCCTAGAAATTCTGTCCATAGAAATTATTAACAGAATTGGTGACAAAGGGCAGCCCTGGCGGAGCCCATCACCCACCAGGAACGAGTCCGACTTATTGCTGGGTATGTGGACCAAGCTCTTCTAACGGTTGTATAAGGATTGAATGGCCCATAGAAATGGGCCAGACACCCCATACTCCCAGAGCACCCCCCACAGGACAACCCGAGGGACACGGTCGAATGCTTTCTCCAAGTCCATAAAACACATGTAGACTGGTTGGGCAAACTCCCATGCACCCTCGAGTGTCCTCGAGAGGATAAAGAGTTGATCCAGTGTTCCACAACCAGGACAAAAACCGCATTGTTCCTCCTGTATCCGTGGTTCAACTAATGGACGGCCTCTCCTTTCCAGCACCCTCGCATAGACCTTCCCAGGAAGGAGGTCTATGCGAGGGTGATTCCCCTATAGTTGGAACACACCCTCTTAGCCAATTTCTTAAAGATGGGAACGACTACCCCGGTCTGCCAATCCAGGGGTACTGTCCCTGACCTCCACGCAACATGGTAGAGGCGTGTCAACCAAGACAGGGTCTTTACCTTACAATATTCAACCTCTTCAGCTGACTGGTGTTGTGATTAATTGCTATAAACATGTATTTGAATCGAATCTTGCTCACTTTAGGGGCCGCTTCCATCTCACCCAATCTCTAAAATCTTCTTCTGTCACACCAACCCTCTGCATGTCCTCCTTCACTACATCAGTGAACTTTTTCTGCCTTCTTCTTCTTTAAATCTTCAGTTTTTCCAACATATCCAGTATTCCTCCTCTGGACATGTCCAAATCATCTCAACCTGTTCATCATCTTCTCCAGTTGTCCCCCTGATGTACTCATTTGTAATCTTCTCCATCCATGGTGGCAGTGCCACCATCTCCAAATCATACATCACAGCAGGTCTCGCTGCCATCTTGTAAACCTTCCCTTTCTCTCTTGCTGCTGTCACAAATCACCCTGACACTCAACTCCACCCTCCCTGCACCCTGTTCTTAAACACATGAAACTTGCACCACTGGATGAACCAGATGACTGCAGGTGACATTTGGAGAAAAAGTCTCATGACTCCATCTTTAGGGCTTAGTTAAATTAAATATTTAATAAGTTAATTTAACAATTAAAGACATATTCATCCAAAAGACACTCTTATAAAGTAGATTAAATATAGTGTTGACATAACATCTAGAGGTATGATTTGTTTTTTTAAAGAGTTAAATCTTGTAATTACATGAACAAAAGTGCTTTATTTCCAAGATGGCATCAGGGTTTTAACATCTTTTACGTTTTTATAATTATTTTAAGTGTAAAAGCTCAAAATAATGACATAAATACATCTGTTCGTGTTATTATCACAATAATAACATTATTATTATGACAAGTCAAGTTTAGATTCATAAATATCATCAACGATGTTTCTCCACAGCGGGCTCATCAGTACCTGGTGAGAAAAGGTCAATCCAGCACGGACTTGAGGCTGTTCAAGAAGCAGCTCAGCTTGATCTGGTTCCACCTCTACCACAGGCAGAGAAACACAGGGTGAGATCTCCTCCTGCCAACCATCCCGCTTTAACTGTGTCCAGTTGTTGAATTCATCCATGAGATTCTGCAACACTATAATTTAATATTCATTTCTTTGGTAAGAAGTATGTGTGTTTCTGTTCTTAAATTGATCATCACCAGCCTGGACTCCAGTGGATTTGAACATGTGTTTGTTGGCGAGACAAAATCAGGAACAGAAATCATTGGTTTTCACAACTGGGTCCAGTTCTACCTGCAAGAGAAAAACCAACACTTGGACTACAAAGGATATAAGGCCAGGGAGCATGATTTGGTAAGAATAACAGTTCACCAGACAGAAGAGATTCATTTCCTTCGTTGGTAACATAACCATTAATGTTCATGCTTTTGTCACAGCCTGATCAAGATGACCACGTTCTCAACCTCCAGTTCAGCTGGCACGGTGTGGTGAAGCCTGTTGGCAGCGCCTTCATCGGCACCAGCCCCGAGTTTGAGATGGCCGTCTTCACCATCGTCTTCCTCATGAACACGGAGAGAAGCACCACAGTTGTGGTCAACATTGACCAGTGTCAGATGGAGCTGGTGGTGATCAGACACGGGCGCTCACTCGGAACGGCGTACCCCAAACTGCTCAGCAGCAACGGCAGACATGTCAGGCAGCACGCGCACTGATGTGATCCATCATTTTATTCACTTCTGATAAAAACTAATCTTTGTTCAGCAATACGTGGCCTCATTGATAAGGAACTGACCTGCCTAATGTACTGCAAAGGACATTTACATGTATTTCAAGATCACTGTGACCTCAGTAGCTTTCAATAAAATATTATTTTGGAGTTCAACATTTTTATTTTGCACAGGTTTTTTTTTTGAAAAACAAGTCTTTCTAGGCATTAACATTTATTCAATGTAATATATATAGAACATAGAACTGTGGCATGACCCTTGTGGGGACAGTAAAAGCGAACAAAAGCGAGATCAAGTGATGAAAAGTAAAGAAAATCATGTGTCCTTCCTCCCTGATGAGGCTTCAAAAAAGAAGGTTGTCCTGCTCCTGTCATCCATGCACATACAGCCAAGCATAGGACCTACTGAAAACCTGAAGTGATTGGATTTTAAAACCAAGCAAAGGTGGTGTTGATACTTTTGACCAGATGTGCACTCAGATGGCTGTGGAAGAAAAACCAAGAAATGGCCCCTTTGCGTCTTCTATGGCATGATCATTGTTGGTGTGAACTCGTGGATCATTCACAATAAGAATGCAGTGAAGAGAGGTGACAACCAAATGCAGAGGAGGCATTATATGCAGGCTTTGGCACCGGCACTTATCAAACCATTGGCAGAGCAGAGGCTCCCCTCTTCAAATCTGACACGTCAACTCACAGTCCTGATCTGTAACATGCTCGACATCCCTACCCTTGTCACTCTTGCAGGTAAGTCAGGACCAGCAGTAGCAGAAAGTAGTATTCCCTTAGTGAGGTGTGCTGACTGCTCCGCAGGCTTGGACAGGAAGTGTGTCCGTGCCATTATTACCCTGCGTGTACTGACAGCATGTAAGGAATGCTGTCAGTAAGGAATGCTCCATACAGTATGGAGCATTTCTTTAGGGTCCCCCCATGACATTTTTTTGTTAGACATGTTGAAAATACCACAGTTGAAAACAAAAGAAGACCACTCTAATTGTTGTCATAATTTGATATATTTAGATGACAAGTACTTTTTGTTGGGTATATTTAAAAAAAATCACCTGATGTTAGTGATGGTGTTACTCTTTATAGCGACAGTGTTCTAGGGTTAAACATGACAGTGAGTTCAGCACACTGTTACTGTATACCCATTAGTTTCTCCCATACTTGAAACATATTTTAATCAAGAAGCATTAAAATTTATAAAAGTGTGTAAGGGCTGGTGTGTTCTGTTACCTTCAGGAATGTAACAACTTCCATTTTTCCAGTTAAAAAGGGAAAACAAACAAATAAACAACAAGTCGGTTTTTATTCATAAATCATGGAAAACTATTCGCACTGGGTGCATGCACGGTCTCCAAATTGAACACTAGAAAAAACAATATGTCAGAAATGACAAACTGGGACAGAGCACGTTCCCCTTCACTCTGCATCTCTCTGTGAGCGAACAGCCTGCACGCCTTTACAATGTTTTCTTTCTTCCTTATTGGAGTTATTTCTGAACCAGCTGCCTGATCCAGATCTTATTTCACCTAACTTCATATTTACTCTATCTCTCTATCGCTCTCCTGTTTTCTTTAATGAACTGCTGTGATGAAATTTCCAGGCGGCAGCGTTACGGTTGCCATGGTTACAGGGTTACGCTCTCTCTCTGCGTGTTTCCTGGGTGAGAGAGCGCCTGTTGTTGTTGTGCTAAGCTAATAGGCAGAATGCTACAGATATAGCTCTAAAGAATGTAGCATCATAGGCAGCATAGTCCGCTGCAGGGAGAATGGACTGCTGTACCCGTTATGTGTCTGTGAGCGAGGGAGGTAGAAAAAGGTAAAGTACTAGCTGTCATCGAGCAAAAACGGGAGCTGGAAGCATGTAAATATAATAATAACCACTGCAGCCAAGAAGAGAGCCTGACGAGCCCAGTTGTAAGTAAGCTATTAAGACTCGACTGTACACCGTGTTCGTGTTTTCCTCCAAAAACAATAAGTTCCGTTGGAGCAGCTTTTCAACACCTCTCTCTGTCTCTCGCTAGCAAAGTTGACCCAGACAACAAAGTAAAGCTATTTTTCGGCTACTGGCCGACACAGAACCCACTGTATTAGCCAGAGGTCCCTTTACTACGGTTCGGAGCCGCGAACCTTCAGTAACAGTAATAAATCACAGCAATAGTACATTCATGTAGTTGTAAACAGCATGATAATATATTAAGTAATCCAAAGTATTCAGAATACGTTACTCTCATTGAGTAACGTAACGGAATACGTTACAGAATACATTTTAAGGCATGTATTCTGTATTCTGTAATGGAATACATTTTAAAAGTAACCTTCCCAACACTGGCCCAACATCAGTAGCCCTACAAACATCGCTGCTGTTTAGTTTTCTGTCTTCATTTATGTTGGAAGTGATAGCAGAGCTGTACGTTTAAATTTGTTTCATAAATTGCTCAGTCAGAACATGGTATATTATATTTAGATGGGCGCTAGCGAGCTAACTCCCTGCTAACTTCTAACTCCGTTAAATTGTGTTTTCATGGATGTCTGGATGTTAAACTTAATTGTTACGCCTGCTAGAGCAGCCACACTGATCATTTTATTACAGATGAGAGAATTCAGACAGTTTTTAACTCTCAGTAATGCTGCAGTGATCATTTGACTTAGGGACTTGCAGCGGAGTTTGAGCCCAGACATGGGCAATGACCTCAGACTTTTTATTATTCTCGAAAATCCCCCCAGACGCTCCGGACGGAACGTGAAAAGTGGACATGTCCGGGGAAAAGAGGACGTTTGGTCACCCTAATCCAGCGGTCCCCAACCCCCGGGCCTCGGACCGGTACCGGTCCGTAAGTCGTTTGGTACCGGGCCGCGAGAGTTGAGGCTCAGGTGTAACATGTATAGTTTTCAGGGTTTTTATCGGTTTTCAGCGTTATTTTGTTATCGTTTTTATCGTTTACTCGGTTTTCCTTGGTCTTTTCACGTGTGTTATGAATAAATTTTCTTTTTTTTTCGGTACCGGTACGAGTTTTATTTTGTTGTATTTGTGTACGACACCTTAAAGGCCGGTCCATGAAAATATTGTCGGGCATAAACCGGTCCGTGGCGCAAAATAGGTTGGGGACCGCTGCCCTAATCAACTTACCTATGTCACTATACTTAAATATGTAGAATTCTAATACCTGGGAATACCTTAAAGCTAGCTGTGGAATGCACAGGGTTCTCAGGGAGAACAATATTGAGAGACCTGTAGCTTGCTACTGTCAACAACCTTCTACTGCGTAGCAGCATTTCTTATTTAGCTTCCTGTTTTTCTTCTTTTTTTCCACATATAGTGTACATACAGTGTAATGACTGTGAATGCTTGGTGGGATGCTCCTATGCTGGTAAGGAGATTACATTTTAGGACTTAAACCAGACTCTAAGGAATTGCTGTGTCTAATTTTGCGATGCTGCGATTAACAAACTGGGTTCTGTTTGGAGGTTGAAGAGGAACTTTCCCTCACCAGGCCGACAGCTGTCAGTGCCACAGTTTATCTCATGTAGCGCAGTGTTAATTTTAAAATGATCAAATACTTTAGACAATGTATATTCTTCAATGACAAAAAATACAAGTGTTCATTTAAGCAAATAAACAGAGCCGTAAGAGATGTTTTTCAGAAATTGTTTTCTTTATTTTTATTTGCAACTAACAAATTTTTTAAAAATTTGTAGTTTTTGTTGTGCTCTTATGTGAACCCCTCACCTAATTTGTTATGTTTTTTAACAAATTAAACCCCAACAATCAAATGATCCCCTGTGAGCAAGCACTAGGCACAGTGGAAAGGAAAAACTCCCTTTTAACAGGAAGAAACCTTTGACAGAACCAGGCTCAGGAAGGGGCAGCCATCTGCCACGACTGGTTGGGGGTGAGAGGCAAAAGAAAAGAAAAATGAGAGCACGAGTTAGCTAAATGTTGCTCATGTTGTCTAACATGAACAACGTATGGTTTACTGGACTGTGGATGAAAAGCAGTCCATCATTACTATTCTTTAAAAGGGAACTAATCCACCAGCAAGGTAGCAATATGGCAATATGACAGAGTTAAACAGGCAATCACTGCTAAGCATTGAAAAGCCCCAGTAAGCTGCAGGTATAATAAGGCCTACTGCGGCAACACCTAAACCTATTGTAAGTAGGCGTTTGGCACCATGACGCCATGAACCACTAGTCGGAACCACGTCAGGAGATGGTTCTGAGACAGGAGAATCAAGCTCTTCAGGTTGAAGACCAAGATTCTCCTGTGTCGGGACCACATCAGGAGGTGGTTCCGAGGCAAGAAAAAAAAGCTCCTCAGGTTCAGGAGCAAAATTCTCCAGCTGCAGAGCCTCCAGAGATTCCACCCGTGACTGTTTTTCGTCCTGAGCCTGGCTCACCCTACACTGAAGAATACATATTTCTTTTTTCAGCTCAACTATCTGTTCTGTCTTGTGATCTATTTCTCTATTCTGTTTTTCTATTATCTCATTTTTTGTTGTTGTTTCAATATGAGCTTTTTCCACTTGGTACTCAAGAGTCTCTAAAGTTTTCTCGAGTTTTGCATTCTCTTTCTTTTTTTCGTTTCTCTCAGTTTCAATCTGAGACAACTCAGCAGCAATGCTGCTGTTCTGCTCGAGGAGATATTCTTCTTTTTCCAGAAAGTCATGGTGCATCGTCTGAATGGTGTTAACCTGTTCCTGCATTTTAGCCTCCAGAGATTCCACCTGTGACTGTTTTTCGTCCTGAGCCTGGCTCACCTGACATTGGAGATTGCATATTTCTTGTACCAGCTCAACTATCAGTTTCTGGTTTTGCACTATTTCCCTATTTTGTTTTTCTATTATCTCATTTTTTGTTGTTGTTTCAATATGAGCTTTTTCCACTTGGTACTCAAGAGTCTCTAAAGTTTTCTCGAGTTTTGCATTCTCTTTCTTTTTTTCGTTTCTCTCAGTTTCAATCTGAGACAACTCAGCAGCAATGCTTCTGTTCTGCTCGAGGAGATATTCTTCTTTTTCCAGAAAGTCATGGTGCATCATCTGAACGGTGTTAACCTGTTCCTGCATTTTAGCCTCCAGAGATTCCACCTGTGACTGTTTTTCATCCAGTGCCTGTCTCACCCTACACTGAAGAATACATATTTCTTTTTTCAGCTCAACTATCTGTTCTGTCTTGTGATCTATTTTTCTATTCTGTTTTTGTATTATCTCATTTTTTGTTGTTGTTTCAATATGAGCTTTTTCCACTTGGTACTCAAGAGTCTCTAAAGTTTTCTCGAGTTTTGCATTCTCTTTCTTTTTTTCGTTTCTCTCACTTTCAATCAGTGACAGCTGAGCAGCAATGCTGCTGTTCTGCTCGAGGAGATATTCTTCTTTTTCCAGAAAGTCATGGTGCATCGTCTGAATGGTGTTAACCTGTTCCTGCATTTTAGCCTCCAGAGATTCCACCTGTGACTGTTTTTCGTCCAGTGCCTGTCTCACCCGACGCTGAAGAATACATATTTCTTTTTTCAGCTCAACTATCTGTTCTGTCTTGTGATCTATTTCTCTGTTCTGTTTTTCTATTATCTCTTCTTTTTCTGTTATTTTATGATGAGCCTCTCCCACTTGGTGCTCAAGTCTCTCTCTCTCTTCCTTGAGATCTTCCTGAAATTCATGGCGCATCATCCGAAAGGTTCTAAGTTCTGCTTGCGCATCTGTACCATTCTGTTCACGCTCATTTTTAAAGCGATAGTAATTTTTTTTGTAATAATTCTTTTTGCGCTTTAGGGTGCTTAACTCCAACTGGAGTTCTTGTATTTTCATTTGAAGCTCCCTAGGCTCCGATATTTCTCTCTCCATCATCCCATACAGTCTTTGTGATTCCTCTCGAATCTCTCTGTCAGACTGTGAATTATTAAATGTTTCGTGTGACATTTCTTTAAACGTTTAATGCAAAGTGTCGACAAGAAAAAATGTTTGCTTAATTGTTTAAGTTTAAAAATAGTCCCTTTCTGAAAGGTTTCTGGTTTGCAAAACACAACTCGCTGTTTCTGAAAATGTTCCAAGTAAAACTGTGTTTGCGAAGGTGAAGAGGGGGTATTTAAGGACTTTTGTGGCCGCGAATTTGACGTCAGCGCTCTTTGAGCCTTTGATCCTTTGTTCGATCACAGGACAGCTGTGCGTAATTCTGCGCATGCTCAGAATATACCCATTGAGATGCACGGTTTTGTTTTGTTTTGAATTTTTTTTAAATACCCTGAAAACAGTCCAAACAGTGTTGCCAACTTAGCGATTTTGTCGCTATATTTAGGGAATTTTCAAACCCCCTTAACGTCGTTTTTTTCTAAAAAGCGACCAGCGACAAATCTAGCGACTTTTTCTGGTGTTATTGGAGGCTTTTTTATGACGACTTTTGACGTGAAAGCGCTTGTTGCTCTTACTCTCAACAAGCAGCGGGTGCCGCCGTGGGCACCTCGCTCGTGCCAAAGCGCTCACAGGCGGAGGATAGTCCTCCTCCAGCCGCTATCAGGGCAGGAGATGTTCACGTGCGTCCAAACTGCAAATGAATCGCGCACGAGCAAAGCCGCCGTTCCCGCACTGACTGTAACGCAGTCAATTCTTCTTTTACTGTTATGCTGTTTTGTGGATCACAAGGTTTAAAACTACTTGTAAACACACACACAGTAACTCCACCCTAACCTGCAGCTGCAGCGCAAATAACAACGAAAATTGTTTGTAAACGTGTCCTGGAGTTTACAGGTATAGACAGTGCAACAGCTTCCAGGTCATTTATTCTGCCAATATGGCAAGAAGGTCATAACTGCTTCAAGCACTGTCTATATCAGGGGTAGGCAACGCCAGGCCTCGAGGGCCGGTGTCCTGCAGGTTTTAGATCTCAACCTGGGTCAACACACCTGAATCAAATGATTAGTTCATTACCAGCCCCCTGGAGAACTTCAAGACATGTTGAGGAGGTAATTTAGCCATTTGAATCAGCTGTGTTGGATCAAGGACACATCTAAAACCTGCAGGACAGTATCGGCACAGTATTGGCACTCGAGGCCTGGAGTTGCCTACCCCTGGTCTATATGATCTGGTCAGAGAGGCTGACTGCATCACCGCTGATGATGAGTACTAGCGGTTCTGAGACAGGAGAGGTTGAGGACCAAGATTCTCCTGTGTCGGGACCACATCAGTAGATGGTTCTGAGACTGGAGAAACAAGCTCGTCGGGTTCAGGAGCACTACTATGGCAATTTCCCACATGTGAATTTTTGAATTTTGGATTTTAAGAATAGTGAATTTGTATGATCTCTGTAACCAGATTTATGGATTATCCTTATGGTCCTTTTTTGTAATATAAAGATTGATGATAGTGAACATTTGTAATATATATATATATATATATGTATATATATATATATATATATATATATATATATATATATATATATATATATTTGTAATATGAGACTTCCAGTTTAATTTATCATCTATAATCACACAAACTTATGTTCAAGTACTTTTTCAATTTCCACACCATCTATATGAATCTGCACTTGCGCATTTCTAAGGGAATTCCCAAATAAGATTAATTTAGTTTTACTTAGATTTAGGGATAGTTTGTTCCTGTTAAACCATTTTTTAATTTTGCACATTTCTGAAGTAATTGTATCAAGCAGCTCCTTTAGATAGACACAGCTACTCCCCCTCCACTTTTGTTCTTTCTATTTACAAAATTCACATCATATCCCTCAGTCCAAAGTCCAGTCCTTTCTCAGCATTGATCCATGTTTCAGAAATTTCAATAATTCCAAATGGATTTGTCAACTCATTTAGATATTCCTTTATATTGTTGAAGTTGGCATACAGACTGCTGCTGTTAAAATGGATTATTGATCATTTGTTTGTCGTGTTGATGGTGTGTTTAAACTGTTCATCGGTGAAGTAGCAGCAGTTATTGCTGATGTTGTAGAAGAAATTATTTTCTGGGTCTATATCCTTTTCTAAGTCTAGAACATTATGGTCTGTGTATCGAAATGTTCTCAGTTCCAGATGATCATAAACAGAATTCCAAAGAGTTATATTGATATTGTTGTCAGATGCAGATGAAGTTCTTTTAGACTGTGTTGGAGTCAAATTGTTAAATGTTGTCATTGTGCTACTTAAATTTGTAAGTCTTAGTTCAAACTATAGGATCAAAGACATTCCTTTGTCTCTGACCACCTCTCCAGCAAATTTGTTGGTCGGGGAGGCTGACGTTTTTTTTATTATAGGCATTTATATATGTTTCTTGTGTGGTAAGCTTCCTGCTTTTATGATCCTTTTAGTGAGCAGGACACACACACACACATTCTTGCACATGCATACACATAGTGCCTGATCTTTGCATGCCAAAGCAACGGAAGAATGTGCTTCATTTGAGCACAACACACAGGGAACCAGCAGTCAGTGATGGGGAATAGAGGAAGTCTGGAAGAACGAAGCAATCCTGGACTACAGTAGGCACAAATACAGCTTGGATAACCTAGAGATGATGTTAGCACCTCGAGTTGTTGAAGGAAAACTAGCTGCTGGCTGTTTTCTTCAAAATTTGTTCACATATATGCTTGTTTAAGATGCCAAATGTTAATGAAACTATGCATATTCATGTAACCACAATAAAAGGCAGTGCTACAGGGGAGCTGACCGAGAGTGACTGGGGAAGCGGCAGGAACAGCGCTTGGTCCGGTCATCTCCCTCGTGCACGAGATCACACAAAGAGCTCTGGTGCCTTGCATCTTGCTTTTTCTAGTTGCAGTAGGTTGTCTCAATTGTTCCAGCAAGGTTTGTACTTAGACAAGCCTAACATGTTTCATCATGAAAAAATGTGAACTTTATTGCCATTTCCCCCCCGAAAAATGTAGTAATAATATGTAATCTGACTGGTATTCTAAGGGTATAATTTCTGAATTTAAATTATATATTGGTTTTCATGACTAGCACCGTTGCGAATTTAAAAAATCAAGTCAATGAAAGTAGGAAAATGATTTAATATATACTAATTTGATAGCATTTTGTGTACGTAAACAGGAGGTGGCCATTTTGGCCACGAACAAGCTGAGAGGGAGTTTTTTTGTTTTTCTGTCACTGCACAAAAACAAAGATGCATAAAATTCATTGATACTGTTAATTATTGCTAATGTAGACCGCTCATAGTTGTCCAGGATTGTCATGTAACCTGCGAGCCCACAAATCCTATTTATTACAGTGATGACTGCAAACACGATCTGAATGTTTAAGCTCAGAGTGTTTGAAAGTACACACTAAAGAAAGTGGTTACATTTCTCAGTTTGTTCTCATTAACATTGGAGAAGAGCGGCTGGGAGGCGTGATCCTGCACCGTGAGGCTGCCCTGACTTAAAAAGCTTGCTCTACCCTAGGCAGTTCAAACATAGAACACGTCTTTGTACAAGCACAAGACATAGCAGGCGTTAAATAAACTAGAAAAGGTTTGTCACCTGAACAGAGATTGTGTAGTCTATCCCAGGTGTCATGTGATTTACACATAAACTCCACAGCTCATTGAGAATAGCTGACAGCTCCTGCTTTACAGCTGGTCGGTTATAGAAAGTGTCAGACAGAGGCTATGCAAACATCTGACGCATGCACACACAAATAGAGGAAACATCAGCAGAGTTTGGTTTATACCACCGTACCTTGATCCATTCAGTCCACTGAGGAACACTGCAAGGAGCAGAAATCCACAGAACAACCTGCATATAACAGATGTAAAAACATTTTCTATACATGGGAAAAGCAGCAATGTTCTGACCTGTATTCAGCTGCTCGTGCATCAAATTCAAATTTTATTTGTCACACACACAACCATACACAGTGTCATGATCCTGGGTCCTTTTGACCCAGTGTTTTGTGTTTTCTATTAGTGATTTTGGTTCTGTTGTTCCTCCTGTTTAGTGTATCCTGTTCTGCCCATCTATTCCTGTGTTAAGTCCACGTTTCCTAGTCTGTGTCTTTGCGTGTGTGTGTTTCCTGTTTTATTGTGAAGGTCTGCGTCTTATGTGAGTGTTTTCAGTTTGCCTCCCTAGTCTTGTCACGTTAATCGCTCCCAGCTGTGTCCCCCACCTGTGTGTAATCTCCCTGTGTTCTCTGAGTGTTTTTAAGTCGTGTCTTCTGTCTTAGTCATTGCTGGTTCGTCTGTGTGGTTTCCCTTCGGTCTCCCTGCGTCTCTCCATCCGTCGCTCTGTGTGTATTTCCCCGGATCTCCCTGCATCTTTGTTCTGGTTTGTTTTGTTAGCTCTGCCCAGTTTAGGTTTTCCAGCTCATGTTCACCTGCCATTACTGTTTATTTCTACTCGTGTTAATAAATACTCACCTGCACCAGAGCTGCCGCTTCCGGGTCCTAAATAGTTCCCACACGGCTTGCCCCGACAGACCGTGACACACAGTATGACATGAGGTGAAATGCTTGTAGCTGCGCAATGCCCGACCATTAAATGACAGTCGTTTTACAGTATTTACAATTTACAGGCTATTACAAAATTTACAGATTTAACTTAGAAATTTACAGTAAAAATGTGCAAATAGCAGAAAGAGATTAAAAATCATAGGAAGTGTGCATGAAGAAAAACCAGAGTGCGTGTGGTGATGTGATGTGTGTGAGAGTCCAGTCTTATAGTGATGTGATGTGTGTGGGAGAGTCCAGCCCTACACCTGGTTCAGGGCCCAAATAGCCTGGGGGAAGAAGCTCCTCCTCATTCTCTCTGTTTTGGCCTTAGGGAGCGGAAGCGCTTCCCAGACCTCAACAGTGAGAAGAGTCCATTGTTGGGATGGGAGAGGTCCATCATAATCTTCCTAGCTTTGGCCTTGCACCGCTTGGTGTAGATGGACAGCAGGTCAGGGAGCTCTGATTGAATGATGCATTCGGCCGAGCGCACCACTCTTTGCAGGTCTCGTCTGTCCTGCTTGGTGCTGTTCCCAAAACAGGTGTAGATGTTTCCCTTCAGGACGCTCTCGATGGTGCAGGAGTAAAAGTTCTTGAGCACCCTCAGTGGCAGATGGAAGTCTCTAAATCTTCTGAGGAAGAAGAGATGTTGACGGGCTTTCTTAACCAGGGTGTTGATGTGACAGGACCATGACAGGTCCTGAGTGATGTGGACACCCAGGTATCGGAAACTGTCCACTCTCTCCACTGGCGTGCCACTGATGATGAGGGGCTTGTAATTCCTCGCCTGCTTTGTAGTGAAGTCCACGATCAGCTCCTTAGTCTTGCTGACATTTAGGAGGAGGTTATTCTCCTGGCACCAGGTCTCCAGGTTCCTAATTTCCTCCAGGTAGGCCGTCTCAATGTTGTCGGAGATCAGGCCCACAGCAACAGTTTCGTCAGCAAACTTGACAATGGAGGTGGTGTCTGATGTGGCTACACAGTCATAAGTGTACAGTGAGTACAGCAGGGGGCTTAAAATACATCCCTGAGGCACTCCAGTGCTGAGTGAGATGGAGATTTGTTTTCCCACCCTCACTGATTGGGGTCTGTCTGTGAGGAAGTTGAGGATCCACTGACACAGTGATGAGCTGAGTCCTAGATCCGTCAACTTGGTGAAAAGCTTAGAGGGAATCATTGTGTTGAACTGTAGTCCACGAACAGCATCCTAACATAATTCCCTCTGCCAGTGTCCAGGTGACTCAGGGATGTGTGGAGCAGGTGAGATATGGCATCGTCTGTGGAACGATTAGTCCGGTAAGCAAACTGAAGTGAGTCGATGGTGGCAGGAAGTGAAGAAGTGATGTGATCTCTCACCAGTCTTTCAAAACACTTCATTACAATTGAAGTCAGTGCTACTGGACGGTAGTCATTGTGGCAAGCGGGCTGTTGTTTCTTTGGAACAGGGAGAATGATGGACTGTTTGAAGCACATGGGAACCACTGCTTGGGCCAGGGAAAGGTTGAAGATCTCAGTGAACACTGGTGCTAGCTGGTCAGCGCAGGCTCTCAGGACCCGGCCAGGGATTGCATCTGGTCCTGCTGCCTTCCTGGTGTTCACCCTCCTGAAGGTGTTCCTCACGGCATGCTCTGTGATGATGAATGTATCGTCTTCACTGGTGCACTCCGAGCGTGCCCAGCCGTTTGTTGTTTTAATTGTTTTCATTGCTGCAGCGTGGAAGCGAGCATAAAACCTGTTCAGCTCATCAGCCAGTGAAGCGTTGGAGTAAACAAACTAATTTTCAGTCAGTAAATAAAAATACAAACCTCGCAGACATGACAAATGAAAGTGTCCACTGTTTCAGCCTGGACTGCAGCAGAGTACTCACACACAGCCTGTCTGTCTAAAGGTCCCGCCTCCACCCAGAATCTTGCAGGGGCCTTTCTGAGCCTGAGACCCACTTTTAACCACCAGATGGCGCCTCGTTTCAGGGCACAGCCTCTATCTATGGTTTTGCATGAACTTTTACTAAAGTGATACAGCGATGCAGCTTCAGGTGGTTTTAATTTTTATTTTTCATGCAAATTAGCTTATAAACCATCACATACTTGATACAATTTAATATCAGGTCCCATCCAGAGTCTCAGTGAAATGTTTCTCATGTATTGTTTCAGTGTAAAGGGGGATAAGAGAAGGGTAGACACTGTATTCATTGAGTAGATAAAGTAGGCTGTGCAAAAGTAAGGTGAAATGTAAATCTGGGGAAAGGCAGAGGGGTCTATGCCGTGAACACAAGGGAGCGTACTGAGCTTTCAAACAGCTGCTGTCAAACAGCAGAAAATGTTTTCTCAGAAATGAAAGCCTCTGTGCTTTAAAATTCACCAACATGCTAAATTTAAAAGTTAACGGCCTAGATTAAATTTAGCTCTTTGGAAAAAGGTTAATGGTCTCACTCTGCCCACGAATGTAGCTGCCTTGGTTTACCTCTGAGCAGGAGCATGCATATTTGTTAACTATGTGAGCATGTCTTGTAGAGTGACCACATGTGTGTGTGTGTGTGTGTGTGTGTGTGTGTGTGTGTGTGTGTGGGTTACAGATTTAAAGATGCTATGATTGTTGTTTATAAACAGGATTATAAGCAAGTACAAGTAAATAGACAGCTCAGGTTGAGCGGTTTGGAGACAAAGTTAGAGAGGCAAAGTTGAGCTTGTTTGTACATGTGCAGAGGAAGGATTGTCAAAGGATGTTGAAGATGGAGCTGCCAGGCAGGAGTAAAAGAAGACAACCTCAGAGGAGGTTTGTGAATGAAGGAGGACAGAGGGTTGGTGTGATGTGGGAGGATGCTAGAGATGGGGTGAGATGGAGGCAGATGAAAAATAGTAATTTGTTGGACAAAAGTCAGATTTATTGAAAGTTTCCTCTGACAAGGGAACTTTTGTACCATAATCATAATTCAGCTGACACTATTAGTTTCTATAGCAAACCTTCTACAGCCCGGCAGGAAGTGCAGCTAGGAAACTGTGCACTGAAAGACAAACCACTAAAAGCATAATAAAACAAAATGTTGCATTATGATCATTTTATCTCAAGTTTTTTTTGCCTTGGTAATCACTGGAGATCAACTGAAAGTTAAATTTGATTGACCACACAGCCTGTTTGTCTGCCCAAAGTTAACATGAGAGGGAGAAACAGCAACAAAATGTTTGTTTTATGACAGTAAATCAACCCCATCTTTAAAAATAAACATTTTACTACTACAAGTTTAAATTTAATTCCCCCCTCAAATTGTTTCTCTGTTCCCTTTTAGAAAACAGTTTCAGAATATTGTCAGGAAGCAGGTTATTTATTTCTTTATACATAATCTGTGCAGTGAGAAAATGAACCTGTGAATTTTTGATTTTAAGAATAGTGAATTTGTATGATCTCTGTAACCAGATTTATGGATTATCCTTATGGCCCTTTTTTGTAATATAAAGATTGATGATAGTGAACATGGGCAGCACGGTGGCACGGTGGTTAACACTGTTGCCGCACAGCAAGAAGGTCCTGAGTTCAATTCCACCATCAGGCCGGGGTCTTTCTGTGTGGAGTTTGCATGTTCTCCCCGTGTTTGCGTGAGTTCCCTCCGGGTACTCCGGCTTCCTCCCACCGTCCAAAGACATGCAGCTTGTGGGGATAGGTTAATTGGATAATCCAAATTGCCACAAGGTGTGAGTGAATGTGAGTGTGAATGGTTGTCTGTCCCTGTGTGTTGGCCCTGCGACAGACTGGCGACCTGTCCAGGGTGTACCCCGCCTCTCGCCCTATGACAGCTGGGATAGGCTCCAGCACCCCCCGCGACCCTGAAAAGGATAAGCGGAAGTGAATGGATGGATGGATAGTGAACATTTGTAATATATAGATATATAATAATAATAATCACACCAAGAAACTTATGTTCAAGTACTCTTTCAATTTCCACACCACCTATATGAATCTGCACTTGTGCATTTCTAAGGAAATTCCCAAATAAGATTCATTTAGTTTTACTTAGATTTAGGGATAGTTTGTTCCTGTTAAACCATTTTTTAATTTTGCACATTTCTGAAGTAATTGTATCCAGCAGCTCCTTTAGATAGACACAGCTACTCCCCCTCCACTTTCTTTTGTTCCTTCTATTTACAAAATTCACATCATATCCCTCAGTCCAAAGTCCAGTCCTTTCTCAGCATTGATCCATGTTTCAGAAATTTCAATAATTCCAAATGGATTTGTCAACTCATTTAGATATTCCTTTATATTGTTGAAGTTGGCATACAGACTGCTGCTATTAAAATGGATTATTGATCATTTGTTTTTCGTGTTGATGGTGTGTTTAAACTGTTCATCGGTGAAGTAGCAGCAGTTATTGCTGATGTTGTAGAAGAAATTATTTTCTGGGTCTATATCCTTTTCTAAGTCTAGAACATTATGGTCTGTGTATCGAAATGTTCTCAGTTCCAGATGATCATAAACAGAATTCCAAAGAGTTATATTGATATTGTTGTCAGATGCAGATGAAGTTCTTTTAGACTGTGTTGGAGTCAAATTGTTAAATGCTGTCATTGTGCTACTTAAATTTGTAAGTCTTAGTTCAAACTATAGGATCAAAGACATTCCTTTGTCTCTGACCACCTCTCCAGCCAATTTGTTGGTGGGGGAGGCTGACGTTTTGTTTTTTTTTATTATAGGCACATCTTATCTGAAAGATCTGTTTCTTGTGTGGTAAGCTTCCTGCTTTTATGATCCTTTTGGTGAGCAGGAGGTCACACAAACGCACCCCCATGACACACACACACACATTCTTGCACATGCACACACATACATACATAGTGCCTTATCTTTTAGAACCGGGGGGGGGGGGGGGTTTACAATGGGAGTGGCTTGTGTGTACTGTAAACTGTGTCCTGGAAATAAAAGGCTGCTTATTGAAGACGTTGGGTTGGAGAGAGAGGTGATAATTAAGTTTGCTCAAATGTAATTAATACTTTCATTTTTCTAAAAATACCTCAAAACACAATTGTATGGAAGTAATAAAACACAAACAAATCAGTAAAATATGTATTTTACAAAATTGTGCTAGATAACATTCTGCAGTATTGCACAAACTCTTTCCAATGACAAGTAAAATAAACTATTTTGACCACTTTTTTCCATTTGACTGCATAAAAATGAACATTTACAACACATCTGCTATATCCTGAACATTTAACACATCTACACAGGCATTTGAAGAAGGATCTTGAACTGTCACATGAACTGTTAATTTAGACTTCATCATTATGCAATGCGCCTTCCTTCTCAGCTCATCCTTAAGATTTTCAGTGATCTCTCTTTTCATTTTTAGATGTTCATAAAGTTCATCTATGAGATCTTGTTTATGAACAAGTTTGAAATTCTGCTTTTTGACCTTTTCTTCCAACCAAAATATTTGTAGTGTCAGACTTCCTGTCGTCTTTGCTTGATACTCAAGATTTTGTAAATGTTTCTTGAGATTTGTGTTTTCTGTTTTCTTAATTTGTTTATCTCAGCAGCAATGCTGCTGTTCTCCTTAAGGAGATTTTCTTTTTCTTGAAAGTCACGGCCCATCCTCTTAATTGTGCTAACCTGCTCCTGCATTTTAGCCTCCAGAGATTCGACCTGTGACTGCTTTTCATCCAGTGCATGTCTTACCGACCCCTCTCACCTAAACTGGGAGAGCTAAGATAACATAAAAACCCAAAACATGAACCCTAACATGGACACAAAAATACCTAGAGCACAGAACCTGGAAACATGACACAAAGGACAACAGATGACCTGACAATAACACACTGAAAACAGAGGACTTAAATACACAGGAGGTGATTAGGGGAAGTGGGAACACATGGAGGAACAGCTGACTGACATGAGCCTAATGACAGGACAAGGGAAGTGAAACTAAATACAATGAACAAAGAACACACGACTCCTTTAAAATAAAACCGGAAACATGAGACAGACATGATAATACAAACTTGATAACATAAGACACGCAGCATGAAACACAAAGGGTGAGGGAAACTTAAATACAGGGGAAGAAAACACAAGGAGTCTAATAACCAAATAAACTTCACTAATCTAATGAACTTAAACATAAACAATATCCAAATAAGCTAAAACTTAAAACGCTGGGTCAACAGACCCAGGAACATGACAATTTCTCTTTTCAGCTCAAATGAGTTCTGTCTTGCGAAATATTTCCCTATAATCTCTTTTTTTCAGTTTTCAATTTTCTTTCTTCCTTTCTTTTTTTAAGGTCATAATTCTCAGTCAACAGATGTTCTATTTTGTTTTTCTAATATCTCATCCTTTTTTGATGTTTTATGACTAGCTCCTGTGTCGGAACCATATCAGGGGGTGGCTCTGACACAGGAGAATCAAGTTCCTCAGTTTGAGGAACTTGATTCTCCAGCTGCAGAAGTTCACCAGAGGTCTGAAAATTGTCTACATCTATTTTTTTTTTTAATATCGCATCCTCTTTTGGTTTTATGATTAGCTCCTGCTTCAGAACAACATCACTGGGTGGTTCCGACACAGGAGAATCAAGGTCCTCAGGTTGAGGAGCAAGATATTTGTGTTCTCTGGCTTTAACTTGTTTATCTCAGCAGAAATGTTATCTCAAGAAATGTTTACACAGGAGACACAGGAGAATCAAGTTCCTGAGGTTGAGCTAATATTTTTCTTCCTCCTCCCTTCTCATCTGGTCCTTGAGATTCTCAATAATCTCTCTTTTCATTTTTAGATGTTCCATAAGTTCATCTATGAGATCTTGGTTATGAACAATTTTGAATTTTTTTTTTTTTGGCTTTTTCTTCCAGCCTAAATATTTTTTTTTATAATTTCATTTTTAATTTTCAAAATGTAACACAGAACCCCCCGCCCCCCCCAAAAAAAAGCAAACAGGCTCAGATGTGTTACAGAAAAAACAGTTAATTCAAATAAACTTGCACTTGCACAGGGAGCACGTCCACATTGCCCCAGAAGCAGTCAAGGACGTCCATGTTGTCCACGTCACCACCACAGCAGCCGGGCATGTCCACGTCGTCCACATCTCTGTCAGGGCGGGCGGGCGAGCACCTCTACATCGCCTCGACCTTACCACTCTTTGACTGCCTCCTTCCTACCTGGATTATGGTGAGAGAATGATGAGGCCACCGCTTCATGATTTCAGCCTGGCCAGAGCTTCATATGAACATTTTGACTATGATGATGTGAATAATGTGTCTTCTGAAGGTTTTCATAGTTCTGTTTTCAGTCTAGGGAAAAGTCTAAATAAGTCTGGGGTGGCTGAGACAGCCACATTACATGATGACATTGTATTCTAGTATCATATATACAATTTTACAACGGAGGCCTTATAACAGATATCGTACTGTTCTCTTCCAAGATGGATGCCAATAACCACTTGTAACCTTTCAAAACAAACTGTCTAATTTCACTGCAGTGACAGTAGGTAAAAAATTGGATGGACATTACTGTTCTACTGAAATAAAAAGAAACAGTAAAGTAATGTAATTAATAATTTTAATTGTAATTTTCTGTGTTTTGTCAAATCCATCATGGCATACAAATTAGACCTTTTGAAAAATGTTACAAGTAAGCATCCTGGAAGGGAACAATACAAAGCATTTTGTTTAACCCTCTGGGCTCTAATGCTGGCTATTTGTGTCCACTTTCTTATTTTGGGCCATTTTCAATGCGTTAATGCGTATGGAATGAAACGTCCCAAGGGTCTAGATTTTTTTTCTGATTTTTTTTTTTAAATTTTCAGTTTCAAATTAAATACACGAATAATATATACTTTACTGACAGGTGGAGGCCAAGCAGCTGATGGCAAAGAACATAAAAGAATATTTAGAGAAGGGAAAAGGATGGGGATCCCAGTACTGAGGAGAGACTGCTCTACAATCTCATGTGCCCACTGGTATCAAACCAGGGCTCGACCTGTGTGCACTTCACTGCACTAGCAGCCAGAGATCAACAAAACAACCCAGAACTACCTCCCCAGCTCCCCAGTTGCAGCAGACAAAGCTTTTGTTGTCTGTCTTTGGCTTCACCAAAACTACCATTGCGATATCCTACATGCCAAAGCAAAGGAGGAATGTGCTTCTTTTAAGCACAACACACAGGGTTACAAAGTTAACATTTTTTTTTATTCCTTTGATTAAAGGATTATCCACCTCATTGAGGAACCAAACAAAAAATGAGTTTTTGCTTCAGACAGGAGCTGCTGTTTGCTTCCCAACTTGACCTGGCAGGACATCAGTGTTTTGGAGGCCGTGAACGCAGCCCTGAGGCCCATTGCTGATTTCACTGACATTTTATCCGCAGAAAACTATATGACTGTTTCTTTAATCTTCCCCCTTCTTCATGTTTCAGGTGAAAAATGAAGGAGGAGAAGAAACAGTAAAACCGTCACCAAAGAAGAAACCTCATTCTTTGGGCAGCCTTTTGGGGAGAGTGAGGCCTCCAACCTGCCGCACACTGGAGGAGAAGGCACAGACAGAAATGGAATGTTACCTCAGTGAGGAGATCGTAGATCCACTGGCTTGGTGGGAAAATGAACGAAAAACGTTTCCCGTTGATGTCACACATGGCACAGAAATATCTGTGTATCCCAGCCACAAGCACACCATCAGAATGGATCTTCAGCACTGCTGGTAATTTTCAATCATCTGGGCACACAAATAAAACTGGCAAGGTAAACAATATATAGGAATATAGGAAATATTTACTTTCCTTTGTTCATTTGAGTATTACAATAAAAAGTCCATAGGAGAGATGGTATCTGATTAAACAAGGGTTACAAGATGATAATAAAATGCAAAGATTGGTGACAACACTTGGAACCATAAGGCAACAGATTAAAAAAAAAAAAAACTGTGGGAAATAAACTAGGCTCTGCCTACAGAAGAGGATTAGGGCCACTGGAAAAAAAAAATCTGAGAAAAAAGTCAGAATTCCTAGATTAAAGTCAGAATTCTGATTTTTTTCTCAGAATTCTGATTTTTTTTCATCAAAATTATTTTTTTTCAGAATTCTGAGAAAAGTCAGAATTCTGACTTTAATCTGACGTGCCCACTCTTTTTTCCCCCACTTGAAATGTTTTCTTTTTGTAAAAGTGTTTTGTTATATTCCTTATTTATTTTTAAGTAGTTGTTAATAAGTATTCTGAGGGAAAGACACTGTTTTGATAGAGCTGTACATTATTTTTTTTTAAAGTAAAACCAAACATATTTGGTTTTACTTTAAAACCAAATATGTTCCCTAAAACGGTGGACAAAGCTACAGACCCATGACACCCTTACCAATTTAGCAAGCAGCTAATGAGCACCACTCCTTATGCAGCTAATACGAGTACAGGTAATGTTTGTCGCGCGCTTCACAACACGCGGCGGTTAAGCTAACCCAGACGTTCCCAAAGTGTGGGGCCCCCATTGCAAGGGGGGCGCGGCATGAAAAGGGGAAAAAAAAAACCAACAACGCTTGGACACTGCTAGCACGGGGCGCCCACACAAACGCAAAGCAGGAGATGAAGCATAGCTGAATATGTTTCCAAACCAACTTCATTCTAAGCCAAAGACTAGAAAATATGGTGAAGCACATCTTCCCTTTGGTTTTACCTGCACAAGTGCCAAGGTAGGTCTCCCTGCAGGATTGGTTTTCCCTTTGTCGCGAGCAGCGCTGGGCTGTTTAAATCACGGACAAACAGTATCCCACATTCTTGATTTGTAGTTCACAAACACTTGTTGTAATGACTAACTACTCCTGACATTTTGGAGATGCTAGCTCTTTATACATTAAAGTTACAGTGGGATACAAATAATATCAGGCTGATCCTGCCACAATTTGTTCCCCCGGTTCAAATCACGGACAAACAGCATCCAACAGTTGTTTATGTTTTTGAACCCATTTTGCAGAGGGATTTTTTGAAAAATGTATTGATAGCAATGTTGAATATTATTACACAGGAAAAAAAAACAACTACATGTAAAATAATTACACCGTGACGCCTCTGCCTTTCTAAATGGAGGGACAGTAACTGCGTGTATATGTAAGCGTGTAAAACCTGCAGATAGTCAGATTAACAGTATTTCGTCTCTATCTGCCATTCTGCGATTCATCTCATGTAAACAATAAGGTGGCGCACAGCGTGACGTGAAAAAAGGCACATACCTTTGACGTTGCATGACGAACTCTGTATTCCTCGTCCACACGTAAACGCAAAAAAGGAGTTTTAAAAAAATCTCCATTCTCGGTGATTCGAAACGCCGTTTATGTGTGGACGAAACAGCTGCGTTTTCAAAAATACCCGTGTAGGTGTGGACATAGCGTAAAAGACTTTATTAGTTTATTTTCTTACTACCTGTAATTTATTGCAGATTACTTGTATTTGCTTAATTGTTTACTAAATGTTTGAGGTGTGAAATAAACCGCAATGGAGCAAAATATGGGTGTGTGTGGTTGGAGGATGTGTTCTTGCGTGCGTGCGCGCGCGCGCGAGGGGAGGGCGCGAACATTTTTCTTGTAAAACAAGGGGGGCCACGGTGCAGTTAACACATAATGCAACTGAGCAGTCAGTTGACAAACCACTCACACAAAAGACCAAAATATCTTAGGAGCGCCTCAGAATTAAGCTAAATGCGACATTACTGCTCCCACTAGAAAAAAAATTCAAATGAAAAAGCGCCAATTCTTTCACAACAGATAAAACAGCGCGAGCAAATAAACCAACGGCACTTATTTAACATTAACGTCAGATGGTGACACTCTAGACATTAAACTACATTTGGCTGAGATTTGGACAATATTCATACAGAAAAAAAAGGCTTACCAAAAAAAAAAAGTAGTGGCGGACGACTCAACTTGACTTATGGCTGCCTTCCTCAATCTCAGATCCAAAGCGCGCGAGACAAAATCACGTGCGGTGTCGCGAGATTTAAAATTGCTAGTCGCGATGTCCCGTTTAATGACTGTAGAAAACAGTTTGGATTTGTCACTACCCGATACCGTACCTGTAAGGATTCTAAGGCTGCTGCATTTTAAATGAATAAGGGAAATCCAACTGATGATTTGGGGAGTCCTGAAACTAGAACGTTGCAATAAACTAACCTCCTGGATGTGAATGCATAGTCCAATTTCTCACAGTCAGTTTGAGATGGGGATTTTCTAACATTATATTTTCTAAGTTACAGAAATCAGTTTTGGTAAACTTATTGATGTGGTTATCTGGTCGTTTTTCTTCTGATTCCTTAGCAAGTTATTTTTGCCCAAAGAAATACGGCTCACTATATATTTTCTCTTTTTTTTCAAACCTCCATCCAGCCATCCATTCGCTTCAGCTTATCCTTTTCAGCGTTCTGGGGGGCGCTGGAGCCTATTCCATCTGTCATAGGGCGAGAGGCGGGGTACACCCTGGACAGGTCGCCAGTCTGTCACAGGGCCAACACACAGGGACAGACAACCAATCTGCAGCTTAGAAACATCTTCAGGTTTAAAAGACATATATAGCTGGATGTCGTCTGCATAGCAGTGGTAGCGAATGTCCTCAAACGGGCTCAAAATATGCTGGAGAGGAAGTAGATATTTTAAAAAACAATAAGGCCCCCAAGACATAAAGCGAAAAATAGAGCAATCTACTAATAGTATTTCCTACATGAAAACTCTGTACAGAGAGGGTGGTAATGCACGTATTCGCTGGCGAGAATCCAAATAGCATTCTGGGTATTTCACACATAGTATTGCACATTTTGACATTTAGAATATTTTACCTAATATTGCACCTGTTTCTCAAATCAGTTTCAGTAAGCATATCGTACATTAAACAGACAGTGATTTATCCCATTGTACATTCGAAGTGAGGTGAGGTAGTGTTGTATTATTTCACACGTCCAGTGTTTTGTTTTGCCATCAGTCTGACTGTGGCGGGGAAGAAGCTGTTGAAAAACCTTGTTCTGTGTGTCATGATCCGGTCCGCTCTGTTGTGTCTCAGATTGTACAGTTTTTGTGTCTCAGCAGAGAGTGAGCTGGATGGTGAGTCCCAGATAATTCCCTCTGCTCTTTTTCAGTAGCATTGTACATACAGATTACATGGAAGGAAGTTTTGTCCCTATGATCTCTCTGCAGTCTTTATGACTCTTTTCAGAGCCTTCCTCTCTGCCTGTGTGATGTTCCCATACCAGACAGTGATGCCTGCAGTGAGGATCAGTCCTCTGTAAAATAATAAATAAATAAAAAAAATCATCCCTACCTTCAATATGATGGTGATGGGGTCATCCTCTGACAGCATGTTGTGCCTCAGGTAGACTTGGCCCTATATAACAGTAATATTAGTTCTGCTTTTCTTTTCATGAGTGGAGCTGGACACAAAGAGCAGAGCACGAGCGTGATTAGTGTCATGTTCTTGTTCTTTTGCATGTTCACCCTAAAACTGTGTGAGGTCTCTCTGCATACTCAGACTTCCTCCCACAGTCCAAAAACTTAATTAGTGATAATAAACTGGTCAAAGGTGTGAATGGTTTTCTCTGCTGATCTGGGAATCTGAGCAGAGCTCACCCGATGACAGCTGGCTCCAACACAACCCCAAACTGGACAATGAGTCAGAAATTAGATGGATCCACTAATATAAGACTAAAAGCTTAAGCTTCTGCCCCCCAAAGGTAAATGTAAATATAACAATACACTCTACTTCTTGCATATTCTTAAAAGAAAACCAAACAATATACTCGAAAGTATAAGACTAAAGTATTTGCTATATTAGAAGAGTAGAGTTTGCTACACCCTTCACAGAAAAGTGCAAACCAGACTGAACCATAACAAAAGTTGGAGAACTGAGTGCAGAACTGAGGAAGGGTACAAAGGTCATTCAGTGTCAGCTCATCAAATGTCTCCCACCTGACCATGTGAGATTTTCTTGAAAAGTGACACTACAGCCAGATAAAAAGAGTTGTTCCTTTCATATTAAAGCTTTAATCTCTATAAAACAATTCACATGAATTAAACTGTTAATTTGAAATCATAATTAAACAATATCATGGACATTATGTACGAGAATTTGTAAACAAAGTGTCAGTCCTCTAAATCATTCTGAGAACCCAGCTCAAGTACTTTTCTAGATAACCGAATATTAATACAATAATAGAAAACACTTGAAATGGAAAAAACGAATGAAAATAGGGGCCTGAAATTTTGCACAATTCCTAGTAATTAGTGCATGAAGTGATGGATGAACAGCTGCTGATGGAAATGTTGTTACATTACCTGGTAACTGAGACTCCAACTGCACCCTTCCTGTCCTCCTCCACAATGATTCAGTACTTGGACAGCTGTTCTTGGATCAGAATGACTTTCTCCTGACCTTTTACAATGAAATAAACCACTGTGGAGAAAAAGACAAGGGGCACGGATCAATTCAACTGGATGACCTGATGGCAAGTCATTTTCTTTTACTTAATTACTTTCAGAGTGTGTAAAGGCAGTTATAACTCTTTACCCCTTGAAACTCTTTTCAGTAATGAGCCGTTTCTGTCATATTTCAGACCTGCTTATAGTACAAATTTTCTGAGTGTGCACCAAAAATTAGTGAGGGTGATCACTGCCTGTACGGAGTTTGAAAGCGTTCAAATGAGAGTGCTATGGTTACGTGCCTGGATGCAGGGGACATTCGTTGAGATTTGAAAACTCGATGGGCGAAGAATGCATCAGCGCAAATGAATGAAGAGGGTCAGTTTATCAGCAAATGAAGCTTAAAAATCACAAAAGCTGAATTATTTTTTGGCACTTATTGGCTTACTGAGCTTTTCTGGAGAGGTTTGAAATTTGTGGATTTGATATATATGTGATATAAATTTAATATAAATATGTCTGCGGCAGCACGGTGGAACTGTTGCCGCAAGGCAAGAAGGTCCTGAGTTCAGGCCGGGGTCTTTCTGTGTGGAGTTTGCATGTTCTCCCCGTGTTTGCGTGGGTTCCCTCTGGGTACTCCGGCTTCCTCCCACCGTCCAAAGACATGCAACTTGTGGGGATAGGTTAATTGTATAATCCAAATTGCCACTAGGTGTGAATGTGCGAGTGAATGTGAGTGCGAATGGTTGTCTGTCCCTGTGTGTTGGCCCTGCGACAGACTGGCGACCTGTCAGGGGTGTACCCCGCCTCCTGCCCTATGACAGATGGGATAGGCTCCAGCGCCCCCCGGAACACTGATAAGGATAAGCGGAAGCGAATGGATGGATGGATAAATATGTCTGCATCACAAAACAGGAGCAGGGGAGGGGAAAAAAAAGATACCTTCCGATGGCCAGAGCATTGCGAATCATCCTCTGACTGCTGCAGGTGTACTCCATGTCCACTGTGATGTGCGCAGAGTAGGTCTTTGGGAAGAGACAGATGATTATGAGGTATATCTCATCATCTTTAAAGTAAGGTATTGGAGGTGTAGGCACTCAAATATAATTAACAAATAATAATTAACAATTAAGTGCTAAGTGAGTCTATAGATGCCTGAGTGAGACATCTTCCCTCTGTATTTAATGTGCGACTGTCTATCCAAAGTGCAGAGAATTAATGTGCAATGATACGTATATATAAAAAACTCATTTAAAGCTGTGTATTTGATTACTCAAAAACTTTATTCAACTTTAATTAAACCACAGTAAACAATGGTTCATATTTAACAGCAGAAACACATGCTACTCTCACCTCATGGGGAGAGACCGTTCTGGTCACATTGAAGCTTTCTTCCACGTATGGCAACGTAGATATTGACGTATCTCCATTCTTTTTAAAAAAAATTTCCTCTTTTGAGACAAACAAAACAACTTGTTGTGCATGTCTGCAGTGTTAAAGTCAGTGATGATGGATGCACACAGTGACTTACTTGAGGTACCACATTGGATCAGCATCACTTGTGATTTTCTCATTTGCCTTCATAATTTTTTTGATCTAGAAGCAGAACAAATGAGACATCGATGCTCAAAATCCAAGTGTACACGAAAAAGCAGCAACAGACAAAGACATGCTCGTGTTTTACCTCTACATTAATGAAATAGTTGAATGAGTCAATGTGCTGCTTTACCAAACCTTTCACCTGCAAAACACACAACATGATATACATGTTTACTCTCCCAAATAATATTACTCACACAGATGTAGACTGTTCTGTCATCATCACACAGGAAGATACTTTGATATTTGATGACCAAAAAAAAGTAATTTAAAGAAGGTCCATGACCTAAAGCTTTAACAGGGTAAAAGAACAAGACACATTGTACAGGGTATATTTGGTCATTATGGCAATATTTCATTATATCATGGCCATACTGGACTCTAATGTTTCATTTTTTACTAAACTGGTGTGCTTTTAGTGGAGTTTCTTGATTTATTGGGCAACTTCTACGAAAATGCCGTCCCGCTATAAAACATCAATGGATCGACTACTGATCGACGACTGATTAATGCAAATATCAAGTTAATTATATTGCAGCATGGCAGCAACTGAGTGCATTTAGACATATAGACATGAGGAAGAAGGGTGACTTTGAGCGCTGCATGGTTGTTGGTGCCAGACAAGCTAGTCTGAGTATTTCACAAACTGCTGATATATTAAGATTTTCCTAACAACAATGTATCTGTATCAATTTACAGAGAAAGGTCTGAAAAAAAGAGAAAATATATAGTGATCCGTATTTCTTTGGGCAAAAATAACTTGCTAAGGAATCAGAACAAAAACGACCAGATAACCACATCAATAAGTTTACCAAAACTGATTTCTGTAACTTAGAAAATATAATGTTAGAAAATCCCTATCTCAAACTGACTGTGAGAAATTGGACTATGCATTCACATCCAGGAGGTTAGTTTATTGCAACGTTCTAGTTTCAGGACTCCCCAAATCATCAGTTGGATTTCCCTTATTCATTTAAAATGCAGCAGCATCCTTACAGGTACGGTATGGGGTAGTGACAAATCCAAACTGTTTTCTACAGTCATTAAACGGGACATCGCGACTAGCAATTTTAAATCTCGCGACACCGCACGTGATTTTGTCTCGCGCGCTTTGGATCTGAGACTGAGGAAGGCAGCAATAAGTCAAGTTGAGTCGTCCGCCGCTAATTTTTTTTTTTGGTAAGCCTTGATTTTTCTGTATGAATATTGTCCAAATCTCAGCCAAATGTAGTTTAATGTCTAGAGTGTCACCATCTGACGTTAATGTTAAATAAGTGCCGTTGGTTTATTTGCTCGCGCTGTTTTATCTGTTGTGAAAGAATTGGCGCTTTTTCATTTGAAATTTTTTTCTAGTGGGAGCAGTAATGTCGCATTTAACTTAATTCTGAGGCGCTCCTAACATATTTTGGTCTTCTGTGTGAGTGGTTTGTCAACTGACTGTTCAGTTGCATTATGTGTTAACTGCACCGTGGTGTTAGTGAGATTTTGGCCATCGAACAGCTTCAGCTAATGTCTGCAGCTGCATTAGGTTAGCTTAACCGCCGCGTCACGCGCGTGACAGACATTACCTGTACTTGTATTAGCTGCATAAGGAGTGGTGCTCATTAGCTGTTTGCTAAATGGGTAAAGGTGTCATTTAAAATAAGTTACAGGGCTATTCCCTGCATTTCTGGAGAACATTAAAAACGACCTGATATGCATATTAGTATGGATAAGTATGGATTATTATAATATATTATTATATATTAATATATTATTATAATTATGATATTAAAAACACATTTCGAGAAATTACATTAAGAAACAGGTTATATAAGAGTTAAATTTCAAATATGACTGCTGATTTTACAGCAGCAAAATTATTGTATCTCTATCGTTTAAACATATAATAAGCTTTCTGCCTTGCACTGAGTGGCTAGTCAAACTAATTGAATAATCAGAAATATATTGTTTTATATTTTTACCTTAGTTTTTATTGTCACTTTATTATGATTATTGTTATTATTATTATTGCACTATGAATAAATAATAAGGGAAGTATTATGTATCACCACCATGATGAATGTCAGTGTGTGTGTGTGTGCGCGCGTGTTTTATGTGTATAAATGTTTTAAAATTATTAATTATGATATAACAATGTCCAGATATATCCTGTAGGGACATGAGGAGGAACCGGTGGCAAAAGGAGCTATGTGAGGCTGCTAAAGGCAGTGGATCCTTCACCAGACCACAGGCAGCAATAACACATGTACCAGTTGTTGAATTGCAGAGGTATTCAAGTATAAAAATAATAATAGTAAACACAATTGCAATGATTTGGTTCTGTAACATTTTTTATCATTACTTTGTTATGGATTAGGTACAAGACTTGTGGTGTGTGGATAATTAAATAATAATTAATGTAATAGTAAATTGTGCCTTTTTCTCAGATGGACAGGAACAGGAGAGTGATAGATGAGATGAGGAGATGGAAGGAGGAAGAGAAGCAAAGAGTGAGTCACAGGCAGAACCTGTTTTATTTCCCACAGTATTTTAAATCTGTTGCCTCATGGTTCCAAGCGTTGTCACCAATCTTTGCATTTTATTATTATCTTGTAACACTTGTTTAATCAGATACCATCTCTCCTATGGACTTTGTAAATCTGCAGTCTCAGATCAACACAACCCTGCCCTTCAGCACTGTTCTAAGGAGAGCGTTTGTGAGTAAGACAAAGAAAAAAAACACTCCTTCCCTATTGGTGGAAAAATGTACCATGTCAACCAATCAAATGATATGGCGACATGTGGCATTTGGTCTTTTGGGAAGAGGGGGAAGTTTTAGGAGTGACCGGTGAAAGAGAGTGAGTGAGCGAAAGGGGGAAAGAGAGTTTGGATACGTGAAAGATTTGTGACATTTACCGTGTTTGGAGTCTCAAGTTAGTGTGTTGTCTTGTGTAGTTATTGTGTAGTGTAGTCGTTGTTTTGTTTTGTGTGTCAGTTCTACTAGTGAATGTCACAGTTGCTGCCTTAAAGCCACCAAAGGCAGATTGCAGTGTAAACGCTGAGTGACACACCTGCTGTCAGACCTGCATGATTTATCCCTGTGCTGTTCTCATCTGTGTTATAGTGGACACTAGGGGCGGGCGATAGAAACGATATACGATAGAAACAATATAAATTTGGCCAATGATAGAGATTTTCGACAATACCGCTCTATCGTGATAGTGCATGTTGATGATGTCATCAAGCTGCGCCTGTTTTGGTCGAAAGCATCGCAGCGGCTACAACCATTACAGGGCTCTAGACTAACTTTTTTTCATGGGCGTACCGGTACGCCTAACTTTTTAAAGTTAGGCGTACCGGCACAAAAGTTAGGCGCACACAAATTTTATAATAATTTATATAATATAATGTGTTTTTCTGGATACACTGTGCTTTTTCAGCATTCAAAGATTGATGACACAGTGTCAGAGCACTGGCTATGAATTTCAGAAGGATCAGGCCTTAACTTAACAGAAAAGTTAGCAATAGTTCTTTTCCTATTACAGCTACATCCACTTCTGTCGTGCCTAGGCTGCTCACTAGGGCTGGGTATCATCACTGATTTCTATAATCCATTCGATTCCGGTTTTCAAAGTCCCGATTCGATTCAACTTCGCCTCAGACAGTCAGAAATATTATAATTCTGATCATTTATCAGTACTGACTTCATCAGAATTGTGAACATCACAGCAGATGCCTTTGTGTGAAAGTAACTGAGAATAAAACACAGAAAAACATGAAGGAGATTTTCCTGGTCTGGCTTTTTATAGCAGATAACCTTAAAAATATTCTACAATGTTCTGCATATAAAGTTTAAATTTCTTCAGTATTGAACAACAGAAAAAATAGGCTTTCTTGTCCGAGGTCATTTAAGTGAAAAAAAGAAAAGAAAAAGACAGCGCTGTAAACAACGGTAGACTGGTGGGTAATAAGCGAATGAATAATACAGAAAACAGAGATTGGAGACGGGAAACTGTTCTTGAAGTACAGAGAGAGATAGAGAGAGAGCTAGCTGTGCATGGAGTGTGATTTTAATAGTCGTGGAAGCAAAACAGCAAAATTCATGACGACATTGATCAAATGTGAAGCGCAATTTGCTGCTACTTTTGCTTCTGGCTCAGTGAATTTTGGTTGGAGAGAGACAAAACCTGCAGCTCAGAATCGGCGCAAAAAGACGTAATCACAGCGCGGACCGGACGCATTAGAATTGCTAAGCACCAACAGTGTGTCCGTCTACGGGCCGTCGGGTGAGAAAGCCGAGAAAGAAAGGTGATTCTGAAGCGTCGGGTCCGTTCTGTGTTTACGTCTTTGTGTGGAATCCGTGTACCTGCTCTCATTTGCTGTTTGGTTGTTGTTGAAATGGTTTTGTGAGCTTTAATCTGAGAATCGGGCGTTTCTGGCAAAACACAGTTATATTTAAAAGTGGATTCAGGATTCAATGAATTGATATCGCTTTATTCAAGCTACTCACCTCCCACTTCCACCTGCACTTTCAACTGGACCACGGCCAATCAGAGAGGTCCCGCCCCTTACTAGTCCATGATAGGGGCTTAATGTGTGTCTGTTGTTGACCACAGGGAAGGTTGCAGATTTTTTATTTTTTTTTTGCTACCCGAACAGTTGGTCGCACAGGTGCAACCGAATATTTTTTTTTAGTCGCATCACTGAAAAATTTGGTCGCACTCTAGAGCCCTGCATTATCATCTGCAAATTATGCCGGGCGACAGTCATAGCAAAGAGATGAAGCACTTTTGAAATATGGGAAAAGCCAAAAACTGCGCTTCCTCCACTTCCGTAACATTGATTCATTAATGTTGAATTCTCTCGCAGCTGTTCTATTCCCATATTGTTGCAGTATATTAATAACTAACCTCGTATTGTGGATGAATAATCTCAGTTGTTCTCCTGACTGAAGTTTGCCCCGTGTACAGCATCCTGCTATGCGATTGCATTTGTCCCTAACCACCAGAATCCCTCACGTTAACTTTTATTGAGTGGAAAAAAGAAATCCACTGGCTCTGATTGGCTGAGCCTACAATGCCTTCCGAATCATGTGACAACCCCTTGGTTTCCGTACTTGTGCTTCGCTGTTCGCTGGATGCTTGTGCATTCTTAAAGTCTTATATTTTGAATTGAACTGTGTGATCTGTTCAAAGCCTCTCCCAGTCAGTGCTGTTCTCCATGCCTGTCTGACTGTACATGATGTTATTAGCACAAACACTTTAAAGGCGATCATTTAGGACTTCAGCAATAATAGAGACAGCAATGTAGTTACCAAGAAAACAGTTTTATCTGGAATTAACTTAAAAAAATAAACAAACAAACATCTGTCTTCTATTTTTTGTCACATGGGAAGGAAGCATCAATATCAGATGAGAAGACTTATTTCTTCCTTTTGTGTTTTTGTTTTGGTTGTTTGTTTTTCAACAGAAGAATTTCTCCAACAAGTTGATTTGTTCACATTTTCACATCTTAATTTTTAAGTGAAATGTGCATTTTGAGTGTATAAAAAGGGAACAGGTGACTGTTCCCTTTAGCAGTATTTTTGTGTGGTGCGTTTTTCTGTCTTAACAAAAGGGGAACAAAGGTGTTCACCTAGGATGATTTGTTTTAATTTTCACATGGTCTTACTGAGGTGATGTGAATTGAAACATGCATTTTTTTTTTGTTTGGGGGGAGATGTGCTGGAAAAGCATGAAAAGGGACCTTGAAAGTGCTTAAAGTGCTTGAATTTGACCCTGAAAAAGGCTCTGTCCCACATTTGGTTAGCACTACTGTTGTGTATACCTTTCTTTAGTTGTTGTACACATTTTATTCAAAAATGCATTCTTGAAATGTCAAACACCATTTTGTCCTCCTAGATATAAATTATTCGTTGTTTCCTCTTTTACTGTGAATGGTGCTAGAAGTGTTGCAGTGACATGATAAATGTAGCAATGCTAGGCCTGCCCTTCAGTTTTTCCAAGTAGGTCCCATATACTGAGGCATTGTCGAGTGAGACATGGGCAATAATACGGAAATGATAATCGTATTCCAGGTGTGCATGCAAGCTGCCAATGCACTTTTCAAACGTGGAATACACTATTAATTCATTTGAATAGATGTCATGTTGTTAAAACTAGTCGTCATCAGTCAGGACTGTCATTAAAATATCATTTCTGTTCTTGTAAGGATCTTGTGTCTGAGAGGGATTACTGGACTCACATTGATGCACACTTGAAGAAAAATGATGCTCGAAGGGAGTCCCTCATCAAAGGATTCTGCATCTGTCTCAATTACAATCCCTGACATCTTGGTGCAGGAGTACATGGTGAGCGTTTTGTGAATAGATTGTGGCTTTGCAACTTTTCAAAGTGCATTCAGTTAACCATATGATTATAATTGGGCGATTGGACAAATATATCGACTATCCTATCCTCGATTGCTTTTACAAGGACGATTTATTAATTTGCCCATGAGTAAGTTTGCTAATAATGATGGAGCTAATAGAAGAAGTCAACAGAAAAAGAAATAGCGCTGTTTTAACAGCACCCTATCTTATCTGCGAGCAAATGCACCCTCCTCGGAGTTTGCCCAAATGCAGCAATTCATTTACTCAAACTCATTACAGAAAGAAAGACAGGCAGTTGCCTGTGTTCAGAAAAAAACTTTTACATTTTAAAAAACCACAACAGTGGGGAGGGAGACAAAGAAACTGGCTTTTTTTTCCTCTGTAACAGTGTTTCCAGGCTTTTCCAGTGTTTATCAGTCTTATACACTCGATCAAGCAGCAAATACAAAATTAAACAAAAAGTATGTTAAAAATCAAAATGTCTCTTCCAGCAAAGATATGTGCTTCCATCAAAAAAATTAAAAAAAGTTAAGTTTTTGTGCAGTTTGGCGCATTTCAAATAAATAGATGAATAGTCCAAAGAGTAGCTATATTAATATATTTTATTATTATTATTATTATTATTATTATTATTATTATTTACTTTATTATTATAGCACTATGACTAAATAATGAGGGAAGTATTATGTATCACCACCATGATGAAAACTTGTGGCAATAGTATGTATAGTACTCTGCACAGTGTGTGCATATTTGATGTGTATAGATGTTTTAAAATTATTACTCATGATATAACAATGTCCAGGCATGTCCTGTAGGGACATGAGGAGGAACCGGTGGCAAAAGGAGCTATGTGAGGCTGCTAAAGGCAGTGGATCCATCACCAGACCACAGGCAACAATAACACATGTAGCAGTTGTTGAACTGCAGAGGTATTCAAGTGTAAAAATAATAATAGCAAACACATTTGCAATGTTTTGGTTCTGTAACATTTTTTATCATTACTTTTTTATGGATTAGGTGCAAGAGTTGTTAAGTGTGGATAATTAAATAATAGGTTAATGAAATAGTAAATTGTGCCTTTTTCTCAGATCAACAGGAAGTGGAGAGTGATAGATGAGACGAAGAGATGGAAGGAGGAAGAGAAGCAAAGTGAGTGAGTCACAGGCAGAGCTTGGTTTATTTCCCACAGTTTTTTAAATCTGTTGCCTTATGGTTCCAAGCGTTGTCACTAATCTTTGCATTTTATTATTATCTTGTAATACTTGTTTTAGGGCTGTTCGATATAACGTATATATCAGATGACAATATAAAGACATCTATCATTTCATTTTACGCTATTGTTTGTTTCATGGTATCATAAAATAAACAGTTTGTGCCAATATTTCTTTTCACCGTTTTGATGGTCACTGTAGTGGCTATATTAATTTCTTAAAGTTCTCTCTTTCTCTAATATTTAATATAACCACACTATGGACGGACAAGAGCCTGTTTTTATGCGTTGTTTTTATGCGTTTTTGTTAGCAACAACGACGGTAAAACCCTTGCGTGACCGCTTGTTTTTTTTTTTTTTTCACATAAACCTTTCAGAATAAAGCCCAAGATCCTGTTGAGACTTTTCAAAATAAACTGAATCACATGAAAGAGTATGCAGAGTGTTTGTGGATGAGAAGCAAAAAAGAGTCGTCAGGTGCTAAAAAGTAAACCTTAGACTCAAATGCTAGAACAGGCTTTTCCCCGCAGCACATAGAAAACGGCGGCTGTTACAACTTATGTCTAATAATGTATAGTTTCATGCATCGGTTAAAACATTAGACTCCAGGTACACGACGCCCAGCTGGTAACACTTCAAAACAGGTTCACAGAATTTTCAGAAAATGTAAAATTTTTGTGATTTACATCGTTATCGGGACGATAGAAGTCTTATATCAGGATATGAGATTTTGGTTATATCGCACAGCCCTAACTTGTTTAATCAGATACCATCTCTCCTATGGACTTTTAATGTTATTCTCAAATGAACAAAAGAAAGTAAATATTTCCTATATTCCTATGTATTGTATACCTCGTCAGGTTTCATCTGCGTGCTCAGGTGATTAACAATATTACCATCGGTGCTGAAGATCCATTCTGGTGGTGTGCTTGTGGCTGGAATACACAGATATTTCCGTGCCATGTGGGACATTAACGGGAAATGTTCTTCATTCATTTTCCACCAAGCCAGTGGATCTTCTTCTGCATCTACGATCTCCTCACTGAGGTAACAGTCCATTTCTGTCTTGGCTCAGCATCAACAGAAATTCACTGCAGCGATTGTAATATTTGATGCGTCGTAATTTATTTCAGGCTATTTCGCAAATACATATTTTTGCGGCAATGTCATTCACAAACGCAAAATATTACTTCCTTAAGATCAAGCCTATATCAAAATTGTGTCATTCTTTTGGCCCATTGGAGTGCGGTAAGCCGTCATAGGCCCCTATTGGAAACTAAGAATATTACATGGAATTGCTTGTTTGGCAAAAAAAATTGGTAAATAATGTAATTTGGTTTTACAAAACAAAAACATGGAAAACTACAATTTTCATACATCACTCTGAACACACCATCCCCACTGTCAAATATGGTGGTGGCAGCATCATGCTCTGGGGGTGCTTCTTTCATAAGGGACAGGGAAGCTGGTCAGAGCTGATGGGAAGATGGATGGAGCCAAATACAGGGCAATCTTGGAAGAAAACCTCTTGGAGTCTGCAAAAGACTTGAGACTGGGGTAGAGGTTCACCTTCCAGCAGGACAATGACCCTAAACATAAAGCCAGTGCAACAATGTAATGGTTTAAAATAAAACATATCCATGTGTTAGAATGGCCCAGTCAAAGTCCAGATCTAAATCCAATCAAGAATCTGTGGCAAGATCTGAAAACTGCTGTTCACAAACGCTGTCCAGTTGATCTGACTGAGCTGGAGCTGTTTTGCACAGAAGAATGGGCAAAGATTTCAGTCTCTAGATGTGCAAAGCTGGTAGAGACATACCCTAAAAGACTGGCAGCTGTAATTGCAGCAAAAGGTGGTTCTACAAAGTATTGACTCAGGGGGCTGAATAATTACGCACACCCCACTTTGCAGTTATTTATTTGTAAAAAAATTTTTTGGAATCATGTATGATTTTTGTTCCACTTCTCACGTGTACACCACTTTGTATTGGTCTTTCAAGTGGAATTCCAATAAAATTGATTCATGTTTGTGGCTTTAATGTGACAAAATGTGGAAAAGTTCAAGGGGGCCGAATACTTTTGCAAGCCACTGTATTTGCAAAAGTGATCCGACGATTTCAAAGACGTCTGTTACCCACCAGCTCCATAGCTAGCCGGGTGCTCGAGGGTCACTAGAGCCGCCGAGAACGGTCTTTCGCTATTCAGGTTAAACGCAGTGTTGGGACTAACGCGTTATTAAGTAATGCGTTACTGTAACTACGTTATTATGCCAAAATCAGGAACGCGTTAATCGTTACTGGGATTTAAATAGGGTTGTTATTTGTTACTTCTTGCGGTGGCTATCGCGGAGCTTCCACAGATTCAGTAACATTAGCAAGTGGTGGAGGCGAGGAGGTGGATGAGGGAAAGGGGAGGCGGGAGAAGCAGGCGGCCACCTGTCCGAGTGTCAGGTGAACTGAACTTCAGGTAAGAAGTTATGACCTGCAGTCTATCTGGGTCAGATATAAACCAAGTTTAGTTGGATGTTATTTTTCATTATGCTGACTTTTTCGTACTGGGTACTAGCTAGCATGATGGAGTTTCTGTACAGCTGGGTGGGTGCTATGATGTATAAGGTTAATTATTAGAGTTGCCAACCGTCCCCTAAAAAACAGAATCGTCTCTTCTGTTTCTACTTCACTCATGAAACTGATCGATGATCAGCTGATCGGCTTGTCCAAGTGCCGTCTCTCTTGTTTGTGTATCGGCCACTTTGCGCCAGAAAGAAGAAAGCAGCGGAGGTCGCGTTAAACAAAAGCAGCACGTTTAAGCTTGATCAGCTGTTGTTAGAATTTATTTAATATTACTTTCTAGTATCAGCTGATGTTTGCTGGAGCAACAGCTGTAAAAGCTGCTGGTCACTATATCGGTTTGGATATGTGGTGACAGGGAAACATGAAGATGAAGCCAGGAGACGTCCTTACTAAATCATCAGAGCTGAACAGGTGATGGAGAAACAGGTTTACCTTTTAGGTGACATGAATGAGTTGAAGGGAAGTTATGAACTGTTTCTGAGAGACAAATAACACCAGGATCCTTTTTTTTTACGTAGCTGACAGCTGGTAACTGTGCAGGGGCAGGTCTAGCCAAGTTTTGCCAGGGGGCCAGGTAGGGCATTAACAGGAAGAGGGGGGCACAAAGAAATACTTTTCTTTCTTATTCTCATTTAAAATGTAAAAAGCGCACATGACGTTGTGACGTAGGCTAGAATCCCGGCAGCAGTCGACTGTGGTCCAGTTGTGGGATTTCTCTTGTAGAAATATGCACATTATTTTTTCCTTTCTATTTGTAGGTGGCACAGTGCACTTGTGGCAAGTAAGAAAGCTAGAAGACTGACAATCTTGCTGGGTATCCAGTTACGGAAGCAACACATTAACAAGAGAATTCTGAGTACAACCAAAGTTACTTTCCCTAGTAACTAGTTACTTGAAGTAACTGAGTTACTTTTGATAGAAGTAATAAAACTAAGTTACTCATTTAAAGTAACTTACCAACACTGGTTAAACGTAATATATACGTCACTTAGATCATCTAAAAAATTATTTTTTTCAGTGTTTTATTTGTTCCGGAGTAAATCGGTTTGGCTGAGATTATTTATTTTAATAATTTAATAAATAATAAATAATAATTATTTATTATTAGTTATTAGATTATATTTGATAAAATAAAACTTTATTAATCCCTCGGGTGGGTTCCTCCTTGGCTTTCACACAGCTGAATAAACGTCAAACAGAAAACTGATTAAACAGAAGTGTGGCATGGTCGAGAATTTACACCAGTGTCCTACTATATTTTAGATAGCAAGGAGCAGACAGTGGTGACGCAAATCTGAAGGCTAGACTGTCCAATTTCACAGCCGTTTACTTTAACATGAATACCTTGTGTTAATTTAACATAAGTTTAATTTGCTGCCAAATAAAAACGTCTGTGTGCAACCACTGTTTAATGAAGTAAAATGTTCTCTTGTTTTTTGTTTTTGTTGTCCCTAGAGCACACAGTGAACTCCACAAGAACAGAAACGGCAGAAAACAAACTGGGCTGGCTGTCTCAGCCACCCCAGACTTATTTAGACTTTTCTCTAGACTGAAAACAGAACTATGAAAACCTTCAGGAGACACATTATTTACATCATCATAGCCAAATTGTTCATATGAGGCTGAAATCATGAAGCGGTGGCCTCGTCATTCTCTCACCATAATCCAGCTAGGCAGGAGGCAGTCAAAGAGTTGTAAGGTCGAGGCGATGTGGAGGTGCTCACTTGCCCGCCCTGACAGATGTGGACGACGTGGATGGTGTGGGCAGTGGTGGTGGTGACGTGGACAACATGGACATGCTTGACTGCCTCTGGAGCGACGTGGACGTACTCCCTGATGCTGCACCGGCATGAGAGACACGACAGACTACGCAAACAACATTGACACATGGGAGGCAAGAAACAGAACAAAAAATACTACTAAATCAAAGAACAGAAACTAAACGAGATACACTCAGTCCAGGGGGGGCATAATTTAACATAAAGGAGATCACAGTATAGTTATCACAAACTGGTATGGTTGGTGAGCCATGGTTGGAAAACAATATTACCGTTTTGTAAAGGATAACTGGTTCAAGTCCAAAATTTTAGTAGGCCTCAAGTAGATCATAAGCTCAGTTCCACAGAAAACAACTGGGAAATTCACTTCAGTTGAAAATCATTGAGAAGGCCCATTAAGCTGCAGAAATAACAAGGCCCGCTGTGGCAAGACCTAAACATACATTAAGTAGGCATTTTGCACCACGTGGCTTTGAACCACTAGTCAGAACCACATCAGGAGGTGGTTCTGAAACAGGAGAAACGAGCTCCTCAGGTTCAGGAGCAAGATTCTCCAGCTGCAGAGGTTCACCAGTGATCTTGTGAACAGCAGCTAATACTTTTTCTTCCTCCTCCCTTCTCAGCTCATCCTTAAGATTTTCAGTGTTCATAAAGTTCATCTATGAGATCTTGTTTATGAACAAATTTGAAATTGTGCTTTTTGACTTCTTCTTCCAGCCAAAATATTTGTAGTGTCAGACTTCCTGTTGTCTTTGCTTGATACTCAAGATTTTGTAAACAATTCTTGAGATTTGTGTTCTCTGTTTTTAACTTGTTTATCACAGCAGATTCCACCTGTGAAGTCCCTGTTAAGCTTTGAAAAGCCCCAGTAAGCTGCAGGTATTTTAAGGCCTACTGCGGCAACACCTAAACCTATTTTAAGTAGGCGTTTGGCACCATGACGCCATGAACCACTAGTCGGAACCCCTTCAGGAGGCTGTTCTGAGACAGGAGAAACAAGCTCCTCAGGTTCAGGAGCAAGATTGTCCTGTGTCGGGACCACATCAGGAGATGGTTCTGAAATAGGAGAAACAAGCTCCTCAGGTTGAAGACCAAGATTATCCTGTGTCGGGACCACATCAGGAGATGGTTCTGAGACAGGAGAAACAAGCTCCTCAAGTTCATGAGCAAGATTCTCCTGCTGCAGAGGTTCACCAGTGATGTTGTGAACAGCAGCTAATATTTCTTCTTCCTCCTCCCTTCTCAGCTCATCCTTAAGATTATTAATAATCTCTCTTTTCATTTTAAGATGTTCATAAAGTTCATCTATGAGATCTTGTTTATGAACAATCTTGACACTTTGCTTTTTGACTTTTTCTTCCAGCAGAAATATTTGTAGTGTCAGACTTTCTGTTGTCTTTTCTTGATACTCAAGATTTTCTAAATGTTTCTTGAGATTTGTGTTCTCTGTTTTTAATTTTTTTTATCTCAGCAGCAATGCTGCTGTTCTCTTTAAGGAGATATTCTTCTTTCTCTTGAAAGTCATGGTGCATCCTCTGAATTGTGCTTACCTGCTCCTGCATTTTAGCCTCCAGAGATTCCACCTGTGACTGATTTTCATCCAGTGCATGTCTCACCTGATGCTGAACAGTACAAATTTTTCTTTTCAGCTCAACTGTGAGTTCTGTCTTGCGAACTATTTCCCTATATTGTTTTTCTATAATCTCTTCTTTTTTAATTCTTTTATGGTGAGCTTCTCCCACTTGGTGCTCAAGTCTCTTTTCAAGAGTCTCTAAAGTTTTCTCGAGTTTTGCATTCTCTTTCTTTTTTTCGTTTCTCTCACTTTCAATCTGAGACAACTCAGCAGCAATGCTGCTGTTACGCTCGAGGAGATATTCTTCTTTTTCCAGAAAGTCATGGTGCATCGTCTGAATGGTGTTAACCTGTTCCTGCATTTTTAGATGTTCATAAAGTTCATCTATGAGATCTTGTTTATGAACAATCTTGACACTTTGCTTTTTGACTTCTTCTTCCAGCAGAAATATTTGTAGTGTCAGACTTTCTGTTGTCTTTGCTTGATACTCAAGATTTTGTAAACAATTCTTGAGATTTGTGTTCTCTGTTTTTAACTTGTTTATCACAGCAGATTCCACCTGTGAAGTCCCTGTTAAGCTTTGAAAAGCCCCAGTAAGCTGCAGGTATTTTAAGGCCTACTGCGGCAACACCTAAACCTATTTTAAGTAGGCGTTTGGCACCATGACGCCATGAACCACTAGTCGGAACCCCTTCAGGAGGCTGTTCTGAGACAGGAGAAACAAGCTCCTCAGGTTCAGGAGCAAGATTGTCCTGTGTCGGGACCACATCAGGAGATGGTTCTGAAATAGGAGAAACAAGCTCCTCAGGTTGAAGACCAAGATTATCCTGTGTCGGGACCACATCAGGAGATGGTTCTGAGACAGGAGAAACAAGCTCCTCAAGTTCATGAGCAAGATTCTCCTGCTGCAGAGGTTCACCAGTGATGTTGTGAACAGCAGCTAATATTTCTTCTTCCTCCTCCCTTCTCAGCTCATCCTTAAGATTATTAATAATCTCTCTTTTCATTTTAAGATGTTCATAAAGTTCATCTATGAGATCTTGTTTATGAACAATCTTGACACTTTGCTTTTTGACTTTTTCTTCCAGCAGAAATATTTGTAGTGTCAGACTTTCTGTTGTCTTTTCTTGATACTCAAGATTTTCTAAATGTTTCTTGAGATTTGTGTTCTCTGTTTTTAATTTTTTTTATCTCAGCAGCAATGCTGCTGTTCTCTTTAAGGAGATATTCTTCTTTCTCTTGAAAGTCATGGTGCATCCTCTGAATTGTGCTTACCTGCTCCTGCATTTTAGCCTCCAGAGATTCCACCTGTGACTGATTTTCATCCAGTGCATGTCTCACCTGATGCTGAACAGTACAAATTTTTCTTTTCAGCTCAACTGTGAGTTCTGTCTTGCGAACTATTTCCCTATATTGTTTTTCTATAATCTCTTCTTTTTTTAATTCTTTTATGGTGAGCTTCTCCCACTTGGTGCTCAAGTCTCTTTTCAAGAGTCTCTAAAGTTTTCTCGAGTTTTGCATTCTCTTTCTTTTTTTCGTTTCTCTCACTTTCAATCTGAGACAACTCAGCAGCAATGCTGCTGTTACGCTCGAGGAGATATTCTTCTTTTTCCAGAAAGTCATGGTGCATCGTCTGAATGGTGTTAACCTGTTCCTGCATTTTTAGATGTTCATAAAGTTCATCTATGAGATCTTGTTTATGAACAATCTTGACACTTTGCTTTTTGACTTCTTCTTCCAGCAGAAATATTTGTAGTGTCAGACTTTCTGTTGTCTTTGCTTGATACTCAAGATTTTGTAAACAATTCTTGAGATTTGTGTTCTCTGTTTTTAACTTGTTTATCACAGCAGATTCCACCTGTGAAGTCCCTGTTAAGCTTTGAAAAGCCCCAGTAAGCTGCAGGTATTTTAAGGCCTACTGCAGCAACACCTAAACCTATTTTAAGTAGGCGTTTGGCACCATGACGCCATGAACCACTAGTCGGAACCCCTTCAGGAGGCTGTTCTGAGACTGGAGAAACAAGCTCCTCAGGTTCAGGAGCAAGATTGTCCTGTGTCGGGACCACATCAGGAGATGGTTCTGAAATAGGAGAAACAAGCTCCTCAGGTTGAAGACCAAGATTGTCCTGTGTCGGGACCACATCAGGAGATGGTTCTGAAATAGGAGAAACAAGCTCCTCAGGTTGAAGACCAAGATTGTCCTGTGTCGGGACCACATCAGGAGATGGTTCTGAGACAGGAGAAACAAGCTCCTCAAGTTCATGAGCAAGATTCTCCTGCTGCAGAGGTTCACCAGTGATGTTGTGAACAGCAGCTAATATTTCTTCTTCCTCCTCCCTTCTCAGCTCATCCTTAAGATTATTAATAATCTCTCTTTTCATTTTAAGATGTTCATAAAGTTCATCTATGAGATCTTGTTTATGAACAATCTTGACACTTTGCTTTTTGACTTTTTCTTCCAGCAGAAATATTTGTAGTGTCAGACTTTCTGTTGTCTTTTCTTGATACTCAAGATTTTCTAAATGTTTCTTGAGATTTGTGTTCTCTGTTTTTAATTTTTTTTTATCTCAGCAGCAATGCTGCTGTTCTCTTTAAGGAGATATTCTTCTTTCTCTTGAAAGTCATGGTGCATCCTCTGAATTGTGCTTACCTGCTCCTGCATTTTAGCCTCCAGAGATTCCACCTGTGACTGATTTTCATCCAGTGCCTGTCTCACCTGATGCTGAACAGTACAAATTTTTCTTTTCAGCTCAACTGTGAGTTCTGTCTTGCGAACTATTTCCCTATATTGTTTTTCTATAATCTCTTCTTTTTTTAATTCTTTTATGGTGAGCCTCTCCCACTTGGTGCTCAAGTCTCTTTTCAAGAGTCTCTAAAGTTTTCTCGAGTTTTGCATTCTCTTTCTTTTTTTCGTTTCTCTCACTTTCAATCAGTGACAGCTGAGCAGCAATGCTGCTGTTACGCTCGAGGAGATATTCTTCTTTTTCCAGAAAGTCATGGTGAATCGTCTGAACGGTGTTAACCTGTTCCTGCATTTTAGCCTCCAGAGATTCCACCTGTGACTGTTTTTCATCCAGTGCCTGTCTCACCCGATGCTGAAGAGTACATATTTCTTTTTTCAGCTCAACTATCTGTTCTGTCTTGTGATCTATTTCTCTATTCTGTTTTTCTATTATCTCTTCTTTTTTTGTCATTTTATGGTGAGCTTCTCCCACTTGGTGCTCAAGTCTCTCTCTCTCTTCCTTGAGATCTGCGTTCTCTTTCTTTTGTTCATTTCGCTCACTTTCAATTTGAGACAACTCAGCAGCAATGCTGCTGTTCTGCTCAAGCAGAGATGCTTCCTTTTCCTGAAATTCATGGCGCATCATCCGAAAGGTTCTAAGCTCTGCTTGCAAATTTTTATTCTCTGCAACAATTAGAGCTTCGATGTCATCTGACTGTTGAGTCACTTTTTCAAGCTCAACCATGCTTTCCCTAAAATGGAAATTCCTTTCATGCGCATCTGTAGTATTCTGTTCACGCTCATTTTTAAAGTGATAGTAATTTTTTTTGTAATAATTCTTTTTGCACTTTAGGGTGCTTAACTCCAACTGGAGTTCTTGTATTTTCATTTGAAGCTCCCTAGGCTCCGATATTTCTCTCTCCATCATCCCATACAGTCTTTGTGATTCCTCTCGAATCTCTCTGTCAGACTGTGAATTATTAAATGTTTCGTGTGACATATTTCTTTAAACGTTTAATGCAAAGTGTCGACAAGAAAAAAATGTTTGCTTAATTGTTTAAGTTTAAAAATAGTCCCTTTCTGAAAGGTTTCTGGTTTGCAAAACACAACTCGCTGTTTCTGAAAATGTTCCAAGTAAAACTGTGTTTGCGAAGGTGAAGAGGGGGTATTTAAGGACAAAGGACTTGGCAAATGCTTTCGCTTTCATCCGTCTTGCGCCGGTCCAAGAATTTCACCTCTAGCGGCACAATACGAATGCCCCCGGCCGTCCCTCTTAATCATGGCCCCAGTTCAGAGAGAAAACCCACAAAATGGAACCGGAGTCCTATTCCATTATTCCTAGACAACTGAGCAGCAATGCTGCTGTTCTGCTCAAGGAGAGATCCTGCCTTTTCCTGAAAGTCACGGTGCATCCTCTGAATGGTTTTAACCTCTGCGCGCAAATTCTCGTTCTCTGCCACAATCAGATCTTTGATGTCATCTGACTTTTGAGTCATTCTGTTAAACTCTTCCATCTTTTCGTCAAATTTTCTCATCCATCTTCTCATGCACATCTACTAGCGAAACCTGACAGGTAATAATGAGGAGCATATTTTTAACAAATGCACTCAAAGCTTGAAAGCTTCAACTCAACATCTGATTAGTGATTGGTTATGATGATGCTCAGGGGCGCGACTCATCTTAGATCGACAATACAGCCAAACTCATTGGAAAGAGCTTTTGACACCATCTACAAGCCAGCTTCTCATCTTAAACCAGTGGTTCTTAACCTTGTTGGAGGTACCGAACCCCACCAGTTTCATATGCGCATTGAACCCCTCTTTAGTGAAAAATAAAATATGATTTTTTTTCAAATTCAAGACATAGATATGGGATATTGGTGCACAAAATGAGCCGTGCATGTCACGGTGGAGGCTCTGCCGAACCCCTGAGACCGACTCACCGAACGCCTAGGGTTCGATCGAACCCAGGTTAAGAACCACTGTCCTAAACTGTCTCCCTTTTAAGCGCTTTCCTTAATGTTTAAATTGTTCTCATGACAAACTGAATGCATCTGTTTAAGCTCATCTCTTGAGCGATGGAAATTATTTTTATAATAATTCTTCTTGAGGTTAACGGTGCTCAACTCCAGCTGGAAATCTTAAATTTTCTCTTGAAGTTCCATAGGCTCAGATATTTCTCTCGCCACCGACTCATACAATCTCATTGATTCCTCTCAAATCTCTCTGTCAGACAGTGAATGAATTCATGTCTGAATTAATTCCCAGGAAACATGAATTAATTCATGTTTCCTGAGAGAAACAAGTTAAAGACAGAGAACACAAATCTCAAAAAATGTTTACAAAATCTTGACTATCAAGCAAAGACGGCAGAAAGTCTAACACAACAGATATTTAGGGTGGAAGAAAAAGTCAAAAAGCAGAATTTCAAAATTGTTCATAACCAAGAGAAACCAAATCTCAGGAAATGTTTAGAAAATCTTGATTAATTCATGTCCCAGGAAACATGAATTAATTCATGTTTCCTGGGACATTTGTTTAAAAGCTTGATGCACAGTGTTGAAAGAAAAAGTATTCCCTTTCTCAAAGGTTCCAGGTTTGCAAAAGCAGCTCGCTGTGAAACTGTGTTTACGAAGGTGAGGATGTTTTATTTATGAATTTCTCTGTCAGAGGCTGTAATGTCAGTGCATTTTAGTTTTTAAAGGCATTCCAGCTTTTCCTTCACATGGTTCACCAGACTTGCTGACTGATAAAGGTGACTCCCTCTCCCCCTCAGTGTGTGTGTGTGTGTGTGTTGATATATTTTACACTTTAGTTTTGTGAAGGATATCTTCCACAACCCCAAAGCTTAACTTGTACTAAGTTAAGCAGTATGAAAAAATGTGACATGACATAAATTAATCTGTAAAACAAAGGTTTATTTGAAGCCATTGAAGTTAGTGATCCTTAAAATCTACATGTGTTTTGTTCTACATTAGGCAGGTCAGTTCCTTATTAAAGAGGCCAACGACGTCATGTTTCTATATCATCTCTCCCCTGTTAGACCCTCTTACCCAAAAGACACCAGCCAGTTTAACCCTTTAAAACTGATCGAAGCGGGCACGCTCTGCTTTGCGCAACTATTTTTAAATCCCTGTAGAACTGCAACCACGTGAGCTAGCGCAAAAAATCTTTTTTCATATGAAACCAGAGGAGTTGTACCTTACATCTTATGCCATCAGCTTGTCCTCAGTCAACATTTCCTTCCACATATAGCTTTGCAAAAACTGCATAAAAAGCGCTTGCAGCAACAAAAACATAATATTCCAGAAACACGCTTTGCTGATCCGATCAGCTGTTCGTAACACTTCCTAGTTAGAATAGACGTCAGCGTGAAGTCCGCCATGACCTGCCTGAAACCGGAAGTGATGTCATTTTTGTGGAAATGTAGTTTTTTACCATCAGGGCCTCATGAGCCTATACTGTGTTTTTAAAAGTTATGTTTGACTTTATGACTTTCTGTGTCGTTTCTGGGATGCTTAGGACTCATATTGCTCTGCTGGAAATAGTTTATTTTGATGCATATGCTGCTTTTTTGCAAATTTGCATTATAAGATTTATTTTTGTTTTTCCTGCAGTATATAAAATTGGTGTATTTCAAAAATAAAACTATGAAGACACTCAAAATAAATTTCCTGTGGTGGGAAACTATTTTGTGCAACTTTTTTGTATTTACAGTTTTGAGGGATAAGCCTCTTAAATTTCTCTAACTAGAAATATATGTTAAAAAAACAAAAATGATTTTCAATTTTTTTTGTAGTTTATTGCACTTTTTTGCAATTTATGTAACTACTATGCACTTAATGCAGACATATTATTAAAATCTGGGCTATAATGGTTGTATTGATGTATAGCAACTTGAAATGCTCCCAAAAATGGCACTACAGCATGTAAAAATATAATACAAGCTCTGGCGGACTTGGTTCTATGGTAGGTCTTAAAGGGTTAATGCTCAATCTTTTTACCAGCTTAAGTAAATTATATTGCACAATTTCCTCACCCAATAAAATAATATTTACAACATGAGTTTGCCTTCCATGTTATCTAAAATGTGCAAAAGGATTGTGTGTTTTTAGTTTATTTTGGGGATATAGGATATTGCCCTTAAATTGAACTCATGCTTACAATGACGGGATGTAAGAACAGAATGTTCTGTATGTGTAACTTGGAAAAAAGGGTTTGTAAAGGAGCGCTTGTTGGATTCACTACTTCTGCTCAGAGGTGCTCTTTGGATGGGATACATTTTTATTTATTTTTTTAAAACAGGGTTTGTTTTTTTTCCGGCCCACTGGCCTTCCTCAGGAAGTCAGATGACATCCTTGGAGTTCTTGATTTGTTTTGTTTTCCTTTTTGTTGTTTTTTGTAAATGTGCATATATGTTTCTATATAATGTTAAAGGATTAGTTTGGACCTTTAGAAGTCTGGTTCTGTGAAATAGTGCAGTGTCATCACGCATAATTTAGACTAGTCGCTTGACTATGGAAACATGACTATGATCTCTTGGAAATGTATAGATATCTAAATTTTGATCATTTGGAGGTAAAGCGGACTTCTAAATATCCAAAGTAACCCTTTGGGTCTTAAAAATGATGCTTAACAAACATGTATTAAAACACAAATACACACAAACACAAGCCCCATTTGATTCCTCTTCATTTACCAGGGACACTGTTCTGTACTTCTGCCTGGTTACTGGTTTGGGCTTAGATGCAGCAGGGTATGCATTGCATAATGATGAAGTCTAAATTAACAGTTCATGTGACAGTTCAAGCTCCTTCTTCAAATGCCTGTGTAGATGTGTTAAATGTTCAGGATATAGCAGATGTGTTGTAAATGTTCATTTTTATGCAGTCAAATGGAAAAAAGTGGTCAAAATAGTTTATTTTACTTGTCATTGGAAAGAGTTTGTGCAATACTGCAGAATGTTATCTAGCGCAATTTTGTAAAATACATATTTTACTGATTTGTTTGCGTTTTATTACTTCCATACAATTGTGTTTTGAGGTATTTTTAGAAAAATGAAAGTATTAATTACATTTGAGCAAACTTAATTATTTATATTAACAAATGAATATTGTAATGAGTAGCAGTGATAAATACAATGTGTATGTAGGTTAAGTTCATTCCCAATAAAATGAAGTGTAAGATGTTTAACTACATTGCTGTCTGTATTATTGATGAAGTCCTAAATTATCACCTTTAAAGTGGTTGTGCTAATAACATCATGTGCAGTAAGACAGGCATGGAGAAAAGCTCTGACTGGGAGAGGCTGAGAACAAATGACATAGAATAGAATAATCCTTGAATTGTCCCACAAGGGGAAATTTGGATGTAACAATAGCAAGAAAGACACATACGAACAAACAGTACACAAGACAGAACTGAAACACACACAATTTTTACATATTTACATTAAGAACAATGCTTACTAAAAAACAAAGTACTGTACTGTTATTAAATTAAATACAGATAAGATGCAAACCCAGGTTGTAGTGTGAATCTGAATCAACATTAAGATTTAAGAGTTGGATAGACTGAAGAATTTGGACCGTGGTAGAAAATTGAGAACAGTTCACAGGTCACAGTTTTTTGGCTTTTTTAGGTTGTAATTTGTACTCATACTGCTGCTTGGCTAAAGTAGCAGCTAACAGAAAAGGACAAAGGAAATGTTGGAAACAGGCTGAAGATGAGTCGGGGAATCTGTCATATAGCAAGAATATGTCTACAATTCTAAGGTGATCTGTCCCACTGGAGGTCAAATACAGTTCGTCTCATTCACAAGAGGTTCAGGCTGAGTTCTGATCTTTCTTGCTCAAGCCATTTTTAATCTGTGGTAATCCATCAGTATGGTCTGTGTGGTTGCAGGATTTAGCTGGTGGGCTTAGCGGTTTATATTCACTGTGATCAAACATGATGTTCAACAGTAATTCATTTAGTTGATGAAACAGGGAAAAATTCAAATGACATGGACCACCAACTGTAAAGTATTCATTAAACTCAATGGAACACCAGAACAAGCCAAAGTGTTTAGTCATCAGAAATATGGAGGAGCTGGACAAATACTGAGGTTCAACTTACACTGGAGGTATGAATACACATGTGACGTGACACACAGTTGTTGATGTGACAGGACCTGTCATGGTCCTGTCACATCAACACACAGAAAGCCCATCAACATCTTTTCTTCCTCAGAAGATTTAGAGACTTCCATCTGCCACTGAGGGTGCTCAAGAACTTTTACTCCTGCACCATCGAGAGCGTCCTGAAGGGAAACATCTGCACCTGGTTTGGGAACAGCACCAAGCAGGACAGACGAGACCTGCAAAAAGTGGTGCGCTCGGCCGAATGCATCATTCAATCAGAGCTCCCTGACCTGCTGTCCATCTACACCAAGCGGTGCAAGGCCAAAGCTAGGAAGATTATGATGGTCCTCTCCCATCCCAACAATGGACTCTTCTCACTGTTGAGGTCTGGGAAGCGCTTCCGCTCCCTAAGGCCAAAACAGAGAGAATGAGGAGGAGCTTCTTCCCCCAGGTTATTTGGGCCCTGAACCAGGTGTAGGGCTGGACTCTCCCACACACATCACATCACTATAAGACTGGACTCTCACACACATCACATCACCACACGCACTCTGGTTTTTCTTCATGCACACTTCCTATAATTTTTAATCTCTTTCTGCCCTTTGCACATTTTTACTGTAAATTTCTAAGTTAAATCTGTAAATTTTGTAATAGCCTGTAAATTGTAAATACTGTAAAACGACTGTCATTTAATGGTCGGGCATTGCGCAGCTACAAGCATTTCACCTCATGTCATACTGTGTATGGTTGTGTGTGTGACAAATAAAATTTGAATTTTATTGCTGCTTTTCCCATGTATAGAAAATGTTTTTACATCTGTTATATGCAGGTTGTTCTGTGGATTTCTGCTCCTTGCAGTGTTCCTCAGTGGACTGAATGGATCATGGTACAGTGGTATAAACCAAACTCTGCTGATGTTTCCTCTATTTGTGTGTGTGTAACCAACTTTAAGGTATAAAGGTGAATTACAGCGCAATAATTACTTGGGCTCGTAATAAGACCCTGGCCAGAATCAGAAGACACCAAATTCGTATGGAGCCAAAGTATTGAGCAGCAATAATGACCTGGACACAATGTTAACTTTTGAGTAGCCACTCTTGTATTGTTACAAGGTATAACAGATATTTGTCCAATTTGTACAGATAAAGTAAAAAAATAAAATAAATAGTGTGCACACTCAAACAAAATAAAAGTACTCGTTGGGGCCCTTTAAGAATTTAGAGTTAAGCTGGCGATAGCCAACTTCAAAGGTCCTTGTGAGTGTAATTGGAATGTATGAGTGTGTGGAGTGTATCTTCTTTTGGGGTAGATCGTCCTCAAAGTGGTTGGCTCGCCATCTATCACAACCAGAATATCGTCCTGGTCCTTGGACTTTTCTGTCCTCTCCAAAAAACCTGACCTATAATCCAGGTCATAAAATGTACATTCTAATCAGTCTGTTTCAGATCCACTGTTTTTAAGGTTAAAATGTAAAATCAAAATATTGCATCAACCTCATATTCATTGCATCAACATCTTAAATCTTATCAAATCTCACAGTTCTGTTGTACAACATTCAATTTTCAAATATATCAAATATGAGAACTAAACATCTAAGTTGCTCAAATATGTCTCTATTCATGTAAACATTAATTAAACAATACTTATGGTAAGTAACCATTGACATTCAAAATACAATACACCATAACAAATTCAGAACTATGTGCAAATAAGCAACAAAATATACATGTGAGTTCAGTTCAGAGGTATTAAAGCAGTGTGCTTAATTTCTCCACACTATAGGCCTATTCGTGAGAGAGAAATGCACTAAAAATTACCCTCTAGGTTACTTTAAACTCACAGTGAACTGCCAAAAATTAGCTTTAGAGCAGCTAAGAACATGTTGCTCACCGTTGCTCTGTTTCACAAAAGCTCAACATACACTGGTGTCGGAATTGCAGCAGCTCTCCGGATGAAAGGTGAGTGGTTAGCCTGTGAGACACCGAGCTAGCATTAGCGTGATCACGACGGTAAGTCTCTACAACTTTTTTTCCTTCGGAATAACACTTGTCTTACCGACGTTGCTTCTCTCCTTCATCCAGCCACTCGACTCCGGATTTCTAGCAGGTAAGTATGCTGGCTTCCTTTCCTCTCAATTCTGAGTTTTTCCCTCGCTTTTGTCCGTGGATTTCTCGATTTGAGTAGCAGATGCCTCCACTCCTCTTGCTGAGATGAGAAAAAACCCGGGAACTCCATGCACCTTCACCTCACTTCCTGGTTGACAGGGTCAATGCGGCCTGGGTAGGCTTTGATTGGTTGCTGAGCTAGTTGCCCTCACGTGGGGTGAACTGAGAGGTGCATTCAATGGTCATAGGAAATATGACGCTTTGTTGGTGTGGACAGCTAAAATAAAGAGAATAAATACTCTTTCTTCTCTATCATTGGTGTAAATGTGTTGTTTTTTTCATCTGGGCTACACCCTCCCCTCCTGAACTCATGCACGTCCCTGTGCATGGTAGACAGTTAAATGATGATTATTTGACGGGTCAAGGAAGAGGGCGGAACAGGCTCTTCACCATCACTGATGACATCTGCCCAAGCTGAAGACAGTCCTTGCAAGAATGATTTTGCTGCAGTGATCAGAGGATTGCCTAGTTCCGTATAGTCAAGCCGTCGTGGCGGACGACGGTTTCTCTCAGATCTCCTTACAGAATCATTTGTATCTGCGTTTTCCCTTGTATCCACTGGGACTGTCTCCTCCATTCTCTCCTCAGGATTCGCACCTCTGGTGCCAGCCTCCTCAAATGGAAGTTGCCTTTCTTGGACATCTGGGTCATCAACGGGTGAGTCATTTTCAGTTAAGGTTGTTTCATCCACTTGTTCGGTCGGTGTGACTCCATTGGTAGATAAGTACTCAGTATTATCTGTAGTACTGTTAAGCATATCAGGTATGTTGCCAAAATCAGATTGGCTGTCAACATCAGGTGGGTTGTCAATATCAGGAACATTTACAGGACTCTCACTCACTGTGTGGACAGGGGGACTCAACCAAACAGGAATAAGCAGATCATCTTCTTCGTCTGAGGGGTTCTCTTCCCCTAGCTCCGGATTTGCACGGGTTCTTGGCCTGCGTGACACTGGCTTCTGTACATGCTCAATGCTTTCCTCCACAGGTAGGTAGCCACATGGTAGCAACAGATCCCGGTGTAGTGTTCTTAGGGGACCATCTTTGTTTTCAGGCTTAACCGTATATACTGGGAGGTTACCTGCCCTTCTCACCACTACATGCACAGTGTGTTCCCACTTGTCTGAAATCTTATGTTTCCCCCGGATACGGACATTCCTGACCAATACCCGATCTCCAGCTTCCAAGTCTGAGGCAGTTACATATCTGTCAAACCTCATTTTGTTCTTGTGAGCTATCTTTGCAGCCTTGTCCATAGCTAACTTGTAGCTTTCTTTGAGACGTGACTTGAGTTTTTGCACATATTCAGAGTGAGATGAGTGTTGTTCCTCTTGTACTGGTAAGTTGAATGCAAGGTCAACTGGCAACCGAGGTTGGCGTCCGAACATCAGTTCGTACGGGGTGAAACCAGTCACTTCATTCCTGGTGCAGTTATAAGCGTGGACCAGGGGTCTTACATGGTCACGCCAACAGGACTTATCTTGATCACGGAGAGTGCCTAACATGTCAAGCAAGGTACGATTAAATCGTTCCACAGGATTGCCCCTAGGATGGTATGGGGTTGTCCTCACCTTGTGGATACCAGCCACCTGACAGAGTTCCTTGATTGTGCGGGACTCGAAATCGGGACCCTGGTCACTATGCAATTTTTCTGGGATGCCATAGTGTACCATAAAGTTCTCCCACAGACACTTTGCCACTGTGCGGGCCTTTTGGTTAGGTGTTGGGATAGCAACTGCAAACTTAGTGAAGTGGTCCGTGATCACTAATATATCCTTGGTTCCACTCTTGTCAGCTTCCAGGGACAAGAAGTCCATGCACAAGAGTTCAAGAGGTCGTGTCGTATTAATGTTGACCAAGGGGGCCGCTCTTTCAGGCCGTGCCTTCCTCCGCACGCACCTGCCACACGTCTTCACCTTCCTTTCCACGTCCAAAGCCATCCTTGGCCAATAAAATCTTGTCCTCACAAGGTCCAGTGTACGATCGACTCCCATGTGACCCATATGGTCATGCAGGCTGGTGAGGACTGTGTTGCGAAGCTCAGCTGGAAGTACAAGCTGGTAGGTTGTCTGGGACCCCTCTTGGCGTCGCCGGTACAAGACATTGTTGCGGAGCTCAAGACGGTTAAGCTCTCGGAGGAGCAGTGGAAGTTCAGGGAGCTGTGTACGCACGGTTGGAGGTGGTGTGTCCCCATATTCGATCTGGGAAATAACATGCTTTATACACTGATCGGCTCTTTGCTTGTCTGCCAGCTCTGCCTCTGTTAGATGGGGAATGGTTGGCAGACCTCCAAACTGTTCCTCTTGCCCATAGCTATCAGGTACAGCACTAGGAGACATAGCAAGCACCTCCACCAAGGCAACACAATCTGCATCTGCCTCTCTTTCATCGTCAGGACTGACGCTGTAGGTGAACTGCCTCTCACAGATTGCTTTCACCACAGACTGATTTACGGCATTGATGTTGTCTGGATCACAAAGGTGATCTTGAGTGAACTGTTGAATGCGTTCAATCTCCTTTTGTGATTTCAGATCGTCCGTTAGCCCTCCGTGTGGTCTGCGCGATAATCCATCCGCATCTCCATTCTGCTTCCCTGGACGATAGAGGAGTTTGAAAGAGAATGTGGACAGTGCTGCTAGCCACCTATAGCTAGTTGCGTCAAGCTTTGCTGAAGTCAGAATGTAAGTCAGCGGATTACTATCCGTTACAACGGTGAACTGGTTGCCGTAGAGATAGTCGCTGAACTTTTCTGTAACTGACCACTTGAGCGCCAGAAACTCCAACTTGTGCGCTGGATAGCGATTTTCACTCCGTGACAGCCCTCTACTTGCATAGCCTATGACTCTAAGTTGTCCCTCTTGCTCCTGATACAATACAGCACCGAGCCCGGTGGTACTGGCATCGGTGTGCAGTATATAGGGTTTCTGGGGGTCAGCAAAGGCAAGTACAGGGGCAGTGGTGAGACTTTGGATGACTGACTCAAAGGCTTGCTGGCAAGCTGGTGTCCAGCGACCTCCAAAAGGGTCTTTTGGGTCATGGTACTGATGTGCATTTTGTCTTGTGTTTACTTTTGATTTCTTGTGGCTAGGTGGGTACCCTGAAGTTAAGTTGTGGAGAGGTTTCACAATGCTGGAATACCCCTTAACGAACCTTCTATAGTACCCAGCAAAACCAAGAAACGACTTTAACTCTCGCAGAGTCTGTGGGACAGGCCATGTTTTAAGAGCCGAAATCTTCTCAGGGTCAGTCTGAACACCATTTCTGGAGACCACATGTCCCAGATAACGGACTGAAGTCTGGAAGAAGACGCATTTCTCTGGTGACAGCTTTAACCCAAACTCTTTTAGACGAGTGAGCACTTTCATGAGTCTTTCTTCGTGTTCCTCAAGGGTTCGGGAGAATACTATCACGTCATCAAGAAAGACCAATGCATCCTTCAAATGCATATCCCCCATGCACCGTTCCATTAACCTCTGGAACGTGCTGGGGGCGTTCGTTACACCCTGAGGCATTCTGTTGAACTCCCAAAAGCCGAGAGGGCACACGAAGGCCGTCTTCGGTTTGTCTGCTTCTTCGACCTCGATCTGGTAGTACCCTGATTTTAGATCAAGAACAGAGAACCACTGTGAACCATTGAGGGCTGAGAACGTGTCCTCTAGCTTCGGAAGGCTGTACGCATCTTTTATAGTCTGGAGGTTTAGACGCCTATAATCAATGCACAACCGGACTTGGCCGTTCTTTTTCCGGACTACCACTATGGGTGACGCAAATGGGGACTCTGACTCTCTAATAACTCCTGCATCAAGGAGTTCCTGAATGTGCTTCCGGACAGCCTCAATGTCCCGTGGGTGGATTGGCCGGGCACGTAGTTTGAAAGGCGTGTCATCCGAAAGTTTTATATGATGTCGCACCTGGTCTGTCCGGCCAAAATCCAGGTCATGCTGTGCAAACACCTCAGGCACGCCACTGAGCTGCTGAGTGATGCGCTGTTTCCATTCCAGTGGAACTGGGGAGTCACCAAAATTGAAAGTTATGGTGGACTCTTGGAAAGACAGAGTCTCTGGAGTTCTCTGGGGTGGTTCTGACTGTTTGGTCTTGTTGTGTTCCTTTAATAGGATGGTCTGATAAGCACTAACCTCTGCAATAGTACACTTGGCAGGGATGACAATGTCGTGGTCAGACTCGTTGCTTATAACAACTGGCAACTTGTGGGGCCGCCGCTGGGGAAAGTCAACCAGACCGGCTTTAAGTAGCAGGCCACCGGGCAAGGGGGACGATGACGGGTACTCAATGACAACTGATTTTTCATCCTGAAGGCCCTTGCCAAGGGCGACTCCCTCCACCACTACAGTTGAACCAGCTGGAATGACTTGAGGCATCTTGCCTAGTAGCTTCACTACTCCCTGATGGTTGTCACTTGTCTGCTTCCGTCTCAACTCAATGATTTTGAAAACTACTTTGTAGCCATGTGGGAGGGGTTGACGATCGGCTAAGTCAGTCTTTGAGTAGATGTCGAACAGTACATCTAGGGTGTTTGTGCCTATAAGCATGAGGGATTGTGAAGTGTCAGGGACGATTAAAGCAAGTGTGTTTACATCTACTGGAACACCTATAAAGTCCTTTGGAAAAGTTATGGTCATTTCTATATAGCCAAAGTAAGGCACTAGCTGTCCATTAGCACCTTCCACTTCTAAGAGGTCATGTAGTGGCTTGATCTTTTGCTCCGAAAGGTGCTGCTGGTAGAATGACTCAGGAACAGTGGTAACTTGGGAGCCTGAGTCAAGAAGACAGTTGACTTCTTCACCTCTCACAGTCACTTGAGCTGTACTTCTGGCACCAATCAACTGTTTAGGGAGTTGGAAAGATTGTTTCTGCTCTGAATGGTTTAAGCCAGAACATGTTCGTGCTTTGACAATCTTTGCTGGGGTACTTACGTTGTTAACCTCAGCTGTGATTTTGTCGCCATTGTTTACGTCTGAGGGACGTTGTTGACTCTCCTCAGCTCCTGTTTGTCCCACAACAGGAACTGTTAGTCGTTTAAAGGTGAAACTGTACAATCTCGCGCTTCCCACTGGCGTTGTTTCTCCTCCAACTGCTTCTTTTTTTCTGCTACTAGGTTGGGGTTAGCAGGGTCAACACAGCATGGAGCGATATGTCCATCTTCACCGCAGTTGAAACAATACCAGGGCTTGGGTCTGCCTGTTTGCCTCTTTGAAGTCTGTCTTTGCATACGTCCATCTACATCATGTGGCTTTGACATCTTACTCTGCGGCTTCCCTGCAGATCCCTTACTGTTTGCAAACTTTGTCTTTTTCTGTGACATGAATGTAGTTAGTTGACTTTGCAGACTCGCCACCTGCTTTCGCAGATCCTCAATAGCAGCAACGCCACTCTCATGTTTCTCCTCTGGTTCACAAACATGTGCACCCTGGAACTGTAACTGAGTTCTCTGCTTTGTGGTGCCAATGTGTTTTCTCATACGACTAGTTTTTGCTTGCTGTCGATCTTCCTCAGAGCGAATCATTAACAACAGGTCTGAGAATTGGGGTGGGCTGCTCTTCTTTTGTTCAAGTTGCAGGGCGCTGAGTAGGTCGTTGTCCCAACATCCCCTGCAGAACTGTTTAAGTAGGTGTTTGTCCACTTCTTCACATGCGACTCCCCCCCTCTTCGTGGCTCTGTTTAATGCTAGCTGTAGCCGGTGAAGGTAAGTGGATGATTTCTCACCTGGATCTTGAAGGGTGTTCAGGAATTGAGCGAAAAGCTCCTCCCCATCTTCTACAGTGCCAAAGGCAGAATCTAGAAGCTGCAAATAAGTTGCAGGTGGTGACTCGGGCCGTAAACTCTTAACTATATCAGCTGCTGGTGGGAGCAGGCTCTCATGGATCTTTCTGGATATTTGCAGGGGGGACATGCTGGGATCATTTTGGAGCAGTTCAATTTGTGTGCGCCATGTGTCATAATCAGTTTCGTTGTTAGGTCTGGGAACCTTACCAGAGAAGGAACGGAGTCTCACCTGAGACTGGATGTGTGGGAACACATCTTGCCTTCGTACGATATGCTCTACCACGACCTTCTGAATGTCAGGTGGGTTCAAGTCACTTACTGAAAGGGACGCTGCTCTCCTTCCATTAGTGAGAGGAACATGATCGGTGGCACCAATATCACTTGGTGTAACATCTGAATGTGAGGTGTGACACTGTCGCTCTTTAGGAGCGGGCGGAGATACAACAGTGGTCTCGACATACGTGGGAGAAGGTTCTTCAGTGGTAGGTCGCATGGCTTCAACATCCTCCCCAATCTGACACATCATCTCCTTCAGCACCTCACCGTAGTCTTTGCCACTCAGCTTGGCTAGTTCCTTGAGTTCAGCCAAGTAGGTCTTTGTAACATTACTCCCAACCTTGGTAGTGTATATGCTACTGAGTGTTTTAATTTCATAGACAACGCTGGGATCAACTTGTGCTGCGTACGTGTATGGCAAATGAGGTTCTAAACCTTCTAAGGCTGAACTGCTAGAGTATTCAACGATCAGGTTTTGGTAGAAGTCGGACAGTGAATCATCAACAAAAAGGACTCTTGTGATTTTACCATATTGTTTCAGAAAGTCAATCACGTGTTCATCTTTCTCAGATACCTGTGTTATCCCAGCGACAACAACTGCATTAGGTATTTTGACACCAGACTTTTGTATGAAATCCATGCTGGTCATCGCCTCAATATTGATGCTCAAATCAAATGGCTCCTGGCTGGCTCGCCACTTCTGTAACCAACTTTAAGGTATAAAGGTGAATTACAGCGCAATAATTACTTGGGCTCGTAATAAGACCCTGGCCAGAATCAGAAGACACCAAATTCGTATGGAGCCAAAGTATTGAGCAGCAATAATGACCTGGACACAATGTTAACTTTTGAGTAGCCACTCTTGTATTGTTACAAGGTATAACAGATATTTGTCCAATTTGTACAGATAAAGTAAAAAAATAAAATAAATAGTGTGCACACTCAAACAAAATAAAAGTACTCGTTGGGGCCCTTTAAGAATTTAGAGTTAAGCTGGCGATAGCCAACTTCAAAGGTCCTTGTGAGTGTAATTGGAATGTATGAGTGTGTGGAGTGTATCTTCTTTTGGGGTAGATCGTCCTCAAAGTGGTTGGCTCGCCATCTATCACAACCAGAATATCGTCCTGGTCCTTGGACTTTTCTGTCCTCTCCAAAAAACCTGACCTATAATCCAGGTCATAAAATGTACATTCTAATCAGTCTGTTTCAGATCCACTGTTTTTAAGGTTAAAATGTAAAATCAAAATATTGCATCAACCTCATATTCATTGCATCAACATCTTAAATCTTATCAAATCTCACAGTTCTGTTGTACAACATTCAATTTTCAAATATATCAAATATGAGAACTAAACATCTAAGTTGCTCAAATATGTCTCTATTCATGTAAACATTAATTAAACAATACTTATGGTAAGTAACCATTGACATTCAAAATACAATACACCATAACAAATTCAGAACTATGTGCAAATAAGCAACAAAATATACATGTGAGTTCAGTTCAGAGGTATTAAAGCAGTGTGCTTAATTTCTCCACACTATAGGCCTATTCGTGAGAGAGAAATGCACTAAAAATTACCCTCTAGGTTACTTTAAACTCACAGTGAACTGCCAAAAATTAGCTTTAGAGCAGCTAAGAACATGTTGCTCACCGTTGCTCTGTTTCACAAAAGCTCAACATACACTGGTGTCGGAATTGCAGCAGCTCTCCGGATGAAAGGTGAGTGGTTAGCCTGTGAGACACCGAGCTAGCATTAGCGTGATCACGACGGTAAGTCTCTACAACTTTTTTTCCTTCGGAATAACACTTGTCTTACCGACGTTGCTTCTCTCCTTCATCCAGCCACTCGACTCCGGATTTCTAGCAGGTAAGTATGCTGGCTTCCTTTCCTCTCAATTCTGAGTTTTTCCCTCGCTTTTGTCCGTGGATTTCTCGATTTGAGTAGCAGATGCCTCCACTCCTCTTGCTGAGATGAGAAAAAACCCGGGAACTCCATGCACCTTCACCTCACTTCCTGGTTGACAGGGTCAATGCGGCCTGGGTAGGCTTTGATTGGTTGCTGAGCTAGTTGCCCTCACGTGGGGTGAACTGAGAGGTGCATTCAATGGTCATAGGAAATATGACGCTTTGTTGGTGTGGACAGCTAAAATAAAGAGAATAAATACTCTTTCTTCTCTATCATTGGTGTAAATGTGTTGTTTTTTTCATCTGGGCTACATGTGCATGCGTCAGATGTTTGCATAGCCTCTGTCTGACACTTTCTATAACCAACCAGCTGTAAAGCAGGAGCTGTCAGCTATTCTCAATGAGCTGTGGAGTTTATGTGTAAATCACATGACACCTGGGATAGACTACACAATCTCTGTTCAGGTGACAAACCTTTTCTAGTTTATTTAACGCCTGCTATGTTTTGTGCTTGTACAAAGACATGTTCTGTGTTTGAACTGCCTAGGGTAGAGCAAGCTTTTTAAGTCAGGGCAGCCTCACGGTGCAAGATCACGCCTCCCAGCCGCTCTTCTCCAATGTTAATGAGAACAAACTGAGAAATGTAACCACTTTCTTTAGTGTGTAGTTTCAAACACTCTGAGCTTAAACATTCAGATCGTGTTTGCAATAAATAGGATTTGTGGGCTCGCAGGTTACATGACAATCCTGGACAACTATGAGCGGTCTACATTAGCAATAATTAACAGTATCAATGAATTTTATGCATCTTTGTTTTTGTGCAGTGACAGAAAAACAAATAAACTCCCTCTCAGCTTGTTCGTGGCCAAAATGGCCACCTGTTTACGTACACAAAATGCTATCAAATTAGTATATATTAAATCATTTTCCTACTTTCATTGACTTGATTTTTTAAATTTGCAACGGTGCTAGTCATGAAAACCAATATATGATTCAAATTCAGAAATTATACCCTTTGAATACCAGTCAGATTACATATTATTACTACATTTTTGGGGGGGAAATGGCAATAAAGTTCACATTTTTTCATGATGAAACATGTTAGGCTTGTCTAAGTACAAACCTTGCTGGAACAATTGAGACAACCTACTGCAACTAGAAAAAGCAAGATGCAAGGCACCAGAGCTCTTTGTGTGATCTCGTGCACGAGGGAGATGACCGGACCAAGCGCTGTTCTTGCCGCTTCCCCAGTCACTCTCGGTCAGCTCCCCTGTAGCACTGCCTTTTATTGTGGTTACATGAATATGCATAGTTTCATTAACATTTGGCATCTTAAACAAGCATATATGTGAACAAATTTTGAAGAAAAGAGCCAGCAGCTAGTTTTCCTTCAACAACTCGAGGTGCTAACATCCTCTCTAGGTTATCCAAGCTGTATTTGTGCCTATTGTAGTCCAGGATTGCTTCTTTCTTCCAGGCTTCCTCTATTCCCCATCACTGACTGCTGGTTCCCTGTGTGTTGTGCTCAAATGAAGCACATTCCTCCGTTGCTTTGGCATGCAAAGATCAGGCACTTTGTGGGTGGCTGTAGCTCAGGTGGCAGAGCAGGTCAGCCACTAATCAGAAGGTCAGTGGTTCGATCCCAGGCTGCCTCCTGGCTGCATGCCAAATATCCTTGGGCAAGATACTAACCCCATGTTTGCCTACTAGTGGTGGTCAGAGGGCCCGGTGGCGCCTGTGTCCGGCAGCCTCTGTCAGTGTGCCCCAGGGCAGCTGTGGCTACAATGTAGCTTGCCATCACCAGTGGGTGAATGACTGAATGTAGTGTAAAGCGCTTTGGGGTCCTTAAGGACTAGAAAAGCGCTATACAAATGCAGGCCATGCATTTACCATGTGTGTGCATGTGTACGCACCTGTATGCATGTGCAAGTGTGTGTGTGTGTGTGTGTGTGTGTGTGTGTCCTGCTCACTAAATGGATCATAAAAGCAGGAAGCTTACCACACAAGAAACATATATAAATGCCTATAATTAAAAAAACGTCAGCCTCCCCCACCAACAAATTGGCTGGAGAGGTGGTCAGAGACAAAGGAATGTCTTTGATCCTATAGTTTGAACTAAGACTTACAAATTTAAGTAGCACAATGACAACATTTAACAATTTGACTCAAACACAGTCTAAAAGAACTTCATCTGCATCTGACAACAATATCAATATAACTCTTTGGAATTCTGTTTATGATCATCTGGAACTGAGAACATTTCGATACACAGACCATAATGTTCTAGACTTAGAAAAGGATATAGACCCAGAAAATAATTTCTTCTACAACATCAGCAATAACTGCTGCTACTTCACCGATGAACAGTTTAAACACACCATCAACACGAAAAACAAATGATCAATAATCCATTTTAACAGCAGCAGTCTGTATGCCAACTTCAACAATATAAAGGAATATCTAAATGAGTTGACAAATCCATTTGGAATTATTGAAATTTCTGAAACATGGATCAATGCTGAGAAAGGACTGGACTTTGGACTGAGGGATATGATGTGAATTTTGTAAATAGAAGGAACAAAAGTGG